>NW_028148741.1:0-668599 GCF_965112155.1 Podarcis liolepis | reverse complement strand
TTTTCAAGCTTTTGGCACCATTTTTGAGTGAATTGCCAAAAGTCAGATTTTTGCTGAAATTGTGTCCCCGGGGCTTAGGGATTTTTTCAAAAAAATATTTTCTGCCGGTTAAGTTTTTGAGGGCTGATTTCTTGTCCTGTGATAAAAAGACTTCTGTTTCCATCGCCAAAGCTTTCAGGGGGGCATTTTCAAGCTTTTGGCACCATTTTTGAGTGAATTGCCAAAAGTCAGATTTTTGCTGAAATTGTGACCCCGGGGCTTAGGGATTTTTTCAAAAAAATATTTTCTGCCGGTTAAGTTTTTGAGGACTGATTTCTTGTCCTGTGATAAAAAGCCTTATGTTTCGAGTGCCAAACCTTTCAGGAGAGCATTTTCAAGCTTTTGGCACCACTTTTGAGTGAATTGCCAAAAGTCAGATTTTTGCTGAAATTGTTCAAAAAAATATTTTCTGCCGGTTAAGTTTTTGAGGGCTGATTTCTTGTCCTGTGATAAAAAGACTTCTGTTTCCATCGCCAAAGCTTTCAGGGGAGCATTTTCAAGCTTTTGGCACCATTTTTGAGTGAATTGCCAAAAGTCAGATTTTTGCTGAAATTGTTCAAAAAAATATTTTCTGCCGGTTAAGTTTTTGAGGGCTGATTTCTTGTCCTGTGATAAAAAGACTTCTGTTTCCATCGCCAAAGCTTTCAGGGGAGCATTTTCAAGCTTTTGGCACCATTTTTGAGTGAATTGCCAAAAGTCAGATTTTTGCTGAAATTGTGACCCCGGGGCTTAGGGATTTTTTCAAAAAAATATTTTCTGCCGGTTAAGTTTTTGAGGGCTGATTTCTTGTCCTGTGATAAAAAGCCTTCTGTTTCGAGTGCCAAACCTTTCAGGAGAGCATTTTCAAGCTTTTGGCACCATTTTTGAGTGAATTGCCAAAAGTCAGATTTTTGCTGAAATTGTGACCCCGGGGCTAAGGGATTTTTTCAAAAAAATATTTTCTGCCGGTTAAGTTTTTGAGGGCTGATTTATTTTCCTTTGATAAAAAGACTTCTGTTTCCATCGCCAAAGCTTTCAGGGGAGCATTTTCAGGCTTTTGGCACCATTTTTGAGTGAATTGCCAAAAGTCAGATTTTTGCTCAAATTGTGACCCCGGGGCTTAGGGATTTTTTCAAAAAAATATTTTCTGCCGGTTAAGTTTTTGAGGGCTGATTTCTTGTCCTGTGATAAAAAGCCTTCTGTTTCGAGTGCCAAACCTTTCAGGAGAGCATTTTCAGGCTTTGGGCACCATTTTTGAGTGAATTGCCAAAAGTCAGATTTTTGCTGAAATTGTTCAAAAAAATATTTTCTGCCGGTTAAGTTTTTGAGGGCTGATTTCTTGTCCTGCGATAAAAAGCCTTCTGTTTCGAGTGCCAAACCTTTCAGGAGAGCATTTTCAAGCTTTTGGCACCATTTTTGAGTGAATTGCCAAAAGTCAGATTTTTGCTGAAATTGTGACCCTGGGGCTTAGGGATTTTTTCAAAAAAATATTTTCTGCCGGTGACGTTTTTGAGGGCTGATTTCTTGTCCTGTGATAAAAAGCCTTCTGTTTCTAGTGCCAAACCTTTCAGGAGAGCATTTTCAAGCTTTTGGCACCATTTTTGAGTGAATTGCCAAAAGTCAGATTTTTGCTGAAATTGTGACCCCGGGGCTTAGGGATTTTTTCAAAAAAATATTTTCTGCCGGTTAAGTTTTTGAGGGCTGATTTCTTGTCCTGTGATAAAAAGCCTTCTGTTTCTAGTGCCAAACCTTTCAGGAGAGCATCTTCAAGCTTTTGGCACCATTTTTGAGTGAATTGCCAAAAGTCAGATTTTTGCTGAAATTGTGACCCCGGGGCTTAGGGATTTTTTCAAAAAAATATTTTCTGCCGGTGTCGTTTTTGAGGGCTGATTTCTTGTCCTGTGATAAAAAGCCTTCTGTTTCGAGTGCCAAACCTTTCAGGAGAGCATTTTCAGGCTTTTGGCACCATTTTTGAGTGAATTGCCAAAAGTCAGATTTTTGCTGAAATTTTGACCCCGGGGCTTAGGGATTTTTTCAAAAAAATATTTTCTGCCGGTTAAGTTTTTGAGGGCTGATTTCTTGTCCTGTGATAAAAAGCCTTCTGTTTCTAGTGCCAAACCTTTCAGGAGAGCATTTTCAAGCTTTTGGCACCATTTTTGAGTGAATTGCCAAAAGTCAGATTTTTGCTGAAATTGTGACCCCGGGGCTTAGGGATTTTTTCAAAAAAATATTTTCTGCCGGTTAAGTTTTTGAGGGCTGATTTCTTGTCCTGTGATAAAAAGCCTTCTGTTTCTAGTGCCAAACCTTTCAGGAGAGCATTTTCAAGCTTTTGGCACAATTTTTGAGTGAATTGCCAAAAGTCAGATTTTTGCTGAAATTGTGACCCCGGGGCTTGGGGATTCTTTCAAAAAAATATTTTCTGCCGGTTAAGTTTTTGAGGGCTGATTTCTTGTCCTGTGATAAAAAGCCTTCTGTTTCGAGTGCCAAACCTTTCAGGAGAGCATTTTCAGGCTTTTGGCACCATTTTTGAGTGAATTGCCAAAAGTCAGATTTTTGCTGAAATTGTGATCCCGGGGCTTAGGGATTTTTTCAAAAAAATATTTTCCGCTGGTTAAGTTTTTGAGGGCTGATTTCTTGTCCTGTGATAAAAAGCCTTCTGTTTCGAGTGCCAAACCTTTCAGGAGAGCATTTTCAGGCTTTTGGCACCATTTTTGAGTGAATTGCCAAAAGTCAGATTTTTGCTGAAATTGTGACTCCGGGGCTTAGGGATTTTTTCAAAAAAATATTTTCTGCCGGTTAAGTTTTTGAGGGCTGATTTCTTGTCCTGTGATAAAAAGACTTCTGTTTCCATCGCCAAAGCTTTCAGGGGAGCATTTTCAGGCTTTTGGCACCATTTTTGAGTGAATTGCCAAAAGTCAGATTTTTGCTGAAATTGTGACCCCGGGGCTTAGGGATTTTTTCAAAAAAATATTTTCTGCCGGATAAGTTTTTGAGGGCTGATTTCTTGTCCTGTGATAAAAAGCCTTCTGTTTCGAGTGCCAAACCTTTCAGGAGAGCATTTTCAGGCTTTGGGCACCATTTTTGAGTGAATTGCCAAAAGTCAGATTTTTGCTGAAATTGTTCAAAAAAATATTTTCTGCCGGTTAAGTTTTTGAGGGCTGATTTCTTGTCCTGCGATAAAAAGCCTTCTGTTTCGAGTGCAAACCTTTCAGGAGAGCATTTTCAAGCTTTTGGCACCATTTTTGAGTGAATTGCCAAAAGTCAGATTTTTGCTGAAATTGTGACCCTGGGGCTTAGGGATTTTTTCAAAAAAATATTTTCTGCCGGTTAAGTTTTTGAGGTCTGATTTCTTGTCCTGTGATAAAAAGCCTTCTGTTTCTAGTGCCAAACCTTTCAGGAGAGCATTTTCAAGCTTTTGGCACCATTTTTGAGTGAATTGCCAAAAGTCAGATTTTTGCTGAAATTGTGACCCCGGGGCTTAGGGATTTTTTCAAAAAAATATTTTCTGCCGGTTAAGTTTTTGAGGGATGATTTCTTGTCCTGTGATAAAAAGCCTTCTGTTTCGAGTGCCAAACCTTTCAGGAGAGCATTTTCAGGCTTTGGGCACCATTTTTGAGTGAATTGCCAAAAGTCAGATTTTTGCTGAAATTGTTCAAAAAAATATTTTCTGCCGGTTAAGTTTTTGAGGGCTGATTTCTTGTCCTGCGATAAAAAGCCTTCTGTTTCGAGTGCCAAACCTTTCAGGAGAGCATTTTCAAGCTTTTGGCACCATTTCTGAGTGAATTGTCAAAAGTCAGATTTTTGCTGAAATTGTGACCCCGGGGCTTAGGGATTTTTTCAAAAAAATATTTTCTGCCGGTGTCGTTTTTGAGGGCTGATTTCTTGTCCTGTGATAAAAAGCCTTCTGTTTCGAGTGCCAAACCTTTCAGGAGAGCATTTTCCGGCTTTTGGCACCATTTTTGAGTGAATTGCCAAAAGTCAGATTTTTGCTGAAATTGTGACTCCGGGGCTTAGGGATTTTTTCACAAAAATATTTTCTGCCGGTTAAGTTTTTGAGGGCTGATTTCTTGTCCTGTGATAAAAAGCCTTCTGTTTCGAGTGCCAAACCTTTCAGGAGAGCATTTTCAGGCTTTTGGCACCATTTTTGAGTGAATTGCCAAAAGTCAGATTTTTGCTGAAATTGTGACCCCAGGGCTTAGGGATTTTTTTTAAAAAAAAATTTCTGCCGGTTAAGTTTTTGAGGGCTGATTTCTTGTCCTGTGATAAAAAGACTTCTGTTTCCATCGCCAAAGCTTTCAGGGGAGCATTTTCAAGCTTTTGGCACCATTTTTGAGTGAATTGCCAAAAGTCAGATTTTTGCTGAAATTGTTCAAAAAAATATTTTCTGCCGGTTAAGTTTTTGAGGGCTGATTTCTTGTCCTGTGATAAAAAGACTTCTGTTTCCATCGCCAAAGCTTTCAGGGGAGCATTTTCAAGCTTTTGGCACCATTTTTGAGTGAATTGCCAAAAGTCAGATTTTTGCTGAAATTGTGACCCCGGGGCTTAGGGATTTTTTCAAAAAAATATTTTCTGCCGGTTAAGTTTTTGAGGGCTGATTTCTTGTCCTGTGATAAAAAGCCTTCTGTTTCGAGTGCCAAACCTTTCAGGAGAGCATTTTCAAGCTTTTGGCACCATTTTTGAGTGAATTGCCAAAAGTCAGATTTTTGCTGAAATTGTGACCCCGGGGCTTAGGGATTTTTTCAAAAAAATATTTTCTGCCAGTTAAGTTTTTGAGGGCTGATTTATTTTCCTTTGATAAAAAGACTTCTGTTTCCATCGCCAAAGCTTTCAGGGGAGCATTTTCAGGCTTTTGGCACCATTTTTGAGTGAATTGCCAAAAGTCAGATTTTTGCTCAAATTGTGACCCCGGGGCTTAGGGATTTTTTCAAAAAAATATTTTCTGCCGGTTAAGTTTTTGAGGGCTGATTTCTTGTCCTGTGATAAAAAGCCTTCTGTTTCGAGTGCCAAACCTTTCAGGAGAGCATTTTCAGGCTTTGGGCACCATTTTTGAGTGAATTGCCAAAAGTCAGATTTTTGCTGAAATTGTTCAAAAAAATATTTTCTGCCGGTTAAGTTTTTGAGGGCTGATTTCTTGTCCTGCGATAAAAAGCCTTCTGTTTCGAGTGCCAAACCTTTCAGGAGAGCATTTTCAAGCTTTTGGCACCATTTTTGAGTGAATTGCCAAAAGTCAGATTTTTGCTGAAATTGTGACCCTGGGGCTTAGGGATTTTTTCAAAAAAATATTTTCTGCCGGTGACGTTTTTGAGGGCTGATTTCTTGTCCTGTGATAAAAAGCCTTCTGTTTCTAGTGCCAAACCTTTCAGGGGAGCATTTTCAAGCTTTTGGCACCATTTTTGAGTGAATTGCCAAAAGTCAGATTTTTGCTGAAATTGTGACCCCGGGGCTTAGGGATTTTTTCAAAAAAATATTTTCTGCCGGTTAAGTTTTTGAGGGCTGATTTCTTGTCCTGTGATAAAAAGCCTTCTGTTTCTAGTGCCAAACCTTTCAGGAGAGCATCTTCAAGCTTTTGGCACCATTTTTGAGTGAATTGCCAAAAGTCAGATTTTTGCTGAAATTGTGACCCCGGGGCTTAGGGATTTTTTCAAAAAAATATTTTCTGCCGGTGTCGTTTTTGAGGGCTGATTTCTTGTCCTGTGATAAAAAGCCTTCTGTTTCGAGTGCCAAACCTTTCAGGAGAGCATTTTCAGGCTTTTGGCACCATTTTTGAGTGAATTGCCAAAAGTCAGATTTTTGCTGAAATTTTGACCCCGGGGCTTAGGGATTTTTTCAAAAAAATATTTTCTGCCGGTTAAGTTTTTGAGGGCTGATTTCTTGTCCTGTGATAAAAAGCCTTCTGTTTCTAGTGCCAAACCTTTCAGGAGAGCATTTTCAAGCTTTTGGCACCATTTTTGAGTGAATTGCCAAAAGTCAGATTTTTGCTGAAATTGTGACCCCGGGGCTTAGGGATTTTTTCAAAAAAATATTTTCTGCCGGTTAAGTTTTTGAGGGCTGATTTCTTGTCCTGTGATAAAAAGCCTTCTGTTTCTAGTGCCAAACCTTTCAGGAGAGCATTTTCAAGCTTTTGGCACCATTTTTGAGTGAATTGCCAAAAGTCAGATTTTTGCTGAAATTGTGACCCCGGGGCTTGGGGATTCTTTCAAAAAAATATTTTCTGCCGGTTAAGTTTTTGAGGGCTGATTTCTTGTCCTGTGATAAAAAGACTTCTGTTTCCATCGCCAAAGCTTTCAGGGGAGCATTTTCAAGCTTTTGGCACCATTTTTGAGTGAATTGCCAAAAGTCAGATTTTTGCTGAAATTGTTCAAAAAAATATTTTCTGCCGGTTAAGTTTTTGAGGGCTGATTTCTTGTCCTGTGATAAAAAGACTTCTGTTTCCATCGCCAAAGCTTTCAGGGGAGCATTTTCAAGCTTTTGGCACCATTTTTGAGTGAATTGCCAAAAGTCAGATTTTTGCTGAAATTGTGACCCCGGGGCTTAGGGATTTTTTCAAAAAAATATTTTCTGCCGGTTAAGTTTTTGAGGGCTGATTTCTTGTCCTGTGATAAAAAGCCTTCTGTTTCGAGTGCCAAACCTTTCAGGAGAGCATTTTCAAGCTTTTGGCACCATTTTTGAGTGAATTGCCAAAAGTCAGATTTTTGCTGAAATTGTGACCCCGGGGCTTAGGGATTTTTTCAAAAAAATATTTTCTGCCGGTTAAGTTTTTGAGGGCTGATTTATTTTCCTTTGATAAAAAGACTTCTGTTTCCATCGCCAAAGCTTTCAGGGGAGCATTTTCAGGCTTTTGGCACCATTTTTGAGTGAATTGCCAAAAGTCAGATTTTTGCTCAAATTGTGACCCCGGGGCTTAGGGATTTTTTCAAAAAAATATTTTCTGCCGGTTAAGTTTTTGAGGGCTGATTTCTTGTCCTGTGATAAAAAGCCTTCTGTTTCGAGTGCCAAACCTTTCAGGAGAGCATTTTCAGGCTTTGGGCACCATTTTTGAGTGAATTGCCAAAAGTCAGATTTTTGCTGAAATTGTTCAAAAAAATATTTTCTACCGGTTAAGTTTTTGAGGGCTGATTTCTTGTCCTGCGATAAAAAGCCTTCTGTTTCGAGTGCCAAACCTTTCAGGAGAGCATTTTCAAGCTTTTGGCACCATTTTTGAGTGAATTGCCAAAAGTCAGATTTTTGCTGAAATTGTGACCCTGGGGCTTAGGGATTTTTTCAAAAAAATATTTTCTGCCGGTGACGTTTTTGAGGGCTGATTTCTTGTCCTGTGATAAAAAGTCTTCTGTTTCTAGTGCCAAACCTTTCAGGAGAGCATTTTCAAGCTTTTGGCACCATTTTTGAGTGAATTGCCAAAAGTCAGATTTTTGCTGAAATTGTGACCCCGGGGCTTAGGGATTTTTTCAAAAAAATATTTTCTGCCGGTTAAGTTTTTGAGGGCTGATTTCTTGTCCTGTGATAAAAAGCCTTCTGTTTCGAGTGCCAAACCTTTGAGGAGAGCATTTTCAGGCTTTTGGCACCATTTTTGAGTGAATTGCCAAAAGTCAGATTTTTGCTGAAATTGTTCAAAAAAATATTTTCTGCCGGTTAAGTTTTTGAGGGCTGATTTCTTGTCCTGTGATAAAAAGACTTCTGTTTCCATCGCCAAACCTTTCAGGGGAGCATTTTCAAGCTTTTGGCACCATTTTTGAGTGAATTGCCAAAATCAGATTTTTGCTGAAATTGTGACCCCGGGGCTTAGGGATTTTTTCAAAAAAATATTTTCTGCCGGTTAAGTTTTTGAGGGCTGATTTCGTGTCCTGTGATAAAAGGCCTTCTGTTTCGAGTGCCAAACCTTTGAGGAGAGCATTTTCAGGCTTTTGGCACCATTTTTGAGTGAATTGCCAAAAGTCAGATTTTTGCTGAAATTGTTCAAAAAAATATTTTCTGCCGGTTAAGTTTTTGGGGCTGATTTCTTGTCCTGTGATAAAAAGACTTCTGTTTCAATCGCCAAAGCTTTCAGGGGAGCATTTTCAAGCTTTTGGCACCATTTTTGAGTGAATTGCCAAAAGTCAGATTTTTGCTGAAATTGTGACCCCGGGGCTTAGGGATTTTTTCAAAAAAATATTTTCTGCCGGTTAAGTTTTTGAGGGCTGATTTCTTGTCCTGTGATAAAAAGGCTTCTGTTTCGAGTGCCAAACCTTTCAGGAGAGCATTTTCAGGCTTTGGGCACCATTTTTGAGTGAATTGCCAAAAGTCAGATTTTTGCTGAAATTGTTCAAAAAAATATTTTCTGCCGGTTAAGTTTTTGAGGGCTGATTTCTTGTCCTGCGATAAAAAGCCTTCTGTTTCGAGTGCCAAACCTTTCAGGAGAGCATTTTCAAGCTTTTGGCACCATTTTTGAGTGAATTGCCAAAAGTCAGATTTTTGCTGAAATTGTGACCCTGGGGCTTAGGGATTTTTTCAAAAAAATATTTTCTGCCGGTGACGTTTTTGAGGGCTGATTTCTTGTCCTGTGATAAAAAGCCTTCTGTTTCTAGTGCCAAACCTTTCAGGAGAGCATTTTCAAGCTTTTGGCACCATTTTTGAGTGAATTGCCAAAAGTCAGATTTTTGCTGAAATTGTGACCCCGGGGCTTAGGGATTTTTTCAAAAAAATATTTTCTGCCGGTTAAGTTTTTGAGGGCTGATTTCTTGTCCTGTGATAAAAAGCCTTCTGTTTCTAGTGCCAAACCTTTCAGGAGAGCATCTTCAAGCTTTTGGCACCATTTTTGAGTGAATTGCCAAAAGTCAGATTTTTGCTGAAATTGTGACCCCGGGGCTTAGGGATTTTTTCAAAAAAATATTTTCTGCCGGTGTCGTTTTTGAGGGCTGATTTCTTGTCCTGTGATAAAAAGCCTTCTGTTTCGAGTGCCAAACCTTTCAGGAGAGCATTTTCAGGCTTTTGGCACCATTTTTGAGTGAATTGCCAAAAGTCAGATTTTTGCTGAAATTTTGACCCCGGGGCTTAGGGATTTTTTCAAAAAAATATTTTCTGCCGGTTAAGTTTTTGAGGGCTGATTTCTTGTCCTGTGATAAAAAGCCTTCTGTTTCTAGTGCCAAACCTTTCAGGAGAGCATTTTCAAGCTTTTGGCACAATTTTTGAGTGAATTGCCAAAAGTCAGATTTTTGCTGAAATTGTGACCCCGGGGCTTGGGGATTCTTTCAAAAAAATATTTTCTGCCGGTTAAGTTTTTGAGGGCTGATTTCTTGTCCTGTGATAAAAAGCCTTCTGTTTCGAGTGCCAAACCTTTCAGGAGAGCATTTTCAGGCTTTTGGCACCATTTTTGAGTGAATTGCCAAAAGTCAGATTTTTGCTGAAATTGTGATCCCGGGGCTTAGGGATTTTTTCAAAAAAATATTTTCCGCTGGTTAAGTTTTTGAGGGCTGATTTCTTGTCCTGTGATAAAAAGCCTTCTGTTTCGAGTGCCAAACCTTTCAGGAGAGCATTTTCAGGCTTTTGGCACCATTTTTGAGTGAATTGCCAAAAGTCAGATTTTTGCTGAAATTGTGACTCCGGGGCTTAGGGATTTTTTCAAAAAAATATTTTCTGCCGGTTAAGTTTTTGAGGGCTGATTTCTTGTCCTGTGATAAAAAGACTTCTGTTTCCATCGCCAAAGCTTTCAGGGGAGCATTTTCAGGCTTTTGGCACCATTTTTGAGTGAATTGCCAAAAGTCAGATTTTTGCTGAAATTGTGACCCCGGGGCTTAGGGATTTTTTCAAAAAAATATTTTCTGCCGGTTAAGTTTTTGAGGGCTGATTTCTTGTCCTGTGATAAAAAGCCTTCTGTTTCAAGTGCCAAACCTTTCAGGAGAGCATTTTCAGGCTTTGGGCACCATTTTTGAGTGAATTGCCAAAAGTCAGATTTTTGCTGAAATTGTTCAAAAAAATATTTTCTGCCGGTTAAGTTTTTGAGGGCTGATTTCTTGTCCTGCGATAAAAAGCCTTCTGTTTCGAGTGCAAACCTTTCAGGAGAGCATTTTCAAGCTTTTGGCACCATTTTTGAGTGAATTGCCAAAAGTCAGATTTTTGCTGAAATTGTGACCCTGGGGCTTAGGGATTTTTTCAAAAAAATATTTTCTGCCGGTTAAGTTTTTGAGGGCTGATTTCTTGTCCTGTGATAAAAAGCCTTCTGTTTCTAGTGCCAAACCTTTCAGGAGAGCATTTTCAAGCTTTTGGCACCATTTTTGAGTGAATTGCCAAAAGTCAGATTTTTGCTGAAATTGTGACCCCGGGGCTTAGGGATTTTTTCAAAAAAATATTTTCTGCCGGTTAAGTTTTTGAGGGCTGATTTCTTGTCCTGTGATAAAAAGCCTTCTGTTTCGAGTGCCAAACCTTTCAGGAGAGCATTTTCAGGCTTTGGGCACCATTTTTGAGTGAATTGCCAAAAGTCAGATTTTTGCTGAAATTGTTCAAAAAAATATTTTCTGCCGGTTAAGTTTTTGAGGGCTGATTTCTTGTCCTGCGATAAAAAGCCTTCTGTTTCGAGTGCCAAACCTTTCAGGAGAGCATTTTCAAGCTTTTGGCACCATTTTTGAGTGAATTGTCAAAAGTCAGATTTTTGCTGAAATTGTGACCCCGGGGCTTAGGGATTTTTTCAAAAAAATATTTTCTGCCGGTGTCGTTTTTGAGGGCTGATTTCTTGTCCTGTGATAAAAAGCCTTCTGTTTCGAGTGCCAAACTTTTCAGGAGAGCATTTTCCGGCTTTTGGCACCATTTTTGAGTGAATTGCCAAAAGTCAGATTTTTGCTGAAATTGTGACTCCGGGGCTTAGGGATTTTTTCAAAAAAATATTTTCTGCCGGTTAAGTTTTTGAGGGCTGATTTCTTGTCCTGTGATAAAAAGCCTTCTGTTTCGAGTGCCAAACCTTTCAGGAGAGCATTTTCAGGCTTTTGGCACCATTTTTGAGTGAATTGCCAAAAGTCAGATTTTTGCTGAAATTGTGACCCCAGGGCTTAGGGATTTTTTCAAAAAAAAAATTTCTGCCGGTTAAGTTTTTGAGGGCTGATTTCTTGTCCTGTGATAAAAAGCCTTCTGTTTCGAGTGCCAAACCTTTCAGGAGAGCATTTTCAGGCTTTGGGCACCATTTTTGAGTGAATTGCCAAAAGTCAGATTTTTGCTGAAATTGTTCAAAAAAATATTTTCTGCCGGTTACGTTTTTGAGGGCTGATTTCTTGTCCTGTGATAAAAAGACTTCTGTTTCCATCGCCAAAGCTTTCAGGGGAGCATTTTCAAGCTTTTGGCACCATTTTTGAGTGAATTGCCAAAAGTCAGATTTTTGCTGAAATTGTTCAAAAAAATATTTTCTGCCGGTTAAGTTTTTGAGGGCTGATTTCTTTTCCTGTGATAAAAAGACTTCTGTTTCCATCGCCAAACCTTTCAGGGGAGCATTTTCAAGCTTTTGGCACCATTTTTGAGTGAATTGCCAAAAGTCAGATTTTTGCTGAAATTGTGACCCCGGGGCTTAGGGATTTTTTCAAAAAAATATTTTCTGCCGGTTAAGTTTTTGAGGGCTGATTTCTTGTCCTATGATAAAAAGCCTTCTGTTTCGAGTGCCAAACCTTTCAGGAGAGCATTTTCAAGTTTTTCGCACCATTTTTGAGTGAATTGCCAAAAGTCAGATTTTTCCTGAAATTGTGACCCCGGGGCTTAGGGATTTTTTCAAAAAAATATTTTCTGCCGGTTAAGTTTTTGAGGGCTGATTTATTTTCCATTGATAAAAAGACTTCTGTTTCCATCGCCAAAGCTTTCAGGGGAGCATTTTCAGGCTTTTGGCACCATTTTTGAGTGAATTGCCAAAAGTCAGATTTTTGCTGAAATTGTGACCCCGGGGCTTAGGGATTTTTTGAAAAAAATTTTTTCTGCCAGTTAAGTTTTTGAGGGCTGATTTCTTGTCCTGTGATAAAAAGCCTTCTGTTTCGAGTGCCAAACCTTTCAGGAGAGCATTTTCAGGCTTTGGGCACCATTTTTGAGTCAATTGCCAAAAGTCAGATTTTTGCTGAAATTGTTCAAAAAAATATTTTCTGCCGGTTAAGTTTTTGAGGGCTGATTTCTTGTCCTGTGATAAAAAGACTTCTGTTTCCATCGCCAAAGCTTTCAGGGGAGCATTTTCAAGCTTTTGGCACCATTTTTGAGTGAATTGCCAAAAGTCAGATTTTTGCTGAAATTGTGACCCCGGGGCTTAGGGATTTTTTCAAAAAAATATTTTCTGCCGGTTAAGTTTTTGAGGGCTGATTTCTTGTCCTGTGATAAAAAGCCTTCTGTTTCGAGTGCCAAACCTTTCAGGAGAGCATTTTCAAGCTTTTGGCACCATTTTTGAGTGAATTGCCAAAAGTCAGATTTTTGCTGAAATCGTGACCCCGGGGCTTAGGGATTTTTTCAAAAAAATATTTTCTGCCGGTTAAGTTTTTGAGGGCTGATTTATTTTCCTTTGATAAAAAGACTTCTGTTTCCATCGCCAAAGCTTTCAGGGGAGCATTTTCAGGCTTTTGGCACCATTTTTGAGTGAATTGCCAAAAGTCAGATTTTTGCTGATATTGTTCAAAAAAATATTTTCTGCCGGTTAAGTTTTTGAGGGCTGATTTCTTGTCCTGTGATAAAAAGACTTCTGTTTCCATCGCCAAAGCTTTCAGGGGAGCATTTTCAAGCTTTTGGCACCATTTTTGAGTGAATTGCCAAAAGTCAGATTTTTGCTGAAATTGTGACCCCGGGGCTTAGGGATTTTTTCAAAAAAATATTTTCTGCCGGTTAAGTTTTTGAGGGCTGATTTCTTGTCCTGTGATAAAAAGCCTTCTGTTTCTAGTGCAAAACCTTTCAGGAGAGCATTTTCAAGCTTTTGGCACCATTTTTGAGTGAATTGCCAAAAGTCAGATTTTTGCTGAAATTGTGACCCCGGGGCTTAGGGATTTTTTCAAAAAAATATTTTCTGCCGGTTAAGTTTTTGAGGGCTGATTTCTTGTCCTGTGATAAAAAGCCTTCTGTTTCGAGTGCCAAACCTTTCAGGAGAGCATTTTCAGGCTTTGGGCACCATTTTTGAGTGAATTGCCAAAAGTCAGATTTTTGCTGAAATTGTTCAAAAAAATATTTTCTGCCGGTTAAGTTTTTGAGGGCTGATTTCTTGTCCTGCGATAAAAAGCCTTCTGTTTCGAGTGCCAAACCTTTCAGGAGAGCATTTTCAAGCTTTTGGCACCATTTTTGAGTGAATTGCCAAAAGTCAGATTTTTGCTGAAATTGTGACCCCGGGGCTTAGGGATTTTTTCAAAAAAATATTTTCTGCCGGTGTCGTTTTTGAGGGCTGATTTCTTGTCCTGTGATAAAAAGCCTTCTGTTTCGAGTGCCAAACCTTTCAGGAGAGCATTTTCAGGCTTTTGGCACCATTTTTGAGTGAATTGCCAAAAGTCAGATTTTTGCTGAAATTGTGACTCCGGGGCTTAGGGATTTTTTCAAAAAAATATTTTCTGCCGGTTAAGTTTTTGAGGGCTGATTTCTTGTCCTGTGATAAAAAGCCTTCTGTTTCGAGTGCAAACCTTTCAGGAGAGCATTTTCAGGCTTTTGGCACCATTTTTGAGTGAATTGCCAAAAGTCAGATTTTTGCTGAAATTGTGACTCCGGGGCTTAGGGATTTTTTCAAAAAAATATTTTCTGCCGGTTACGTTTTTGAGGGCTGATTTCTTGTCCTGTGATAAAAAGCATTCTGTTTCCATCGCCAAAGCTTTCAGGGGAGCATTTTCAAGCTTTTGGCACCATTTTTGAGTGAATTGCCAAAAGTCAGATTTCTGCTGAAATTGTGACCCCAGGGCTTAGGGATTTTTTCAAATAAAAAAATTTCTGCCGGTTAAGTTTTTGAGGGCTGATTTCTTGTCCTGTGATAAAAAGACTTCTGTTTCCATCGCCAAAGCTTTCAGGGGAGCATTTTCAAGCTTTTGGCACCATTTTTGAGTGAATTGCCAAAAGTCAGATTTTTGCTGAAATTGTGACCCCGGGGCTTAGGGATTTTTTCAAAAAAATATTTTCTGCCGGTTAAGTTTTTGAGGGCTGATTTCTTGTCCTGTGATAAAAAGCCTTCTGTTTCGAGTGCCAAACCTTTCAGGAGAGCATTTTCAAGCTTTTGGCACCATTTTTGAGTGAATTGCCAAAAGTCAGATTTTTGCTGAAATCGTGACCCCGGGGCTTAGGGATTTTTTCAAAAAAATATTTTCTGCCGGTTAAGTTTTTGAGGGCTGATTTATTTTCCTTTGATAAAAAGACTTCTGTTTCCATCGCCAAAGCTTTCAGGGGAGCATTTTCAGGCTTTTGGCACCATTTTTGAGTGAATTGCCAACAGTCAGATTTTTGCTGATATTGTTCAAAAAAATATTTTCTGCCGGTTAAGTTTTTGAGGGCTGATTTCTTGTCCTGTGATAAAAAGACTTCTGTTTCCATCGCCAAAGCTTTCAGGGGAGCATTTTCAAGCTTTTGGCACCATTTTTGAGTGAATTGCCAAAAGTCAGATTTTTGCTGAAATTGTGACCCCGGGGCTTAGGGATTTTTTCAAAAAAATATTTTCTGCCGGTTAAGTTTTTGAGGGCTGATTTCTTGTCCTGTGATAAAAAGCCTTCTGTTTCTAGTGCAAAACCTTTCAGGAGAGCATTTTCAAGCTTTTGGCACCATTTTTGAGTGAATTGCCAAAAGTCAGATTTTTGCTGAAATTGTGACCCCGGGGCTTAGGGATTTTTTCAAAAAAATATTTTCTGCCGGTTAAGTTTTTGAGGGCTGATTTCTTGTCCTGTGATAAAAAGCCTTCTGTTTCGAGTGCCAAACCTTTCAGGAGAGCATTTTCAGGCTTTGGGCACCATTTTTGAGTGAATTGCCAAAAGTCAGATTTTTGCTGAAATTGTTCAAAAAAATATTTTCTGCCGGTTAAGTTTTTGAGGGCTGATTTCTTGTCCTGCGATAAAAAGCCTTCTGTTTCGAGTGCCAAACCTTTCAGGAGAGCATTTTCAAGCTTTTGGCACCATTTTTGAGTGAATTGCCAAAAGTCAGATTTTTGCTGAAATTGTGACCCCGGGGCTTAGGGATTTTTTCAAAAAAATATTTTCTGCCGGTGTCGTTTTTGAGGGCTGATTTCTTGTCCTGTGATAAAAAGCCTTCTGTTTCGAGTGCCAAACCTTTCAGGAGAGCATTTTCAGGCTTTTGGCACCATTTTTGAGTGAATTGCCAAAAGTCAGATTTTTGCTGAAATTGTGACTCCGGGGCTTAGGGATTTTTTCAAAAAAATATTTTCTGCCGGTTAAGTTTTTGAGGGCTGATTTCTTGTCCTGTGATAAAAAGCCTTCTGTTTCGAGTGCAAACCTTTCAGGAGAGCATTTTCAGGCTTTTGGCACCATTTTTGAGTGAATTGCCAAAAGTCAGATTTTTGCTGAAATTGTGACTCCGGGGCTTAGGGATTTTTTCAAAAAAATATTTTCTGCCGGTTACGTTTTTGAGGGCTGATTTCTTGTCCTGTGATAAAAAGCATTCTGTTTCCATCGCCAAAGCTTTCAGGGGAGCATTTTCAAGCTTTTGGCACCATTTTTGAGTGAATTGCCAAAAGTCAGATTTCTGCTGAAATTGTGACCCCAGGGCTTAGGGATTTTTTCAAATAAAAAAATTTCTGCCGGTTAAGTTTTTGAGGGCTGATTTCTTGTCCTGTGATAAAAAGACTTCTGTTTCCATCGCCAAAGCTTTCAGGGGAGCATTTTCAAGCTTTTGGCACCATTTTTGAGTGAATTGCCAAAAGTCAGATTTTTGCTGAAATTGTGACCCCGGGGCTTAGGGATTTTTTCAAAAAAATATTTTCTGCCGGTTAAGTTTTTGAGGGCTGATTTCTTGTCCTGTGATAAAAAGCCTTCTGTTTCGAGTGCCAAACCTTTCAGGAGAGCATTTTCAAGCTTTTGGCACCATTTTTGAGTGAATTGCCAAAAGTCAGATTTTTGCTGAAATCGTGACCCCGGGGCTTAGGGATTTTTTCAAAAAAATATTTTCTGCCGCTTAAGTTTTTGAGGGCTGATTTATTTTCCTTTGATAAAAAGACTTCTGTTTCCATCGCCAAAGCTTTCAGGGGAGCATTTTCAGGCTTTTGGCACCATTTTTGAGTGAATTGCCAAAAGTCAGATTTTTGCTGATATTGTTCAAAAAAATATTTTCTGCCGGTTAAGTTTTTGAGGGCTGATTTCTTGTCCTGTGATAAAAAGACTTCTGTTTCCATCGCCAAAGCTTTCAGGGGAGCATTTTCAAGCTTTTGGCAGCATTTTTGAGTGAATTGCCAAAAGTCAGATTTTTGCTGAAATTGTGACCCCGGGGCTTAGGGATTTTTTCAAAAAAATATTTTCTGCCGGTTAAGTTTTTGAGGGCTGATTTCTTGTCCTGTGATAAAAAGCCTTCTGTTTCTAGTGCAAAACCTTTCAGGAGAGCATTTTCAAGCTTTTGGCACCATTTTTGAGTGAATTGCCAAAAGTCAGATTTTTGCTGAAATTGTGACCCCGGGGCTTAGGGATTTTTTCAAAAAAATATTTTCTGCCGGTTAAGTTTTTGAGGGCTGATTTCTTGTCCTGTGATAAAAAGCCTTCTGTTTCGAGTGCCAAACCTTTCAGGAGAGCATTTTCAGGCTTTGGGCACCATTTTTGAGTGAATTGCCAAAAGTCAGATTTTTGCTGAAATTGTTCAAAAAAATATTTTCTGCCGGTTAAGTTTTTGAGGGTTGATTTCTTGTCCTGCGATAAAAAGCCTTCTGTTTCGAGTGCCAAACCTTTCAGGAGAGCATTTTCAAGCTTTTGGCACCATTTTTGAGTGAATTGCCAAAAGTCAGATTTTTGCTGAAATTGTGACCCCGGGGCTTAGGGATTTTTTCAAAAAAATATTTTCTGCCGGTGTCGTTTTTGAGGGCTGATTTCTTGTCCTGTGATAAAAAGCCTTCTGTTTCGAGTGCCAAACCTTTCAGGAGAGCATTTTCAGGCTTTTGGCACCATTTTTGAGTGAATTGCCAAAAGTCAGATTTTTGCTGAAATTGTGACTCCGGGGCTTAGGGATTTTTTCAAAAAAATATTTTCTGCCGGTTAAGTTTTTGAGGGCTGATTTCTTGTCCTGTGATAAAAAGCCTTCTGTTTCGAGTGCCAAACCTTTCAGGAGAGCATTTTCAGGCTTTTGGCACCATTTTTGAGTGAATTGCCAAAAGTCAGATTTTTGCTGAAATTGTGACTCCGGGGCTTAGGGATTTTTTCAAAAAAATATTTTCTGCCGGTTACGTTTTTGAGGGCTGATTTCTTGTCCTGTGATAAAAAGCATTCTGTTTCCATCGCCAAAGCTTTCAGGGGAGCATTTTCAAGCTTTTGGCACCATTTTTGAGTGAATTGCCAAAAGTCAGATTTCTGCTGAAATTGTGACCCCAGGGCTTAGGGATTTTTTCAAATAAAAAAATTTCTGCCGGTTAAGTTTTTGAGGGCTGATTTCTTGTCCTGTGATAAAAAGACTTCTGTTTCCATCGCCAAAGCTTTCAGGGGAGCATTTTCAAGCTTTTGGCACCATTTTTGAGTGAATTGCCAAAAGTCAGATTTTTGCTGAAATTGTGACTCCGGGGCTTAGGTATTTTTTCAAAAAATATTTTCTGCCGGTTACGTTTTTGAGGGCTGATTTCTTGTCCTGTGATAAAAAGCCTTCTGTTTCCATCGCCAAAGCTTTCAGGGGAGCATTTTCAAGCTTTTGGCACCATTTTTGAGTGAATTGCCAAAAGTCAGATTTTTGCTGAAATTGTGACCCCGGGGCTTAGGGATTTTTTCAAAAAAATATTTTCTGCCGGTTAAGTTTTTGAGGGCTGATTTCTTGTCCTGTGATAAAAAGCCTTCTGTTTCGAGTGCCAAACCTTTCAGGAGAGCATTTTCAGGCTTTTGGCACCATTTTTGAGTGAATTGCCAAAAGTCAGATTTTTGCTGAAATTGTGACCCCGGGGCTTAGGGATTTTTTCAAAAAAATATTTTCTGCCGGTTAAGTTTTTGAGGGCTGATTTATTTTCCATTGATAAAAAGACTTCTGTTTCCATCGCCAAAGCTTTCAGGGGAGCATTTTCAGGCTTTTGGCACCATTTTTGAGTGAATTGCCAAAAGTCAGATTTCTGCTGAAATTGTGGCTTAGGGATTTTTTCAAAAAAATATTTTCTGCCGGTTAAGTTTTTGAGGGCTGATTTCTTGTCCTGTGATAAAAAGCCTTCTGTTTCGAGTGCCAAACCTTTCAGGAGAGCATTTTCAGGCTTTGGGCACCATTTTTGAGTGAATTGCCAAAAGTCAGATTTTTGCTGAAATTGTTCAAAAAAATATTTTCTGCCGGTTAAGTTTTTGAGGGCTGATTTCTTGTCCTGTGATAAAAAGACTTCTGTTTCCATCGCCAAAGCTTTCAGGGGAGCATTTTCAGGCTTTTGGCACCATTTTTGAGTGAATTGCCAAAAGTCAGATTTTTGCTGAAATTGTTCAAAAAAATATTTTCTGCCGGTTAAGTTTTTGAGGGCTGATTTCTTGTCCTGTGATAAAAAGCCTTCTGTTTCGAGTGCCAAACCTTTCAGGAGAGCATTTTCAAGCTTTTGGCACCATTTTTGAGTGAATTGCCAAAAGTCAGATTTTTGCTGAAATCGTGACCCCAGGGCTTAGGGATTTTTTCAAAAAAATATTTTCTGCCGGTTAAGTTTTTGAGGGCTGATTTATTTTCCTTTGATAAAAAGACTTCTGTTTCCATCGCCAAAGCTTTCAGGGGAGCATTTTCAGGCTTTTGGCACCATTTTTGAGTGAATTGCCAAAAGTCAGATTTTTGCTGAAATTGTGACCCCGGGGCTTAGGGATTTTTTCAAAAAAATATTTTCTGCCGGTTAAGTTTTTGAGGGCTGATTTCTTGTCCTGTGATAAAAAGCCTTCTGTTTCGAGTGCCAAACCTTTCAGGAGAGCATTTTCAGGCTTTGGGCACCATTTTTGAGTGAATTGCCAAAAGTCAGATTTTTGCTGAAATTGTTCAAAAAAATATTTTCTGCCGGTTAAGTTTTTGAGGGCTGATTTCTTGTCCTGCGATAAAAAGCCTTCTGTTTCGAGTGCAAACCTTTCAGGAGAGCATTTTCAAGCTTTTGGCACCATTTTTGAGTGAATTGCCAAAAGTCAGATTTTTGCTGAAATTGTGACCCTGGGGCTTAGGGATTTTTTCAAAAAAATATTTTCTGCCGGTTAAGTTTTTGAGGGCTGATTTCTTGTCCTGTGATAAAAAGCCTTCTGTTTCTAGTGCCAAACCTTTCAGGAGAGCATTTTCAAGCTTTTGGCACCATTTTTGAGTGAATTGCCAAAAGTCAGATTTTTGCTGAAATTGTGACCCCGGGGCTTAGGGATTTTTTCAAAAAAATATTTTCTGCCGGTTAAGTTTTTGAGGGCTGATTTCTTGTCCTGTGATAAAAAGCCTTCTGTTTCGAGTGCCAAACCTTTCAGGAGAGCATTTTCAAGCTTTTGGCACCATTTTTGAGTGAATTGCCAAAAGTCAGATTTTTGCTGAAATTGTGACCCCGGGGCTTAGGGATTTTTTCAAAAAAATATTTTCTGCCGGTTAAGTTTTTGAGGGCTGATTTCTTGTCCTGTGATAAAAAGCCTTCTGTTTCGAGTGCCAAACCTTTCAGGAGAGCATTTTCAGGCTTTGGGCACCATTTTTGAGTGAATTGCCAAAAGTCAGATTTTTGCTGAAATTGTTCAAAAAAATATTTTCTGCCGGTTAAGTTTTTGAGGGCTGATTTCTTGTCCTGCGATAAAAAGCCTTCTGTTTCGAGTGCAAACCTTTCAGGAGAGCATTTTCAAGCTTTTGGCACCATTTTTGAGTGAATTGCCAAAAGTCAGATTTTTGCTGAAATTGTGACCCTGGGGCTTAGGGATTTTTTCAAAAAAATATTTTCTGCCGGTTAAGTTTTTGAGGGCTGATTTCTTGTCCTGTGATAAAAAGCCTTCTGTTTCTAGTGCCAAACCTTTCAGGAGAGCATTTTCAAGCTTTTGGCACCATTTTTGAGTGAATTGCCAAAAGTCAGATTTTTGCTGAAATTGTGACCCCGGGGCTTAGGGATTTTTTCAAAAAAATATTTTCTGCCGGTGTCGTTTTTGAGGGCTGATTTCTTGTCCTGTGATAAAAAGCCTTCTGTTTCGAGTGCCAAACCTTTCAGGAGAGCATTTTCAGGCTTTTGGCACCATTTTTGAGTGAATTGCCAAAAGTCAGATTTTTGCTGAAATTGTGACTCCGGGGCTTAGGGATTTTTTCAAAAAAATATTTTCTGCTGGTTAAGTTTTTGAGGGCTGATTTCTTGTCCTGTGATAAAAAGCCTTCTGTTTCGAGTGCCAAACCTTTCAGGAGAGCATTTTCAGGCTTTTGGCACCATTTTTGAGTGAATTGCCAAAAGTCAGATTTTTGCTGAAATTGTGATCCCGGGGCTTAGGGATTTTTTCAAAAAAATATTTTCTGCTGGTTAAGTTTTTGAGGGCTGATTTCTTGTCCTGTGATAAAAAGCCTTCTGTTTCGAGTTCCAAACCTTTCAGGAGAGCATTTTCAGGCTTTTGGCACCATTTTTGAGTGAATTGCCAAAAGTCAGATTTTTGCTGAAATTGTGACCCCAGGGCTTAGGGATTTTTTCAAAAAAAAATTTTCTGCCGGTTAAGTTTTTGAGGGCTGATTTCTTGTCCTGTGATAAAAAGACTTCTGTTTCCATCGCCAAAGCTTTCAGGGGAGCATTTTCAAGCTTTTGGCACCATTTTTGAGTGAATTGCCAAAAGTCAGATTTTTGCTGAAATTGTGACCCCGGGGCTTAGGGATTTTTTCAAAAAAATATTTTCTGCCGGTTAAGTTTTTGAGGGCTGATTTCTTGTCCTGTGATAAAAAGCCTTCTGTTTCGAGTGCCAAACCTTTCAGGAGAGCATTTTCAGGCTTTTGGCACCATTTTTGAGTGAATTGCCAAAAGTCAGATTTTTGCTGAAATTGTGACTCCGGGGCTTAGGGATTTTTTCAAAAAAATATTTTCTGCCGGTTACGTTTTTGAGGGCTGATTTCTTGTCCTGTGATAAAAAGCATTCTGTTTCCATCGCCAAAGCTTTCAGGGGAGCATTTTCAAGCTTTTGGCACCATTTTTGAGTGAATTGCCAAAAGTCAGATTTTTGCTGAAATTGTGACCCCGGGGCTTAGGGATTTTTTCAAAAAAATATTTTCTGCCGGTTAAGTTTTTGAGGGCTGATTTCTTGTCCTGTGATAAAAAGCCTTCTGTTTCGAGTGCCAAACCTTTCAGGAGAGCATTTTCAAGCTTTTGGCACCATTTTTGAGTGAATTGCCAAAAGTCAGATTTTTGCTGAAATTGTTCAAAAAAATATTTTCTGCCGGTTAAGTTTTTGAGGGCTGATTTCTTGTCCTGTGATAAAAAGACTTCTGTTTCCATCGCCAAAGCTTTCGGGGGAGCATTTTCAAGCTTTTGGCACCATTTTTGAGTGAATTGCCAAAAGTCAGATTTTTGCTGAAATTGTTCAAAAAAATAGTTTCTGCCGGTTAAGTTTTTGAGGGCTGATTTCTTGTCCTGTGATAAAAAGACTTCTGTTTCCATCGCCAAAGCTTTCAGGGGAGCATTTTCAAGCTTTTGGCACCATTTTTGAGTGAATTGCCAAAAGTCAGATTTTTGCTGAAATTGTGACCCCGGGGCTTAGGGATTTTTTCAAAAAAATATTTTCTGCCGGTTAAGTTTTTGAGGGCTGATTTCTTGTCCTGTGATAAAAAGCCTTCTGTTTCGAGCGCCAAACCTTTCAGGAGAGCATTTTCAAGCTTTTGGCACCATTTTTGAGTGAATTGCCAAAAGTCAGATTTTTGCTGAAATTGTGACCCCGGGGCTTAGGGATTTTTTCAAAAAAATATTTTCTGCCGGTTAAGTTTTTGAGGGCTGATTTCTTGTCCTGTGATAAAAAGCCTTCTGTTTCGAGTGCCAAACCTTTCAGGAGAGCATTTTCAGGCTTTTGGCACCATTTTTGAGTGAATTGCCAAAAGTCAGATTTTTGCTGAAATTGTGACTCCGGGGCTTAGGGATTTTTTCAAAAAAATATTTTCTGCCGGTTACGTTTTTGAGGGCTGATTTCTTGTCCTGTGATAAAAAGCATTCTGTTTCCATCGCCAAAGCTTTCAGGGGAGCATTTTCAAGCTTTTGGCACCATTTTTGAGTGAATTGCCAAAAGTCAGATTTTTGCTGAAATTGTGACCCCGGGGCTTAGGGATTTTTTCAAAAAAATATTTTCTGCCGGTTAAGTTTTTGAGGGCTGATTTCTTGTCCTGTGATAAAAAGCCTTCTGTTTCGAGTGCCAAACCTTTCAGGAGAGCATTTTCAAGCTTTTGGCACCATTTTTGAGTGAATTGCCAAAAGTCAGATTTTTGCTGAAATTGTTCAAAAAAATATTTTCTGCCGGTTAAGTTTTTGAGGGCTGATTTCTTGTCCTGTGATAAAAAGACTTCTGTTTCCATCGCCAAAGCTTTCGGGGGAGCATTTTCAAGCTTTTGGCACCATTTTTGAGTGAATTGCCAAAAGTCAGATTTTTGCTGAAATTGTTCAAAAAAATAGTTTCTGCCGGTTAAGTTTTTGAGGGCTGATTTCTTGTCCTGTGATAAAAAGACTTCTGTTTCCATCGCCAAAGCTTTCAGGGGAGCATTTTCAAGCTTTTGGCACCATTTTTGAGTGAATTGCCAAAAGTCAGATTTTTGCTGAAATTGTGACCCCGGGGCTTAGGGATTTTTTCAAAAAAATATTTTCTGCCGGTTAAGTTTTTGAGGGCTGATTTCTTGTCCTGTGATAAAAAGCCTTCTGTTTCGAGCGCCAAACCTTTCAGGAGAGCATTTTCAAGCTTTTGGCACCATTTTTGAGTGAATTGCCAAAAGTCAGATTTTTGCTGAAATTGTGACCCCGGGGCTTAGGGATTTTTTCAAAAAAATATTTTCTGCCGGTTAAGTTTTTGAGGGCTGATTTATTTTCCATTGATAAAAAGACTTCTGTTTCCATCGCCAAAGCTTTCAGGGGAGCATTTTCAGGCTTTTGGCACCATTTTTGAGTGAATTGCCAAAAGTCAGATTTTTGCTGAAATTGTGACCCCGGGGCTTAGGGATTTTTTCAAAAAAATATTTTCTGCCGGTTAAGTTTTTGAGGGCTGATTTCTTGTCCTGTGATAAAAAGCCTTCTGTTTCTAGTGCCAAAACTTTCAGGAGAGCATTTTCAGGCTTTGGGCACAATTTTTGAGTGAATTGCCAAAAGTCAGATTTTTGCTGAAATTGTTCAAAAAAATATTTTCTGCCGGTTAAGTTTTTGAGGGCTGATTTCTTGTCCTGTGATAAAAAGACTTCTGTTTCCATCGCCAAAGCTTTCAGGGGAGCATTTTCAAGCTTTTGGCACCATTTTTGAGTGAATTGCCAAAAGTTAGATTTTTGCTGAAATTGTGACCCCGGGGCTTAGGGATTTTTTCAAAAAAATATTTTCTGCCGGTTAAGTTTTTGAGGGCTGATTTATTTTCCTTTGATAAAAATACTTCTGTTTCCATCGCCAAAGCTTTCAGGGGAGCATTTTCAGGCTTTTGGCACCATTTTTGAGTGAATTGCCAAAAGTCAGATTTTTGCTGAAATTGTGACCCCGGGGCTTAGGGATTTTTTCAAAAAAATATTTTCTGCCGGTTAAGTTTTTGAGGGCTGATTTCTTGTCCTGTGATAAAAAGCCTTCTGTTTCGCGTGCCAAACCTTTCAGGAGAGCATTTTCAAGCTTTTGGCACCATTTTTGAGTGAATTGCCAAAAGTCAGATTTTTGCTGAAATTGTTCAAAAAAATATTTTCTGCCGGTTAAGTTTTTGAGGGCTGATTTCTTGTCCTGTGATAAAAAGACTTCTGTTTCCATCGCCAAAGCTTTCGGGGGAGCATTTTCAAGCTTTTGGCACCATTTTTGAGTGAATTGCCAAAAGTCAGATTTTTGCTGAAATTGTTCAAAAAAATATTTTCTGCCGGTTAAGTTTTTGAGGGCTGATTTCTTGTCCTGTGATAAAAAGACTTCTGTTTCCATCGCCAAAGCTTTCAGGGGAGCATTTTCAAGCTTTTGGCACCATTTTTGAGTGAATTGCCAAAAGTCAGATTTTTGCTGAAATTGTGACCCCGGGGCTTAGGGATTTTTTCAAAAAAATATTTTCTGCCGGTTAAGTTTTTGAGGGCTGATTTCTTGTCCTGTGATAAAAAGCCTTCTGTTTCGAGCGCCAAACCTTTCAGGAGAGCATTTTCAAGCTTTTGGCACCATTTTTGAGTGAATTGCCAAAAGTCAGATTTTTGCTGAAATTGTGACCCCGGGGCTTAGGGATTTTTTCAAAAAAATATTTTCTGCCGGTTAAGTTTTTGAGGGCTGATTTATTTTCCATTGATAAAAAGACTTCTGTTTCCATCGCCAAAGCTTTCAGGGGAGCATTTTCAGGCTTTTGGCACCATTTTTGAGTGAATTGCCAAAAGTCAGATTTTTGCTGAAATTGTGACCCTGGGGCTTAGGGATTTTTTCAAAAAAATATTTTCTGCCGGTTAAGTTTTTGAGGGCTGATTTCTTGTCCTGTGATAAAAAGCCTTCTGTTTCTAGTGCCAAACCTTTCAGGAGAGCATTTTCAAGCTTTTGGCACCATTTTTGAGTGAATTGCCAAAAGTCAGATTTTTGCTGAAATTGTGACCCCGGGGCTTAGGGATTTTTTCAAAAAAATATTTTCTGCCGGTTAAGTTTTTGAGGGCTGATTTATTTTCCATTGATAAAAAGACTTCTGTTTCCATCGCCAAAGCTTTCAGGGGAGCATTTTCAGGCTTTTGGCACCATTTTTGAGTGAATTGCCAAAAGTCAGATTTTTGCTGAAATTGTGACCCCGGGGCTTAGGGATTTTTTCAAAAAAATATTTTCTGCCGGTTAAGTTTTTGAGGGCTGATTTCTTGTCCTGTGATAAAAAGCCTTCTGTTTCGAGTGCCAAAACTTTCAGGAGAGCATTTTCAGGCTTTGGGCACAATTTTTGAGTGAATTGCCAAAAGTCAGATTTTTGCTGAAATTGTTCAAAAAAATATTTTCTGCCGGTTAAGTTTTTGAGGGCTGATTTCTTGTCCTGTGATAAAAAGACTTCTGTTTCCATCGCCAAAGCTTTCAGGGGAGCATTTTCAAGCTTTTGGCACCATTTTTGAGTGAATTGCCAAAAGTTAGATTTTTGCTGAAATTGTGACCCCGGGGCTTAGGGATTTTTTCAAAAAAATATTTTCTGCCGGTTAAGTTTTTGAGGGCTGATTTATTTTCCTTTGATAAAAATACTTCTGTTTCCATCGCCAAAGCTTTCAGGGGAGCATTTTCAGGCTTTTGGCACCATTTTTGAGTGAATTGCCAAAAGTCAGATTTTTGCTGAAATTGTGACCCCGGGGCTTAGGGATTTTTTCAAAAAAATATTTTCTGCCGGTTAAGTTTTTGAGGGCTGATTTCTTGTCCTGTGATAAAAAGCCTTCTGTTTCGCGTGCCAAACCTTTCAGGAGAGCATTTTCAAGCTTTTGGCACCATTTTTGAGTGAATTGCCAAAAGTCAGATTTTTGCTGAAATTGTTCAAAAAAATATTTTCTGCCGGTTAAGTTTTTGAGGGCTGATTTCTTGTCCTGTGATAAAAAGACTTCTGTTTCCATCGCCAAAGCTTTCGGGGGAGCATTTTCAAGCTTTTGGCACCATTTTTGAGTGAATTGCCAAAAGTCAGATTTTTGCTGAAATTGTTCAAAAAAATATTTTCTGCCGGTTAAGTTTTTGAGGGCTGATTTCTTGTCCTGTGATAAAAAGACTTCTGTTTCCATCGCCAAAGCTTTCAGGGGAGCATTTTCAAGCTTTTGGCACCATTTTTGAGTGAATTGCCAAAAGTCAGATTTTTGCTGAAATTGTGACCCCGGGGCTTAGGGATTTTTTCAAAAAAATATTTTCTGCCGGTTAAGTTTTTGAGGGCTGATTTCTTGTCCTGTGATAAAAAGCCTTCTGTTTCGAGCGCCAAACCTTTCAGGAGAGCATTTTCAAGCTTTTGGCACCATTTTTGAGTGAATTGCCAAAAGTCAGATTTTTGCTGAAATTGTGACCCCGGGGCTTAGGGATTTTTTCAAAAAAATATTTTCTGCCGGTTAAGTTTTTGAGGGCTGATTTATTTTCCATTGATAAAAAGACTTCTGTTTCCATCGCCAAAGCTTTCAGGGGAGCATTTTCAGGCTTTTGGCACCATTTTTGAGTGAATTGCCAAAAGTCAGATTTTTGCTGAAATTGTGACCCTGGGGCTTAGGGATTTTTTCAAAAAAATATTTTCTGCCGGTTAAGTTTTTGAGGGCTGATTTCTTGTCCTGTGATAAAAAGCCTTCTGTTTCTAGTGCCAAACCTTTCAGGAGAGCATTTTCAAGCTTTTGGCACCATTTTTGAGTGAATTGCCAAAAGTCAGATTTTTGCTGAAATTGTGACCCCGGGGCTTAGGGATTTTTTCAAAAAAATATTTTCTGCCGGTTAAGTTTTTGAGGGCTGATTTCTTGTCCTTTGATAAAAAGCCTTCTGTTTCGAGTGCCAAACCTTTCAGGAGAGAATTTTCAGGCTTTGGGCACCATTTTTGAGTGAATTGCCAAAAGTCAGATTTTTGCTGAAATTGTTCAAAAAAATATTTTCTGCCGGTTAAGTTTTTGAGGGCTGATTTCTTGTCCTGCGATAAAAAGCCTTCTGTTTCGAGTGCCAAACCTTTCAGGAGAGCATTTTCAAGCTTATGGCACCATTTTTGAGTGAATTGCCAAAAGTCAGATTTTTGCTGAAATTGTTCAAAAAAATATTTTCTGCCGGTTAAGTTTTTGAGGGCTGATTTCTTGTCCTGTGATAAAAAGACTTCTGTTTCCATCGCCAAAGCTTTCAGGGGAGCATTTTCAAGCTTTTGGCACCATTTTTGAGTGAATTGCCAAAAGTCAGATTTTTGCTGAAATTGTGACCCCGGGGCTTAGGGATTTTTTCAAAAAAATATTTTCTGCCCGTTAAGTTTTTGAGGGCTGATTTCTTGTCCTGTGATAAAAAGCCTTCTGTTTCGAGCGCCAAACCTTTCAGGAGAGCATTTTCAAGCTTTTGGCACCATTTTTGAGTGAATTGCCAAAAGTCAGATTTTTGCTGAAATTGTGACCCCGGGGCTTAGGGATTTTTTCAAAAAAATATTTTCTGCCGGTTAAGTTTTTGAGGGCTGATTTCTTGTCCTGTGATAAAAAGCCTTCTGTTTCGAGTGCCAAACCTTTCAGGAGAGCATTTTCAGGCTTTGGGCACAATTTTTGAGTGAATTGCCAAAAGTCAGATTTTTGCTGAAATTGTTCAAAAAAATATTTTCTGCCGGTTAAGTTTTTGAGGGCTGATTTCTTGTCCTGTGATAAAAAGACTTCTGTTTCCATCGCCAAAGCTTTCAGGGGAGCATTTTCAAGCTTTTGGCACCATTTTTGAGTGAATTGCCAAAAGTTAGATTTTTGCTGAAATTGTGACCCCGGGGCTTAGGGATTTTTTCAAAAAAATATTTTCTGCCGGTTAAGTTTTTGAGGGCTGATTTATTTTCCTTTGATAAAAAGACTTCTGTTTCCATCACCAAAGCTTTCAGGGGAGCATTTTCAGGCTTTTGGCACCATTTTTGAGTGAATTGCCAAAAGTCAGATTTTTGCTGAAATTGTGACCCCGGGGCTTAGGGATTTTTTCAAAAAAATATTTTCTGCCGGTTAAGTTTTTGAGGGCTGATTTCTTGTCCTGTGATAAAAAGCCTTCTGTTTCGAGTGCCAAACCTTTCAGGAGAGCATTTTCAGGCTTTGGGCACCATTTTTGAGTGAATTGCCAAAAGTCAGATTTTTGCTGAAATTGTTCAAAAAAATATTTTCTGCCGGTTAAGTTTTTGAGGGCTGATTTCTTGTCCTGCGATAAAAAGCCTTCTGTTTCGAGTGCAAACCTTTCAGGAGAGCATTTTCAAGCTTTTGGCACCATTTTTGAGTGAATTGCCAAAAGTCAGATTTTTGCTGAAATTGTGACCCTGGGGCTTAGGGATTTTTTCAAAAAAATATTTTCTGCCGGTCAAGTTTTTGAGGGCTGATTTCTTGTCCTGTGATAAAAAGCCTTCTGTTTCTAGTGCCAAACCTTTCAGGAGAGCATTTTCAAGCTTTTGGCACCATTTTTGAGTGAATTGCCAAAAGTCAGATTTTTGCTGAAATTGTGACCCCGGGGCTTAGGGATTTTTTCAAAAAAATATTTTCTGCCGGTTAAGTTTTTGAGGGCTGATTTCTTGTCCTTTGATAAAAAGCCTTCTGTTTCGAGTGCCAAACCTTTCAGGAGAGCATTTTCAGGCTTTGGGCACCATTTTTGAGTGAATTGCCAAAAGTCAGATTTTTGCTGAAATTGTTCAAAAAAATATTTTCTGCCGGTTAAGTTTTTGAGGGCTGATTTCTTGTCCTGCGATAAAAAGCCTTCTGTTTCGAGTGCCAAACCTTTCAGGAGAGCATTTTCAAGCTTTTGGCACCATTTTTGAGTGAATTGCCAAAAGTCAGATTTTTGCTGAAATTGTGACCCCGGGGCTTAGGGATTTTTTCAAAAAAATATTTTCTGCCGGTGTCGTTTTTGAGGGCTGATTTCTTGTCCTGTGATAAAAAGACTTCTGTTTCCATCGCCAAAGCTTTCAGGGGAGCATTTTCAGGCTTTTGGCACCATTTTTGAGTGAATTGCCAAAAGTCAGATTTTTGCTGAAATTGTGACTCCGGGGCTTAGGGATTTTTTCAAAAAAATATTTTCTGCCGGTTAAGTTTTTGAGGGCTGATTTCTTGTCCTGTGATAAAGAGACTTCTGTTTCCATCGCCAAAGCTTTCAGGGGAGCATTTTCAAGCTTTTGGCACCATTTTTGAGTGAATTGCCAAAAGTCAGATTTTTGCTGAAATTGTGACCCCGGGGCTTAGGGATTTTTTCAAAAAAATATTTTCTGCCGGTTAAGTTTTTGAGGGCTGATTTCTTGTCCTGTGATAAAGAGACTTCTGTTTCCATCGCCAAAGCTTTCAGGGGAGCATTTTCTAGCTTTTGGCACCATTTTTGAGTGAATTGCCAAAAGTCAGATTTTTGCTGAAATTGTGACCCCGGGGCTTAGGGATTCTTTCAAAAAAATATTTTCTGCCGGTTAAATTTTTGAGGGCTGATTTCTTGTCCTGTGATAAAAAGCCTTCTGTTTCGAGTGCCAAACCTTTCAGGAGAGCATTTTCAAGCTTTTGGCACCATTTTTGAGTGAATTGCCAAAAGTCAGATTTTTGCTGAAATTGTGACCCCGGGGCTTAGGGATTTTTTCAAAAAAATATTTTCTGCCGGTTAAGTTTTTGAGGGCTGATTTCTTGTCCTGTGATAAAAAGCCTTCTGTTTCGAGTGCCAAACCTTTCAGGAGAGCATTTTCAGGCTTTTGGCACCATTTTTGAGTGAATTGCCAAAAGTCAGATTTTTGCTGAAATTGTGACCCCGGGGCTTAGGGATTTTTTCAAAAAAATATTTTCTGCCGGTTAAGTTTTTGAAGGCTGATTTCTTGTCCTGTGATAAAAAGCCTTCTGTTTCGAGTGCCAAACCTTTCAGGAGAGCATTTTCAGGCTTTTGGCACCATTTTTGAGTGAATTGCCAAAAGTCAGATTTTTGCTGAAATTGTTCAAAAAAATATTTTCTGCCGGTTAAGTTTTTGAGGGCTGATTTCTTGTCCTGCGATAAAAAGCCTTCTGTTTCGAGTGCCAAACCTTTCAGGAGAGCATTTTCAAGCTTTTGGCACCATTTTTGAGTGAATTGCCAAAAGTCAGATTTTTGCTGAAATTGTGACCCCGGGGCTTAGGGATTTTTTCAAAAAAATATTTTCTGCCGGTGTCGTTTTTGAGGGCTGATTTCTTGTCCTGTGATAAAAAGACTTCTGTTTCCATCGCCAAAGCTTTCAGGGGAGCATTTTCAGGCTTTTGGCACCATTTTTGAGTGAATTGCCAAAAGTCAGATTTTTGCTGATATTGTGACTCCGGGGCTTAGGGATTTTTTCAAAAAAATATTTTCTGCCGGTTAAGTTTTTGAGGGATGATTTCTTGTCCTGTGATAAAAAGCCTTCTGTTTCGAGTGCCAAACCTTTCAGGAGAGCATTTTCAGGCTTTTGGCACCATTTTTGAGTGAATTGCCAAAAGTCAGATTTTTGCTGAAATTGTGACCCCGGGGCTTAGGGATTCTTTCAAAAAAAATTTTCTGCCGGTTAAATTTTTGAGGGCTGATTTCTTGTCCTGTGATAAAAAGCCTTCTGTTTCGAGTGCCAAACCTTTCAGGAGAGCATTTTCATGCTTTTGGCACCATTTTTGAGTGAATTGCTAAAAGTCAGATTTTTGCTGAAATTGTGACCCCGGGGCTTAGGGATTTTTTCAAAAAAATATTTTCTGCCGGTTAAGTTTTTGAGGGCTGATTTCTTGTCCTGTGATAAAAAGCCTTCTGTTTCGAGTGCCAAACCTTTCAGGAGAGCATTTTCAGGCTTTTGGCACCATTTTTGAGTGAATTGCCAAAAGTCAGATTTTTGCTGAAATTGTGATCCCGGGGCTTAGGGATTTTTTCAAAAAAATATTTTCTGCTGGTTAAGTTTTTGAGGGCTGATTTCTTGTCCTGTGATAAAAAGCCTTCTGTTTCGAGTGCCAAACCTTTCAGGAGAGCATTTTCAGGCTTTTGGCACCATTTTTGAGTGAATTGCCAAAAGTCAGATTTTTGCTGAAAATGTGACCCCGGGGCTTAGGGATTTTTTCAAAAAAATATTTTCTGCCGGTTAAGTTTTTGAGGGCTGATTTCTTGTCCTGTGATAAAAAGACTTCTGTTTCCATCGCCAAAGCTTTCAGGGGAGCATTTTCAAGCTTTTGGCACCATTTTTGAGTGAATTGCCAAAAGTCAGATTTTTGCTGAAATTGTGACCCCGGGGCTTAGGGATTTTTTCAAAAAAATATTTTCTGCCGGTTAAGTTTTTGAGGGCTGATTTCTTGTCCTGTGATAAAAAGCCTTCTGTTTCGAGTGCCAAACCTTTCAGGAGAGCATTTTCAAGCTTTTGGCACCATTTTTGAGTGAATTGCCAAAAGTCAGATTTTTGCTGAAATTGTGACCCCGGGGCTTAGGGATTTTTTCAAAAAAATATTTTCTGCCGGTTAAGTTTTTGAGGGCTGATTTCTTGTCCTGTGATAAAAAGACTTCTGTTTCCATCGCCAAAGCTTTCAGGGGAGCATTTTCACGCTTTTGGCACCATTTTTGAGTGAATTGCCAAAAGTCAGATTTTTGCTGAAATTGTGACCCCGGGGCTTAGGGATTTTTTCAAAAAAATATTTTCTGCCGGTTAAGTTTTTGAGGGCTGATTTCTTGTCCTGTGATAAAAAGCCTTCTGTTTCGAGTGCCAAACCTTTCAGGAGAGCATTTTCAGGCTTTTGGCACCATTTTTGAGTGAATTGCCAAAAGTCAGATTTTTGCTGAAATTGTGACCCCGGGGCTTAGGGATTTTTTCAAAAAAATATTTTCTGCCGGTGTCGTTTCTGAGGGCTGATTTCTTGTCCTGTGATAAAAAGCCTTCTGTTTCGAGTGCCAAACCTTTCAGGAGAGCATTTTCAGGCTTTTGGCACCATTTTTGAGTGAATTGCCAAAAGTCAGATTTTTCCTGAAATTGTGATCCCGGGGCTTAGGGATTTTTTCAAAAAAATATTTTCTGCCGGTTAAGTTTTTAAGGGATGATTTCTTGTCCTGTGATAAAAAGCCTTCTGTTTCGAGTGCCAAACCTTTCAGGAGAGCATTTTCAGGCTTTTGGCACCATTTTTGAGTGAATTGCCAAAAGTCAGATTTTTGCTGAAATTGTTCACAAAAATATTTTCTGCCGGTTAAGTTTTTGAGGGCTGATTTCTTGTCCTGTGATAAAGAGACTTCTGTTTCCATCGCCAAAGCTTTCAGGGGAGCATTTTCAAGCTTTTGGCACCATTTTTGAGTGAATTGCCAAAAGTCAGATTTTTGCTGAAATTGTGACCCCGGGGCTTAGGGATTCTTTCAAAAAAATATTTTCTGCCGGTTAAATTTTTGAGGGCTGATTTCTTGTCCTGTGATAAAAAGCCTTCTGTTTCGAGTGCCAAACCTTTCAGGAGAGCATTTTCAAGCTTTTGGCACCATTTTTGAGTGAATTGCCAAAAGTCAGATTTTTGCTGAAATTGTGACCCCGGGGCTTAGGGATTTTTTCAAAAAAAAATTTTCTGCCGGTTAAGTTTTTGAGGGCTGATTTCTTGTCCTGTGATAAAAAGCCTTCTGTTTCGAGTGCCAAACCTTTCAGGAGAGCATTTTCAGGCTTTTGGCACCATTTTTGAGTGAATTGCCAAAAGTCAGATTTTTGCTGAAATTGTGACCCCGGGGCTTAGGGATTTTTTCAAAAAAATATTTTCTGCCGGTTAAGTTTTTGAGGGCTGATTTCTTGTCCTGTGATAAAGAGACTTCTGTTTCCATCGCCAAAGCTTTCAGGGGAGCATTTTCAAGCTTTTGGCACCATTTTTGAGTGAATTGCCAAAAGTCAGATTTTTGCTGAAATTGTGACCCCGGGGCTTAGGGATTCTTTCAAAAAAAATTTTCTGCCGGCTAAATTTTTGAGGGCTGATTTCTTGTCCTGTGATAAAAAGCCTTCTGTTTCGAGTGCCAAACCTTTCAGGAGAGCATTTTCAAGCTTTTGGCACCATTTTTGAGTGAATTGCCAAAAGTCAGATTTGTGCTGAAATTGTGACCCCGGGGCTTAGGGATTTTTTCAAAAAAATATTTTCTGCCGGTTAAGTTTTTGAGGGCTGATTTCTTGTCCTGTGATAAAAAGCCTTCTGTTTCGAGTGCCAAACCTTTCAGGAGAGCATTTTCAGGCTTTTGGCACCATTTTTGAGTGAATTGCCAAAAGTCAGATTTTTGCTGAAATTGTGATCCCGGGGCTTAGGGATTTTTTCAAAAAAATATTTTCTGCTGGTTAAGTTTTTGAGGGCTGATTTCTTGTCCTGTGATAAAAAGCCTTCTGTTTCGAGTGCCAAACCTTTCAGGAGAGCATTTTCAGGCTTTTGGCACCATTTTTGAGTGAATTGCCAAAAGTCAGATTTTTGCTGAAAATGTGACCCCGGGGCTTAGGGATTTTTTCAAAAAAATATTTTCTGCCGGTTAAGTTTTTGAGGGCTGATTTCTTGTCCTGTGATAAAAAGACTTCTGTTTCCATCGCCAAAGCTTTCAGGGGAGCATTTTCAAGCTTTTGGCACCATTTTTGAGTGAATTGCCAAAAGTCAGATTTTTGCTGAAATTGTGACCCCGGGGCTTAGGGATTTTTTCAAAAAAATATTTTCTGCCGGTTAAGTTTTTGAGGGCTGATTTCTTGTCCTGTGATAAAAAGCCTTCTGTTTCGAGTGCCAAACCTTTCAGGAGAGCATTTTCAAGCTTTTGGCACCATTTTTGAGTGAATTGCCAAAAGTCAGATTTTTGCTGAAATTGTGACCCCGGGGCTTAGGGATTTTTTCAAAAAAATATTTTCTGCCGGTTAAGTTTTTGAGGGCTGATTTCTTGTCCTGTGATAAAAAGACTTCTGTTTCCATCGCCAAAGCTTTCAGGGGAGCATTTTCAAGCTTTTGGCACCATTTTTGAGTGAATTGCCAAAAGTCAGATTTTTGCTGAAATTGTGACCCCGGGGCTTAGGGATTTTTTCAAAAAAATATTTTCTGCCGGTTAAGTTTTTGAGGGCTGATTTCTTGTCCTGTGATAAAAAGCCTTCTGTTTCGAGTGCCAAACCTTTCAGGAGAGCATTTTCAGGCTTTTGGCACCATTTTTGAGTGAATTGCCAAAAGTCAGATTTTTGCTGAAATTGTGACCCCGGGGCTTAGGGATTTTTTCAAAAAAATATTTTCTGCTGGTTAAGTTTTTGAGGGCTGATTTCTTGACCTGTGATCAAAAGCCTTCCGTTTCCATCGCCAAAGCTTTCAGGGGAGCATTTTCAGGCTTTTGGCAGCATTTTTGAGTGAATTGCCAAAAGTCAGATTTTTGCTGAAAATGTGACCCCGGGGCTTAGGGATTTTTTCAAAAAAATATTTTCTGCCGGTGTCGTTTTTGAGGGCTGATTTCTTGTCCTGTGATAAAAAGCCTTCTGTTTCGAGTGCCAAACCTTTCAGGAGAGCATTTTCAGGCTTTTGGCACCATTTTTGAGTGAATTGCCAAAAGTCAGATTTTTGCTGAAATTGTGATCAGGGGGCTTAGGGATTTTTTCAAAAAAATATTTTCTGCCGGTTAAGTTTTTGAGGGATGATTTCTTGTCCTGTGATAAAAAGCCTTCTGTTTCGAGTGCCAAACCTTTCAGGAGAGCATTTTCAGGCTTTTGGCACCATTTTTGAGTGTATTGCCAAAAGTCAGATTTTTGCTGAAATTGTTCACAAAAATATTTTCTGCCGGTTAAGTTTTTGAGGGCTGATTTCTTGTCCTGTGATAAAAAGCCTTCTGTTTCGAGTGCCAAACCTTTCAGGAGAGCATTTTCAAGCTTTTGGCACCATTTTTGAGTGAATTGCCAAAAGTCAGATTTTTGCTGAAATTGTGACCCCGGGGCTTAGGGATTTTTTCAAAAAAATATTTTCTGCCGGTTAAGTTTTTGAGGGCTGATTTCTTGTCCTGTGATAAAAAGACTTCTGTTTCCATCGCCAAAGCTTTCAGGGGAGCATTTTCAAGCTTTTGGCACCATTTTTGAGTGAATTGCCAAAAGTCAGATTTTTGCTGAAATTGTGACCCCGGGGCTTAGGGATTTTTTCAAAAAAATATTTTCTGCCGGTTAAGTTTTTGAGGGCTGATTTCTTGTCCTGTGATAAAAAGACTTCTGTTTCCATCGCCAAAGCTTTCAGGGGAGCATTTTCAAGCTTTTGGCACCATTTTTGAGTGAATTACCAAAAGTCAGATTTTTGCTGAAATTGTGACCCCGGGGCTTAGGGATTTTTTCAAAAAAATATTTTCTGCCGGTTAAGTTTTTGAGGGCTGATTTCTTGTCCTGTGATAAAAAGCCTTCTGTTTCGAGTGCCAAACCTTTCAGGAGAGCATTTTCAAGCTTTTGGCACCATTTTTGAGTGAATTGCCAAAAGTCAGATTTTTGCTGAAATTGTGACCCCGGGGCTTAGGGATTTTTTCAAAAAAATATTTTCTGCCGGTTAAGTTTTTGAGGGCTGATTTCTTGTCCTGTGATAAAAAGACTTCTGTTTCCATCGCCAAAGCTTTCAGGGGAGCATTTTCAAGCTTTTGGCACCATTTTTGAGTGAATTGCCAAAAGTCAGATTTTTGCTGAAATTGTGACCCCGGGGCTTAGGGATTTTTTCAAAAAAATATTTTCTGCCGGTTAAGTTTTTGAGGGCTGATTTCTTGTCCTGTGATAAAAAGCCTTCTGTTTCGAGTGCCAAACCTTTCAGGAGAGCATTTTCAAGCTTTTGGCACCATTTTTGAGTGAATTGCCAAAAGTCAGATTTTTGCTGAAATTGTGACCCCGGGGCTTAGGGATTTTTTCAAAAAAATATTTTCTGCCGGTTAAGTTTTTGAGGGCTGATTTCTTGTCCTGTGATAAAAAGCCTTCTGTTTCGAGTGCCAAACCTTTCAGGAGAGCATTTTCAGGCTTTTGGCACCATTTTTGAGTGAATTGCCAAAAGTCAGATTTTTGCTGAAATTGTGACCCCGGGGCTTAGGGATTTTTTCAAAAAAATATTTTCTGCTGGTTAAGTTTTTGAGGGCTGATTTCTTGACCTGTGATCAAAAGCCTTCCGTTTCCATCGCCAAAGCTTTCAGGGAAGCATTTTCAGGCTTTTGGCAGCATTTTTGAGTGAATTGCCAAAAGTCAGATTTTTGCTGAAAATGTGACCCCGGGGCTTAGGGATTTTTTCAAAAAAATATTTTCTGCCGGTGTCGTTTTTGAGGGCTGATTTCTTGTCCTGTGATAAAAAGCCTTCTGTTTCGAGTGCCAAACCTTTCAGGAGAGCATTTTCAGGCTTTTGGCACCATTTTTGAGTGAATTGCCAAAAGTCAGATTTTTGCTGAAATTGTGACCCCGGGGCTTAGGGATTTTTTCAAAAAAATATTTTCTGCCGGTTAAGTTTTTGAGGGCTGATTTCTTGTCCTGTGATAAAAAGACTTCTGTTTTCATCGCCAAAGCTTTCAGGGGAGCATTTTCAAGCTTTTGGCACCATTTTTGAGTGAATTGCCAAAAGTCAGATTTTTGCTGAAATTGTGACCCCGGGGCTTAGGGATTTTTTCAAAAAAATATTTTCTGCCAGTTAAGTTTTTGAGGGCTGATTTCTTGTCCTGTGATAAAAAGCCTTCTGTTTCGAGTGCCACACCTTTCAGGAGAGCATTTTCAGGCTTTTGGCACCATTTTTGAGTGAATTGCCAAAAGTCAGATTTTTGCTGAAATTGTGACCCCGGGGCTTAGGGATTTTTTCAAAAAAATATTTTCTGCCGGTTAAGTTTTTGAGGGCTGATTTCTTGTCCTGCGATAAAAAGCCTTCTGTTTCGAGTGCCAAACCTTTCAGGAGAGCATTTTCAAGCTTTTGGCACCATTTTTGAGTGAATTGCCAAAAGTCAGATTTTTGCTGAAATTGTGACCCCGGGGCTTAGGGATTTTTTCAAAAAAATATTTTCTGCCGGTGTCGTTTTTGAGGGCTGATTTCTTGTCCTGTGATAAAAAGACTTCTGTTTCCATCGCCAAAGCTTTCAGGGGAGCATTTTCAGGCTTTTGGCACCATTTTTGAGTGAATTGCCAAAAGTCAGATTTTTGCTGATATTGTGACTCCGGGGCTTAGGGATTTTTTCAAAAAAATATTTTTCTGCCGGTTAAGTTTTTGAGGGATGATTTCTTGTCCTGTGATAAAAAGCCTTCTGTTTCGAGTGCCAAACCTTTCAGGAGAGCATTTTCAGGCTTTTGGCACCATTTTTGAGTGAATTGCCAAAAGTCAGATTTTTGCTGAAATTGTGACCCCGGGGCTTAGGGATTTTTTCAAAAAAATATTTTCTGCCGGTTAAGTTTTTGAGGGCTGATTTCTTGTCCTGTGATAAAGAGACTTCTGTTTCCATCGCCAAAGCTTTCAGGGGAGCATTTTCAAGCTTTTGGCACCATTTTTGAGTGAATTGCCAAAAGTCAGATTTTTGCTGAAATTGTGACCCCGGGGCTTAGGGATTCTTTCAAAAAAATATTTTCTGCCGGTTAAATTTTTGAGGGCTGATTTCTTGTCCTGTGATAAAAAGCCTTCTGTTTCGAGTGCCAAACCTTTCAGGAGAGCATTTTCAAGCTTTTGGCACCATTTTTGAGTGAATTGCCAAAAGTCAGATTTTTGCTGAAATTGTGACCCCGGGGCTTAGGGATTTTTTCAAAAAAATATTTTCTGCCGGTTAAGTTTTTGAGGGCTGATTTCTTGTCCTGTGATAAAAAGACTTCTGTTTCCATCGCCAAAGCTTTCAGGGGAGCATTTTCAAGCTTTTGGCACCATTTTTGAGTGAATTGCCAAAAGTCAGATTTTTGCTGAAATTGTGACCCCGGGGCTTAGGGATTTTTTCAAAAAAATATTTTCTGCCGGTTAAGTTTTTGAGGGCTGATTTCTTGTCCTGTGATAAAAAGCCTTCTGTTTCGAGTGCCAAACCTTTCAGGAGAGCATTTTCAGGCTTTTGGCACCATTTTTGAGTGAATTGCCAAAAGTCAGATTTTTGCTGAAATTGTGACCCCGGGGCTTAGGGATTTTTTCAAAAAAATATTTTCTGCTGGTTAAGTTTTTGAGGGCTGATTTCTTGACCTGTGATCAAAAGCCTTCCGTTTCCATCGCCAAAGCTTTCAGGGGAGCATTTTCAGGCTTTTGGCACCATTTTTGAGTGAATTGCCAAAAGTCAGATTTTTGCTGAAAATGTGACCCCGGGGCTTAGGGATTTTTTCAAAAAAATATTTTCTGCCGGTGTCGTTTTTGAGGGCTGATTTCTTGTCCTGTGATAAAAAGCCTTCTGTTTCGAGTGCCAAACCTTTCAGGAGAGCATTTTCAGGCTTTTGGCACCATTTTTGAGTGAATTGCCAAAAGTCAGATTTTTGCTGAAATTGTGATCAGGGGGCTTAGGGATTTTTTCAAAAAAATATTTTCTGCCGGTTAAGTTTTTGAGGGATGATTTCTTGTCCTGTGATAAAAAGCCTTCTGTTTCGAGTGCCAAACCTTTCAGGAGAGCATTTTCAGGCTTTTGGCACCATTTTTGAGTGTATTGCCAAAAGTCAGATTTTTGCTGAAATTGTTCACAAAAATATTTTCTGCCGGTTAAGTTTTTGAGGGCTGATTTCTTGTCCTGTGATAAAAAGCCTTCTGTTTCGAGTGCCAAACCTTTCAGGAGAGCATTTTCAAGCTTTTGGCACCATTTTTGAGTGAATTGCCAAAAGTCAGATTTTTGCTGAAATTGTGACCCCGGGGCTTAGGGATTTTTTCAAAAAAATATTTTCTGCCGGTTAAGTTTTTGAGGGCTGATTTCTTGTCCTGTGATAAAAAGACTTCTGTTTCCATCGCCAAAGCTTTCAGGGGAGCATTTTCAAGCTTTTGGCACCATTTTTGAGTGAATTGCCAAAAGTCAGATTTTTGCTGAAATTGTGACCCCGGGGCTTAGGGATTTTTTCAAAAAAATATTTTCTGCCGGTTAAGTTTTTGAGGGCTGATTTCTTGTCCTGTGATAAAAAGACTTCTGTTTCCATCGCCAAAGCTTTCAGGGGAGCATTTTCAAGCTTTTGGCACCATTTTTGAGTGAATTACCAAAAGTCAGATTTTTGCTGAAATTGTGACCCCGGGGCTTAGGGATTTTTTCAAAAAAATATTTTCTGCCGGTTAAGTTTTTGAGGGCTGATTTCTTGTCCTGTGATAAAAAGCCTTCTGTTTCGAGTGCCAAACCTTTCAGGAGAGCATTTTCAAGCTTTTGGCACCATTTTTGAGTGAATTGCCAAAAGTCAGATTTTTGCTGAAATTGTGACCCCGGGGCTTAGGGATTTTTTCAAAAAAATATTTTCTGCCGGTTAAGTTTTTGAGGGCTGATTTCTTGTCCTGTGATAAAAAGACTTCTGTTTCCATCGCCAAAGCTTTCAGGGGAGCATTTTCAAGCTTTTGGCACCATTTTTGAGTGAATTGCCAAAAGTCAGATTTTTGCTGAAATTGTGACCCCGGGGCTTAGGGATTTTTTCAAAAAAATATTTTCTGCCGGTTAAGTTTTTGAGGGCTGATTTCTTGTCCTGTGATAAAAAGCCTTCTGTTTCGAGTGCCAAACCTTTCAGGAGAGCATTTTCAAGCTTTTGGCACCATTTTTGAGTGAATTGCCAAAAGTCAGATTTTTGCTGAAATTGTGACCCCGGGGCTTAGGGATTTTTTCAAAAAAATATTTTCTGCCGGTTAAGTTTTTGAGGGCTGATTTCTTGTCCTGTGATAAAAAGCCTTCTGTTTCGAGTGCCAAACCTTTCAGGAGAGCATTTTCAGGCTTTTGGCACCATTTTTGAGTGAATTGCCAAAAGTCAGATTTTTGCTGAAATTGTGACCCCGGGGCTTAGGGATTTTTTCAAAAAAATATTTTCTGCTGGTTAAGTTTTTGAGGGCTGATTTCTTGACCTGTGATCAAAAGCCTTCCGTTTCCATCGCCAAAGCTTTCAGGGAAGCATTTTCAGGCTTTTGGCAGCATTTTTGAGTGAATTGCCAAAAGTCAGATTTTTGCTGAAAATGTGACCCCGGGGCTTAGGGATTTTTTCAAAAAAATATTTTCTGCCGGTGTCGTTTTTGAGGGCTGATTTCTTGTCCTGTGATAAAAAGCCTTCTGTTTCGAGTGCCAAACCTTTCAGGAGAGCATTTTCAGGCTTTTGGCACCATTTTTGAGTGAATTGCCAAAAGTCAGATTTTTGCTGAAATTGTGACCCCGGGGCTTAGGGATTTTTTCAAAAAAATATTTTCTGCCGGTTAAGTTTTTGAGGGCTGATTTCTTGTCCTGTGATAAAAAGACTTCTGTTTTCATCGCCAAAGCTTTCAGGGGAGCATTTTCAAGCTTTTGGCACCATTTTTGAGTGAATTGCCAAAAGTCAGATTTTTGCTGAAATTGTGACCCCGGGGCTTAGGGATTTTTTCAAAAAAATATTTTCTGCCAGTTAAGTTTTTGAGGGCTGATTTCTTGTCCTGTGATAAAAAGTCTTCTGTTTCGAGTGCCACACCTTTCAGGAGAGCATTTTCAGGCTTTTGGCACCATTTTTGAGTGAATTGCCAAAAGTCAGATTTTTGCTGAAATTGTGACCCCGGGGCTTAGGGATTTTTTCAAAAAAATATTTTCTGCCGGTTAAGTTTTTGAGGGCTGATTTCTTGTCCTGCGATAAAAAGCCTTCTGTTTCGAGTGCCAAACCTTTCAGGAGAGCATTTTCAAGCTTTTGGCACCATTTTTGAGTGAATTGCCAAAAGTCAGATTTTTGCTGAAATTGTGACCCCGGGGCTTAGGGATTTTTTCAAAAAAATATTTTCTGCCGGTGTCGTTTTTGAGGGCTGATTTCTTGTCCTGTGATAAAAAGACTTCTGTTTCCATCGCCAAAGCTTTCAGGGGAGCATTTTCAGGCTTTTGGCACCATTTTTGAGTGAATTGCCAAAAGTCAGATTTTTGCTGATATTGTGACTCCGGGGCTTAGGGATTTTTTCAAAAAAATATTTTTCTGCCGGTTAAGTTTTTGAGGGATGATTTCTTGTCCTGTGATAAAAAGCCTTCTGTTTCGAGTGCCAAACCTTTCAGGAGAGCATTTTCAGGCTTTTGGCACCATTTTTGAGTGAATTGCCAAAAGTCAGATTTTTGCTGAAATTGTGACCCCGGGGCTTAGGGATTTTTTCAAAAAAATATTTTCTGCCGGTTAAGTTTTTGAGGGCTGATTTCTTGTCCTGTGATAAAGAGACTTCTGTTTCCATCGCCAAAGCTTTCAGGGGAGCATTTTCAAGCTTTTGGCACCATTTTTGAGTGAATTGCCAAAAGTCAGATTTTTGCTGAAATTGTGACCCCGGGGCTTAGGGATTCTTTCAAAAAAATATTTTCTGCCGGTTAAATTTTTGAGGGCTGATTTCTTGTCCTGTGATAAAAAGCCTTCTGTTTCGAGTGCCAAACCTTTCAGGAGAGCATTTTCAAGCTTTTGGCACCATTTTTGAGTGAATTGCCAAAAGTCAGATTTTTGCTGAAATTGTGACCCCGGGGCTTAGGGATTTTTTCAAAAAAATATTTTCTGCCGGTTAAGTTTTTGAGGGCTGATTTCTTGTCCTGTGATAAAAAGCCTTCTGTTTCGAGTGCCAAACCTTTCAGGAGAGCATTTTCAGGCTTTTGGCACCATTTTTGAGTGAATTGCCAAAAGTCAGATTTTTGCTGAAATTGTGATCCCGGGGCTTAGGGATTTTTTCAAAAAAATATTTTCTGCCGGTTAAGTTTTTGAGGGCTGATTTCTTGTCCTGTGATAAAAAGCCTTCTGTTTCGAGTGCCAAACCTTTCAGGAGAGCATTTTCAGGCTTTTGGCACCATTTTTGAGTGAATTGCCAAAAGTCAGATTTTTGCTGAAAATGTGACCCCGGGGCTTAGGGATTTTTTCAAAAAAATATTTTCTGCCGGTTAAGTTTTTGAGGGCTGATTTCTTGTCCTGTGATAAAAAGACTTCTGTTTCCATCGCCAAAGCTTTCAGGGGAGCATTTTCAAGCTTTTGGCACCATTTTTGAGTGAATTGCCAAAAGTCAGATTTTTGCTGAAATTGTGACCCCGGGGCTTAGGGATTTTTTCAAAAAAATATTTTCTGCCGGTTAAGTTTTTGAGGGCTGATTTCTTGTCCTGTAATAAAAAGCCTTCTGTTTCGAGTGCCAAACCTTTCAGGAGAGCATTTTCAAGCTTTTGGCACCATTTTTGAGTGAATTGCCAAAAGTCAGATTTTTGCTGAAATTGTGACCCCGGGGCTTAGGGATTTTTTCAAAAAAATATTTTCTGCCGGTTAAGTTTTTGAGGGCTGATTTCTTGTCCTGTGATAAAAAGACTTCTGTTTTCATCGCCAAAGCTTTCAGGGGAGCATTTTCAAGCTTTTGGCACCATTTTTGAGTGAATTGCCAAAAGTCAGATTTTTGCTGAAATTGTGACCCCGGGGCTTAGGGATTTTTTCAAAAAAATATTTTCTGCCAGTTAAGTTTTTGAGGGCTGATTTCTTGTCCTGTGATAAAAAGCCTTCTGTTTCGAGTGCCACACCTTTCAGGAGAGCATTTTCAGGCTTTTGGCACCATTTTTGAGTGAATTGCCAAAAGTCAGATTTTTGCTGAAATTGTGACCCCGGGGCTTAGGGATTTTTTCAAAAAAATATTTTCTGCCGGTTAAGTTTTTGAGGGCTGATTTCTTGTCCTGCGATAAAAAGCCTTCTGTTTCGAGTGCCAAACCTTTCAGGAGAGCATTTTCAAGCTTTTGGCACCATTTTTGAGTGAATTGCCAAAAGTCAGATTTTTGCTGAAATTGTGACCCCGGGGCTTAGGGATTTTTTCAAAAAAATATTTTCTGCCGGTGTCGTTTTTGAGGGCTGATTTCTTGTCCTGTGATAAAAAGACTTCTGTTTCCATCGCCAAAGCTTTCAGGGGAGCATTTTCAGGCTTTTGGCACCATTTTTGAGTGAATTGCCAAAAGTCAGATTTTTGCTGATATTGTGACTCCGGGGCTTAGGGATTTTTTCAAAAAAATATTTTTCTGCCGGTTAAGTTTTTGAGGGATGATTTCTTGTCCTGTGATAAAAAGCCTTCTGTTTCGAGTGCCAAACCTTTCAGGAGAGCATTTTCAGGCTTTTGGCACCATTTTTGAGTGAATTGCCAAAAGTCAGATTTTTGCTGAAATTGTGACCCCGGGGCTTAGGGATTTTTTCAAAAAAATATTTTCTGCCGGTTAAGTTTTTGAGGGCTGATTTCTTGTCCTGTGATAAAGAGACTTCTGTTTCCATCGCCAAAGCTTTCAGGGGAGCATTTTCAAGCTTTTGGCACCATTTTTGAGTGAATTGCCAAAAGTCAGATTTTTGCTGAAATTGTGACCCCGGGGCTTAGGGATTCTTTCAAAAAAATATTTTCTGCCGGTTAAATTTTTGAGGGCTGATTTCTTGTCCTGTGATAAAAAGCCTTCTGTTTCGAGTGCCAAACCTTTCAGGAGAGCATTTTCAAGCTTTTGGCACCATTTTTGAGTGAATTGCCAAAAGTCAGATTTTTGCTGAAATTGTGACCCCGGGGCTTAGGGATTTTTTCAAAAAAATATTTTCTGCCGGTTAAGTTTTTGAGGGCTGATTTCTTGTCCTGTGATAAAAAGCCTTCTGTTTCGAGTGCCAAACCTTTCAGGAGAGCATTTTCAGGCTTTTGGCACCATTTTTGAGTGAATTGCCAAAAGTCAGATTTTTGCTGAAATTGTGATCCCGGGGCTTAGGGATTTTTTCAAAAAAATATTTTCTGCCGGTTAAGTTTTTGAGGGCTGATTTCTTGTCCTGTGATAAAAAGCCTTCTGTTTCGAGTGCCAAACCTTTCAGGAGAGCATTTTCAGGCTTTTGGCACCATTTTTGAGTGAATTGCCAAAAGTCAGATTTTTGCTGAAAATGTGACCCCGGGGCTTAGGGATTTTTTCAAAAAAATATTTTCTGCCGGTTAAGTTTTTGAGGGCTGATTTCTTGTCCTGTGATAAAAAGACTTCTGTTTCCATCGCCAAAGCTTTCAGGGGAGCATTTTCAAGCTTTTGGCACCATTTTTGAGTGAATTGCCAAAAGTCAGATTTTTGCTGAAATTGTGACCCCGGGGCTTAGGGATTTTTTCAAAAAAATATTTTCTGCCGGTTAAGTTTTTGAGGGCTGATTTCTTGTCCTGTAATAAAAAGCCTTCTGTTTCGAGTGCCAAACCTTTCAGGAGAGCATTTTCAAGCTTTTGGCACCATTTTTGAGTGAATTGCCAAAAGTCAGATTTTTGCTGAAATTGTGACCCCGGGGCTTAGGGATTTTTTCAAAAAAATCTTTTCTGCCGGTTAAGTTTTTGAGGGCTGATTTCTTGTCCTGTGATAAAAAGACTTCTGTTTCCATCGCCAAAGCTTTCAGGGGAGCATTTTCAAGCTTTTGGCACCATTTTTGAGTGAATTGCCAAAAGTCAGATTTTTGCTGAAATTGTGACCCCGGGGCTTAGGGATTTTTTCAAAAAAATATTTTCTGCCGGTTAAGTTTTTGAGGGCTGATTTCTTGTCCTGTGATAAAAAGCCTTCTGTTTCGAGTGCCAAACCTTTCAGGAGAGCATTTTCAGGCTTTTGGCACCATTTTTGAGTGAATTGCCAAAAGTCAGATTTTTGCTGAAATTGTGACCCCGGGGCTTAGGGATTTTTTCAAAAAAATATTTTCTGCTGGTTAAGTTTTTGAGGGCTGATTTCTTGACCTGTGATCAAAAGCCTTCCGTTTCCATCGCCAAAGCTTTCAGGGGAGCATTTTCAGGCTTTTGGCAGCATTTTTGAGTGAATTGCCAAAAGTCAGATTTTTGCTGAAAATGTGACCCCGGGGCTTAGGGATTTTTTCAAAAAAATATTTTCTGCCGGTGTCGTTTTTGAGGGCTGATTTCTTGTCCTGTGATAAAAAGCCTTCTGTTTCGAGTGCCAAACCTTTCAGGAGAGCATTTTCAGGCTTTTGGCACCATTTTTGAGTGAATTGCCAAAAGTCAGATTTTTGCTGAAATTGTGATCCCGGGGCTTAGGGATTTTTTCAAAAAAATATTTTCTGCCGGTTAAGTTTTTGAGGGCTGATTTCTTGTCCTGTGATAAAAAGACTTCTGTTTCCATCGCCAAAGCTTTCAGGGGAGCATTTTCAAGCTTTTGGCACCATTTTTGAGTGAATTGCCAAAAGTCAGATTTTTGCTGAAATTGTGACCCCGGGGCTTAGGGATTTTTTCAAAAAAATATTTTCTGCCGGTTAAGTTTTTGAGGGCTGATTTCTTGTCCTGTGATAAAAAGCCTTCTGTTTCGAGTGCCAAACCTTTCAGGAGAGCATTTTCAAGCTTTTGGCACCATTTTTGAGTGAATTGCCAAAAGTCAGATTTTTGCTGAAATTGTGACCCCGGGGCTTAGGGATTTTTTCAAAAAAATATTTTCTGCCGGTTAAGTTTTTGAGGGCTGATTTCTTGTCCTGTGATAAAAAGCCTTCTGTTTCGAGTGCCAAACCTTTCAGGAGAGCATTTTCAGGCTTTTGGCACCATTTTTGAGTGAATTGCCAAAAGTCAGATTTTTGCTGAAATTGTGATCCCGGGGTTTAGGGATTTTTTCAAAAAAATATTTTCTGCCGGTTAAGTTTTTGAGGGCTGATTTCTTGTCCTGTGATAAAAAGCCTTCTGTTTCGAGTGCCAAACCTTTCAGGAGAGCATTTTCAGGCTTTCAAAAAAATATTTTCTGCCGGTTAAATTTTTGAGGGCTGATTTCTTGTCCTGTGATAAAAAGCCTTCTGTTTCGAGTGCCAAACCTTTCAGGAGAGCATTTTCAAGCTTTTGGCACCATTTTTGAGTGAATTGCCAAAAGTCAGATTTTTGCTGAAATTGTGACCCCGGGGCTTAGGGATTTTTTCAAAAAAATATTTTCTGCCGGTTAAGTTTTTGAGGGCTGATTTCTTGTCCTGTGATAAAAAGCCTTCTGTTTCGAGTGCCAAACCTTTCAGGAGAGCATTTTCAGGCTTTTGGCACCATTTTTGAGTGAATTGCCAAAAGTCAGATTTTTGATGAAATTGTGATCCCGGGGTTTAGGGATTTTTTCAAAAAAATATTTTCTGCTGGTTAAGTTTTTGAGGGCTGATTTCTTGTCCTGTGATAAAAAGCCTTCTGTTTCGAGTGCCAAACCTTTCAGGAGAGCATTTTCAGGCTTTTGGCACCATTTTTGAGTGAATTGCCAAAAGTCAGATTTTTGCTGAAATTGTGACCCCGGGGCTTAGGGATTTTTTCAAAAAAATATTTTCTGCCGGTTAAGTTTTTGAGGGCTGATTTCTTGTCCTGTGATAAAAAGACTTCTGTTTCCATCGCCAAAGCTTTCAGGGGAGCATTTTCAAGCTTTTGGCACCATTTTTGAGTGAATTGCCAAAAGTCAGATTTTTGCTGAAATTGTGACCCCGGGGCTTAGGGATTTTTTCAAAAAAATATTTTCTGCCGGTTAAGTTTTTGAGGGCTGATTTCTTGTCCTGTGATAAAAAGCCTTCTGTTTCGAGTGCCACACCTTTCAGGAGAGCATTTTCAGGCTTTTGGCACCATTTTTGAGTGAATTGCCAAAAGTCAGATTTTTGCTGAAATTGTGACCCCGGGGCTTAGGGATTTTTTCAAAAAAATATTTTCTGCCGGTTAAGTTTTTGAGGGCTGATTTCTTGTCCTGCGATAAAAAGCCTTCTGTTTCGAGTGCCAAACCTTTCAGGAGAGCATTTTCAAGCTTTTGGCACCATTTTTGAGTGAATTGCCAAAAGTCAGATTTTTGCTGAAATTGTGACCCCGGGGCTTAGGGATTTTTTCAAAAAAATATTTTCTGCCGGTTAAGTTTTTGAGGGCTGATTTCTTGTCCTGTGATAAAAAGACTTCTGTTTCCATCGCCAAAGCTTTCAGGGGAGCATTTTCAGGCTTTTGGCACCATTTTTGAGTGAATTGCCAAAAGTCAGATTTTTGCTGATATTGTGACTCCGGGGCTTAGGGATTTTTTCAAAAAAATATTTTCTGCCGGTTAAGTTTTTGAGGGATGATTTCTTGTCCTGTGATAAAAAGCCTTCTGTTTCGAGTGCCAAACCTTTCAGGAGAGCATTTTCAGGCTTTTGGCACCATTTTTGAGTGAATTGCCAAAAGTCAGATTTTTGCTGAAATTGTGACCCCGGGGCTTAGGGATTTTTTCAAAAAAATATTTTCTGCCGGTTAAGTTTTTGAGGGCTGATTTCTTGTCCTGTGATAAAGAGACTTCTGTTTCCATCGCCAAAGCTTTCAGGGGAGCATTTTCAAGCTTTTGGCACCATTTTTGAGTGAATTGCCAAAAGTCAGATTTTTGCTGAAATTGTGACCCCGGGGCTTAGGGATTCTTTCAAAAAAATATTTTCTGCCGGTTAAATTTTTGAGGGCTGATTTCTTGTCCTGTGATAAAAAGCCTTCTGTTTCGAGTGCCAAACCTTTCAGGAGAGCATTTTCAAGCTTTTGGCACCATTTTTGAGTGAATTGCCAAAAGTCAGATTTTTGCTGAAATTGTGACCCCGGGGCTTAGGGATTTTTTCAAAAAAATATTTTCTGCCGGTTAAGTTTTTGAGGGCTGATTTCTTGTCCTGTGATAAAAAGCCTTCTGTTTCGAGTGCCAAACCTTTCAGGAGAGCATTTTCAGGCTTTTGGCACCATTTTTGAGTGAATTGCCAAAAGTCAGATTTTTGCTGAAATTGTGATCCCGGGGCTTAGGGATTTTTTCAAAAAAATATTTTCTGCCGGTTAAGTTTTTGAGGGCTGATTTCTTGTCCTGTGATAAAAAGCCTTCTGTTTCGAGTGCCAAACCTTTCAGGAGAGCATTTTCAGGCTTTTGGCACCATTTTTGAGTGAATTGCCAAAAGTCAGATTTTTGCTGAAAATGTGACCCCGGGGCTTAGGGATTTTTTCAAAAAAATATTTTCTGCCGGTTAAGTTTTTGAGGGCTGATTTCTTGTCCTGTGATAAAAAGACTTCTGTTTCCATCGCCAAAGCTTTCAGGGGAGCATTTTCAAGCTTTTGGCACCATTTTTGAGTGAATTGCCAAAAGTCAGATTTTTGCTGAAATTGTGACCCCGGGGCTTAGGGATTTTTTCAAAAAAATATTTTCTGCCGGTTAAGTTTTTGAGGGCTGATTTCTTGTCCTGTAATAAAAAGCCTTCTGTTTCGAGTGCCAAACCTTTCAGGAGAGCATTTTCAAGCTTTTGGCACCATTTTTGAGTGAATTGCCAAAAGTCAGATTTTTGCTGAAATTGTGACCCCGGGGCTTAGGGATTTTTTCAAAAAAATATTTTCTGCCGGTTAAGTTTTTGAGGGCTGATTTCTTGTCCTGTGATAAAAAGACTTCTGTTTCCATCGCCAAAGCTTTCAGGGGAGCATTTTCAAGCTTTTGGCACCATTTTTGAGTGAATTGCCAAAAGTCAGATTTTTGCTGAAATTGTGACCCCGGGGCTTAGGGATTTTTTCAAAAAAATATTTTCTGCCGGTTAAGTTTTTGAGGGCTGATTTCTTGTCCTGTGATAAAAAGCCTTCTGTTTCGAGTACCAAACCTTTCAGGAGAGCATTTTCAGGCTTTTGGCACCATTTTTGAGTGAATTGCCAAAAGTCAGATTTTTGCTGAAATTGTGACCCCGGGGCTTAGGGATTTTTTCAAAAAAATATTTTCTGCTGGTTAAGTTTTTGAGGGCTGATTTCTTGACCTGTGATCAAAAGCCTTCCGTTTCCATCGCCAAAGCTTTCAGGGGAGCATTTTCAGGCTTTTGGCAGCATTTTTGAGTGAATTGCCAAAAGTCAGATTTTTGCTGAAAATGTGACCCCGGGGCTTAGGGATTTTTTCAAAAAAATATTTTCTGCCGGTGTCGTTTTTGAGGGCTGATTTCTTGTCCTGTGATAAAAAGCCTTCTGTTTCGAGTGCCAAACCTTTCAGGAGAGCATTTTCAGGCTTTTGGCACCATTTTTGAGTGAATTGCCAAAAGTCAGATTTTTGCTGAAATTGTGATCCCGGGGCTTAGGGATTTTTTCAAAAAAATATTTTCTGCCGGTTAAGTTTTTGAGGGATGATTTCTTGTCCTGTGATAAAAAGCCTTCTGTTTCGAGTGCCAAACCTTTCAGGAGAGCATTTTCAGGCTTTTGGCACCATTTTTGAGTGAATTGCCAAAAGTCAGATTTTTGCTGAAATTGTTCACAAAAATATTTTCTGCCGGTTAAGTTTTTGAGGGCTGATTTCTTGTCCTGTGATAAAGAGACTTCTGTTTCCATCGCCAAAGCTTTCAGGGGAGCATTTTCAAGCTTTTGGCACCATTTTTGAGTGAATTGCCAAAAGTCAGATTTTTGCTGAAATTGTGACCCCGGGGCTTAGGGATTCTTTCAAAAAAATATTTTCTGCCGGTTAAATTTTTGAGGGCTGATTTCTTGTCCTGTGATAAAAAGCCTTCTGTTTCGAGTGCCAAACCTTTCAGGAGAGCATTTTCAAGCTTTTGGCACCATTTTTGAGTGAATTGCCAAAAGTCAGATTTTTGCTGAAATTGTGACCCCGGGGCTTAGGGATTTTTTCAAAAAAATATTTTCTGCCGGTTAAGTTTTTGAGGGCTGATTTCTTGTCCTGTGATAAAAAGCCTTCTGTTTCGAGTGCCAAACCTTTCAGGAGAGCATTTTCAGGCTTTTGGCACCATTTTTGAGTGAATTGCCAAAAGTCAGATTTTTGCTGAAATTGTGATCCCGGGGTTTAGGGATTTTTTCAAAAAAATATTTTCTGCTGGTTAAGTTTTTGAGGGCTGATTTCTTGTCCTGTGATAAAAAGCCTTCTGTTTCGAGTGCCAAACCTTTCAGGAGAGCATTTTCAGGCTTTTGGCACCATTTTTGAGTGAATTGCCAAAAGTCAGATTTTTGCTGAAATTGTGACCCCGGGGCTTAGGGATTTTTTCAAAAAAATATTTTCTGCCGGTTAAGTTTTTGAGGGCTGATTTCTTGTCCTGTGATAAAAAGCCTTCTGTTTCGAGTGCCAAACCTTTCAGGAGAGCATTTTCAAGCTTTTGGCACCATTTTTGAGTGAATTGCCAAAAGTCAGATTTTTGCTGAAATTGTGACCCCGGGGCTTAGGGATTTTTTCAAAAAAATATTTTCTGCCGGTTAAGTTTTTGAGGGCTGATTTCTTGTCCTGTGATAAAAAGACTTCTGTTTCGAGTGCCAAAGCTTTCAGGGGAGCATTTTCAAGCTTTTGGCACCATTTTTGAGTGAATTGCCAAAAGTCAGATTTTTGCTGAAATTGTGACCCCGGGGCTTAGGGATTTTTTCAAAAAAATATTTTCTGCCGGTTAAGTTTTTGAGGGCTGATTTCTTGTCCTGTGATAAAAAGCCTTCTGTTTCGAGTGCCAAACCTTTCAGGAGAGCATTTTCAGGCTTTTGGCACCATTTTTGAGTGAATTGCCAAAAGTCAGATTTTTGCTGAAATTGTGATCCCGGGGTTTAGGGATTTTTTCAAAAAAATATTTTCTGCCGGTTAAGTTTTTGAGGGCTGATTTCTTGTCCTGTGATAAAAAGCCTTCTTTTTCGAGTGCCAAACCTTTCAGGAGAGCATTTTCAGGCTTTTGGCACCATTTCTGAGTGAATTGCCAAAAGTCAGATTTTTGCTGAAATTGTGACCCCGGGGCTTAGGGATTTTTTCAAAAAAATATTTTCTGCCGGTTAAGTTTTTGAGGGCTGATTTCTTGTCCTGTGATAAAAAGCCTTCTGTTTTGATTGCCAAACCTTTCAGGAGAGCATTTTCAGGCTTTTGGCACCATTTTTGAGTGAATTGCCAAAAGTCAGATTTTTGCTGAAATTGTGACCCCGGGGCTTAGGGATTTTTTCAAAAAAATATTTTCTGCCGGTTAAGTTTTTGAGGGCTGATTTCTTGTCCTGTGATAAAAAGCCTTCTGTTTCGAGTGCCAAACCTTTCAGGAGAGCATTTTCAAGCTTTTGGCACCATTTTTGAGTGAATTGCCAAAAGTCAGATTTTTGCTGAAATTGTGACCCCGGGGCTTAGGGATTTTTTCAAAAAAATATTTTCTGCCGGTTAAGTTTTTGAGGGCTGATTTCTTGTCCTGTGATAAAAAGCCTTCTGTTTCGAGTGCCAAACCTTTCAGGAGAGCATTTTCAGGCTTTTGGCACCATTTTTGAGTGAATTGCCAAAAGTCAGATTTTTGCTGAAAATGTGACCCCGGGGCTTAGGGATTTTTTCAAAAAAATATTTTCTGCCGGTTAAGTTTTTGAGGGCTGATTTCTTGTCCTGTGATAAAAAGACTTCTGTTTCCATCGCCAAAGCTTTCAGGGGAGCATTTTCAAGCTTTTGGCACCATTTTTGAGTGAATTGCCAAAAGTCAGATTTTTGCTGAAATTGTGACCCCGGGGCTTAGGGATTTTTTCAAAAAAATATTTTCTGCCGGTTAAGTTTTTGAGGGCTGATTTCTTGTCCTGTAATAAAAAGCCTTCTGTTTCGAGTGCCAAACCTTTCAGGAGAGCATTTTCAAGCTTTTGGCACCATTTTTGAGTGAATTGCCAAAAGTCAGATTTTTGCTGAAATTGTGACCCCGGGGCTTAGGGATTTTTTCAAAAAAATATTTTCTGCCGGTTAAGTTTTTGAGGGCTGATTTCTTGTCCTGTGATAAAAAGACTTCTGTTTCCATCGCCAAAGCTTTCAGGGGAGCATTTTCAAGCTTTTGGCACCATTTTTGAGTGAATTGCCAAAAGTCAGATTTTTGCTGAAATTGTGACCCCGGGGCTTAGGGATTTTTTCAAAAAAATATTTTCTGCCGGTTAAGTTTTTGAGGGCTGATTTCTTGTCCTGTGATAAAAAGCCTTCTGTTTCGAGTACCAAACCTTTCAGGAGAGCATTTTCAGGCTTTTGGCACCATTTTTGAGTGAATTGCCAAAAGTCAGATTTTTGCTGAAATTGTGACCCCGGGGCTTAGGGATTTTTTCAAAAAAATATTTTCTGCTGGTTAAGTTTTTGAGGGCTGATTTCTTGACCTGTGATCAAAAGCCTTCCGTTTCCATCGCCAAAGCTTTCAGGGGAGCATTTTCAGGCTTTTGGCAGCATTTTTGAGTGAATTGCCAAAAGTCAGATTTTTGCTGAAAATGTGACCCCGGGGCTTAGGGATTTTTTCAAAAAAATATTTTCTGCCGGTGTCGTTTTTGAGGGCTGATTTCTTGTCCTGTGATAAAAAGCCTTCTGTTTCGAGTGCCAAACCTTTCAGGAGAGCATTTTCAGGCTTTTGGCACCATTTTTGAGTGAATTGCCAAAAGTCAGATTTTTGCTGAAATTGTGATCCCGGGGCTTAGGGATTTTTTCAAAAAAATATTTTCTGCCGGTTAAGTTTTTGAGGGATGATTTCTTGTCCTGTGATAAAAAGCCTTCTGTTTCGAGTGCCAAACCTTTCAGGAGAGCATTTTCAGGCTTTTGGCACCATTTTTGAGTGAATTGCCAAAAGTCAGATTTTTGCTGAAATTGTTCACAAAAATATTTTCTGCCGGTTAAGTTTTTGAGGGCTGATTTCTTGTCCTGTGATAAAGAGACTTCTGTTTCCATCGCCAAAGCTTTCAGGGGAGCATTTTCAAGCTTTTGGCACCATTTTTGAGTGAATTGCCAAAAGTCAGATTTTTGCTGAAATTGTGACCCCGGGGCTTAGGGATTCTTTCAAAAAAATATTTTCTGCCGGTTAAATTTTTGAGGGCTGATTTCTTGTCCTGTGATAAAAAGCCTTCTGTTTCGAGTGCCAAACCTTTCAGGAGAGCATTTTCAAGCTTTTGGCACCATTTTTGAGTGAATTGCCAAAAGTCAGATTTTTGCTGAAATTGTGACCCCGGGGCTTAGGGATTTTTTCAAAAAAATATTTTCTGCCGGTTAAGTTTTTGAGGGCTGATTTCTTGTCCTGTGATAAAAAGCCTTCTGTTTCGAGTGCCAAACCTTTCAGGAGAGCATTTTCAGGCTTTTGGCACCATTTTTGAGTGAATTGCCAAAAGTCAGATTTTTGCTGAAATTGTGATCCCGGGGTTTAGGGATTTTTTCAAAAAAATATTTTCTGCTGGTTAAGTTTTTGAGGGCTGATTTCTTGTCCTGTGATAAAAAGCCTTCTGTTTCGAGTGCCAAACCTTTCAGGAGAGCATTTTCAGGCTTTTGGCACCATTTTTGAGTGAATTGCCAAAAGTCAGATTTTTGCTGAAATTGTGACCCCGGGGCTTAGGGATTTTTTCAAAAAAATATTTTCTGCCGGTTAAGTTTTTGAGGGCTGATTTCTTGTCCTGTGATAAAAAGCCTTCTGTTTCGAGTGCCAAACCTTTCAGGAGAGCATTTTCAAGCTTTTGGCACCATTTTTGAGTGAATTGCCAAAAGTCAGATTTTTGCTGAAATTGTGACCCCGGGGCTTAGGGATTTTTTCAAAAAAATATTTTCTGCCGGTTAAGTTTTTGAGGGCTGATTTCTTGTCCTGTGATAAAAAGACTTCTGTTTCGAGTGCCAAAGCTTTCAGGGGAGCATTTTCAAGCTTTTGGCACCATTTTTGAGTGAATTGCCAAAAGTCAGATTTTTGCTGAAATTGTGACCCCGGGGCTTAGGGATTTTTTCAAAAAAATATTTTCTGCCGGTTAAGTTTTTGAGGGCTGATTTCTTGTCCTGTGATAAAAAGCCTTCTGTTTCGAGTGCCAAACCTTTCAGGAGAGCATTTTCAGGCTTTTGGCACCATTTTTGAGTGAATTGCCAAAAGTCAGATTTTTGCTGAAATTGTGATCCCGGGGTTTAGGGATTTTTTCAAAAAAATATTTTCTGCCGGTTAAGTTTTTGAGGGCTGATTTCTTGTCCTGTGATAAAAAGCCTTCTGTTTCGAGTGCCAAACCTTTCAGGAGAGCATTTTCAGGCTTTTGGCACCATTTTTGAGTGAATTGCCAAAAGTCAGATTTTTGCTGAAATTGTGACCCCGGGGCTTAGGGATTTTTTCAAAAAAATATTTTCTGCCGGTTAAGTTTTTGAGGGCTGATTTCTTGTCCTGTGATAAAAAGCCTTCTGTTTTGATTGCCAAACCTTTCAGGAGAGCATTTTCAGGCTTTTGGCACCATTTTTGAGTGAATTGCCAAAAGTCAGATTTTTGCTGAAATTGTGACCCCGGGGCTTAGGGATTTTTTCAAAAAAATATTTTCTGCCGGTTAAGTTTTTGAGGGCTGATTTCTTGTCCTGTGATAAAAAGCCTTCTGTTTCGAGTGCCAAACCTTTCAGGAGAGCATTTTCAAGCTTTTGGCACCATTTTTGAGTGAATTGCCAAAAGTCAGATTTTTGCTGAAATTGTGACCCCGGGGCTTAGGGATTTTTTCAAAAAAATATTTTCTGCCGGTTAAGTTTTTGAGGGCTGATTTCTTGTCCTGTGATAAAAAGCCTTCTGTTTTGAGTGCCAAACCTTTCAGGAGAGCATTTTCAGGCTTTTGGCACCATTTTTGAGTGAATTGCCAAAAGTCAGATTTTTGCTGAAATTGTGACCCCGGGGCTTAGGGATTTTTTCAAAAAAATATTTTCTGCCGGTTAAGTTTTTGAGGGCTGATTTCTTGTCCTGTGATAAAAAGCCTTCTGTTTCGAGTGCCAAACCTTTCAGGAGAGCATTTTCAAGCTTTTGGCACCATTTTTGAGTGAATTGCCAAAAGTCAGATTTTTGCTGAAATTGTGACCCCGGGGCTTAGGGATTTTTTCAAAAAAATATTTTCTGCCGGTTAAGTTTTTGAGGGCTGATTTCTTGTCCTGTGATAAAAAGACTTCTGTTTCCATCGCCAAAGCTTTCAGGGGAGCATTTTCAAGCTTTTGGCACCATTTTTGAGTGAATTGCCAAAAGTCAGATTTTTGCTGAAATTGTGACCCCGGGGCTTAGGGATTTTTTCAAAAAAATATTTTCTGCCGGTTAAGTTTTTGAGGGCTGATTTCTTGTCCTGTGATAAAAAGCCTTCTGTTTCGAGTGCCAAACCTTTCAGGAGAGCATTTTCAGGCTTTTGGCACCATTTTTGAGTGAATTGCCAAAAGTCAGATTTTTGCTGAAATTGTGACCCCGGGGCTTAGGGATTTTTTCAAAAAAATATTTTCTGCCGGTTAAGTTTTTGAGGGCTGATTTCTTGTCCTGTGATAAAAAGCCTTCTGTTTCGAGTGCCAAACCTTTCAGGAGAGCATTTTCAGGCTTTTGGCACCATTTTTGAGTGAATTGCCAAAAGTCAGATTTTTGCTGAAAATGTGACCCCGGGGCTTAGGGATTTTTTCAAAAAAATATTTTCTGCCGGTTAAGTTTTTGAGGGCTGATTTCTTGTCCTGTGATAAAAAGACTTCTGTTTCCATCGCCAAAGCTTTCAGGGGAGCATTTTCAAGCTTTTGGCACCATTTTTGAGTGAATTGCCAAAAGTCAGATTTTTGCTGAAATTGTGACCCCGGGGCTTAGGGATTTTTTCAAAAAAATATTTTCTGCCGGTTAAGTTTTTGAGGGCTGATTTCTTGTCCTGTGATAAAAAGCCTTCTGTTTCGAGTGCCAAACCTTTCAGGAGAGCATTTTCAAGCTTTTGGCACCATTTTTGAGTGAATTGCCAAAAGTCAGATTTTTGCTGAAATTGTGACCCCGGGGCTTAGGGATTTTTTCAAAAAAATATTTTCTGCCGGTTAAGTTTTTGAGGGCTGATTTCTTGTCCTGTGATAAAAAGACTTCTGTTTCCATCGCCAAAGCTTTCAGGGGAGCATTTTCAAGCTTTTGGCACCATTTTTGAGTGAATTGCCAAAAGTCAGATTTTTGCTGAAATTGTGACCCCGGGGCTTAGGGATTTTTTCAAAAAAATATTTTCTGCCGGTTAAGTTTTTGAGGGCTGATTTCTTGTCCTGTGATAAAAAGCCTTCTGTTTCGAGTGCCAAACCTTTCAGGAGAGCATTTTCAGGCTTTTGGCACCATTTTTGAGTGAATTGCCAAAAGTCAGATTTTTGCTGAAATTGTGACCCCGGGGCTTAGGGATTTTTTCAAAAAAATATTTTCTGCTGGTTAAGTTTTTGAGGGCTGATTTCTTGACCTGTGATCAAAAGCCTTCCGTTTCCATCGCCAAAGCTTTCAGGGGAGCATTTTCAGGCTTTTGGCAGCATTTTTGAGTGAATTGCCAAAAGTAAGATTTTTGCTGAAAATGTGACCCCGGGGCTTAGGGATTTTTTCAAAAAAATATTTTCTGCCGGTGTCGTTTTTGAGGGCTGATTTCTTGTCCTGTGATAAAAAGCCTTCTGTTTCGAGTGCCAAACCTTTCAGGAGAGCATTTTCAGGTTTTGGCACCATTTTTGAGTGAATTGCCAAAAGTCAGATTTTTGCTGAAATTGTGATCCCGGGGCTTAGGGATTTTTTCAAAAAAATATTTATTGCCGGTTAAGTTTTTGAGGGATGATTTCTTGTCCTGTGATAAAAAGCCTTCTGTTTCGAGTGCCAAACCTTTCAGGAGAGCATTTTCAGGCTTTTGGCACCATTTTTGAGTGAATTGCCAAAAGTCAGATTTTTGCTGAAATTGTTCACAAAAATATTTTCTGCCGGTTAAGTTTTTGAGGGCTGATTTCTTGTCCTGTGATAAAGAAACTTCTGTTTCCATCGCCAAAGCTTTCAGGGGAGCATTTTCAAGCTTTTGGCACCATTTTTGAGTGAATTGCCAAAAGTCAGATTTTTGCTGAAATTGTGACCCCGGGGCTTAGGGATTTTTTCAAAAAAATATTTTCTGCCGGTTAAGTTTTTGAGGGCTGATTTCTTGTCCTGTGATAAAAAGCCTTCTGTTTCGAGTGCCAAACCTTTCAGGAGAGCATTTTCAGGCTTTTGGCACCATTTTTGAGTGAATTGCCAAAAGTCAGATTTTTGCTGAAATTGTGATCCCGGGGTTTAGGGATTTTTTCAAAAAAATATTTTCTGCTGGTTAAGTTTTTGAGGGCTGATTTCTTTTCCTGTGATAAAAAGCCTTCTGTTTCGAGTGCCAAACCTTTCAGGAGAGCATTTTCAGGCTTTTGGCACCATTTTTGAGTGAATTGCCAAAAGTCAGATTTTTGCTGAAATTGTGACCCCGGGGCTTAGGGATTTTTTCAAAAAAATATTTTCTGCCGGTGTCGTTTTTGAGGGCTGATTTCTTGTCCTGTGATAAAAAGACTTCTGTTTCCATCGCCAAAGCTTTCAGGGGAGCATTTTCAAGCTTTTGGCACCATTTTTGAGTGAATTGCCAAAAGTCAGATTTTTGCTGAAATTGTGACCCCGGGGCTTAGGGATTTTTTCAAAAAAATATTTTCTGCCGGTTAAGTTTTTGAGGGCTGATTTCTTGTCCTGTGATAAAAAGGCTTCTGTTTCGAGTGCCAAACCTTTCAGGAGAGCATTTTCAAGCTTTTGGCACCACTTTTGAGTGAATTGCCAAAAGTCAGATTTTTGCTGAAATTGTGACCCCGGGGCTTAGGGATTTTTTCAAAAAAATATTTTCTGCCGGTTAAGTTTTTGAGGGCTGATTTCTTGTCCTGTGATAAAAAGACTTCTGTTTTCATCGCCAAAGCTTTCAGGGGAGCATTTTCAAGCTTTTGGCACCATTTTTGAGCGAATTGCCAAAAGTCAGATTTTTGCTGAAATTGTGACCCCGGGGCTTAGGGATTTTTTCAAAAAAATAATTTCTGCCGGTTAAGTTTTTGAGGGCTGATTTCTTGTCCTGTGATAAAAAGCCTTCTGTTTCGAGTGCCAAACCTTTCAGGAGAGCATTTTCAGGCTTTTGGCACCATTTTTGAGTGAATTGCCAAAAGTCAGATTTTTGCTGAAATTGTGACCCCGGGGCTTAGGGATTTTTTCAAAAAAATATTTTCTGCTGGTTAAGTTTTTGAGGGCTGATTTCTTGACCTGTGATCAAAAGCCTTCCGTTTCCATCGCCAAAGCTTTCAGGGGAGCATTTTCAAGCTTTTGGCACCATTTTTGAGTGAATTGCCAAAAGTCAGATTTTTGCTGAAATTGTTCACAAAAATATTTTCTGCCGGTTAAGTTTTTGAGGGCTGATTTCTTGTCCTGTGATAAAGAGACTTCTGTTTCCATCGCCAAAGCTTTCAGGGGAGCATTTTCAAGCTTTTGGCACCATTTTTGAGTGAATTGCCAAAAGTCAGATTTTTGCTGAAATTGTGACCCCGGGGCTTAGGGATTTTTTCAAAAAAATATTTTCTGCCGGTTAAGTTTTTGAGGGCTGATTTCTTGTCCTGTGATAAAAAGCCTTCTGTTTCGAGTGCCAAACCTTTCAGGAGAGCATTTTCAGGCTTTTGGCACCATTTTTGAGTGAATTGCCAAAAGTCAGATTTTTGCTGAAATTGTGATCCCGGGGTTTAGGGATTTTTTCAAAAAAATATTTTCTGCTGGTTAAGTTTTTGAGGGCTGATTTCTTGTCCTGTGATAAAAAGCCTTCTGTTTCCATCGCCAAAGCTTTCAGGAGAGCATTTTCAGGCTTTTGGCACCATTTTTGAGTGAATTGCCAAAAGTCAGATTTTTGCTGAAATTGTGACCCCGGGGCTTAGGGATTTTTTCAAAAAAATATTTTCTGCCGGTTAAGTTTTTGAGGGCTGATTTCTTGTCCTGTGATAAAAAGACTTCTGTTTCCATCGCCAAAGCTTTCAGGGGAGCATTTTCAAGCTTTTGGCACCATTTTTGAGTGAATTGCCAAAAGTCAGATTTTTGCTGAAATTGTGACCCCGGGGCTTAGGGATTTTTTCAAAAAAATATTTTCTGCCGGTTAAGTTTTTGAGGGCTGATTTCTTGTCCTGTGATAAAAAGGCTTCTGTTTCGAGTGCCAAACCTTTCAGGAGAGCATTTTCAAGCTTTTGGCACCACTTTTGAGTGAATTGCCAAAAGTCAGATTTTTGCTGAAATTGTGACCCCGGGGCTTAGGGATTTTTTCAAAAAAATATTTTCTGCCGGTTAAGTTTTTGAGGGCTGATTTCTTGTCCTGTGATAAAAAGACTTCTGTTTTCATCGCCAAAGCTTTCAGGGGAGCATTTTCAAGCTTTTGGCACCATTTTTGAGTGAATTGCCAAAAGTCAGATTTTTGCTGAAATTGTGACCCCGGGGCTTAGGGATTTTTTCAAAAAAATATTTTCTGCCGGTTAAGTTTTTGAGGGCTGATTTCTTGTCCTGTGATAAAAAGCCTTCTGTTTCGAGTGCCAAAGCTTTCAGGAGAGCATTTTCAGGCTTTTGGCACCATTTTTGAGTGAATTGCCAAAAGTCAGATTTTTGCTGAAATTGTGACCCCGGGGCTTAGGGATTTTTTCAAAAAAATATTTTCTGCTGGTTAAGTTTTTGAGGGCTGATTTCTTGACCTGTGATCAAAAGCCTTCCGTTTCCATCGCCAAAGCTTTCAGGGGAGCATTTTCAGGCTTTTGGCAGCATTTTTGAGTGAATTGCCAAAAGTCAGATTTTTGCTGAAAATGTGACCCCGGGGCTTAGGGATTTTTTCAAAAAAATATTTTCTGCCGGTTAAGTTTTTGAAGGCTGATTTCTTGTCCTGTGATAAAAAGCCTTCTGTTTCGAGTGCCAAACCTTTCAGGAGAGCATTTTCAGGCTTTTGGCAACATTTTTGAGTGAATTGCCAAAAGTCAGATTTTTGCTGAAATTGTTCAAAAAAATATTTTCTGCCGGTTAAGTTTTTGAGGGCTGATTTCTTGTCCTGCGATAAAAAGCCTTCTGTTTCGAGTGCCAAACCTTTCAGGAGAGCATTTTCAAGCTTTTGGCACCATTTTTGAGTGAATTGCCAAAAGTCAGATTTTTGCTGAAATTGTGACCCCGGGGCTTAGGGATTTTTTCAAAAAAATATTTTCTGCCGGTGTCGTTTTTGAGGGCTGATTTCTTGTCCTGTGATAAAAAGACTTCTGTTTCCATCGCCAAAGCTTTCAGGGGAGCATTTTCAGGCTTTTGGCACCATTTTTGAGTGAATTGCCAAAAGTCAGATTTTTGCTGATATTGTGACTCCGGGGCTTAGGGATTTTTTCAAAAAAATATTTTCTGCCGGTTAAGTTTTTGAGGGATGATTTCTTGTCCTGTGATAAAAAGCCTTCTGTTTCGAGTGCCAAACCTTTCAGGAGAGCATTTTCAGGCTTTTGGCACCATTTTTGAGTGAATTGCCAAAAGTCAGATTTTTGCTGAAATTGTGACCCCGGGGCTTAGGGATTTTTTCAAAAAAATATTTTCTGCCGGTTAAGTTTTTGAGGGCTGATTTCTTGTCCTGTGATAAAGAGACTTCTGTTTCCATCGCCAAAGCTTTCAGGGGAGCATTTTCACGCTTTTGGCACCATTTTTGAGTGAATTGCCAAAAGTCAGATTTTTGCTGAAATTGTGACCCCAGGGCTTAGGGATTCTTTCAAAAAAATATTTTCTGCCGGTTAAATTTTTGAGGGCTGATTTCTTGTCCTGTGATAAAAAGCCTTCTGTTTCGAGTGCCAAACCTTTCAGGAGAGCATTTTCAAGCTTTTGGCACCATTTTTGAGTGAATTGCCAAAAGTCAGATTTTTGCTGAAATTGTGACCCCGGGGCTTAGGGATTTTTTCAAAAAAATATTTTCTGCCGGTTAAGTTTTTGAGGGCTGATTTCTTGTCCTGTGATAAAAAGCCTTCTGTTTCGAGTGCCAAACCTTTCAGGAGAGCATTTTCAGGCTTTTGGCACCATTTTTGAGTGAATTGCCAAAAGTCAGATTTTTGCTGAAATTGTGATCCCGGCTCTTAGGGATTTTTTCAAAAAAATATTTTCTGCTGGTTAAGTTTTTGAGGGCTGATTTCTTGTCCTGTGATAAAAAGCCTTCTGTTTCGAGTGCCAAACCTTTCAGGAGAGCATTTTCAGGCTTTTGGCACCATTTTTGAGTGAATTGCCAAAAGTCAGATTTTTGCTGAAAATGTGACCCCGGGGCTTAGGGATTTTTTCAAAAAAATATTTTCTGCCGGTTAAGTTTTTGAGGGCTGATTTCTTGTCCTGTGATAAAAAGACTTCTGTTTCCATCGCCAAAGCTTTCAGGGGAGCATTTTCAAGCTTTTGGCACCATTTTTGAGTGAATTGCCAAAAGTCAGATTTTTGCTGAAATTGTGACCCCGGGGCTTAGGGATTTTTTCAAAAAAATATTTTCTGCCGGTTAAGTTTTTGAGGGCTGATTTCTTGTCCTGTGATAAAAAGCCTTCTGTTTCGAGTGCCAAACCTTTCAGGAGAGCATTTTCAGGCTTTTGGCACCATTTTTGAGTGAATTGCCAAAAGTCAGATTTTTGCTGAAATTGTGACCCCGGGGCTTAGGGATTTTTTCAAAAAAATATTTTCTGCTGGTTAAGTTTTTGAGGGCTGATTTCTTGACCTGTGATCAAAAGCCTTCCGTTTCCATCGCCAAAGCTTTCAGGGGAGCATTTTCAGGCTTTTGGCAGCATTTTTGAGTGAATTGCCAAAAGTCAGATTTTTGCTGAAAATGTGACCCCGGGGCTTAGGGATTTTTTCAAAAAAATATTTTCTGCCGGTGTCGTTTTTGAGGGCTGATTTCTTGTCCTGTGATAAAAAGCCTTCTGTTTCGAGTGCCAAACCTTTCAGGAGAGCATTTTCAGGCTTTTGGCACCATTTTTGAGTGAATTGCCAAAAGTCAGATTTTTGCTGAAATTGTGATCCCGGGGCTTAGGGATTTTTTCAAAAAAATATTTTCTGCCGGTTAAGTTTTTGAGGGATGATTTCTTGTCCTGTGATAAAAAGCCTTCTGTTTCGAGTGCCAAACCTTTCAGGAGAGCATTTTCAGGCTTTTGGCACCATTTTTGAGTGAATTGCCAAAAGTCAGATTTTTGCTGAAATTGTTCACAAAAATATTTTCTGCCGGTTAAGTTTTTGAGGGCTGATTTCTTGTCCTGTGATAAAGAGACTTCTGTTTCCATCGCCAAAGCTTTCAGGGGAGCATTTTCAAGCTTTTGGCACCATTTTTGAGTGAATTGCCAAAAGTCAGATTTTTGCTGAAATTGTGACCCCGGGGCTTAGGGATTCTTTCAAAAAAATATTTTCTGCCGGTTAAATTTTTGAGGGCTGATTTCTTGTCCTGTGATAAAAAGCCTTCTGTTTCGAGTGCCAAACCTTTCAGGAGAGCATTTTCAAGCTTTTGGCACCATTTTTGAGTGAATTGCCAAAAGTCAGATTTTTGCTGAAATTGTGACCCCGGGGCTTAGGGATTTTTTCAAAAAAATATTTTCTGCCGGTTAAGTTTTTGAGGGCTGATTTCTTGTCCTGTGATAAAAAGCCTTCTGTTTCGAGTGCCAAACCTTTCAGGAGAGCATTTTCAGGCTTTTGGCACCATTTTTGAGTGAATTGCCAAAAGTCAGATTTTTGCTGAAATTGTGATCCCGGGGTTTAGGGATTTTTTCAAAAAAATATTTTCTGCTGGTTAAGTTTTTGAGGGCTGATTTCTTGTCCTGTGATAAAAAGCCTTCTGTTTCGAGTGCCAAACCTTTCAGGAGAGCATTTTCAGGCTTTTGGCACCATTTTTGAGTGAATTGCCAAAAGTCAGATTTTTGCTGAAATTGTGACCCCGGGGCTTAGGGATTTTTTCAAAAAAATATTTTCTGCCGGTTAAGTTTTTGAGGGCTGATTTCTTGTCCTGTGATAAAAAGACTTCTGTTTCCATCGCCAAAGCTTTCAGGGGAGCATTTTCAAGCTTTTGGCACCATTTTTGAGTGAATTGCCAAAAGTCAGATTTTTGCTGAAATTGTGACCCCGGGGCTTAGGGATTTTTTCAAAAAAATATTTTCTGCCGGTTAAGTTTTTGAGGGCTGATTTCTTGTCCTGTGATAAAAAGCCTTCTGTTTCGAGTGCCAAACCTTTCAGGAGAGCATTTTCAAGCTTTTGGCACCATTTTTGAGTGAATTGCCAAAAGTCAGATTTTTGCTGAAATTGTGACCCCGGGGCTTAGGGATTTTTTCAAAAAAATATTTTCTGCCGGTTAAGTTTTTGAGGGCTGATTTCTTGTCCTGTGATAAAAAGACTTCTGTTTCGAGTGCCAAAGCTTTCAGGGGAGCATTTTCAAGCTTTTGGCACCATTTTTGAGTGAATTGCCAAAAGTCAGATTTTTGCTGAAATTGTGACCCCGGGGCTTAGGGATTCTTTCAAAAAAATATTTTCTGCCGGTTAAGTTTTTGAGGGATGATTTCTTGTCCTGTGATAAAAAGCCTTCTGTTTCGAGTGCCAAACCTTTCAGGAGAGCATTTTCAGGCTTTTGGCACCATTTTTGAGTGAATTGCCAAAAGTCAGATTTTTGCTGAAATTGTTCACAAAAATATTTTCTGCCGGTTAAGTTTTTGAGGGCTGATTTCTTGTCCTGTGATAAAGAGACTTCTGTTTCCATCGCCAAAGCTTTCAGGGGAGCATTTTCAAGCTTTTGGCACCATTTTTGAGTGAATTGCCAAAAGTCAGATTTTTGCTGAAATTGTGACCCCGGGGCTTAGGGATTCTTTCAAAAAAATATTTTCTGCCGGTTAAATTTTTGAGGGCTGATTTCTTGTCCTGTGATAAAAAGCCTTCTGTTTCGAGTGCCAAACCTTTCAGGAGAGCATTTTCAAGCTTTTGGCACCATTTTTGAGTGAATTGCCAAAAGTCAGATTTTTGCTGAAATTGTGATCCCGGGGTTTAGGGATTTTTTCAAAAAAATATTTTCTGCTGGTTAAGTTTTTGAGGGCTGATTTCTTGTCCTGTGATAAAAAGCCTTCTGTTTCGAGTGCCAAACCTTTCAGGAGAGCATTTTCAGGCTTTTGGCACCATTTTTGAGTGAATTGCCAAAAGTCAGATTTTTGCTGAAATTGTGACCCCGGGGCTTAGGGATTTTTTCAAAAAAATATTTTCTGCCGGTTAAGTTTTTGAGGGCTGATTTCTTGTCCTGTGATAAAAAGACTTCTGTTTCCATCGCCAAAGCTTTCAGGGGAGCATTTTCAAGCTTTTGGCACCATTTTTGAGTGAATTGCCAAAAGTCAGATTTTTGCTGAAATTGTGACCCCGGGGCTTAGGGATTTTTTCAAAAAAATATTTTCTGCCGGTTAAGTTTTTGAGGGCTGATTTCTTGTCCTGTGATAAAAAGCCTTCTGTTTCGAGTGCCAAACCTTTCAGGAGAGCATTTTCAAGCTTTTGGCACCATTTTTGAGTGAATTGCCAAAAGTCAGATTTTTGCTGAAATTGTGACCCCGGGGCTTAGGGATTTTTTCAAAAAAATATTTTCTGCCGGTTAAGTTTTTGAGGGCTGATTTCTTGTCCTGTGATAAAAAGACTTCTGTTTCGAGTGCCAAAGCTTTCAGGGGAGCATTTTCAAGCTTTTGGCACCATTTTTGAGTGAATTGCCAAAAGTCAGATTTTTGCTGAAATTGTGACCCCGGGGCTTAGGGATTCTTTCAAAAAAATATTTTCTGCCGGTTAAGTTTTTGAGGGCTGATTTCTTGTCCTGTGATAAAAAGCCTTCTGTTTCGAGTGCCAAACCTTTCAGGAGAGCATTTTCAGGCTTTTGGCACCATTTTTGAGTGAATTGCCAAAAGTCAGATTTTTGCTGAAATTGTGATCCCGGGGTTTAGGGATTTTTTCAAAAAAATATTTTCTGCCGGTTAAGTTTTTGAGGGCTGATTTCTTGTCCTGTGATAAAAAGCCTTCTGTTTCGAGTGCCAAACCTTTCAGGAGAGCATTTTCAGGCTTTTGGCACCATTTTTGAGTGAATTGCCAAAAGTCAGATTTTTGCTGAAATTGTGACCCCGGGGCTTAGGGATTTTTTCAAAAAAATATTTTCTGCCGGTTAAGTTTTTGAGGGCTGATTTCTTGTCCTGTGATAAAAAGCCTTCTGTTTTGAGTGCCAAACCTTTCAGGAGAGCATTTTCAGGCTTTTGGCACCATTTTTGAGTGAATTGCCAAAAGTCAGATTTTTGCTGAAATTGTGACCCCGGGGCTTAGGGATTTTTTCAAAAAAATATTTTCTGCCGGTTAAGTTTTTGAGGGCTGATTTCTTGTCCTGTGATAAAAAGCCTTCTGTTTCGAGTGCCAAACCTTTCAGGAGAGCATTTTCAAGCTTTTGGCACCATTTTTGAGTGAATTGCCAAAAGTCAGATTTTTGCTGAAATTGTGACCCCGGGGCTTAGGGATTTTTTCAAAAAAATATTTTCTGCCGGTTAAGTTTTTGAGGGCTGATTTCTTGTCCTGTGATAAAAAGACTTCTGTTTCCATCGCCAAAGCTTTCAGGGGAGCATTTTCAAGCTTTTGGCACCATTTTTGAGTGAATTGCCAAAAGTCAGATTTTTGCTGAAATTGTGACCCCGGGGCTTAGGGATTTTTTCAAAAAAATATTTTCTGCCGGTTAAGTTTTTGAGGGCTGATTTCTTGTCCTGTGATAAACAGCCTTCTGTTTCGAGTGCCAAACCTTTCAGGAGAGCATTTTCAAGCTTTTGGCACCATTTTTGAGTGAATTGCCAAAAGTCAGATTTTTGCTGAAATTGTGACCCCGGGGCTTAGGGATTTTTTCAAAAAAATATTTTCTGCCGGTTAAGTTTTTGAGGGCTGATTTCTTGTCCTGTGATAAAAAGCCTTCTGTTTCGAGTGCCAAACCTTTCAGGAGAGCATTTTCAGGCTTTTGGCACCATTTTTGAGTGAATTGCCAAAAGTCAGATTTTTGCTGAAATTGTGACCCCGGGGCTTAGGGATTTTTTCAAAAAAATATTTTCTGCCGGTTAAGTTTTTGAGGGCTGATTTCTTGTCCTGTGATAAAAAGACTTCTGTTTCCATCGCCAAAGCTTTCAGGGGAGCATTTTCAAGCTTTTGGCACCATTTTTGAGTGAATTGCCAAAAGTCAGATTTTTGCTGAAATTGTGACCCCGGGGCTTAGGGATTTTTTCAAAAAAATATTTTCTGCCGGTTAAGTTTTTGAGGGCTGATTTCTTGTCCTGTGATAAAAAGCCTTCTGTTTCGAGTGCCAAACCTTTCAGGAGACCATTTTCAAGCTTTTGGCACCATTTTTGAGTGAATTGCCAAAAGTCAGATTTTTGCTGAAATTGTGACCCCGGGGCTTAGGGATTTTTTCAAAAAAATATTTTCTGCCGGTTAAGTTTTTGAGGGCTGATTTCTTGTCCTGTGATAAAAAGACTTCTGTTTCGAGTGCCAAAGCTTTCAGGGGAGCATTTTCAAGCTTTTGGCACCATTTTTGAGTGAATTGCCAAAAGTCAGATTTTTGCTGAAATTGTGACCCCGGGGCTTAGGGATTCTTTCAAAAAAATATTTTCTGCCGGTTAAATTTTTGAGGGCTGATTTCTTGTCCTGTGATAAAAAGCCTTCTGTTTCGAGTGCCAAACCTTTCAGGAGAGCATTTTCAAGCTTTTGGCACCATTTTTGAGTGAATTGCCAAAAGTCAGATTTTTGCTGAAATTGTGACCCCGGGGCTTAGGGATTTTTTCAAAAAAATATTTTCTGCCGGTTAAGTTTTTGAGGGCTGATTTCTTGTCCTGTGATAAAAAGCCTTCTGTTTCGAGTGCCAAACCTTTCAGGAGAGCATTTTCAGGCTTTTGGCACCATTTTTGAGTGAATTGCCAAAAGTCAGATTTTTGCTGAAATTGTGATCCCGGGGTTTAGGGATTTTTTCAAAAAAATATTTTCTGCTGGTTAAGTTTTTGAGGGCTGATTTCTTGTCCTGTGATAAAAAGCCTTCTGTTTCGAGTGCCAAACCTTTCAGGAGAGCATTTTCAGGCTTTTGGCACCATTTTTGAGTGAATTGCCAAAAGTCAGATTTTTGCTGAAATTGTGACCCCGGGGCTTAGGGATTTTTTCAAAAAAATATTTTCTGCCGGTTAAGTTTTTGAGGGCTGATTTCTTGTCCTGTGATAAAAAGACTTCTGTTTCCATCGCCAAAGCTTTCAGGGGAGCATTTTCAAGCTTTTGGCACCATTTTTGAGTGAATTGCCAAAAGTCAGATTTTTGCTGAAATTGTGACCCCGGGGCTTAGGGATTTTTTCAAAAAAATATTTTCTGCCGGTTAAGTTTTTGAGGGCTGATTTCTTGTCCTGTGATAAAAAGCCTTCTGTTTCGAGTGCCAAACCTTTCAGGAGAGCATTTTCAAGCTTTTGGCACCATTTTTGAGTGAATTGCCAAAAGTCAGATTTTTGCTGAAATTGTGACCCCGGGGCTTAGGGATTTTTTCAAAAAAATATTTTCTGCCGGTTAAGTTTTTGAGGGCTGATTTCTTGTCCTGTGATAAAAAGACTTCTGTTTCGAGTGCCAAAGCTTTCAGGGGAGCATTTTCAAGCTTTTGGCACCATTTTTGAGTGAATTGCCAAAAGTCAGATTTTTGCTGAAATTGTGACCCCGGGGCTTAGGGATTCTTTCAAAAAAATATTTTCTGCCGGTTAAGTTTTTGAGGGCTGATTTCTTGTCCTGTGATAAAAAGCCTTCTGTTTCGAGTGCCAAACCTTTCAGGAGAGCATTTTCAGGCTTTTGGCACCATTTTTGAGTGAATTGCCAAAAGTCAGATTTTTGCTGAAATTGTGATCCCGGGGTTTAGGGATTTTTTCAAAAAAATATTTTCTGCCGGTTAAGTTTTTGAGGGCTGATTTCTTGTCCTGTGATAAAAAGACTTCTGTTTCGAGTGCCAAACCTTTCAGGAGAGCATTTTCAGGCTTTTGGCACCATTTTTGAGTGAATTGCCAAAAGTCAGATTTTTGCTGAAATTGTGACCCCGGGGCTTAGGGATTTTTTCAAAAAAATATTTTCTGCCGGTTAAGTTTTTGAGGGCTGATTTCTTGTCCTGTGATAAAAAGCCTTCTGTTTTGAGTGCCAAACCTTTCAGGAGAGCATTTTCAGGCTTTTGGCACCATTTTTGAGTGAATTGCCAAAAGTCAGATTTTTGCTGAAATTGTGACCCCGGGGCTTAGGGATTTTTTCAAAAAAATATTTTCTGCCGGTTAAGTTTTTGAGGGCTGATTTCTTGTCCTGTGATAAAAAGCCTTCTGTTTCGAGTGCCAAACCTTTCAGGAGAGCATTTTCAAGCTTTTGGCACCATTTTTGAGTGAATTGCCAAAAGTCAGATTTTTGCTGAAATTGTGACCCCGGGGCTTAGGGATTTTTTCAAAAAAATATTTTCTGCCGGTTAAGTTTTTGAGGGCTGATTTCTTGTCCTGTGATAAAAAGACTTCTGTTTCCATCGCCAAAGCTTTCAGGGGAGCATTTTCAAGCTTTTGGCACCATTTTTGAGTGAATTGCCAAAAGTCAGATTTTTGCTGAAATTGTGACCCCGGGGCTTAGGGATTTTTTCAAAAAAATATTTTCTGCCGGTTAAGTTTTTGAGGGCTGATTTCTTGTCCTGTGATAAAAAGCCTTCTGTTTCGAGTGCCAAACCTTTCAGGAGAGCATTTTCAAGCTTTTGGCACCATTTTTGAGTGAATTGCCAAAAGTCAGATTTTTGCTGAAATTGTGACCCCGGGGCTTAGGGATTTTTTCAAAAAAATATTTTCTGCCGGTTAAGTTTTTGAGGGCTGATTTCTTGTCCTGTGATAAAAAGACTTCTGTTTCCATCGCCAAAGCTTTCAGGGGAGCATTTTCAAGCTTTTGGCACCATTTTTGAGTGAATTGCCAAAAGTCAGATTTTTGCTGAAATTGTGACCCCGGGGCTTAGGGATTTTTTCAAAAAAATATTTTCTGCCGGTTAAGTTTTTGAGGGCTGATTTCTTGTCCTGTGATAAAAAGCCTTCTGTTTCGAGTGCCAAACCTTTCAGGAGAGCATTTTCAGGCTTTTGGCACCATTTTTGAGTGAATTGCCAAAAGTCAGATTTTTGCTGAAATTGTGACCCCGGGGCTTAGGGATTTTTTCAAAAAAATATTTTCTGCCGGTTAAGTTTTTGAGGGCTGATTTCTTGTCCTGTGATAAAAAGCCTTCTGTTTCGAGTGCCAAACCTTTCAGGAGAGCATTTTCAAGCTTTTGGCACCATTTTTGAGTGAATTGCCAAAAGTCAGATTTTTGCTGAAATTGTGACCCCGGGGCTTAGGGATTTTTTCAAAAAAATATTTTCTGCCGGTTAAGTTTTTGAGGGCTGATTTCTTGTCCTGTGATAAAAAGACTTCTGTTTCCATCGCCAAAGCTTTCAGGGGAGCATTTTCAAGCTTTTGGCACCATTTTTGAGTGAATTGCCAAAAGTCAGATTTTTGCTGAAATTGTGACCCCGGGGCTTAGGGATTTTTTCAAAAAAATATTTTCTGCCGGTTAAGTTTTTGAGGGCTGATTTCTTGTCCTGTGATAAAAAGCCTTCTGTTTCGAGTGCCAAACCTTTCAGGAGAGCATTTTCAAGCTTTTGGCACCATTTTTGAGTGAATTGCCAAAAGTCAGATTTTTGCTGAAATTGTGACCCCGGGGCTTAGGGATTTTTTCAAAAAAATATTTTCTGCCGGTTAAGTTTTTGAGGGCTGATTTCTTGTCCTGTGATAAAAAGACTTCTGTTTCCATCGCCAAAGCTTTCAGGGGAGCATTTTCAAGCTTTTGGCACCATTTTTGAGTGAATTGCCAAAAGTCAGATTTTTGCTGAAATTGTGACCCCGGGGCTTAGGGATTTTTTCAAAAAAATATTTTCTGCCGGTTAAGTTTTTGAGGGCTGATTTCTTGTCCTGTGATAAAAAGCCTTCTGTTTCGAGTGCCAAACCTTTCAGGAGAGCATTTTCAGGCTTTTGGCACCATTTTTGAGTGAATTGCCAAAAGTCAGATTTTTGCTGAAATTGTGACCCCGGGGCTTAGGGATTTTTTCAAAAAAATATTTTCTGCCGGTTAAGTTTTTGAGGGCTGATTTCTTGTCCTGTGATAAAAAGCCTTCTGTTTCGAGTGCCAAACCTTTCAGGAGAGCATTTTCAGGCTTTTGGCACCATTTTTGAGTGAATTGCCAAAAGTCAGATTTTTGCTGAAAATGTGACCCCGGGGCTTAGGGATTTTTTCAAAAAAATATTTTCTGCCGGTTAAGTTTTTGAGGGCTGATTTCTTGTCCTGTGATAAAAAGACTTCTGTTTCCATCGCCAAAGCTTACAGGGGAGCATTTTCAAGCTTTTGGCACCATTTTTGAGTGAATTGCCAAAAGTCAGATTTTTGCTGAAATTGTGACCCCGGGGCTTAGGGATTTTTTCAAAAAAATATTTTCTGCCGGTTAAGTTTTTGAGGGCTGATTTCTTGTCCTGTGATAAAAAGCCTTCTGTTTCGAGTGCCAAACCTTTCAGGAGAGCATTTTCAAGCTTTTGGCACCATTTTTGAGTGAATTGCCAAAAGTCAGATTTTTGCTGAAATTGTGACCCCGGGGCTTAGGGATTTTTTCAAAAAAATATTTTCTGCCGGTTAAGTTTTTGAGGGCTGATTTCTTGTCCTGTGATAAAAAGACTTCTGTTTCCATCGCCAAAGCTTTCAGGGGAGCATTTTCAAGCTTTTGGCACCATTTTTGAGTGAATTGCCAAAAGTCAGATTTTTGCTGAAATTGTGACCCCGGGGCTTAGGGATTTTTTCAAAAAAATATTTTCTGCCGGTTAAGTTTTTGAGGGCTGATTTCTTGTCCTGTGATAAAAAGCCTTCTGTTTCGAGTGCCAAACCTTTCAGGAGAGCATTTTCAGGCTTTTGGCACCATTTTTGAGTGAATTGCCAAAAGTCAGATTTTTGCTGAAATTGTGACCCCGGGGCTTAGGGATTTTTTCAAAAAAATATTTTCTGCTGGTTAAGTTTTTGAGGGCTGATTTCTTGACCTGTGATCAAAAGCCTTCCGTTTCCATCGCCAAAGCTTTCAGGGGAGCATTTTCAGGCTTTTGGCAGCATTTTTGAGTGAATTGCCAAAAGTCAGATTTTTGCTGAAAATGTGACCCCGGGGCTTAGGGATTTTTTCAAAAAAATATTTTCTGCCGGTGTCGTTTTTGAGGGCTGATTTCTTGTCCTGTGATAAAAAGCCTTCTGTTTCGAGTGCCAAACCTTTCAGGAGAGCATTTTCAGGCTTTTGGCACCATTTTTGAGTGAATTGCCGAAAGTCAGATTTTTTCTGAAATTGTGATCCCGGGGCTTAGGGATTTTTTCAAAAAAATATTTTCTGCCGGTTAAGTTTTTGAGGGATGATTTCTTGTCCTGTGATAAAAAGCCTTCTGTTTCGAGTGCCAAACCTTTCAGGAGAGCATTTTCAGGCTTTTGGCACCATTTTTGAGTGAATTGCCAAAAGTCAGATTTTTGCTGAAATTGTGACCCCGGGGCTTAGGGATTTTTTCAAAAAAATATTTTCTGCTGGTTAAGTTTTTGAGGGCTGATTTCTTGACCTGTGATCAAAAGCCTTCCGTTTCCATCGCCAAAGCTTTCAGGGGAGCATTTTCAGGCTTTTGGCAGCATTTTTGAGTGAATTGCTAAAAGTCAGATTTTTGCTGAAAATGTGACCCCGGGGCTTAGGGATTTTTTCAAAAAAATATTTTCTGCCGGTTAAGTTTTTGAGGGCTGATTTCTTGTCCTGTGATAAAAAGACTTCTGTTTCCATCGCCAAAGCTTTCAGGGGAGCATTTTCAGGCTTTTGGCACCATTTTTGAGTGAATTGCCAAAAGTCAGATTTTTGCTGATATTGTGACTCCGGGGCTTAGGGATTTTTTCAAAAAAATATTTTCTGCCGGTTAAGTTTTGGAGGGATGATTTCTTGTCCTGTGATAAAAAGCCTTCTGTTTCGAGTGCCAAACCTTTCAGGAGAGCATTTTCAGGCTTTTGGCACCATTTTTGAGTGAATTGCCAAAAGTCAGATTTTTGCTGAAATTGTGACCCCGGGGCTTAGGGATTTTTTCAAAAAAATATTTTCTGCCGGTTAAGTTTTTGAGGGCTGATTTCTTGTCCTGTGATAAAGAGACTTCTGTTTCCATCGCCAAAGCTTTCAGGGGAGCATTTTCACACTTTTGGCACCATTTTTGAGTGAATTGCCAAAAGTCAGATTTTTGCTGAAATTGTGACCCCAGGGCTTAGGGATTCTTTCAAAAAAATATTTTCTGCCGGTTAAATTTTTGAGGGCTGATTTCTTGTCCTGTGATAAAAAGCCTTCTGTTTCGAGTGCCAAACCTTTCAGGAGAGCATTTTCAAGCTTTTGGCACCATTTTTGAGTGAATTGCCAAAAGTCAGATTTTTGCTGAAATTGTGACCCCGGGGCTTAGGGATTTTTTCAAAAAAATATTTTCTGCCGGTTAAGTTTTTGAGGGCTGATTTCTTGTCCTGTGATAAAAAGCCTTCTGTTTCGAGTGCCAAACCTTTCAGGAGAGCATTTTCAGGCTTTTGGCACCATTTTTGAGTGAATTGCCAAAAGTCAGATTTTTGCTGAAATTGTGATCCTGGGGCTTAGGGATTTTTTCAAAAAAATATTTTCTGCTGGTTAAGTTTTTGAGGGCTGATTTCTTGTCCTGTGATAAAAAGCCTTCTGTTTCGAGTGCCAAACCTTTCAGGAGAGCATTTTCAGGCTTTTGGCACCATTTTTGAGTGAATTGCCAAAAGTCAGATTTTTGCTGAAAATGTGACCCCGGGGCTTAGGGATTTTTTCAAAAAAATATTTTCTGCCGGTTAAGTTTTTGAGGGCTGATTTCTTGTCCTGTGATAAAAAGACTTCTGTTTCCATCGCCAAAGCTTTCAGGGGAGCATTTTCAAGCTTTTGGCACCATTTTTGAGTGAATTGCCAAAAGTCAGATTTTTGCTGAAATTGTGACCCCGGGGCTTAGGGATTTTTTCAAAAAAATATTTTCTGCCGGTTAAGTTTTTGAGGGCTGATTTCTTGTCCTGTGATAAAAAGCCTTCTGTTTCGAGTGCCAAACCTTTCAGGAGAGCATTTTCAGGCTTTTGGCACCATTTTTGAGTGAATTGCCAAAAGTCAGATTTTTGCTGAAATTGTGACCCCGGGGCTTAGGGATTTTTTCAAAAAAATATTTTCTGCTGGTTAAGTTTTTGAGGGCTGATTTCTTGACCTGTGATCAAAAGCCTTCCGTTTCCATCGCCAAAGCTTTCAGGGGAGCATTTTCAGGCTTTTGGCAGCATTTTTGAGTGAATTGCCAAAAGTCAGATTTTTGCTGAAAATGTGACCCCGGGGCTTAGGGATTTTTTCAAAAAAATATTTTCTGCCGGTGTCGTTTTTGAGGGCTGATTTCTTGTCCTGTGATAAAAAGCCTTCTGTTTCGAGTGCCAAACCTTTCAGGAGAGCATTTTCAGGCTTTTGGCACCATTTTTGAGTGAATTGCCAAAAGTCAGATTTTTGCTGAAATTGTGATCCCGGGGCTTAGGGATTTTTTCAAAAAAATATTTTCTGCCGGTTAAGTTTTTGAGGGATGATTTCTTGTCCTGTGATAAAAAGCCTTCTGTTTCGAGTGCCAAACCTTTCAGGAGAGCATTTTCAGGCTTTTGGCACCATTTTTGAGTGAATTGCCAAAAGTCAGATTTTTGCTGAAATTGTTCACAAAAATATTTTCTGCCGGTTAAGTTTTTGAGGGCTGATTTCTTGTCCTGTGATAAAGAGACTTCTGTTTCCATCGCCAAAGCTTTCAGGGGAGCATTTTCAAGCTTTTGGCACCATTTTTGAGTGAATTGCCAAAAGTCAGATTTTTGCTGAAATTGTGACCCCGGGGCTTAGGGATTCTTTCAAAAAAATATTTTCTGCCGGTTAAATTTTTGAGGGCTGATTTCTTGTCCTGTGATAAAAAGCCTTCTGTTTCGAGTGCCAAACCTTTCAGGAGAGCATTTTCAAGCTTTTGGCACCATTTTTGAGTGAATTGCCAAAAGTCAGATTTTTGCTGAAATTGTGACCCCGGGGCTTAGGGATTTTTTCAAAAAAATATTTTCTGCCGGTTAAGTTTTTGAGGGCTGATTTCTTGTCCTGTGATAAAAAGCCTTCTGTTTCGAGTGCCAAACCTTTCAGGAGAGCATTTTCAGGCTTTTGGCACCATTTTTGAGTGAATTGCCAAAAGTCAGATTTTTGCTGAAATTGTGACCCCGGGGCTTAGGGATTTTTTCAAAAAAATATTTTCTGCCGGTGTCGTTTTTGAGGGCTGATTTCTTGTCCTGTGATAAAAAGCCTTCTGTTTCGAGTGCCAAACCTTTCAGGAGAGCATTTTCAGGCTTTTGGCACCATTTTTGAGTGAATTGCCGAAAGTCAGATTTTTTCTGAAATTGTGATCCCGGGGCTTAGGGATTTTTTCAAAAAAATATTTTCTGCCGGTTAAGTTTTTGAGGGATGATTTCTTGTCCTGTGATAAAAAGCCTTCTGTTTCGAGTGCCAAACCTTTCAGGAGAGCATTTTCAGGCTTTTGGCACCATTTTTGAGTGAATTGCCAAAAGTCAGATTTTTGCTGAAATTGTGACCCCGGGGCTTAGGGATTTTTTCAAAAAAATATTTTCTGCTGGTTAAGTTTTTGAGGGCTGATTTCTTGACCTGTGATCAAAAGCCTTCCGTTTCCATCGCCAAAGCTTTCAGGGGAGCATTTTCAGGCTTTTGGCAGCATTTTTGAGTGAATTGCCAAAAGTCAGATTTTTGCTGAAAATGTGACCCCGGGGCTTGGGGATTTTTTCAAAAAAATATTTTCTGCCGGTTAAGTTTTTGAGGGCTGATTTCTTGTCCTGTGATAAAGAGACTTCTGTTTCCATCGCCAAAGCTTTCAGGGGAGCATTTTCACACTTTTGGCACCATTTTTGAGTGAATTGCCAAAAGTCAGATTTTTGCTGAAATTGTGACCCCAGGGCTTAGGGATTCTTTCAAAAAAATATTTTCTGCCGGTTAAATTTTTGAGGGCTGATTTCTTGTCCTGTGATAAAAAGCCTTCTGTTTCGAGTGCCAAACCTTTCAGGAGAGCATTTTCAAGCTTTTGGCACCATTTTTGAGTGAATTGCCAAAAGTCAGATTTTTGCTGAAATTGTGACCCCGGGGCTTAGGGATTTTTTCAAAAAAATATTTTCTGCCGGTTAAGTTTTTGAGGGCTGATTTCTTGTCCTGTGATAAAAAGCCTTCTGTTTCGAGTGCCAAACCTTTCAGGAGAGCATTTTCAGGCTTTTGGCACCATTTTTGAGTGAATTGCCAAAAGTCAGATTTTTGCTGAAATTGTGATCCCGGGGCTTAGGGATTTTTTCAAAAAAATATTTTCTGCTGGTTAAGTTTTTGAGGGCTGATTTCTTGTCCTGTGATAAAAAGCCTTCTGTTTCGAGTGCCAAACCTTTCAGGAGAGCATTTTCAGGCTTTTGGCACCATTTTTGAGTGAATTGCCAAAAGTCAGATTTTTGCTGAAATTGTGATCCCGGGGCTTAGGGATTTTTTCAAAAAAATATTTTCTGCTGGTTAAGTTTTTGAGGGCTGATTTCTTGTCCTGTGATAAAAAGCCTTCTGTTTCGAGTGCCAAACCTTTCAGGAGAGCATTTTCAGGCTTTTGGCACCATTTTTGAGTGAATTGCCAAAAGTCAGATTTTTGCTGAAAATGTGACCCCGGGGCTTAGGGATTTTTTCAAAAAAATATTTTCTGCCGGTTAAGTTTTTGAGGGCTGATTTCTTGTCCTGTGATAAAAAGACTTCTGTTTCCATCGCCAAAGCTTTCAGGGGAGCATTTTCAAGCTTTTGGCACCATTTTTGAGTGAATTGCCAAAAGTCAGATTTTTGCTGAAATTGTGACCCCGGGGCTTAGGGATTTTTTCAAAAAAATATTTTCTGCCGGTTAAGTTTTTGAGGGCTGATTTCTTGTCCTGTGATAAAAAGCCTTCTGTTTCGAGTGCCAAACCTTTCAGGAGAGCATTTTCAGGCTTTTGGCACCATTTTTGAGTGAATTGCCAAAAGTCAGATTTTTGCTGAAATTGTGACCCCGGGGCTTAGGGATTTTTTCAAAAAAATATTTTCTGCTGGTTAAGTTTTTGAGGGCTGATTTCTTGACCTGTGATCAAAAGCCTTCCGTTTCCATCGCCAAAGCTTTCAGGGGAGCATTTTCAGGCTTTTGGCAGCATTTTTGAGTGAATTGCCAAAAGTCAGATTTTTGCTGAAAATGTGACCCCGGGGCTTAGGGATTTTTTCAAAAAAATATTTTCTGCCGGTGTCGTTTTTGAGGGCTGATTTCTTGTCCTGTGATAAAAAGCCTTCTGTTTCGAGTGCCAAACCTTTCAGGAGAGCATTTTCAGGCTTTTGGCACCATTTTTGAGTGAATTGCCAAAAGTCAGATTTTTGCTGAAATTGTGATCCCGGGGCTTAGGGATTTTTTCAAAAAAATATTTTCTGCCGGTTAAGTTTTTGAGGGATGATTTCTTGTCCTGTGATAAAAAGCCTTCTGTTTCGAGTGCCAAACCTTTCAGGAGAGCATTTTCAGGCTTTTGGCACCATTTTTGAGTGAATTGCCAAAAGTCAGATTTTTGCTGAAATTGTTCACAAAAATATTTTCTGCCGGTTAAGTTTTTGAGGGCTGATTTCTTGTCCTGTGATAAAGAGACTTCTGTTTCCATCGCCAAAGCTTTCAGGGGAGCATTTTCAAGCTTTTGGCACCATTTTTGAGTGAATTGCCAAAAGTCAGATTTTTGCTGAAATTGTGACCCCGGGGCTTAGGGATTCTTTCAAAAAAATATTTTCTGCCGGTTAAATTTTTGAGGGCTGATTTCTTGTCCTGTGATAAAAAGCCTTCTGTTTCGAGTGCCAAACCTTTCAGGAGAGCATTTTCAAGCTTTTGGCACCATTTTTGAGTGAATTGCCAAAAGTCAGATTTTTGCTGAAATTGTGACCCCGGGGCTTAGGGATTTTTTCAAAAAAATATTTTCTGCCGGTTAAGTTTTTGAGGGCTGATTTCTTGTCCTGTGATAAAAAGCCTTCTGTTTCGAGTGCCAAACCTTTCAGGAGAGCATTTTCAGGCTTTTGGCACCATTTTTGAGTGAATTGCCAAAAGTCAGATTTTTGCTGAAATTGTGACCCCGGGGCTTAGGGATTTTTTCAAAAAAATATTTTCTGCCGGTGTCGTTTTTGAGGGCTGATTTCTTGTCCTGTGATAAAAAGCCTTCTGTTTCGAGTGCCAAACCTTTCAGGAGAGCATTTTCAGGCTTTTGGCACCATTTTTGAGTGAATTGCCGAAAGTCAGATTTTTTCTGAAATTGTGATCCCGGGGCTTAGGGATTTTTTCAAAAAAATATTTTCTGCCGGTTAAGTTTTTGAGGGATGATTTCTTGTCCTGTGATAAAAAGCCTTCTGTTTCGAGTGCCAAACCTTTCAGGAGAGCATTTTCAGGCTTTTGGCACCATTTTTGAGTGAATTGCCAAAAGTCAGATTTTTGCTGAAATTGTGACCCCGGGGCTTAGGGATTTTTTCAAAAAAATATTTTCTGCTGGTTAAGTTTTTGAGGGCTGATTTCTTGACCTGTGATCAAAAGCCTTCCGTTTCCATCGCCAAAGCTTTCAGGGGAGCATTTTCAGGCTTTTGGCAGCATTTTTGAGTGAATTGCTAAAAGTCAGATTTTTGCTGAAAATGTGACCCCGGGGCTTGGGGATTTTTTCAAAAAAATATTTTCTGCCGGTTAAGTTTTTGAGGGCTGATTTCTTGTCCTGTGATAAAGAGACTTCTGTTTCCATCGCCAAAGCTTTCAGGGGAGCATTTTCACACTTTTGGCACCATTTTTGAGTGAATTGCCAAAAGTCAGATTTTTGCTGAAATTGTGACCCCAGGGCTTAGGGATTCTTTCAAAAAAATATTTTCTGCCGGTTAAATTTTTGAGGGCTGATTTCTTGTCCTGTGATAAAAAGCCTTCTGTTTCGAGTGCCAAACCTTTCAGGAGAGCATTTTCAAGCTTTTGGCACCATTTTTGAGTGAATTGCCAAAAGTCAGATTTTTGCTGAAATTGTGACCCCGGGGCTTAGGGATTTTTTCAAAAAAATATTTTCTGCCGGTTAAGTTTTTGAGGGCTGATTTCTTGTCCTGTGATAAAAAGCCTTCTGTTTCGAGTGCCAAACCTTTCAGGAGAGCATTTTCAGGCTTTTGGCACCATTTTTGAGTGAATTGCCAAAAGTCAGATTTTTGCTGAAATTGTGATCCCGGGGCTTAGGGATTTTTTCAAAAAAATATTTTCTGCTGGTTAAGTTTTTGAGGGCTGATTTCTTGTCCTGTGATAAAAAGCCTTCTGTTTCGAGTGCCAAACCTTTCAGGAGAGCATTTTCAGGCTTTTGGCACCATTTTTGAGTGAATTGCCAAAAGTCAGATTTTTGCTGAAAATGTGACCCCGGGGCTTAGGGATTTTTTCAAAAAAATATTTTCTGCCGGTTAAGTTTTTGAGGGCTGATTTCTTGTCCTGTGATCAAAAGCCTTCCGTTTCCATCGCCAAAGCTTTCAGGGGAGCATTTTCAGGCTTTTGGCAGCATTTTTGAGTGAATTGCCAAAAGTCAGATTTTTGCTGAAAATGTGACCCCGGGGCTTAGGGATTTTTTCAAAAAAATATTTTCTGCTGGTTAAGTTTTTGAGGGCTGATTTCTTGACCTGTGATCAAAAGCCTTCCGTTTCCATCGCCAAAGCTTTCAGGGGAGCATTTTCAGGCTTTTGGCAGCATTTTTGAGTGAATTGCCAAAAGTCAGATTTTTGCTGAAAATGTGACCCCGGGGCTTAGGGATTTTTTCAAAAAAATATTTTCTGCCGGTGTCGTTTTTGAGGGCTGATTTCTTGTCCTGTGATAAAAAGCCTTCTGTTTCGAGTGCCAAACCTTTCAGGAGAGCATTTTCAGGCTTTTGGCACCATTTTTGAGTGAATTGCCAAAAGTCAGATTTTTGCTGAAATTGTGATCCCGGGGCTTAGGGATTTTTTCAAAAAAATATTTTCTGCCGGTTAAGTTTTTGAGGGATGATTTCTTGTCCTGTGATAAAAAGCCTTCTGTTTCGAGTGCCAAACCTTTCAGGAGAGCATTTTCAGGCTTTTGGCACCATTTTTGAGTGAATTGCCAAAAGTCAGATTTTTGCTGAAATTGTTCACAAAAATATTTTCTGCCGGTTAAGTTTTTGAGGGCTGATTTCTTGTCCTGTGATAAAGAGACTTCTGTTTCCATCGCCAAAGCTTTCAGGGGAGCATTTTCAAGCTTTTGGCACCATTTTTAAGTGAATTGCCAAAAGTCAGATTTTTGCTGAAATTGCGACCCCGGGGCTTAGGGATTCTTTCAAAAAAATATTTTCTGCCGGTTAAATTTTTGAGGGCTGATTTCTTGTCCTGTGATAAAAAGCCTTCTGTTTCGAGTGCCAAACCTTTCAGGAGAGCATTTTCAAGCTTTTGGCACCATTTTTGAGTGAATTGCCAAAAGTCAGATTTTTGCTGAAATTGTGACCCCGGGGCTTAGGGATTTTTTCAAAAAAATATTTTCTGCCGGTTAAGTTTTTGAGGGCTGATTTCTTGTCCTGTGATAAAAAGCCTTCTGTTTCGAGTGCCAAACCTTTCAGGAGAGCATTTTCAGGCTTTTGGCACCATTTTTGAGTGAATTGCCAAAAGTCAGATTTTTGCTGAAATTGTGATCCCGGGGTTTAGGGATTTTTTCAAAAAAATATTTTCTGCTGGTTAAGTTTTTGAGGGCTGATTTCTTGTCCTGTGATAAAAAGCCTTCTGTTTCGAGTGCCAAACCTTTCAGGAGAGCATTTTCAGGCTTTTGGCACCATTTTTGAGTGAATTGCCAAAAGTCAGATTTTTGCTGAAATTGTGACCCCGGGGCTTAGGGATTTTTTCAAAAAAATATTTTCTGCCGGTTAAGTTTTTGAGGGCTGATTTCTTGTCCTGTGATAAAAAGACTTCTGTTTCCATCGCCAAAGCTTTCAGGGGAGCATTTTCAAGCTTTTGGCACCATTTTTGAGTGAATTGCCAAAAGTCAGATTTTTGCTGAAATTGTGACCCCGGGGCTTAGGGATTTTTTCAAAAAAATATTTTCTGCCGGTTAAGTTTTTGAGGGCTGATTTCTTGTCCTGTGATAAAAAGCCTTCTGTTTCGAGTGCCAAACCTTTCAGGAGAGCATTTTCAAGCTTTTGGCACCATTTTTGAGTGAATTGCCAAAAGTCAGATTTTTGCTGAAATTGTGACCCCGGGGCTTAGGGATTTTTTCAAAAAAATATTTTCTGCCGGTTAAGTTTTTGAGGGCTGATTTCTTGTCCTGTGATAAAAAGACTTCTGTTTCGAGTGCCAAAGCTTTCAGGGGAGCATTTTCAAGCTTTTGGCACCATTTTTGAGTGAATTGCCAAAAGTCAGATTTTTGCTGAAATTGTGACCCCGGGGCTTAGGGATTTTTTCAAAAAAATATTTTCTGCCGGTTAAGTTTTTGAGGGCTGATTTCTTGTCCTGTGATAAAAAGCCTTCTGTTTCGAGTGCCAAACCTTTCAGGAGAGCATTTTCAGGCTTTTGGCACCATTTTTGAGTGAATTGCCAAAAGTCAGATTTTTGCTGAAATTGTGATCCCGGGGTTTAGGGATTTTTTCAAAAAAATATTTTCTGCCGGTTAAGTTTTTGAGGGCTGATTTCTTGTCCTGTGATAAAAAGCCTTCTGTTTCGAGTGCCAAACCTTTCAGGAGAGCATTTTCAGGCTTTTGGCACCATTTTTGAGTGAATTGCCAAAAGTCAGATTTTTGCTGAAATTGTGACCCCGGGGCTTAGGGATTTTTTCAAAAAAATATTTTCTGCCGGTTAAGTTTTTGAGGGCTGATTTCTTGTCCTGTGATAAAAAGCCTTCTGTTTTGAGTGCCAAACCTTTCAGGAGAGCATTTTCAGGCTTTTGGCACCATTTTTGAGTGAATTGCCAAAAGTCAGATTTTTGCTGAAATTGTGACCCCGGGGCTTAGGGATTTTTTCAAAAAAATATTTTCTGCCGGTTAAGTTTTTGAGGGCTGATTTCTTGTCCTGTGATAAAAAGCCTTCTGTTTCGAGTGCCAAACCTTTCAGGAGAGCATTTTCAAGCTTTTGGCACCATTTTTGAGTGAATTGCCAAAAGTCAGATTTTTGCTGAAATTGTGACCCCGGGGCTTAGGGATTTTTTCAAAAAAATATTTTCTGCCGGTTAAGTTTTTGAGGGCTGATTTCTTGTCCTGTGATAAAAAGACTTCTGTTTCCATCGCCAAAGCTTTCAGGGGAGCATTTTCAAGCTTTTGGCACCATTTTTGAGTGAATTGCCAAAAGTCAGATTTTTGCTGAAATTGTGACCCCGGGGCTTAGGGATTTTTTCAAAAAAATATTTTCTGCCGGTTAAGTTTTTGAGGGCTGATTTCTTGTCCTGTGATAAAAAGCCTTCTGTTTCGAGTGCCAAACCTTTCAGGAGAGCATTTTCAAGCTTTTGGCACCATTTTTGAGTGAATTGCCAAAAGTCAGATTTTTGCTGAAATTGTGACCCCGGGGCTTAGGGATTTTTTCAAAAAAATATTTTCTGCCGGTTAAGTTTTTGAGGGCTGATTTCTTGTCCTGTGATAAAAAGACTTCTGTTTCCATCGCCAAAGCTTTCAGGGGAGCATTTTCAAGCTTTTGGCACCATTTTTGAGTGAATTGCCAAAAGTCAGATTTTTGCTGAAATTGTGACCCCGGGGCTTAGGGATTTTTTCAAAAAAATATTTTCTGCCGGTTAAGTTTTTGAGGGCTGATTTCTTGTCCTGTGATAAAAAGCCTTCTGTTTCGAGTGCCAAACCTTTCAGGAGAGCATTTTCAGGCTTTTGGCACCATTTTTGAGTGAATTGCCAAAAGTCAGATTTTTGCTGAAATTGTGACCCCGGGGCTTAGGGATTTTTTCAAAAAAATATTTTCTGCCGGTTAAGTTTTTGAGGGCTGATTTCTTGTCCTGTGATAAAAAGCCTTCTGTTTCGAGTGCCAAACCTTTCAGGAGAGCATTTTCAGGCTTTTGGCACCATTTTTGAGTGAATTGCCAAAAGTCAGATTTTTGCTGAAAATGTGACCCCGGGGCTTAGGGATTTTTTCAAAAAAATATTTTCTGCCGGTTAAGTTTTTGAGGGCTGATTTCTTGTCCTGTGATAAAAAGACTTCTGTTTCCATCGCCAAAGCTTACAGGGGAGCATTTTCAAGCTTTTGGCACCATTTTTGAGTGAATTGCCAAAAGTCAGATTTTTGCTGAAATTGTGACCCCGGGGCTTAGGGATTTTTTCAAAAAAATATTTTCTGCCGGTTAAGTTTTTGAGGGCTGATTTCTTGTCCTGTGATAAAAAGCCTTCTGTTTCGAGTGCCAAACCTTTCAGGAGAGCATTTTCAAGCTTTTGGCACCATTTTTGAGTGAATTGCCAAAAGTCAGATTTTTGCTGAAATTGTGACCCCGGGGCTTAGGGATTTTTTCAAAAAAATATTTTCTGCCGGTTAAGTTTTTGAGGGCTGATTTCTTGTCCTGTGATAAAAAGACTTCTGTTTCCATCGCCAAAGCTTTCAGGGGAGCATTTTCAAGCTTTTGGCACCATTTTTGAGTGAATTGCCAAAAGTCAGATTTTTGCTGAAATTGTGACCCCGGGGCTTAGGGATTTTTTCAAAAAAATATTTTCTGCTGGTTAAGTTTTTGAGGGCTGATTTCTTGTCCTGTGATAAAAAGCCTTCTGTTTCGAGTGCCAAACCTTTCAGGAGAGCATTTTCAGGCTTTTGGCACCATTTTTGAGTGAATTGCCAAAAGTCAGATTTTTGCTGAAATTGTGACCCCGGGGCTTAGGGATTTTTTCAAAAAAATATTTTCTGCTGGTTAAGTTTTTGAGGGCTGATTTCTTGACCTGTGATCAAAAGCCTTCCGTTTCCATCGCCAAAGCTTTCAGGGGAGCATTTTCAGGCTTTTGGCAGCATTTTTGAGTGAATTGCCAAAAGTCAGATTTTTGCTGAAAATGTGACCCCGGGGCTTAGGGATTTTTTCAAAAAAATATTTTCTGCCGGTGTCGTTTTTGAGGGCTGATTTCTTGTCCTGTGATAAAAAGCCTTCTGTTTCGAGTGCCAAACCTTTCAGGAGAGCATTTTCAGGCTTTTGGCACCATTTTTGAGTGAATTGCCGAAAGTCAGATTTTTTCTGAAATTGTGATCCCGGGGCTTAGGGATTTTTTCAAAAAAATATTTTCTGCCGGTTAAGTTTTTGAGGGATGATTTCTTGTCCTGTGATAAAAAGCCTTCTGTTTCGAGTGCCAAACCTTTCAGGAGAGCATTTTCAGGCTTTTGGCACCATTTTTGAGTGAATTGCCAAAAGTCAGATTTTTGCTGAAATTGTGACCCCGGGGCTTAGGGATTTTTTCAAAAAAATATTTTCTTCTGGTTAAGTTTTTGAGGGCTGATTTCTTGACCTGTGATCAAAAGCCTTCCGTTTCCATCGCCAAAGCTTTCAGGGGAGCATTTTCAGGCTTTTGGCAGCATTTTTGAGTGAATTGCCAAAAGTCAGATTTTTGCTGAAAATGTGACCCCGGGGCTTAGGGATTTTTTCAAAAAAATATTTTCTGCCGGTTAAGTTTTTGAGGGCTGATTTCTTGTCCTGTGATAAAAAGACTTCTGTTTCCATCGCCAAAGCTTTCAGGGGAGCATTTTCAAGCTTTTGGCACCATTTTTGAGTGAATTGCCAAAAGTCAGATTTTTGCTGAAATTGTGACCCCGGGGCTTAGGGATTTTTTCAAAAAAATATTTTCTGCCGGTTAAGTTTTTGAGGGCTGATTTCTTGTCCTGTGATAAAAAGCCTTCTGTTTCGAGTGCCAAACCTTTCAGGAGAGCATTTTCAGGCTTTTGGCACCATTTTTGAGTGAATTGCCAAAAGTCAGATTTTTGCTGAAATTGTGACCCCGGGGCTTAGGGATTTTTTCAAAAAAATATTTTCTGCCGGTGTCGTTTTTGAGGGCTGATTTCTTGTCCTGTGATAAAAAGCCTTCTGTTTCGAGTGCCAAACCTTTCAGGAGAGCATTTTCAGGCTTTTGGCACCATTTTTGAGTGAATTGCCAAAAGTCAGATTTTTGCTGAAATTGTGATCCTGGGGCTTAGGGATTTTTTCAAAAAAATATTTTCTGCCGGTTAAGTTTTTGAGGGCTGATTTCTTGTCCTGTGATAAAAAGACTTCTGTTTCCATCGCCAAAGCTTTCAGGGGAGCATTTTCAAGCTTTTGGCACCATTTTTGAGTGAATTGCCAAAAGTCAGATTTTTGCTGAAATTGTGACCCCGGGGCTTAGGGATTTTTTCAAAAAAATATTTTCTGCCGGTTAAGTTTTTGAGGGCTGATTTCTTGTCCTGTGATAAAAAGCCTTCTGTTTCGAGTGCCAAACCTTTCAGGAGAGCATTTTCAGGCTTTTGGCACCATTTTTGAGTGAATTGCCAAAAGTCAGATTTTTGCTGAAATTGTGACCCCGGGGCTTAGGGATTTTTTCAAAAAAATATTTTCTGCTGGTTAAGTTTTTGAGGGCTGATTTCTTGACCTGTGATCAAAAGCCTTCCGTTTCCATCGCCAAAGCTTTCAGGGGAGCATTTTCAGGCTTTTGGCACCATTTTTGAGTGAATTGCCGAAAGTCAGATTTTTTCTGAAATTGTGATCCCGGGGCTTAGGGATTTTTTCAAAAAAATATTTTCTGCCGGTGTCGTTTTTGAGGGCTGATTTCTTGTCCTGTGATAAAAAGCCTTCTGTTTCGAGTGCCAAACCTTTCAGGAGAGCATTTTCAGGCTTTTGGCACCATTTTTGAGTGAATTGCCGAAAGTCAGATTTTTTCTGAAATTGTGACCCCGGGGCTTAGGGATTTTTTCAAAAAAATATTTTCTGCTGGTTAAGTTTTTGAGGGCTGATTTCTTGACCTGTGATCAAAAGCCTTCCGTTTCCATCGCCAAAGCTTTCAGGGGAGCATTTTCAGGCTTTTGGCAGCATTTTTGAGTGAATTGCCAAAAGTCAGATTTTTGCTGAAAATGTGACCCCGGGGCTTAGGGATTTTTTCAAAAAAATATTTTCTGCCGGTTAAGTTTTTGAGGGCTGATTTCTTGTCCTGTGATAAAAAGACTTCTGTTTCCATCGCCAAAGCTTTCAGGGGAGCATTTTCAAGCTTTTGGCACCATTTTTGAGTGAATTGCCAAAAGTCAGATTTTTGCTGAAATTGTGACCCCGGGGCTTAGGGATTTTTTCAAAAAAATATTTTCTGCCGGTTAAGTTTTTGAGGGCTGATTTCTTGTCCTGTGATAAAAAGCCTTCTGTTTCGAGTGCCAAACCTTTCAGGAGAGCATTTTCAGGCTTTTGGCACCATTTTTGAGTGAATTGCCAAAAGTCAGATTTTTGCTGAAATTGTGACCCCGGGGCTTAGGGATTTTTTCAAAAAAATATTTTCTGCCGGTGTCGTTTTTGAGGGCTGATTTCTTGTCCTGTGATAAAAAGCCTTCTGTTTCGAGTGCCAAACCTTTCAGGAGAGCATTTTCAGGCTTTTGGCACCATTTTTGAGTGAATTGCCAAAAGTCAGATTTTTGCTGAAATTGTGATCCTGGGGCTTAGGGATTTTTTCAAAAAAATATTTTCTTCTGGTTAAGTTTTTGAGGGCTGATTTCTTGACCTGTGATCAAAAGCCTTCCGTTTCCATCGCCAAAGCTTTCAGGGGAGCATTTTCAGGCTTTTGGCAGCATTTTTGAGTGAATTGCCAAAAGTCAGATTTTTGCTGAAAATGTGACCCCGGGGCTTAGGGATTTTTTCAAAAAAATATTTTCTGCCGGTTAAGTTTTTGAGGGCTGATTTCTTGTCCTGTGATAAAAAGACTTCTGTTTCCATCGCCAAAGCTTTCAGGGGAGCATTTTCAAGCTTTTGGCACCATTTTTGAGTGAATTGCCAAAAGTCAGATTTTTGCTGAAATTGTGACCCCGGGGCTTAGGGATTTTTTCAAAAAAATATTTTCTGCCGGTTAAGTTTTTGAGGGCTGATTTCTTGTCCTGTGATAAAAAGCCTTCTGTTTCGAGTGCCAAACCTTTCAGGAGAGCATTTTCAGGCTTTTGGCACCATTTTTGAGTGAATTGCCAAAAGTCAGATTTTTGCTGAAATTGTGACCCCGGGGCTTAGGGATTTTTTCAAAAAAATATTTTCTGCCGGTGTCGTTTTTGAGGGCTGATTTCTTGTCCTGTGATAAAAAGCCTTCTGTTTCGAGTGCCAAACCTTTCAGGAGAGCATTTTCAGGCTTTTGGCACCATTTTTGAGTGAATTGCCAAAAGTCAGATTTTTGCTGAAATTGTGATCCTGGGGCTTAGGGATTTTTTCAAAAAAATATTTTCTGCCGGTTAAGTTTTTGAGGGCTGATTTCTTGTCCTGTGATAAAAAGACTTCTGTTTCCATCGCCAAAGCTTTCAGGGGAGCATTTTCAAGCTTTTGGCACCATTTTTGAGTGAATTGCCAAAAGTCAGATTTTTGCTGAAATTGTGACCCCGGGGCTTAGGGATTTTTTCAAAAAAATATTTTCTGCCGGTTAAGTTTTTGAGGGCTGATTTCTTGTCCTGTGATAAAAAGCCTTCTGTTTCGAGTGCCAAACCTTTCAGGAGAGCATTTTCAGGCTTTTGGCACCATTTTTGAGTGAATTGCCAAAAGTCAGATTTTTGCTGAAATTGTGACCCCGGGGCTTAGGGATTTTTTCAAAAAAATATTTTCTGCTGGTTAAGTTTTTGAGGGCTGATTTCTTGACCTGTGATCAAAAGCCTTCCGTTTCCATCGCCAAAGCTTTCAGGGGAGCATTTTCAGGCTTTTGGCACCATTTTTGAGTGAATTGCCGAAAGTCAGATTTTTTCTGAAATTGTGATCCCGGGGCTTAGGGATTTTTTCAAAAAAATATTTTCTGCCGGTGTCGTTTTTGAGGGCTGATTTCTTGTCCTGTGATAAAAAGCCTTCTGTTTCGAGTGCCAAACCTTTCAGGAGAGCATTTTCAGGCTTTTGGCACCATTTTTGAGTGAATTGCCGAAAGTCAGATTTTTTCTGAAATTGTGACCCCGGGGCTTAGGGATTTTTTCAAAAAAATATTTTCTGCTGGTTAAGTTTTTGAGGGCTGATTTCTTGACCTGTGATCAAAAGCCTTCCGTTTCCATCGCCAAAGCTTTCAGGGGAGCATTTTCAGGCTTTTGGCAGCATTTTTGAGTGAATTGCCAAAAGTCAGATTTTTGCTGAAAATGTGACCCCGGGGCTTAGGGATTTTTTCAAAAAAATATTTTCTGCCGGTTAAGTTTTTGAGGGCTGATTTCTTGTCCTGTGATAAAAAGACTTCTGTTTCCATCGCCAAAGCTTTCAGGGGAGCATTTTCAAGCTTTTGGCACCATTTTTGAGTGAATTGCCAAAAGTCAGATTTTTGCTGAAATTGTGACCCCGGGGCTTAGGGATTTTTTCAAAAAAATATTTTCTGCCGGTTAAGTTTTTGAGGGCTGATTTCTTGTCCTGTGATAAAAAGCCTTCTGTTTCGAGTGCCAAACCTTTCAGGAGAGCATTTTCAGGCTTTTGGCACCATTTTTGAGTGAATTGCCAAAAGTCAGATTTTTGCTGAAATTGTGACCCCGGGGCTTAGGGATTTTTTCAAAAAAATATTTTCTGCCGGTGTCGTTTTTGAGGGCTGATTTCTTGTCCTGTGATAAAAAGCCTTCTGTTTCGAGTGCCAAACCTTTCAGGAGAGCATTTTCAGGCTTTTGGCACCATTTTTGAGTGAATTGCCAAAAGTCAGATATTGCTGAAATTGTGATCCCGGGGCTTAGGGATTTTTTCAAAAAAATATTTTCTGCCGGTTAAGTTTTTGAGGGATGATTTCTTGTCCTGTGATAAAAAGCCTTCTGTTTCGAGTGCCAAACCTTTCAGGAGAGCATTTTCAGGCTTTTGGCACCATTTTTGAGTGAATTGCCAAAAGTCAGATTTTTGCTGAAATTGTTCACAAAAATATTTTCTGCCGGTTAAGTTTTTGAGGGCTGATTTCTTGTCCTGTGATAAAGAGACTTCTGTTTCCATCGCCAAAGCTTTCAGGGGAGCATTTTCAAGCTTTTGGCACCATTTTTGAGTGAATTGCCAAAAGTCAGATTTTTGCTGAAATTGTGACCCCGGGGCTTAGGGATTCTTTCAAAAAAATATTTTCTGCCGGTTAAGTTTTTGAGGGCTGATTTCTTGTCCTGTGATAAAAAGCCTTCTGTTTCGAGTGCCAAACCTTTCAGGAGAGCATTTTCAGGCTTTTGGCACCATTTTTGAGTGAATTGCCAAAAGTCAGATTTTTGCTGAAATTGTGATCCCGGGGTTTAGGGATTTTTTCAAAAAAATATTTTCTGCTGGTTAAGTTTTTGAGGGCTGATTTCTTGTCCTGTGATAAAAAGCCTTCTGTTTCGAGTGCCAAACCTTTCAGGAGAGCATTTTCAGGCTTTTGGCACCATTTTTGAGTGAATTGCCAAAAGTCAGATTTTTGCTGAAATTGTGACCCCGGGGCTTAGGGATTTTTTCAAAAAAATATTTTCTGCCGGTTAAGTTTTTGAGGGCTGATTTCTTGTCCTGTGATAAAAAGACTTCTGTTTCCAACGCCAAAGCTTTCAGGGGAGCATTTTCAAGCTTTTGGCACCATTTTTGAGTGAATTGCCAAAAGTCAGATTTTTGCTGAAATTGTGACCCCGGGGCTTAGGGATTTTTTCAAAAAAATATTTTCTGCCGGTTAAGTTTTTGAGGGCTGATTTCTTGTCCTGTGATAAAAAGCCTTCTGTTTCGAGTGCCAAACCTTTCAGGAGAGCATTTTCAGGCTTTTGGCACCATTTTTGAGTGAATTGCCAAAAGTCAGATTTTTGCTGAAAATGTGACCCCGGGGCTTAGGGATTTTTTCAAAAAAATATTTTCTGCCGGTTAAGTTTTTGAGGGCTGATTTCTTGTCCTGTGATAAAAAGACTTCTGTTTCCATCGCCAAACCTTTCAGGAGAGCATTTTCAAGCTTTTGGCACCATTTTTGAGTGAATTGCCAAAAGTCAGATTTTTGCTGAAATTGTGACCCCGGGGCTTAGGGATTTTTTCAAAAAAATATTTTCTGCCGGTTAAGTTTTTGAGGGCTGATTTCTTGTCCTGTGATAAAAAGACTTCTGTTTCCATCGCCAAAGCTTTCAGGGGAGCATTTTCAAGCTTTTGGCACCATTTTTGAGTGAATTGCCAAAAGTCAGATTTTTGCTGAAATTGTGACCCCGGGGCTTAGGGATTTTTTCAAAAAAATATTTTCTGCCGGTTAAGTTTTTGAGGGCTGATTTCTTGTCCTGTGATAAAAAGCCTTCTGTTTCGAGTGCCAAACCTTTCAGGAGAGCATTTTCAGGCTTTTGGCACCATTTTTGAGTGAATTGCCAAAAGTCAGATTTTTGCTGAAATTGTGACCCCGGGGCTTAGGGATTTTTTCAAAAAAATATTTTCTGCTGGTTAAGTTTTTGAGGGCTGATTTCTTGACCTGTGATCAAAAGCCTTCCGTTTCCATCGCCAAAGCTTTCAGGGGAGCATTTTCAGGCTTTTGGCAGCATTTTTGAGTGAATTGCCAAAAGTCAGATTTTTGCTGAAAATGTGACCCCGGGGCTTAGGGATTTTTTCAAAAAAATATTTTCTGCCGGTGTCGTTTTTGAGGGCTGATTTCTTGTCCTGTGATAAAAAGCCTTCTGTTTCGAGTGCCAAACCTTTCAGGAGAGCATTTTCAGGCTTTTGGCACCATTTTTGAGTGAATTGCCGAAAGTCAGATTTTTTCTGAAATTGTGACCCCGGGGCTTAGGGATTTTTTCAAAAAAATATTTTCTGCTGGTTAAGTTTTTGAGGGCTGATTTCTTGACCTGTGATCAAAAGCCTTCCGTTTCCATCGCCAAAGCTTTCAGGGGAGCATTTTCAGGCTTTTGGCAGCATTTTTGAGTGAATTGCCAAAAGTCAGATTTTTGCTGAAAATGTGACCCCGGGGCTTAGGGATTTTTTCAAAAAAATATTTTCTGCCGGTTAAGTTTTTGAGGGCTGATTTCTTGTCCTGTGATAAAAAGACTTCTGTTTCCATCGCCAAAGCTTTCAGGGGAGCATTTTCAAGCTTTTGGCACCATTTTTGAGTGAATTGCCAAAAGTCAGATTTTTGCTGAAATTGTGACCCCGGGGCTTAGGGATTTTTTCAAAAAAATATTTTCTGCCGGTTAAGTTTTTGAGGGCTGATTTCTTGTCCTGTGATAAAAAGCCTTCTGTTTCGAGTGCCAAACCTTTCAGGAGAGCATTTTCAGGCTTTTGGCACCATTTTTGAGTGAATTGCCAAAAGTCAGATTTTTGCTGAAATTGTGACCCCGGGGCTTAGGGATTTTTTCAAAAAAATATTTTCTGCCGGTTAAGTTTTTGAGGGCTGATTTCTTGTCCTGTGATAAAAAGCCTTCTGTTTTGAGTGCCAAACCTTTCAGGAGAGCATTTTCAGGCTTTTGGCACCATTTTTGAGTGAATTGCCAAAAGTCAGATTTTTGCTGAAATTGTGACCCCGGGGCTTAGGGATTTTTTCAAAAAAATATTTTCTGCCGGTTAAGTTTTTGAGGGCTGATTTCTTGTCCTGTGATAAAAAGCCTTCTGTTTCGAGTGCCAAACCTTTCAGGAGAGCATTTTCAGGCTTTTGGCACCATTTTTGAGTGAATTGCCAAAAGTCAGATTTTTGCTGAAATTGTGACCCCGGGGCTTAGGGATTTTTTCAAAAAAATATTTTCTGCCGGTTAAGTTTTTGAGGGCTGATTTCTTGTCCTGTGATAAAAAGACTTCTGTTTCCATCGCCAAAGCTTTCAGGCATTTTCAAGCTTTTGGCACCATTTTTGAGTGAATTGCCAAAAGTCAGATTTTTGCTGAAATTGTGACCCCGGGGCTTAGGGATTTTTGCAAAAAAATATTTTCTGCCGGTTAAGTTTTTGAGGGCTGATTTCTTGTCCTGTGATAAAAAGCCTTCTGTTTCGAGTGCCAAACCTTTCAGGAGAGCATTTTCAAGCTTTTGGCACCATTTTTGAGTGAATTGCCAAAAGTCAGATTTTTGCTGAAATTGTGACCCCGGGGCTTAGGGATTTTTTCAAAAAAATATTTTCTGCCGGTTAAGTTTTTGAGGTCTGATTTATTTTCCATTGATAAAAAGACTTCTGTTTCCATCGCCAAAGCTTTCAGGGGAGCATTTTCAGGCTTTTGGCACTATTTTTGAGTGAATTGCCAAAAGTCAGATTTTTGCTGAAATTGTGACCCCGGGGCTTAGGGATTTTTTCAAAAAACTATTTTCTGCCGGTTAAGTTTTTGAGGGCTGATTTCTTGTCCTGTGATAAAAAGCCTTCTGTTTCGAGTGCCAAACCTTTCAGGAGAGCATTTTCAGGCTTTGGGCACCATTTTTGAGTGAATTGCCAAAAGTCAGATTTTTGCTGAAATTGTTCAAAAAAATATTTTCTGCCGGTTAAGTTTTTGAGGGCTGATTTCTTGTCCTGTGATAAAAAGACTTCTGTTTCCATCGCCAAAGCTTTCAGGGGAGCATTTTCAGGCTTTTGGCACCATTTTTGAGTGAATTGCCAAAAGTCAGATTTTTGCTGAAATTGTTCAAAAAAATATTTTCTGCCGGTTATGTTTTTGAGGGCTGATTTCTTGTCCTGCGATAAAAAGCCTTCTGTTTCGAGTGCAAACCTTTCAGGAGAGCATTTTCAAGCTTTTGGCACCATTTTTGAGTGAATTGCCAAAAGTCAGATTTTTGCTGAAATTGTCACCCTGGGGCTTAGGGATTTTTTCAAAAAAATATTTTCTGCCGGTTAAGTTTTTGAGGGCTGATTTCTTGTCCTGTGATAAAAAGCCTTCTGTTTCGAGTGCCAAACCTTTCAGGAGAGCATTTTCAGGCTTTTGGCACCATTTTTGAGTGAATTGCCAAAAGTCAGATTTTTGCTGAAATTGTTCAAAAAAATATTTTCTGCCGGTTAAGTTTTTGAGGGCTGATTTCTTGTCCTGCGATAAAAAGCCTTCTGTTTCGAGTGCCAAACCTTTCAGGAGAGCATTTTCAAGCTTTTGGCACCATTTTTGAGTGAATTGCCAAAAGTCAGATTTTTGCTGAAATTGTGACCCCGGGGCTTAGGGATTCTTTCAAAAAAATATTTTCTGCCGGTGTCGTTTTTGAGGGCTGATTTCTTGTCGTGTGATAAAAAGCCTTCTGTTTCGAGTGCCAAACCTTTCAGGAGAGCATTTTCAAGCTTTTGGCACCATTTTTGAGTGAATTGCCAAAAGTCAGATTTTTGCTGAAATTGTGACCCCGGGGCTTAGGGATTTTTTCAAAAAAATATTTTCTGCCGGTTAAGTTTTTGAGGGCTGATTTATTTTCCTTTGATAAAAAGACTTCTGTTTCCATCGCCAAAGCTTTCAGGGGAGCATTTTCAGGCTTTTGGCACCATTTTTGAGTGAATTGCCAAAAGTCAGATTTTTGCTGAAATTGTGACCCCGGGGCTTAGGGATTCTTTCAAAAAAATATTTTCTGCCGGTTAAATTTTTGAGGGCTGATTTCTTGTCCTGTGATAAAAAGCCTTCTGTTTCGAGTGCCAAACCTTTCAGGAGAGCATTTTCAAGCTTTTGGCACCATTTTTGAGTGAATTGCCAAAAGTCAGATTTTTGCTGAAATTGTGACCCCGGGGCTTAGGGATTTTTTCAAAAAAATATTTTCTGCCGGTTAAGTTTTTGAGGGCTGATTTCTTGTCCTGTGATAAAAAGCCTTCTGTTTCGAGTGCCAAACCTTTCAGGAGAGCATTTTCAGGCTTTTGGCACCATTTTTGAGTGAATTGCCAAAAGTCAGATTTTTGCTGAAATTGTGACCCCGGGGCTTAGGGATTTTTTCAAAAATTATTCTCTGCTGGTTAAGTTTCTGAGGGCTGATTTCTTGACCTGTGATCAAAAGCCTTCCGTTTCCATCGCCAAAGCTTTCAGGGGAGCATTTTCAGGCTTTTGGCAGCATTTTTGAGTGAATTGCCAAAAGTCAGATTTTTGCTGAAATTGTGACCCCGGAGCTTAGGGATTTTTTCAAAAAAATATTTTCTGCCGGTTAAGTTTTTGAAGGCTGATTTCTTGTCCTGTGATAAAAAGACTTCTGTTTCCATCGCCAAAGCTTTCAGGGGAGCATTTTCAAGCTTTTGGCACCATTTTTGAGTGAATTGCCAAAAGTCAGATTTTTGCTGAAATTGTGACCCCGGGGCTTAGGGATTTTTTCAAAAAAATATTTTCTGCCGGTTAAGTTTTTGAGGGCTGATTTCTTGTCCTGTGATAAAAAGCCTTCTGTTTCGAGTGCCAAACCTTTCAGGAGAGCATTTTCAGGCTTTGGGCACCATTTTTGAGTGAATTGCCAAAAGTCAGATTTTTGCTGAAATTGTGACCCCGGGGCTTAGGGATTTTTTCAAAAAAATATTTTCTGCCGGTTAAGTTTTTGAGGGCTGATTTATTTTCCTTTGATAAAAAGACTTCTGTTTCCATCGCCAAAGCTTTCAGGGGAGCATTTTCAGGCTTTTGGCACCATTTTTGAGTGAATTGCCAAAAGTCAGATTTTTGCTGAAATTGTTCAAAAAAATATTTTCTGCCGGTTAAGTTTTTGAGGGCTGATTTCTTGTCCTGCGATAAAAAGCCTTCTGTTTCGAGTGCAAACCTTTCAGGAGAGCATTTTCAAGCTTTTGGCACCATTTTTGAGTGAATTGCCAAAAGTCAGATTTTTGCTGAAATTGTGACCCTGGGGCTTAGGGATTTTTTCAAAAAAATATTTTCTGCCGGTTAAGTTTTTGAGGGCTGATTTCTTGTCCTGTGATAAAAAGCCTTCTGTTTCTAGTGCCAAACCTTTCAGGAGAACATTTTCAAGCTTTTGGCACCATTTTTGAGTGAATTGCCAAAAGTCAGATTTTTGCTGAAATTGTGACCCCGGGGCTTAGGGATTTTTTCAAAAAAATATTTTCTGCCGGTTAAGTTTTTGAGGGCTGATTTCTTGTCCTGTGATAAAAAGCCTTCTGTTTCGAGTGCCAAACCTTTCAGGAGAGCATTTTCAGGCTTTGGGCACCATTTTTGAGTGAATTGCCAAAAGTCAGATTTTTGCTGAAATTGTTCAAAAAAATATTTTCTGCCGGTTAAGTTTTTGAGGGCTGATTTCTTGTCCTGTGATAAAAAGACTTCTGTTTCAATCGCCAAAGCTTTCAAGGGAGCATTTTCAAGCTTTTGGCACCATTTTTGAGTGAATTGCCAAAAGTCAGATTTTTGCTGAAATTGTGACCCCGGGGCTTAGGGATTTTTTCAAAAAAATATTTTCTGCCGGTTAAGTTTTTGAGGGCTGATTTCTTGTCCTGTGATAAAAAGCCTTCTGTTTCTAGTGCCAAACCTTTCAGGAGAGCATTTTCAAGCTTTTGGCACCATTTTTGAGTGAATTGCCAAAAGTCAGATTTTTGCTGAAATTGTGACCCCGGGGCTTAGGGATTTTTTCAAAAAAATATTTTCTGCCGGTTAAGTTTTTGAGGGCTGATTTCTTGTCCTGTGATAAAAAGCCTTCTGTTTCGAGTGCCAAACCTTTCAGGAGAGCATTTTCAGGCTTTGGGCACCATTTTTGAGTGAATTGCCAAAAGTCAGATTTTTGCTGAAATTGTTCAAAAAAATATTTTCTGCCGGTTAAGTTTTTGAGGGCTGATTTCTTGTCCTGCGATAAAAAGCCTTCTGTTTCGAGTGCCAAACCTTTCAGGAGAGCATTTTCAAGCTTTTGGCACCATTTTTGAGTGAATTGCCAAAAGTCAGATTTTTGCTGAAATTGTGACTCCGGGGCTTAGGGATTTTTTCAAAAAAATATTTTCTGCCGGTTAAGTTTTTGAGGGCTGATTTCTTGTCCTGTGATAAAGAGACTTCTGTTTCCATCGCCAAAGCTTTCAGGGGAGCATTTTCAAGCTTTTGGCACCATTTTTGAGTGAATTGCCAAAAGTCAGATTTTTGCTGAAATTGTGACCCCGGGGCTTAGGGATTTTTTCAAAAAAATATTTTCTGCCGGTTAAGTTTTTGAGGGCTGATTTCTTGTCCTGTGATAAAAAGCCTTCTGTTTCGAGTGCCAAACCTTTCAGGAGAGCATTTTCAGGCTTTGGGCACCATTTTTGAGTGAATTGCCAAAAGTCAGATTTTTGCTGAAATTGTTCAAAAAAATATTTTCTGCCGGTTAAGTTTTTGAGGGCTGATTTCTTGTCCTGTGATAAAAAGACTTCTGTTTCAATCGCCAAAGCTTTCAAGGGAGCATTTTCAAGCTTTTGGCACCATTTTTGAGTGAATTGCCAAAAGTCAGATTTTTGCTGAAATTGTGACCCCGGGGCTTAGGGATTTTTTCAAAAAAATATTTTCTGCCGGTTAAGTTTTTGAGGGCTGATTTCTTGTCGTGTGATAAAAAGCCTTCTGTTTCGAGTGCCAAACCTTTCAGGAGAGCATTTTCAAGCTTTTGGCACCATTTTTGAGTGAATTGCCAAAAGTCAGATTTTTGCTGAAATTGTGACCCCGGGGCTTAGGGATTTTTTCAAAAAAATATTTTCTGCCGGTTAAGTTTTTGAGGGCTGATTTATTTTCCTTTGATAAAAAGACTTCTGTTTCCATCGCCAAAGCTTTCAGGGGAGCATTTTCAGGCTTTTGGCACCATTTTTGAGTGAATTGCCAAAAGTCAGATTTTTGCCAAAATTGTGACCCCGGGGCTTAGGGATTCTTTCAAAAAAAATTTTCTGCCGGTTAAATTTTTGAGGGCTGATTTCTTGTCCTGTGATAAAAAGCCTTCTGTTTCGAGTGCCAAACCTTTCAGGAGAGCATTTTCAAGCTTTTGGCACCATTTTTGAGTGAATTGCCAAAAGTCAGATTTTTGCTGAAATTGTGACCCCGGGGCTTAGGGATTTTTTCAAAAAAATATTTTCTGCCGGTTAAGTTTTTGAGGGCTGATTTCTTGTCCTGTGATAAAAAGCCTTCTGTTTCGAGTGCCAAACCTTTCAGGAGAGCATTTTCAGGCTTTTGGCACCATTTTTGAGTGAATTGCCAAAAGTCAGATTTTTGCTGAAATTGTGACCCCGGGGCTTAGGGATTTTTTCAAAAAAATATTTTCTGCTGGTTAAGTTTTTGAGGGCTGATTTCTTGACCTGTGATCAAAAGCCTTCCGTTTCCATCGCCAAAGCTTTCAGGGGAGCATTTTCAGGCTTTTGGCAGCATTTTTGAGTGAATTGCCAAAAGTCAGATTTTTGCTGAAATTGTGACCCCGGAGCTTAGGGATTTTTTCAAAAAAATATTTTCTGCCGGTTAAGTTTTTGAAGGCTGATTTCTTGTCCTGTGATAAAAAGCCTTCTGTTTCGAGTGCCAAACCTTTCAGGAGAGCATTTTCAGGCTTTTGGCACCATTTTTGAGTGAATTGCCAAAAGTCAGATTTTTGCTGAAATTGTTCAAAAAAATATTTTCTGCCGGTTAAGTTTTTGAGGGCTGATTTCTTGTCCTGCGATAAAAAGCCTTCTGTTTCGAGTGCCAAACCTTTCAGGAGAGCATTTTCAAGCTTTTCGCACCATTTTTGAGTGAATTGCCAAAAGTCAGATTTTTGCTGAAATTGTGACCCCGGGGCTTAGGGGTTTTTTCAAAAAAATATTTTCTGCCGGTTAAGTTTTTGAGGGCTGATTTATTTTCCTTTGATAAAAAGACTTCTGTTTCCATCGCCAAAGCTTTCAGGGGAGCATTTTCAGGCTTTTGGCACCATTTTTGAGTGAATTGCCAAAAGTCAGATTTTTGCTGAAATTGTGTCCCCGGGGCTTAGGGATTCTTTCAAAAAAATATTTTCTGCCGGTTAAATTTTTGAGGGCTGATTTCTTGTCCTGTGATAAAAAGCCTTCTGTTTCGAGTGCCAAACCTTTCAGGAGAGCATTTTCAGGCTTTTGGCACCATTTTTGAGTGAATTGCCAAAAGTCAGATTTTTGCTGAAATTGTTCAAAAAAATATTTTCTGCCGGTTAAGTTTTTGAGGGCTGATTTCTTGTCCTGCGATAAAAAGCCTTCTGTTTCGAGTGCCAAACCTTTCAGGAGAGCATTTTCAAGCTTTTGGCACCATTTTTGAGTGAATTGCCAAAAGTCAGATTTTTGCTGAAATTGTGACTCCGGGGCTTAGGGATTTTTTCAAAAAAATATTTTCTGCCGGTTAAGTTTTTGAGGGCTGATTTCTTGTCCTGTGATAAAGAGACTTCTGTTTCCATCGCCAAAGCTTTCAGGGGAGCATTTTCAAGCTTTTGGCACCATTTTTGAGTGAATTGCCAAAAGTCAGATTTTTGCTGAAATTGTGACCCCGGTGCTTAGGGATTTTTTCAAAAAAATATTTTCTGCCGGTTAAGTTTTTGAGGGCTGATTTCTTGTCCTGTGATAAAAAGCCTTCTGTTTCGAGTGCCAAACCTTTCAGGAGAGCATTTTCAGGCTTTGGGCACCATTTTTGAGTGAATTGCCAAAAGTCAGATTTTTGCTGAAATTGTTCAAAAAAATATTTTCTGCCGGTTAAGTTTTTGAGGGCTGATTTCTTGTCCTGTGATAAAAAGACTTCTGTTTCCATCGCCAAAGCTTTCAGGGGAGCATTTTCAAGCTTTTGGCACCATTTTTGAGTGAATTGCCAAAAGTCAGATTTTTGCTGAAATTGTGACCCCGGGGCTTAGGGATTTTTTCAAAAAAATATTTTCTGCCGGTTAAGTTTTTGAGGGCTGATTTCTTGTCCTGTGATAAAAAGCCTTCTGTTTCGAGTGCCAAACCTTTCAGGAGAGCATTTTCAAGCTTTTGGCACCATTTTTGAGTGAATTGCCAAAAGTCAGATTTTTGCTGAAATTGTGACCCCGGGGCTTAGGGATTTTTTCAAAAAAATATTTTCTGCCGGTTAAGTTTTTGAGGGCTGATTTCTTGTCCTGTGATAAAAAGCCTTCTGTTTCGAGTGCCAAACCTTTCAGGAGAGCATTTTCAGGCTTTTGGCACCATTTTTGAGTGAATTGCCAAAAGTCAGATTTTTGCTGAAATTGTGACCCCGGGGCTTAGGGATTTTTTCAAAAAAATATTTTCTGCTGGCTAAGTTTTTGAGGGCTGATTTCTTGACCTGTGATCAAAAGCCTTCCGTTTCCATCGCCAAAGCTTTCAGGGGAGCATTTTCAGGCTTTTGGCAGCATTTTTGAGTGAATTGCCAAAAGTCAGATTTTTGCTGAAATTGTGACCCCGGAGCTTAGGGATTTTTTCAAAAAAATATTTTCTGCCGGTTAAGTTTTTGAAGGCTGATTTCTTCTCCTGTGATAAAAAGCCTTCTGTTTCGAGTGCCAAACCTTTCAGGAGAGCATTTTCAGGCTTTTGGCACCATTTTTGAGTGAATTGCCAAAAGTCAGATTTTTGCTGAAATTGTTCAAAAAAATATTTTCTGCCGGTTAAGTTTTTGAGGGCTGATTTCTTGTCCTGCGATAAAAAGCCTTCTGTTTCGAGTGCCAAACCTTTCAGGAGAGCATTTTCAAGCTTTTGGCACCATTTTTGAGTGAATTGCCAAAAGTCAGATTTTTGCTGAAATTGTGACCCCGGGGCTTAGGGATTTTTTCAAAAAAATATTTTCTGCCGGTGTCGTTTTTGAGGGCTGATTTCTTGTCGTGTGATAAAAAGCCTTCTGTTTCGAGTGCCAAACCTTTCAGGAGAGCATTTTCAAGCTTTTGGCACCATTTTTGAGTGAATTGCCAAAAGTCAGATTTTTGCTGAAATTGTGACCCCGGGGCTTAGGGATTTTTTCAATAAAATATTTTCTGCCGGTTAAGTTTTTGAGGGCTGATTTATTTTCCTTTGATAAAAAGACTTCTGTTTCCATCGCCAAAGCTTTCAGGGGAGCATTTTCAGGCTTTTGACACCATTTTTGAGTGAATTGCCAAAAGTCAGATTTTTGCTGAAATTGTGACCCCGGGGCTTAGGGATTCTTTCAAAAAAATATTTTCTGCCGGTTAAATTTTTGAGGGCTGATTTCTTGTCCTGTGATAAAAAGCCTTCCGTTTCCATCGCCAAAGCTTTCAGGGGAGCATTTTCAGGCTTTTGGCAGCATTTTTGAGTGAATTGCCAAAAGTCAGATTTTTGCTGAAATTGTGACCCCGGAGCTTAGGGATTTTTTCAAAAAAATATTTTCTGCCGGTTAAGTTTTTGAAGGCTGATTTCTTGTCCTGTGATAAAAAGCCTTCTGTTTCGAGTGCCAAACCTTTCAGGAGAGCATTTTCAGGCTTTTGGCACCATTTTTGAGTGAATTGCCAAAAGTCAGATTTTTGCTGAAATTGTTCAAAAAAATATTTTCTGCCGGTTAAGTTTTTGAGGGCTGATTTCTTGTCCTGCGATAAAAAGCCTTCTGTTTCGAGTGCCAAACCTTTCAGGAGAGCATTTTCAAGCTTTTGGCACCATCTTTGAGTGAATTGCCAAAAGTCAGATTTTTGCTGAAATTGTGACCCCGGGGCTTAGGGATTTTTTCAAAAAAATATTTTCTGCCGGTGTCGTTTTTGAGGGCTGATTTCTTGTCCTGTGATAAAAAGCCTTCTGTTTCGAGTGCCAAACCTTTCAGGAGAGCATTTTCAGGCTTTTGGCACCATTTTTGAGTGAATTGCCAAAAGTCAGATTTTTGCTGAAATTGTGACCCCGGGGCTTAGGGATTTTTTCAAAAAAATATTTTCTGCTGGTTAAGTTTTTGAGGGCTGATTTCTTGACCTGTGATCAAAAGCCTTCCGTTTCCATCGCCAAAGCTTTCAGGGGAGCATTTTCAGGCTTTTGGCAGCATTTTTGAGTGAATTGCCAAAAGTCAGATTTTTGCTGAAATTGTGACCCCGGAGCTTAGGGATTTTTTCAAAAAAATATTTTCTGCCGGTTAAGTTTTTGAAGGCTGATTTCTTGTCCTGTGATAAAAAGCCTTCTGTTTCGAGTGCCAAACCTTTCAGGAGAGCATTTTCAGGCTTTTGGCACCATTTTTGAGTGAATTGCCAAAAGTCAGATTTTTGCTGAAATTGTTCAAAAAAATATTTTCTGCCGGTTAAGTTTTTGAGGGCTGATTTCTTGTCCTGCGATAAAAAGCCTTCTGTTTCGATTGCCAAACCTTTCAGGAGAGCATTTTCAAGCTTTTGGCACCATTTTTGAGTGAATTGCCAAAAGTCAGATTTTTGCTGAAATTGTGACTCCGGGGCTTAGGGATTTTTTCAAAAAAATATTTTCTGCCGGTGTCGTTTTTGAGGGCTGATTTCTTGTCGTGTGATAAAAAGCCTTCTGTTTCGAGTGCCAAACCTTTCAGGAGAGCATTTTCAAGCTTTTGGCACCATTTTTGAGTGAATTGCCAAAAGTCAGATTTTTGCTGAAATTGTGACCCCGGGGCTTAGGGATTTTTTCAAAAAAATATTTTCTGCCGGTTAAGTTTTTGAGGGCTGATTTATTTTCCTTTGATAAAAAGACTTCTGTTTCCATCGCCAAAGCTTTCAGGGGAGCATTTTCAGGCTTTTGGCACCATTTTTGAGTGAATTGCCAAAAGTCAGATTTTTGCTGAAATTGTGTCCCCGGGGCTTAGGGATTCTTTCAAAAAAATATTTTCTGCCGGTTAAATTTTTGAGGGCTGATTTCTTGTCCTGTGATAAAAAGCCTTCTGTTTCGAGTGCCAAACCTTTCAGGAGAGCATTTTCAGGCTTTTGGCACCATTTTTGAGTGAATTGCCAAAAGTCAGATTTTTGCTGAAATTGTTCAAAAAAATATTTTCTGCCGGTTAAGTTTTTGAGGGCTGATTTCTTGTCCTGCGATAAAAAGCCTTCTGTTTCGAGTGCCAAACCTTTCAGGAGAGCATTTTCAAGCTTTTGGCACCATTTTTAAGTGAATTGCCAAAAGTCAGATTTTTGCTGAAATTGTGACTCCGGGGCTTAGGGATTTTTTCAAAAAAATATTTTCTGCCGGTTAAGTTTTTGAGTGCTGATTTCTTGTCCTGTGATAAAGAGACTTCTGTTTCCATCGCCAAAGCTTTCAGGGGAGCATTTTCAAGCTTTTGGCACCATTTTTGAGTGAATTGCCAAAAGTCAGATTTTTGCTGAAATTGTGACCCCGGTGCTTAGGGATTTTTTCACAAAAATATTTTCTGCCGGTTAAGTTTTTGAGGGCTGATTTCTTGTCCTGTGATAAAAAGACTTCTGTTTCCATCGCCAAAGCTTTCAGGGGAGCATTTTCAAGCTTTTGGCACCATTTTTGAGTGAATTGCCAAAAGTCAGATTTTTGCTGAAATTGTGACCCCGGGGCTTAGGGATTTTTTCAAAAAAATATTTTCTGCCGGTTAAGTTTTTGAGGGCTGATTTCTTGTCGTGTGATAAAAAGCCTTCTGTTTCGAGTGCCAAACCTTTCAGGAGAGCATTTTCAAGCTTTTGGCACCATTTTTGAGTGAATTGCCAAAAGTCAGATTTTTGCTGAAATTGTGACCCCGGGGCTTAGGGATTTTTTCAAAAAAATATTTTCTGCCGGTTAAGTTTTTGAGGGCTGATTTCTTGTCCTGTGATAAAAAGCCTTCTGTTTCGAGTGCCAAACCTTTCAGGAGAGCATTTTCAGGCTTTTGGCACCATTTTTGAGTGAATTGCCAAAAGTCAGATTTTTGCTGAAATTGTGACCCCGGGGCTTAGGGATTTTTTCAAAAAAATATTTTCTGCTGGTTAAGTTTTTGAGGGCTGATTTCTTGACCTGTGATCAAAAGCCTTCCGTTTCCATCGCCAAAGCTTTCAGGGGAGCATTTTCAGGCTTTTGGCAGCATTTTTGAGTGAATTGCCAAAAGTCAGATTTTTGCTGAAATTGTGACCCCGGAGCTTAGGGATTTTTTCAAAAAAATATTTTCTGCCGGTTAAGTTTTTGAAGGCTGATTTCTTCTCCTGTGATAAAAAGCCTTCTGTTTCGAGTGCCAAACCTTTCAGGAGAGCATTTTCAGGCTTTTGGCACCATTTTTGAGTGAATTGCCAAAAGTCAGATTTTTGCTGAAATTGTTCAAAAAAATATTTTCTGCCGGTTAAGTTTTTGAGGGCTGATTTCTTGTCCTGCGATAAAAAGCCTTCTGTTTCGAGTGCCAAACCTTTCAGGAGAGCATTTTCAAGCTTTTGGCACCATTTTTGAGTGAATTGCCAAAAGTCAGATTTTTGCTGAAATTGTGACCCCGGGGCTTAGGGATTTTTTCAAAAAAATATTTTCTGCCGGTGTCGTTTTTGAGGGCTGATTTCTTGTCGTGTGATAAAAAGCCTTCTGTTTCGAGTGCCAAACCTTTCAGGAGAGCATTTTCAAGCTTTTGGCACCATTTTTGAGTGAATTGCCAAAAGTCAGATTTTTGCTGAAATTGTGACCCCGGGGCTTAGGGATTTTTTCAATAAAATATTTTCTGCCGGTTAAGTTTTTGAGGGCTGATTTATTTTCCTTTGATAAAAAGACTTCTGTTTCCATCGCCAAAGCTTTCAGGGGAGCATTTTCAGGCTTTTGGCACCATTTTTGAGTGAATTGCCAAAAGTCAGATTTTTGCTGAAATTGTGACCCCGGGGCTTAGGGATTCTTTCAAAAAAATATTTTCTGCCGGTTAAATTTTTGAGGGCTGATTTCTTGTCCTGTGATAAAAAGCCTTCCGTTTCCATCGCCAAAGCTTTCAGGGGAGCATTTTCAGGCTTTTGGCAGCATTTTTGAGTGAATTGCCAAAAGTCAGATTTTTGCTGAAATTGTGACCCCGGAGCTTAGGGATTTTTTCAAAAAAATATTTTCTGCCGGTTAAGTTTTTGAAGGCTGATTTCTTGTCCTGTGATAAAAAGCCTTCTGTTTCGAGTGCCAAACCTTTCAGGAGAGCATTTTCAGGCTTTTGGCACCATTTTTGAGTGAATTGCCAAAAGTCAGATTTTTGCTGAAATTGTTCAAAAAAATATTTTCTGCCGGTTAAGTTTTTGAGGGCTGATTTCTTGTCCTGCGATAAAAAGCCTTCTGTTTCGAGTGCCAAACCTTTCAGGAGAGCATTTTCAAGCTTTTGGCACCATCTTTGAGTGAATTGCCAAAAGTCAGATTTTTGCTGAAATTGTGACCCCGGGGCTTAGGGATTTTTTCAAAAAAATATTTTCTGCCGGTGTCGTTTTTGAGGGCTGATTTCTTGTCCTGTGATAAAAAGCCTTCTGTTTCGAGTGCCAAACCTTTCAGGAGAGCATTTTCAGGCTTTTGGCACCATTTTTGAGTGAATTGCCAAAAGTCAGATTTTTGCTGAAATTGTGACCCCGGGGCTTAGGGATTTTTTCAAAAAAATATTTTCTGCTGGTTAAGTTTTTGAGGGCTGATTTCTTGACCTGTGATCAAAAGCCTTCCGTTTCCATCGCCAAAGCTTTCAGGGGAGCATTTTCAGGCTTTTGGCAGCATTTTTGAGTGAATTGCCAAAAGTCAGATTTTTGCTGAAATTGTGACCCCGGAGCTTAGGGATTTTTTCAAAAAAATATTTTCTGCCGGTTAAGTTTTTGAAGGCTGATTTCTTGTCCTGTGATAAAAAGCCTTCTGTTTCGAGTGCCAAACCTTTCAGGAGAGCATTTTCAGGCTTTTGGCACCATTTTTGAGTGAATTGCCAAAAGTCAGATTTTTGCTGAAATTGTTCAAAAAAATATTTTCTGCCGGTTAAGTTTTTGAGGGCTGATTTCTTGTCCTGCGATAAAAAGCCTTCTGTTTCGATTGCCAAACCTTTCAGGAGAGCATTTTCAAGCTTTTGGCACCATTTTTGAGTGAATTGCCAAAAGTCAGATTTTTGCTGAAATTGTGACTCCGGGGCTTAGGGATTTTTTCAAAAAAATATTTTCTGCCGGTGTCGTTTTTGAGGGCTGATTTCTTGTCGTGTGATAAAAAGCCTTCTGTTTCGAGTGCCAAACCTTTCAGGAGAGCATTTTCAAGCTTTTGGCACCATTTTTGAGTGAATTGCCAAAAGTCAGATTTTTGCTGAAATTGTGACCCCGGGGCTTAGGGATTTTTTCAAAAAAATATTTTCTGCCGGTTAAGTTTTTGAGGGCTGATTTATTTTCCTTTGATAAAAAGACTTCTGTTTCCATCGCCAAAGCTTTCAGGGGAGCATTTTCAGGCTTTTGGCACCATTTTTGAGTGAATTGCCAAAAGTCAGATTTTTGCTGAAATTGTGTCCCCGGGGCTTAGGGATTCTTTCAAAAAAATATTTTCTGCCGGTTAAATTTTTGAGGGCTGATTTCTTGTCCTGTGATAAAAAGCCTTCTGTTTCGAGTGCCAAACCTTTCAGGAGAGCATTTTCAGGCTTTTGGCACCATTTTTGAGTGAATTGCCAAAAGTCAGATTTTTGCTGAAATTGTTCAAAAAAATATTTTCTGCCGGTTAAGTTTTTGAGGGCTGATTTCTTGTCCTGCGATAAAAAGCCTTCTGTTTCGAGTGCCAAACCTTTCAGGAGAGCATTTTCAAGCTTTTGGCACCATTTTTGAGTGAATTGCCAAAAGTCAGATTTTTGCTGAAATTGTGACTCCGGGGCTTAGGGATTTTTTCAAAAAAATATTTTCTGCCGGTTAAGTTTTTGAGTGCTGATTTCTTGTCCTGTGATAAAGAGACTTCTGTTTCCATCGCCAAAGCTTTCAGGGGAGCATTTTCAAGCTTTTGGCACCATTTTTGAGTGAATTGCCAAAAGTCAGATTTTTGCTGAAATTGTGACCCCGGTGCTTAGGGATTTTTTCAAAAAAATATTTTCTGCCGGTTAAGTTTTTGAGGGCTGATTTCTTGTCCTGTGATAAAAAGACTTCTGTTTCCATCGCCAAAGCTTTCAGGGGAGCATTTTCAAGCTTTTGGCACCATTTTTGAGTGAATTGCCAAAAGTCAGATTTTTGCTGAAATTGTGACCCCGGGGCTTAGGGATTTTTTCAAAAAAATATTTTCTGCCGGTTAAGTTTTTGAGGGCTGATTTCTTGTCGTGTGATAAAAAGCCTTCTGTTTCGAGTGCCAAACCTTTCAGGAGAGCATTTTCAAGCTTTTGGCACCATTTTTGAGTGAATTGCCAAAAGTCAGATTTTTGCTGAAATTGTGACCCCGGGGCTTAGGGATTTTTTCAAAAAAATATTTTCTGCCGGTTAAGTTTTTGAGGGCTGATTTCTTGTCCTGTGATAAAAAGCCTTCTGTTTCGAGTGCCAAACCTTTCAGGAGAGCATTTTCAGGCTTTTGGCACCATTTTTGAGTGAATTGCCAAAAGTCAGATTTTTGCTGAAATTGTGACCCCGGGGCTTAGGGATTTTTTCAAAAAAATATTTTCTGCTGGTTAAGTTTTTGAGGGCTGATTTCTTGACCTGTGATCAAAAGCCTTCCGTTTCCATCGCCAAAGCTTTCAGGGGAGCATTTTCAGGCTTTTGGCAGCATTTTTGAGTGAATTGCCAAAAGTCAGATTTTTGCTGAAATTGTGACCCCGGAGCTTAGGGATTTTTTCAAAAAAATATTTTCTGCCGGTTAAGTTTTTGAAGGCTGATTTCTTGTCCTGTGATAAAAAGCCTTCTGTTTCGAGTGCCAAACCTTTCAGGAGAGCATTTTCAGGCTTTTGGCACCATTTTTGAGTGAATTGCCAAAAGTCAGATTTTTGCTGAAATTGTTCAAAAAAATATTTTCTGCCGGTTAAGTTTTTGAGGGCTGATTTCTTGTCCTGCGATAAAAAGCCTTCTGTTTCGAGTGCCAAACCTTTCAGGAGAGCATTTTCAAGCTTTTGGCACCATTTTTGAGTGAATTGCCAAAAGTCAGATTTTTGCTGAAATTGTGACCCCGGGGCTTAGGGATTTTTTCAAAAAAATATTTTCTGCCGGTGTCGTTTTTGAGGGCTGATTTCTTGTCGTGTGATAAAAAGCCTTCTGTTTCGAGTGCCAAACCTTTCAGGAGAGCATTTTCAAGCTTTTGGCACCATTTTTGAGTGAATTGCCAAAAGTCAGATTTTTGCTGAAATTGTGACCCCGGGGCTTAGGGATTTTTTCAAAAAAATATTTTCTGCCGGTTAAGTTTTTGAGGGCTGATTTATTTTCCTTTGATAAAAAGACTTCTGTTTCCATCGCCAAAGCTTTCAGGGGAGCATTTTCAGGCTTTTGGCACCATTTTTGAGTGAATTGCCAAAAGTCAGATTTTTGCTGAAATTGTGACCCCGGGGCTTAGGGATTCTTTCAAAAAAATATTTTCTGCCGGTTAAATTTTTGAGGTCTGATTTCTTGTCGTGTGATAAAAAGCCTTCCGTTTCCATCGCCAAAGCTTTCAGGGGAGCATTTTCAGGCTTTTGGCAGCATTTTTGAGTGAATTGCCAAAAGTCAGATTTTTGCTGAAATTGTGACCCCGGAGCTTAGGGATTTTTTCAAAAAAATATTTTCTGCCGGTTAAGTTTTTGAAGGCTGATTTCTTGTCCTGTGATAAAAAGCCTTCTGTTTCGAGTGCCAAACCTTTCAGGAGAGCATTTTCAGGCTTTTGGCACCATTTTTGAGTGAATTGCCAAAAGTCAGATTTTTGCTGAAATTGTTCAAAAAAATATTTTCTGCCGGTTAAGTTTTTGAGGGCTGATTTCTTGTCCTGCGATAAAAAGCCTTCTGTTTCGAGTGTCAAACCTTTCAGGAGAGCATTTTCAAGCTTTTGGCACCATCTTTGAGTGAATTGCCAAAAGTCAGATTTTTGCTGAAATTGTGACCCCGGGGCTTAGGGATTTTTTCAAAAAAATATTTTCTGCCGGTGTCGTTTTTGAGGGCTGATTTCTTGTCCTGTGATAAAAAGACTTCTGTTTCCATCGCCAAAGCTTTCAGGGGAGCATTTTCAGGCTTTTGGCAGCATTTTTGAGTGAATTGCCAAAAGTCAGATTTTTGCTGAAATTGTGACCCCGGAGCTTAGGGATTTTTTCAAAAAAATATTTTCTGCCGGTTAAGTTTTTGAGGGCTGATTTCTTGTCCTGTGATAAAAAGCCTTCTGTTTCGAGTGCCAAACCTTTCAGGAGAGCATTTTCAGGCTTTGGGCACCATTTTTGAGTGAATTGCCAAAAGTCAGATTTTTGCTGAAATTGTTCAAAAAAATATTTTCTGCCGGTTAAGTTTTTGAGGGCTGATTTCTTGTCGTGTGATAAAAAGCCTTCTGTTTCGAGTGCCAAACCTTTCAGGAGAGCATTTTCAAGCTTTTGGCACCATTTTTGAGTGAATTGCCAAAAGTCAGATTTTTGCTGAAATTGTGACCCCGGGGCTTAGGGATTTTTTCAATAAAATATTTTCTGCCGGTTAAGTTTTTGAGGGCTGATTTATTTTCCTTTGATAAAAAGACTTCTGTTTCCATCGCCAAAGCTTTCAGGGGAGCATTTTCAGGCTTTTGGCACCATTTTTGAGTGAATTGCCAAAAGTCAGATTTTTGCTGAAATTGTGACCCCGGGGCTTAGGGATTCTTTCAAAAAAATATTTTCTGCCGGTTAAATTTTTGAGGGCTGATTTCTTGTCCTGTGATAAAAAGCCTTCCGTTTCCATCGCCAAAGCTTTCAGGGGAGCATTTTCAGGCTTTTGGCAGCATTTTTGAGTGAATTGCCAAAAGTCAGATTTTTGCTGAAATTGTGACCCCGGAGCTTAGGGATTTTTTCAAAAAAATATTTTCTGCCGGTTAAGTTTTTGAAGGCTGATTTCTTGTCCTGTGATAAAAAGCCTTCTGTTTCGAGTGCCAAACCTTTCAGGAGAGCATTTTCAGGCTTTTGGCACCATTTTTGAGTGAATTGCCAAAAGTCAGATTTTTGCTGAAATTGTTCAAAAAAATATTTTCTGCCGGTTAAGTTTTTGAGGGCTGATTTCTTGTCCTGCGATAAAAAGCCTTCTGTTTCGAGTGCCAAACCTTTCAGGAGAGCATTTTCAAGCTTTTGGCACCATCTTTGAGTGAATTGCCAAAAGTCAGATTTTTGCTGAAATTGTGACCCCGGGGCTTAGGGATTTTTTCAAAAAAATATTTTCTGCCGGTGTCGTTTTTGAGGGCTGATTTCTTGTCCTGTGATAAAAAGCCTTCTGTTTCGAGTGCCAAACCTTTCAGGAGAGCATTTTCAGGCTTTTGGCACCATTTTTGAGTGAATTGCCAAAAGTCAGATTTTTGCTGAAATTGTGACCCCGGGGCTTAGGGATTTTTTCAAAAAAATATTTTCTGCTGGTTAAGTTTTTGAGGGCTGATTTCTTGACCTGTGATCAAAAGCCTTCCGTTTCCATCGCCAAAGCTTTCAGGGGAGCATTTTCAGGCTTTTGGCAGCATTTTTGAGTGAATTGCCAAAAGTCAGATTTTTGCTGAAATTGTGACCCCGGAGCTTAGGGATTTTTTCAAAAAAATATTTTCTGCCGGTTAAGTTTTTGAAGGCTGATTTCTTGTCCTGTGATAAAAAGCCTTCTGTTTCGAGTGCCAAACCTTTCAGGAGAGCATTTTCAGGCTTTTGGCACCATTTTTGAGTGAATTGCCAAAAGTCAGATTTTTGCTGAAATTGTTCAAAAAAATATTTTCTGCCGGTTAAGTTTTTGAGGGCTGATTTCTTGTCCTGCGATAAAAAGCCTTCTGTTTCGATTGCCAAACCTTTCAGGAGAGCATTTTCAAGCTTTTGGCACCATTTTTGAGTGAATTGCCAAAAGTCAGATTTTTGCTGAAATTGTGACTCCGGGGCTTAGGGATTTTTTCAAAAAAATATTTTCTGCCGGTGTCGTTTTTGAGGGCTGATTTCTTGTCGTGTGATAAAAAGCCTTCTGTTTCGAGTGCCAAACCTTTCAGGAGAGCATTTTCAAGCTTTTGGCACCATTTTTGAGTGAATTGCCAAAAGTCAGATTTTTGCTGAAATTGTGACCCCGGGGCTTAGGGATTTTTTCAAAAAAATATTTTCTGCCGGTTAAGTTTTTGAGGGCTGATTTATTTTCCTTTGATAAAAAGACTTCTGTTTCCATCGCCAAAGCTTTCAGGGGAGCATTTTCAGGCTTTTGGCACCATTTTTGAGTGAATTGCCAAAAGTCAGATTTTTGCTGAAATTGTGTCCCCGGGGCTTAGGGATTCTTTCAAAAAAATATTTTCTGCCGGTTAAATTTTTGAGGGCTGATTTCTTGTCCTGTGATAAAAAGCCTTCTGTTTCGAGTGCCAAACCTTTCAGGAGAGCATTTTCAGGCTTTTGGCACCATTTTTGAGTGAATTGCCAAAAGTCAGATTTTTGCTGAAATTGTTCAAAAAAATATTTTCTGCCGGTTAAGTTTTTGAGGGCTGATTTCTTGTCCTGCGATAAAAAGCCTTCTGTTTCGAGTGCCAAACCTTTCAGGAGAGCATTTTCAAGCTTTTGGCACCATTTTTGAGTGAATTGCCAAAAGTCAGATTTTTGCTGAAATTGTGACTCCGGGGCTTAGGGATTTTTTCAAAAAAATATTTTCTGCCGGTTAAGTTTTTGAGTGCTGATTTCTTGTCCTGTGATAAAGAGACTTCTGTTTCCATCGCCAAAGCTTTCAGGGGAGCATTTTCAAGCTTTTGGCACCATTTTTGAGTGAATTGCCAAAAGTCAGATTTTTGCTGAAATTGTGACCCCGGTGCTTAGGGATTTTTTCAAAAAAATATTTTCTGCCGGTTAAGTTTTTGAGGGCTGATTTCTTGTCCTGTGATAAAAAGACTTCTGTTTCCATCGCCAAAGCTTTCAGGGGAGCATTTTCAAGCTTTTGGCACCATTTTTGAGTGAATTGCCAAAAGTCAGATTTTTGCTGAAATTGTGACCCCGGGGCTTAGGGATTTTTTCAAAAAAATATTTTCTGCCGGTTAAGTTTTTGAGGGCTGATTTCTTGTCGTGTGATAAAAAGCCTTCTGTTTCGAGTGCCAAACCTTTCAGGAGAGCATTTTCAAGCTTTTGGCACCATTTTTGAGTGAATTGCCAAAAGTCAGATTTTTGCTGAAATTGTGACCCCGGGGCTTAGGGATTTTTTCAAAAAAATATTTTCTGCCGGTTAAGTTTTTGAGGGCTGATTTCTTGTCCTGTGATAAAAAGCCTTCTGTTTCGAGTGCCAAACCTTTCAGGAGAGCATTTTCAGGCTTTTGGCACCATTTTTGAGTGAATTGCCAAAAGTCAGATTTTTGCTGAAATTGTGACCCCGGGGCTTAGGGATTTTTTCAAAAAAATATTTTCTGCTGGTTAAGTTTTTGAGGGCTGATTTCTTGACCTGTGATCAAAAGCCTTCCGTTTCCATCGCCAAAGCTTTCAGGGGAGCATTTTCAGGCTTTTGGCAGCATTTTTGAGTGAATTGCCAAAAGTCAGATTTTTGCTGAAATTGTGACCCCGGAGCTTAGGGATTTTTTCAAAAAAATATTTTCTGCCGGTTAAGTTTTTGAAGGCTGATTTCTTGTCCTGTGATAAAAAGCCTTCTGTTTCGAGTGCCAAACCTTTCAGGAGAGCATTTTCAGGCTTTTGGCACCATTTTTGAGTGAATTGCCAAAAGTCAGATTTTTGCTGAAATTGTTCAAAAAAATATTTTCTGCCGGTTAAGTTTTTGAGGGCTGATTTCTTGTCCTGCGATAAAAAGCCTTCTGTTTCGAGTGCCAAACCTTTCAGGAGAGCATTTTCAAGCTTTTGGCACCATTTTTGAGTGAATTGCCAAAAGTCAGATTTTTGCTGAAATTGTGACCCCGGGGCTTAGGGATTTTTTCAAAAAAATATTTTCTGCCGGTGTCGTTTTTGAGGGCTGATTTCTTGTCGTGTGATAAAAAGCCTTCTGTTTCGAGTGCCAAACCTTTCAGGAGAGCATTTTCAAGCTTTTGGCACCATTTTTGAGTGAATTGCCAAAAGTCAGATTTTTGCTGAAATTGTGACCCCGGGGCTTAGGGATTTTTTCAAAAAAATATTTTCTGCCGGTTAAGTTTTTGAGGGCTGATTTATTTTCCTTTGATAAAAAGACTTCTGTTTCCATCGCCAAAGCTTTCAGGGGAGCATTTTCAGGCTTTTGGCACCATTTTTGAGTGAATTGCCAAAAGTCAGATTTTTGCTGAAATTGTGACCCCGGGGCTTAGGGATTCTTTCAAAAAAATATTTTCTGCCGGTTAAATTTTTGAGGTCTGATTTCTTGTCGTGTGATAAAAAGCCTTCCGTTTCCATCGCCAAAGCTTTCAGGGGAGCATTTTCAGGCTTTTGGCAGCATTTTTGAGTGAATTGCCAAAAGTCAGATTTTTGCTGAAATTGTGACCCCGGAGCTTAGGGATTTTTTCAAAAAAATATTTTCTGCCGGTTAAGTTTTTGAAGGCTGATTTCTTGTCCTGTGATAAAAAGCCTTCTGTTTCGAGTGCCAAACCTTTCAGGAGAGCATTTTCAGGCTTTTGGCACCATTTTTGAGTGAATTGCCAAAAGTCAGATTTTTGCTGAAATTGTTCAAAAAAATATTTTCTGCCGGTTAAGTTTTTGAGGGCTGATTTCTTGTCCTGCGATAAAAAGCCTTCTGTTTCGAGTGTCAAACCTTTCAGGAGAGCATTTTCAAGCTTTTGGCACCATCTTTGAGTGAATTGCCAAAAGTCAGATTTTTGCTGAAATTGTGACCCCGGGGCTTAGGGATTTTTTCAAAAAAATATTTTCTGCCGGTGTCGTTTTTGAGGGCTGATTTCTTGTCCTGTGATAAAAAGACTTCTGTTTCCATCGCCAAAGCTTTCAGGGGAGCATTTTCAGGCTTTTGGCACCATTTTTGAGTGAATTGCCAAAAGTCAGATTTTTGCTGAAATTGTGACCCCGGGGCTTAGGGATTTTTTCAAAAAAATATTTTCTGCCGGTTAAGTTTTTGAGGGCTGATTTCTTGTCCTGTGATAAAGAGACTTCTGTTTCGTGTGCCAAACCTTTCAGGAGAGCATTTTCAAGCTTTTGGCACCATTTTTGAGTGAATTGCCAAAAGTCAGATTTTTGCTGAAATTGTGACCCCGGGGCTTAGGGATTTTTTCAAAAAAATATTTTCTGCCGGTTAAGTTTTTGAGGGCTGATTTCTTGTCCTGTGATAAAAAGACTTCTGTTTCCATCGCCAAAGCTTTCAGGGGAGCATTTTCAAGCTTTTGGCACCATTTTTGAGTGAATTGCCAAAAGTCAGATTTTTGCTGAAATTGTGACCCCGGAGCTTAGGAATTTTTTCAAAAAAATATTTTCTGCCGGTTAAGTTTTTGAGGGCTGATTTCTTGTCGTGTGATAAAAAGCCTTCTGTTTCGAGTGCCAAACCTTTCAGGAGAGCATTTTCAGGCTTTTGGCACCATTTTTGAGTGAATTGCCAAAAGTCAGATTTTTGCTGAAATTGTGACCCCGGGGCTTAGGGATTTTTTCAAAAAAATATTTTCTGCCGGTTAAGTTTTTGAGGGCTGATTTCTTGTCCTGTGATAAAAAGCCTTCTGTTTCGAGTGCCAAACCTTTCAGGAGAGCATTTTCAGGCTTTTGGCACCATTTTTGAGTGAATTGCCAAAAGTCAGATTTTTGCTGAAATTGTGACCCCGGGGCTTAGGGATTTTTTCAAAAAAATATTTTCTGCTGGTTAAGTTTTTGAGGGCTGATTTCTTGACCTGTGATCAAAAGCCTTCCGTTTCCATCGCCAAAGCTTTCAGGGGAGCATTTTCAGGCTTTTGGCAGCATTTTTGAGTGAATTGCCAAAAGTCAGATTTTTGCTGAAATTGTGACCCCGGAGCTTAGGGATTTTTTCAAAAAAATATTTTCTGCCGGTTAAGTTTTTGAGGGCTGATTTCTTGTCCTGTGATAAAAAGCCTTCTGTTTCGAGTGCCAAACCTTTCAGGAGAGCATTTTCAGGCTTTGGGCACCATTTTTGAGTGAATTGCCAAAAGTCAGATTTTTGCTGAAATTGTTCAAAAAAATATTTTCTGCCGGTTAAGTTTTTGAGGGCTGATTTCTTGTCCTGTGATAAAAAGACTTCTGTTTCCATCGCCAAAGCTTTCAGGGGAGCATTTTCAAGCTTTTGGCACCATTTTTGAGTGAATTGCCAAAATTTAGATTTTTGCTGAAATTGTGACCCCGGAGCTTAGGGATTTTTTCAAAAAAATAATTTCTGCCGGTTAAGTTTTTGAGGGCTGATTTCTTGTCGTGTGATAAAAAGCCTTCTGTTTCGAGTGCCAAACCTTTCAGGAGAGCATTTTCAGGCTTTTGGCACCATTTTTGAGTGAATTGCCAAAAGTCAGATTTTTGCTGAAATTGTTCAAAAAAATATTTTCTGCCGGTTAAGTTTTTGAGGGCTGATTTCTTGTCCTGCGATAAAAAGCCTTCTGTTTCGAGTGCCAAACCTTTCAGGAGAGCATTTTCAAGCTTTTGGCACCATTTTTGAGTGAATTGCCAAAAGTCAGATTTTTGCTGAAATTGTGACCCCGGGGCTTAGGGATTTTTTCAAAAAAATATTTTCTGCCGGTGTCGTTTTTGAGGGCTGATTTCTTGTCCTGTGATAAAAAGACTTCTGTTTCCATCGCCAAAGCTTTCAGGGGAGCATTTTCAAGCTTTTGGCACCATTTTTGAGTGAATTGCCAAAAGTCAGATTTTTGCTGAAATTGTGACCCCGGGGCTTAGGGATTTTTTCAAAAAAATATTTTCTGCCGGTTAAGTTTTTGAGGGCTGATTTCTTGTCCTGTGATAAAAAGACTTCTGTTTCCATCGCCAAAGCTTTCAGGGGAGCATTTTCAAGCTTTTGGCACCATTTTTGAGTGAATTGCCAAAAGTCAGATTTTTGCTGAAATTGTGACCCCGGAGCTTAGGAATTTTTTCAAAAAAATATTTTCTGCCGGTTAAGTTTTTGAGGGCTGATTTCTTGTCGTGTGATAAAAAGCCTTCTGTTTCGAGTGCCAAACCTTTCAGGAGAGCATTTTCAGGCTTTTGGCACCATTTTTGAGTGAATTGCCAAAAGTCAGATTTTTGCTGAAATTGTGACCCCGGGGCTTAGGGATTTTTTCAAAAAAATATTTTCTGCCTGTTAAGTTTTTGAGGGCTGATTTCTTGTCCTGTGATAAAAAGCCTTCTGTTTCGAGTGCCAAACCTTTCAGGAGAGCATTTTCAGGCTTTTGGCACCATTTTTGAGTGAATTGCCAAAAGTCAGATTTTTGCTGAAATTGTGACCCCGGGGCTTAGGGATTTTTTCAAAAAAATATTTTCTGCTGGTTAAGTTTTTGAGGGCTGATTTCTTGACCTGTGATCAAAAGCCTTCCGTTTCCATCGCCAAAGCTTTCAGGGGAGCATTTTCAGGCTTTTGGCAGCATTTTTGAGTGAATTGCCAAAAGTCAGATTTTTGCTGAAATTGTGACCCCGGAGCTTAGGGATTTTTTCAAAAAAATATTTTCTGCCGGTTAAGTTTTTGAGGGCTGATTTCTTGTCCTGTGATAAAAAGCCTTCTGTTTCGAGTGCCAAACCTTTCAGGAGAGCATTTTCAGGCTTTGGGCACCATTTTTGAGTGAATTGCCAAAAGTCAGATTTTTGCTGAAATTGTTCAAAAAAATATTTTCTGCCGGTTAAGTTTTTGAGGGCTGATTTCTTGTCCTGTGATAAAAAGACTTCTGTTTCCATCGCCAAAGCTTTCAGGGGAGCATTTTCAAGCTTTTGGCACCATTTTTGAGTGAATTGCCAAAATTTAGATTTTTGCTGAAATTGTGACCCCGGAGCTTAGGGATTTTTTCAAAAAAATATTTTCTGCCGGTTAAGTTTTTGAGGGCTGATTTCTTGTCGTGTGATAAAAAGCCTTCTGTTTCGAGTGCCAAACCTTTCAGGAGAGCATTTTCAGGCTTTTGGCACCATTTTTGAGTGAATTGCCAAAAGTCAGATTTTTGCTGAAATTGTGACCCCGGGGCTTAGGGATTTTTTCAAAAAAATATTTTCTGCCGGTGTCGTTTTTGAGGGCTGATTTCTTGTCCTGTGATAAAAAGACTTCTGTTTCCATCGCCAAAGCTTTCAGGGGAGCATTTTCAAGCTTTTGGCACCATTTTTGAGTGAATTGCCAAAAGTCAGATTTTTGCTGAAATTGTGACCCCGGGGCTTAGGGATTTTTTCAAAAAAATATTTTCTGCCGGTTAAGTTTTTGAGGGCTGATTTCTTGTCCTGTGATAAAAAGACTTCTGTTTCCATCGCCAAAGCTTTCAGGGGAGCATTTTCAAGCTTTTGGCACCATTTTTGAGTGAATTGCCAAAAGTCAGATTTTTGCTGAAATTGTGACCCCGGAGCTTAGGAATTTTTTCAAAAAAATATTTTCTGCCGGTTAAGTTTTTGAGGGCTGATTTCTTGTCGTGTGATAAAAAGCCTTCTGTTTCGAGTGCCAAACCTTTCAGGAGAGCATTTTCAGGCTTTTGGCACCATTTTTGAGTGAATTGCCAAAAGTCAGATTTTTGCTGAAATTGTGACCCCGGGGCTTAGGGATTTTTTCAAAAAAATATTTTCTGCCGGTTAAGTTTTTGAGGGCTGATTTCTTGTCCTGTGATAAAAAGCCTTCTGTTTCGAGTGCCAAACCTTTCAGGAGAGCATTTTCAGGCTTTTGGCACCATTTTTGAGTGAATTGCCAAAAGTCAGATTTTTGCTGAAATTGTGACCCCGGGGCTTAGGGATTTTTTCAAAAAAATATTTTCTGCTGGTTAAGTTTTTGAGGGCTGATTTCTTGACCTGTGATCAAAAGCCTTCCGTTTCCATCGCCAAAGCTTTCAGGGGAGCATTTTCAGGCTTTTGGCAGCATTTTTGAGTGAATTGCCAAAAGTCAGATTTTTGCTGAAATTGTGACCCCGGAGCTTAGGGATTTTTTCAAAAAAATATTTTCTGCCGGTTAAGTTTTTGAGCGCTGATTTCTTGTCCTGTGATAAAAAGCCTTCTGTTTCGAGTGCCAAACCTTTCAGGAGAGCATTTTCAGGCTTTGGGCACCATTTTTGAGTGAATTGCCAAAAGTCAGATTTTTGCTGAAATTGTTCAAAAAAATATTTTCTGCCGGTTAAGTTTTTGAGGGCTGATTTCTTGTCCTGTGATAAAAAGACTTCTGTTTCCATCGCCAAAGCTTTCAGGGGAGCATTTTCAAGCTTTTGGCACCATTTTTGAGTGAATTGCCAAAAGTCAGATTTTTGCTGAAATTGTGACCCCGGAGCTTAGGGATTTTTTCAAAAAAATATTTTCTGCCGGTTAAGTTTTTGAGGGCTGATTTCTTGTCGTGTGATAAAAAGCCTTCTGTTTCGAGTGCCAAACCTTTCAGGAGAGCATTTTCAGGCTTTTGGCACCATTTTTGAGTGAATTGCCAAAAGTCAGATTTTTGCTGAAATTGTGACCCCGGGGCTTAGGGATTTTTTCAAAAAAATATTTTCTGCTGGTTAAGTTTTTGAGGGCTGATTTCTTGACCTGTGATCAAAAGCCTTCCGTTTCCATCGCCAAAGCTTTCAGGGGAGCATTTTCAGGCTTTTGGCAGCATTTTTGAGTGAATTGCCAAAAGTCAGATTTTTGCTGAAATTGTGACCCCGGAGCTTAGGGATTTTTTCAAAAAAATATTTTCTGCCGGTTAAGTTTTTGAGGGCTGATTTCTTGTCCTGTGATAAAAAGCCTTCTGTTTCGAGTGCCAAACCTTTCAGGAGAGCATTTTCAGGCTTTGGGCACCATTTTTGAGTGAATTGCCAAAAGTCAGATTTTTGCTGAAATTGTTCAAAAAAATATTTTCTGCCGGTTAAGTTTTTGAGGGCTGATTTCTTGTCCTGTGATAAAAAGACTTCTGTTTCCATCGCCAAAGCTTTCAGGGGAGCATTTTCAAGCTTTTGGCACCATTTTTGAGTGAATTGCCAAAAGTCAGATTTTTGCTGAAATTGTGACCCCGGGGCTTAGGGATTCTTTCAAAAAAATATTTTCTGCCGGTTAAATTTTTGAGGGCTGATTTCTTGTCCTGTGATAAAAAGCCTTCTGTTTCGAGTGCCAAACCTTTCAGGAGAGCATTTTCAAGCTTTTGGCACCATTTTTGAGTGAATTGCCAAAAGTCAGATTTTTGCTGAAATTGTGACCCCGGGGCTTAGGGATTTTTTCAAAAAAATATTTTCTGCCGGTTAAGTTTTTGAGGGCTGATTTCTTGACCTGTGATCAAAAGCCTTCCGTTTCCATCGCCAAAGCTTTCAGGGGAGCATTTTCAGGCTTTTGGCAGCATTTTTGAGTGAATTGCCAAAAGTCAGATTTTTGCTGAAATTGTGACCCCGGAGCTTAGGGATTTTTTCAAAAAAATATTTTCTGCCGGTTAAGTTTTTGAAGGCTGATTTCTTGTCCTGTGATAAAAAGCCTTCTGTTTCGAGTGCCAAACCTTTCAGGAGAGCATTTTCAGGCTTTTGGCACCATTTTTGAGTGAATTGCCAAAAGTCAGATTTTTGCTGAAATTGTTCAAAAAAATATTTTCTGCCGGTTAAGTTTTTGAGGGCTGATTTCTTGTCCTGCGATAAAAAGCCTTCTGTTTCGAGTGCCAAACCTTTCAGGAGAGCATTTTCAAGCTTTTGGCACCATTTTTGAGTGAATTGCCAAAAGTCAGATTTTTGCTGAAATTGTGACCCCGGGGCTTAGGGATTTTTTCAAAAAAATATTTTCTGCCGGTGTCGTTTTTGAGGGCTGATTTCTTGTCCTGTGATAAAAAGCCTTCTGTTTCCATCGCCAAAGCTTTCAGGGGAGCATTTTCAAGCTTTTGGCACCATTTTTGAGTGAATTGCCAAAAGTCAGATTTTTGCTGAAATTGTGACCCCGGGGCTTAGGGATTTTTTCAAAAAAATATTTTCTGCCGGTTAAGTTTTTGAGGGCTGATTTCTTGTCCTGTGATAAAAAGACTTCTGTTTCCATCGCCAAAGCTTTCAGGGGAGCATTTTCAAGCTTTTGGCACCATTTTTGAGTGAATTGCCAAAAGTCAGATTTTTGCTGAAATTGTGACCCCGGAGCTTAGGAATTTTTTCAAAAAAATATTTTCTGCCGGTTAAGTTTTTGAGGGCTGATTTCTTGTCGTGTGATAAAAAGCCTTCTGTTTCGAGTGCCAAACCTTTCAGGAGAGCATTTTCAGGCTTTTGGCACCATTTTTGAGTGAATTGCCAAAAGTCAGATTTTTGCTGAAATTGTGACCCCGGGGCTTAGGGATTTTTTCAAAAAAATATTTTCTGCCGGTTAAGTTTTTGAGGGCTGATTTCTTGTCCTGTGATAAAAAGCCTTCTGTTTCGAGTGCCAAACCTTTCAGGAGAGCATTTTCAGGCTTTGGGCACCATTTTTGAGTGAATTGCCAAAAGTCAGATTTTTGCTGAAATTGTTCAAAAAAATATTTTCTGCCGGTTAAGTTTTTGAGGGCTGATTTCTTGTCCTGTGATAAAAAGACTTCTGTTTCCATCGCCAAAGCTTTCAGGGGAGCATTTTCAAGCTTTTGGCACCATTTTTGAGTGAATTGCCAAAAGTCAGATTTTTGCTGAAATTGTGACCCCGGAGCTTAGGGATTCTTTCAAAAAAATATTTTCTGCCGGTTAAATTTTTGAGGGCTGATTTCTTGTCCTGTGATAAAAAGCCTTCTGTTTCGAGTGCCAAACCTTTCAGGAGAGCATTTTCAAGCTTTTGGCACCATTTTTGAGTGAATTGCCAAAAGTCAGATTTTTGCTGAAATTGTGACCCCGGGGCTTAGGGATTTTTTCAAAAAAATATTTTCTGCTGGTTAAGTTTTTGAGGGCTGATTTCTTGACCTGTGATCAAAAGCCTTCCGTTTCCATCGCCAAAGCTTTCAGGGGAGCATTTTCAGGCTTTTGTCAGCATTTTTGAGTGAATTGCCAAAAGTCAGATTTTTGCTGAAATTGTGACCCCGGAGCTTAGGGATTTTTTCAAAAAAATATTTTCTGCCGGTTAAGTTTTTGAGGGCTGATTTCTTGTCCTGTGATAAAAAGCCTTCTGTTTCGAGTGCCAAACCTTTCAGGAGAGCATTTTCAGGCTTTGGGCACCATTTTTGAGTGAATTGCCAAAAGTCAGATTTTTGCTGAAATTGTTCAAAAAAATATTTTCTGCCGGTTAAGTTTTTGAGGGCTGATTTCTTGTCCTGTGATAAAAAGACTTCTGTTTCCATCGCCAAAGCTTTCAGGGGAGCATTTTCAAGCTTTTGGCACCATTTTTGAGTGAATTGCCAAAAGTCAGATTTTTGCTGAAATTGTGACCCCGGAGCTTAGGAATTTTTTCAAAAAAATATTTTCTGCCGGTTAAGTTTTTGAGGGCTGATTTCTTGTCGTGTGATAAAAAGCCTTCTGTTTCGAGTGCCAAACCTTTCAGGAGAGCATTTTCAAGCTTTTGGCACCATTTTTGAGTGAATTGCCAAAAGTCAGATTTTTGCTGAAATTGTGACCCCGGGGCTTAGGGATTTTTTCAAAAAAATATTTTCTGCCGGTTAAGTTTTTGAGGGCTGATTTATTTTCCTTTGATAAAAAGACTTCTGTTTCCATCGCCAAAGCTTTCAGGGGAGCATTTTCAGGCTTTAGGCACCATTTTTGAGTGAATTGCCAAAAGTCAGATTTTTGCTGAAATTGTGACCCCGGGGCTTAGGGATTCTTTCAAAAAAATATTTTCTGCCGGTTAAATTTTTGAGGGCTGATTTCTTGTCCTGTGATAAAAAGCCTTCTGTTTCGAGTGCCAAAGCTTTCAGGGGAGCATTTTCAAGCTTTTGGCACCATTTTTGAGTGAATTGCCAAAAGTCAGATTTTTGCTGAAATTGTGACCCCGGGGCTTAGGGATTTTTTCAAAAAAATATTTTCTGCCGGTTAAGTTTTTGAGGGCTGATTTCTTGTCCTGTGATAAAAAGCCTTCTGTTTCGAGTGCCAAACCTTTCAGGAGAGCATTTTCAGGCTTTTGGCACCATTTTTGAGTGAATTGCCAAAAGTCAGATTTTGCTGAAATTGTGACCCCGGGGCTTAGGGATTTTTTCAAAAAAATATTTTCTGCTGGTTAAGTTTTTGAGGACTGATTTCTTGACCTGTGATCAAAAGCCTTCCGTTTCCATCGCCAAAGCTTTCAGGGGAGCATTTTCAGGCTTTTGGCAGCATTTTTGAGTGAATTGCCAAAAGTCAGATTTTTGCTGAAATTGTTCAAAAAAATATTTTCTGCCGGTTAAGTTTTTGAGGGCTGATTTCTTGTCCTGCAATAAAAAGCCTTCTGTTTCGAGTGCCAAACCTTTCAGGAGAGCATTTTCAAGCTTTTGGCACCATCTTTGAGTGAATTGCCAAAAGTCAGATTTTTGCTGAAATTGTGACCCCGGGGCTTAGGGATTTTTTCAAAAAAATATTTTCTGCCGGTGTCGTTTTTGAGGGCTGATTTCTTGTCCTGTGATAAAAAGACTTCTGTTTCCATCGCCAAAGCTTTCAGGGCAGCATTTTCAGGCTTTTGGCACCATTTTTGAGTGAATTGCCAAAAGTCAGATTTTTGCTGAAATTGTGACTCCGGGGCTTAGGGATTTTTTCAAAAAAATATTTTCTGCCGGTTAAGTTTTTGAGGGATGATTTCTTGTCCTGTGATAAAAAGCCTTCTGTTTCGAGTGCCAAACCTTTCAGGAGAGCATTTTCAGGCTTTTGGCACCATTTTTGAGTGAATTGCCAAAAGTCAGATTTTTGCTGAAATTGTGACCCCGGGGCTTAGGGATTTTTTCAAAAAAATATTTTCTGCCGGTTAAGTTTTTGAGGGCTGATTTCTTGTCCTGTGATAAAGAGACTTCTGTTTCCATCGCCAAAGCTTTCAGGGGAGCATTTTCAAGCTTTTGGCACCATTTTTGAGTGAATTGCCAAAAGTCAGATTTTTGCTGAAATTGTGACCCCGGGGCTTAGGGATTTTTTCAAAAAAATATTTTCTGCCGGTTAAGTTTTTGAGGGCTGATTTCTTGTCCTGTGATAAAAAGCCTTCTGTTTCGAGTGCCAAACCTTTCAGGAGAGCATTTTCAGGCTTTGGGCACCATTTTTGAGTGAATTGCCAAAAGTCAGATTTTTGCTGAAATTGTTCAAAAAAATATTTTCTGCCGGTTAAGTTTTTGAGGGCTGATTTCTTGTCCTGTGATAAAAAGACTTCTGTTTCCATCGCCAAAGCTTTCAGGGGAGCATTTTCAAGCTTTTGGCACCATTTTTGAGTGAATTGCCAAAAGTCAGATTTTTGCTGAAATTGTGACCCCGGAGCTTAGGAATTTTTTCAAAAAAATATTTTCTGCCGGTTAAGTTTTTGAGGGCTGATTTCTTGTCGTGTGATAAAAAGCCTTCTGTTTCGAGTGCCAAACCTTTCAGGAGAGCATTTTCAAGCTTTTGGCACCATTTTTGAGTGAATTGCCAAAAGTCAGATTTTTGCTGAAATTGTGACCCCGGGGCTTAGGGATTTTTTCAAAAAAATATTTTCTGCCGGTTAAGTTTTTGAGGGCTGATTTATTTTCCTTTGATAAAAAGACTTCTGTTTCCATTGCCAAAGCTTTCAGGGGAGCATTTTCAGGCTTTTGGCACCATTTTTGAGTGAATTGCCAAAAGTCAGATTTTTGCAGAAATTGTTCAAAAAAATATTTTCTGCCGGTTAAGTTTTTGAGGGCTGATTTCTTGTCCTGCGATAAAAAGCCTTCTGTTTCGAGTGCAAACCTTTCAGGAGAGCATTTTCAAGCTTTTGGCACCATTTTTGAGTGAATTGCCAAAAGTCAGATTTTTGCTGAAATTGTGACCCTGGGATATAGGGATTTTTTCAAAAAAATATTTTCTGCCGGTTAAGTTTTTGAGGGCTGATTTCTTGTCCTGTGATAAAAAGCCTTCTGTTTCTAGTGCCAAACCTTTCAGGAGAGCATTTTCAGGCTTTTGGCACCATTTTTGAGTGAATTGCCAAAAGTCAGATTTTTGCTGAAATTGTGACCCCGGAGCTTAGGGATTTTTTCAAAAAAATATTTTCTGCCGGTGTCGTTTTTGAGGGCTGATTTCTTGTCCTGTGATAAAAAGACTTCTGTTTCCATCGCCAAAGCTTTCAGGGGAGCATTTTCAGGCTTTTGGCACCATTTTTGAGTGAATTGCCAAAAGTCAGATTTTTGCTGAAATTGTGACTCCGGGGCTTAGGGATTTTTTCAAAAAAATATTTTCTGCCGGTTAAGTTTTTGAGGGATGATTTCTTGTCCTGTGATAAAAAGCCTTCTGTTTCGAGTGCCAAACCTTTCAGGAGAGCATTTTCAGGCTCTTGGCACCATTTCTGAGTGAATTGCCAAAAGTCAGATTTTTGCTGAAATTGTGACCCCGGGGCTTAGGGATTTTTTCAAAAAAATATTTTCTGCCGGTTAAGTTTTTGAGGGCTGATTTCTTGTCCTGTGATAAAGAGACTTCTGTTTCCATCGCCAAAGCTTTCAGGGGAGCATTTTCAAGCTTTTGGCACCATTTTTGAGTGAATTGCCAAAAGTCAGATTTTTGCTGAAATTGTGACCCCGGGGCTTAGGGATTCTTTCAAAAAAATATTTTCTGCCGGTTAAATTTTTGAGGGCTGATTTCTTGTCCTGTGATAAAAAGCCTTCTGTGTCGAGTGCCAAACCTTTCAGGAGAGCATTTTCAAGCTTTTGGCACCATTTTTGAGTGAATTGCCAAAAGTCAGATTTTTGCTGAAATTGTGACCCCGGGGCTTAGGGATTTTTTCAAAAAAATATTTTCTGCCGGTTAAGTTTTTGAGGGCTGATTTCTTGTCCTGGGATAAAAAGCCTTCTGTTTCGAGTGCCAAACCTTTCAGGAGAGCATTTTCAGGCTTTTGGCACCATTTTTGAGTGAATTGCAAAAAGTCAGATTTTTGCTGAAATTGTGACCCCGGGGCTTAGGGATTTTTTCAAAAAAATATTTTCTGCTGGTTAAGTTTTTGAGGGCTGATTTCTTGACCTGTGATCAAAAGCCTTCCGTTTCCATCGCCAAAGCTTTCAGGGGAGCATTTTCAGGCTTTTGGCAGCATTTTTGAGTGAATTGCCAAAAGTCAGATTTTTGCTGAAAATGTGACCCCGGGGCTTAGGGATTTTTTCAAAAAAATATTTTCTGCCGGTGTCGTTTTTGAGGGCTGATTTCTTGTCCTGTGATAAAAAGCCTTCTGTTTCGAGTGCCAAACCTTTCAGGAGAGCATTTTCAGGCTTTTGGCACCATTTTTGAGTGAATTGCCAAAAGTCAGATTTTTGCTGAAATTGTTCACAAAAATATTTTCTGCCGGTTAAGTTTTTGAGGGCTGATTTCTTGTCCTGTGATAAAAAGCCTTCTGTTTCGAGTGCCAAACCTTTCAGGAGAGCATTTTCAGGCTTTTGGCACAATTTTGGAGTGAATTGCCAAAAGTCAGATTTTTGCTGAAATTGTGACCCCGGGGCTTAGGGATTTTTTCAAAAAAATATTTTCTGCCGGTTAAGTTTTTGAGGGCTGATTTCTTGTCCTGTGATAAAAAGCCTTCTTTTTCGAGTGCCAAACCTTTCAGGAGAGCATTTTCAGGCTTTTGGCACCATTTTTGAGTGAATTGCCAAAAGTCAGATTTTTGCTGAAATTGTGATCCCGGGGTTTAGGGATTTTTTCAAAAAAATATTTTCTGCTGGTTAAGTTTTTGAGGGCTGATTTCTTGTCCTGTGATAAAAAGCCTTCTGTTTCGAGTGCCAAACCTTTCAGGAGAGCATTTTCAGGCTTTTGGCACCATTTTTGAGTGAATTGCCAAAAGTCAGATTTTTGCTGAAATTGTGACCCCGGGGCTTAGGGATTTTTTCAAAAAAATATTTTCTGCCGGTTAAGTTTTTGAGGGCTGATTTCTTGTCCTGTGATAAAAAGACTTCTGTTTCCATCGCCAAAGCTTTCAGGGGAGCATTTTCAAGCTTTTGGCACCATTTTTGAGTGAATTGCCAAAAGTCAGATTTTTGCTGAAATTGTGACCCCGGGGCTTAGGGATTTTTTCAAAAAAATATTTTCTGCCGGTTAAGTTTTTGAGGGCTGATTTCTTGTCCTGTGATAAAAAGCCTTCTGTTTCGAGTGCCAAACCTTTCAGGAGAGCATTTTCAAGCTTTTGGCACCATTTTTGAGTGAATTGCCAAAAGTCAGATTTTTGCTGAAATTGTGACCCCGGGGCTTAGGGATTTTTTCAAAAAAATATTTTCTGCTGGTTAAGTTTTTGAGGCTTGATTTCTTGACCTGTGATAAAAAGCCTTCTGTTTCGAGTGCCAAACCTTTCAGGAGAGCATTTTCAGGCTTTTGGCACCATTTTTGAGTGAATTGCCAAAAGTCAGATTTTTGCTGAAATTGTGACCCCGGGGCTTAGGGATTTTTTCAAAAAAATATTTTCTGCCGGTTAAGTTTTTGAGGGCTGATTTCTTGTCCTGTGATAAAAAGACTTCTGTTTCCATCGCCAAAGCTTTCAGGGGAGCATTTTCAGGCTTTTGGCACCATTTTTGAGTGAATTGCCAAAAGTCAGATTTTTGCTGAAATTGTTCAAAAAAATATTTTCTGCCGGTTAAGTTTTTGAGGGCTGATTTCTTCTCCTGTGATAAAAAGCCTTCTGTTTCTAGTGCCAAACCTTTCAGGAGAGCATTTTCAAGCTTTTGGCACCATTTTTGAGTGAATTGCCAAAAGTCAGATTTTTGCTGAAATTGTGACCCCGGGGCTTAGGGATTTTTTCAAAAAAATATTTTCTGCCGGTTAAGTTTTTGAGGGCTGATTTCTTGTCCTGTGATAAAAAGCCTTCTGTTTCTAGTGCCAAACCTTTCAGGAGAGCATTTTCAGGCTTTTGGCACCATTTTTGAGTGAATTGCCAAAAGTCAGATTTTTGCTGAAATTGTGATCCCGGGGCTTAGGGATTTTTTCAAAAAAATATTTTCTGCTGGTTAAGTTTTTGAGGGCTGATTTCTTGTCCTGTGATAAAAAGCCTTCTGTTTCGAGTGCCAAACCTTTCAGGAGAGCATTTTCAGGCTTTTGGCACCATTTTTGAGTGAATTGCCAAAAGTCAGATTTTTGCTGAAATTGTGACCCCGGGGCTTGGGGATTTTTTCAAAAAAATATTTTCTGCCGGTTAAGTTTTTGAGGGCTGATTTCTTGTCCTGTGATAAAAAGCCTTCTGTTTCTAGTGCCAAACCTTTCAGGAGAGCATTTTCAAGCTTTTGGCACCATTTTTGAGTGAATTGCCAAAAGTCAGATTTTTGCTGAAATTGTGACCCCGGGGCTTAGGGATTTTTTCAAAAAAATATTTTCTGCCGGTTAAGTTTTTGAGGGCTGATTTCTTGTCCTGTGATAAAAAGCCTTCTGTTTCGAGTGCCAAACCTTTCAGGAGAGCATTTTCAGGCTTTTGGCACCATTTTTGAGTGAATTGCCAAAAGTCAGATTTTTGCTGAAATTGTGATCCCGGGGTTTAGGGATTTTTTCAAAAAAAATATTTTCTGCTGGTTAAGTTTTTGAGGCCTGATTTCTTGACCTGTGATAAAAAGCCTTCTGTTTCGAGTGCCAAACCTTTCAGGAGAGCATTTTCAGGCTTTTGGCACCATTTTTGAGTGAATTGCCAAAAGTCAGATTTTTGCTGAAATTGTGACCCCGGGGCTTAGGGATTTTTTCAAAAAAATATTTTCTGCCGCTTAAGTTTTTGAGAAAAAATATTTTCTGCCGGTTAAGTTTTTGTCCTGTGATAAAAAGAGTTCTGTTTCCATCGCCAAAGCTTTCAGGGGAGCATTTTCAAGCTTTTGGCACCCTTTTTGAGTGAATTGCTAAAAGTCAGATTTTTGCTGAAATTGTGACCCCGGGGCTTAGGGATTTTTTCAAAAAAATATTTTCTGCCGGTTAAGTTTTTGAGGGCTGATTTCTTGTCCTGTGATAAAAAGCCTTCTGTTTCGAGTGCCAAACCTTTCAGGAGAGCATTTTCAAGCTTTTGGAACCATTTTTGAGTGAATTGCCAAAAGTCAGATTTTTGCTGAAATTGTGACCCCGGGGCTTGGGGATTTTTTCAAAAAAATATTTTCTGCCGGTTAAGTTTTTGAGGGCTGATTTCTTGTCCTGTGATAAAAAGCCTTCTGTTTCGAGTGCCAAACCTTTCAGGAGAGCATTTTCAGGCTTTTGGCACCATTTTTGAGTGAATTGCCAAAAGTCAGATTTTTGCTGAAATTGTGATCCCGGGGATTAGGGATTTTTTCAAAAAATATTTTCTGCTGGTTAAGTTTTTGAGGGCTGATTTCTTGTCCTGTGATAAAAAGCCTTCTGTTTCGAGTGCCAAACCTTTCAGGAGAGCATTTTCAGGCTTTTGGCACCATTTTTGAGTGAATTGCCAAAAGTAAGATTTTTGCTGAAATTGTGACCCCGGGGCTTAGGGATTTTTTCAAAAAAAAAATTTCTGCCGGTTAAGTTTTTGAGGGCTGATTTCTTGTCCTGTGATAAAAAGACTTCTGTTTCCATCGCCAAAGCTTTCAGGGGAGCATTTTCAAGCTTTTGGCACCACTTTTGAGTGAATTGCCAAAAGTCAGATTTTTGCTGAAATTGTGATCCCGGGGCTTAGGGATTTTTTCAAAAAAATATTTTCTGCTGGTTAAGTTTTTGAGGGCTGATTTCTTGTCCTGTGATAAAAAGCCTTCTGTTTCGAGTGCCAAACCTTTCAGGAGAGCATTTTCAGGCTTTTGGCACCATTTTTGAGTGAATTGCCAAAAGTCAGATTTTTGCTGAAATTGTGACCCCGGGGCTTAGGGATTTTTTCAAAAAAATATTTTCTGCCGGTTAAGTTTTTGAGGGCTGATTTCTTGTCCTGTGATAAAAAGGCTTCTGTTTCGAGTGCCAAACCTTTCAGGAGAGCATTTTCAAGCTTTTGGCACCACTTTTGAGTGAATTGCCAAAAGTCAGATTTTTGCTGAAATTGTGACCCCGGGGCTTAGGGATTCTTTCAAAAAAATATTTTCTGCCGGTTAAGTTTTTGAGGGCTGATTTCTTGTCCTGTGATAAAAAGCCTTCTGTTTCGAGTGCCAAACCTTTCAGGAGAGCATTTTCAAGCTTTTGGCACCATTTTTGAGTGAATTGCCAAAAGTCAGATTTTTGCTGAAATTGTTCAAAAAAATATTTTCTGCCGGTTAAGTTTTTGAGGGCTGATTTCTTGTCCTGTGATAAAAAGACTTCTGTTTCCATCGCCAAAGCTTTCAGGGGAGCATTTTCAAGCTTTTGGCACCATTTTTGAGTGAATTGCCAAAAGTCAGATTTTTGCTGAAATTGTGATCCCGGGGCTTAGGGATTTTTTCAAAAAAATATTTTCTGCTGGTTAAGTTTTTGAGGGCTGATTTCTTGTCCTGTGATAAAAAGCCTTCTGTTTCGAGTGCCAAACCTTTCAGGAGAGCATTTTCAGGCTTTTGGCACCATTTTTGAGTGAATTGCCAAAAGTCAGATTTTTGCTGAAATTGTGACCCCGGGGCTTAGGGATTTTTTCAAAAAAAAAATTTCTGCCGGTTAAGTTTTTGAGGGCTAATTTCTTGTCCTGTGATAAAAAGACTTCTGTTTCCATCGCCAAAGCTTTCAGGGGAGCATTTTCAACCTTTTGGCACCATTTTTGAGTGAATTGCCAAAAGTCAGATTTTTGCTGAAATTGTGACCCCGGGGCTTAGGGATTCTTTCAAAAAAATATTTTCTGCCGGTTAAGTTTTTGAGGGCTGATTTCTTGTCCTGTGATAAAAAGCCTTCTGTTTTGAGTGCCAAACCTTTCAGGAGAGCATTTTCAAGCTTTTGGCACCATTTTTGAGTGAATTGCCAAAAGTCAGATTTTTGCTGAAATTGTTCAAAAAAATATTTTCTGCCGGTTAAGTTTTTGAGGGCTGATTTCTTGTCCTGTGATAAAAAGACTTCTGTTTCCATCGCCAAAGCTTTCAGGGGAGCATTTTCAAGCTTTTGGCACCATTTTTGAGTGAATTGCCAAAAGTCAGATTTTTGCTGAAATTGTGACCCCGGGGCTTAGGGATTTTTTCAAAAAAATATTTTCTGCCGGTTAAGTTTTTGAGGGCTGATTTCTTGTCCTGTGATAAAAAGCCTTCTGTTTCGAGTGCCAAACCTTTCAGGAGAGCATTTTCAAGCTTTTGGCACCATTTTTGAGTGAATTGCCAAAAGTCAGATTTTTGCTGAAATTGTGACCCCGGGGCTTAGGGATTTTTTCAAAAAAATATTTTCTGCCGGTTAAGTTTTTGAGGGCTGATTTCTTGTCCTGTGATAAAAAGCCTTCTGTTTCTAGTGGCAAACCTTTCAGGAGAGCATCTTCAAGCTTTTGGCACCATTTTTGAGTGAATTGCCAAAAGTCAGATTTTTGCTGAAATTGTGACCCCGGGGCTTAGGGATTTTTTCAAAAAAATATTTTCTGCCGGTTAAGTTTTTGAGGGCTGATTTCTTGTCCTGTGATAAAAAGCCTTCTGTTTCGAGTGCCAAACCTTTCAGGAGAGCATTTTCAGGCTTTGGGCACCATTTTTGAGTGAATTGCCAAAAGTCAGATTTTTGCTGAAATTGTTCAAAAAAATATTTTCTGCCGGTTAAGTTTTTGAGGGCTGATTTCTTGTCCTGCGATAAAAAGCCTTCTGTTTCGAGAGCCAAACCTTTCAGGAGAGCATTTTCAAGCTTTTGGCACCATTTTTGAGTGAATTGCCAAAAGTCAGATTTTTGCTGAAATTGTGACCCCGGGGCTTAGGGATTTTTTCAAAAAAATATTTTCTGCTGGTTAAGTTTTTGAGGCTTGATTTCTTGACCTGTGATAAAAAGCCTTCTGTTTCGAGTGCCAAACCTTTCAGGAGAGCATTTTCAGGCTTTTGGCACCATTTTTGAGTGAATTGCCAAAAGTCAGATTTTTGCTGAAATTGTGACCCCGGGGCTTAGGGATTTTTTCAAAAAAATATTTTCTGCCGGTTAAGTTTTTGAGGGCTGATTTCTTGTCCTGTGATAAAAAGACTTCTGTTTCCATCGCCAAAGCTTTCAGGGGAGCATTTTCAGGCTTTTGGCACCATTTTTGAGTGAATTGCCAAAAGTCAGATTTTTGCTGAAATTGTTCAAAGAAATATTTTCTGCCGGTTAAGTTTTTGAGGGCTGATTTCTTCTCCTGTGATAAAAAGCCTTCTGTTTCTAGTGCCAAACCTTTCAGGAGAGCATTTTCAAGCTTTTGGCACCATTTTTGAGTGAATTGCCAAAAGTCAGATTTTTGCTGAAATTGTGACCCCGGGGCTTAGGGATTTTTTCAAAAAAATATTTTCTGCCGGTTAAGTTTTTGAGGGCTGATTTCTTGTCCTGTGATAAAAAGCCTTCTGTTTCTAGTGCCAAACCTTTCAGGAGAGCATTTTCAGGCTTTTGGCACCATTTTTGAGTGAATTGCCAAAAGTCAGATTTTTGCTGAAATTGTGATCCCGGGGCTTAGGGATTTTTTCAAAAAAATATTTTCTGCTGGTTAAGTTTTTGAGGGCTGATTTCTTGTCCTGTGATAAAAAGCCTTCTGTTTCGAGTGCCAAACCTTTCAGGAGAGCATTTTCAGGCTTTTGGCACCATTTTTGAGTGAATTGCCAAAAGTCAGATTTTTGCTGAAATTGTGACCCCGGGGCTTGGGGATTTTTTCAAAAAAATATTTTCTGCCGGTTAAGTTTTTGAGGGCTGATTTCTTGTCCTGTGATAAAAAGCCTTCTGTTTCTAGTGCCAAACCTTTCAGGAGAGCATTTTCAAGCTTTTGGCACCATTTTTGAGTGAATTGCCAAAAGTCAGATTTTTGCTGAAATTGTGACCCCGGGGCTTAGGGATTTTTTCAAAAAAATATTTTCTGCCGGTTAAGTTTTTGAGGGCTGATTTCTTGTCCTGTGATAAAAAGCCTTCTGTTTCGAGTGCCAAACCTTTCAGGAGAGCATTTTCAGGCTTTTGGCACCATTTTTGAGTGAATTGCCAAAAGTCAGATTTTTGCTGAAATTGTGATCCCGGGGTTTAGGGATTTTTTCAAAAAAAATATTTTCTGCTGGTTAAGTTTTTGAGGCCTGATTTCTTGACCTGTGATAAAAAGCCTTCTGTTTCGAGTGCCAAACCCTTCAGGAGAGCATTTTCAGGCTTTTGGCACCATTTTTGAGTGAATTGCCAAAAGTAAGATTTTTGCTGAAATTGTGACCCCGGGGCTTAGGGATTTTTTCAAAAAAATATTTTCTGCCGGTTAAGTTTTTGAGGGCTGATTTCTTGTCCTGTGATAAAAAGAGTTCTGTTTCCATCGCCAAAGCTTTCAGGGGAGCATTTTCAAGCTTTTGGCACCCTTTTTGAGTGAATTGCCAAAAGTCAGATTTTTGCTGAAATTGTGACCCCGGGGCTTAGGGATTTTTTCAAAAAAATATTTTCTGCCGGTTAAGTTTTTGAGGGCTGATTTCTTGTCCTGTGATAAAAAGCCTTCTGTTTCGAGTGCCAAACCTTTCAGGAGAGCATTTTCAAGCTTTTGGAACCATTTTTGAGTGAATTGCCAAAAGTCAGATTTTTGCTGAAATTGTGACCCCGGGGCTTAGGGATTCTTTCAAAAAAATATTTTCTGCCGGTTAAGTTTTTGAGGGCTGATTTCTTGTCCTGTGATAAAAAGCCTTCTGTTTTGAGTGCCAAACCTTTCAGGAGAGCATTTTCAAGCTTTTGGCACCATTTTTGAGTGAATTGCCAAAAGTCAGATTTTTGCTGAAATTGTTCAAAAAAATATTTTCTGCCGGTTAAGTTTTTGAGGGCTGATTTCTTGTCCTGTGATAAAAAGACTTCTGTTTCCATCGCCAAAGCTTTCAGGGGAGCATTTTCAAGCTTTTGGCACCATTTTTGAGTGAATTGCCAAAAGTCAGATTTTTGCTGAAATTGTGACCCCGGGGCTTAGGGATTTTTTCAAAAAAATATTTTCTGCCGGTTAAGTTTTTGAGGGCTGATTTCTTGTCCTGTGATAAAAAGCCTTCTGTTTCGAGTGCCAAACCTTTCAGGAGAGCATTTTCAAGCTTTTGGCACCATTTTTGAGTGAATTGCCAAAAGTCAGATTTTTGCTGAAATTGTGACCCCGGGGCTTAGGGATTTTTTCAAAAAAATATTTTCTGCCGGTTAAGTTTTTGAGGGCTGATTTCTTGTCCTGTGATAAAAAGCCTTCTGTTTCTAGTGGCAAACCTTTCAGGAGAGCATCTTCAAGCTTTTGGCACCATTTTTGAGTGAATTGCCAAAAGTCAGATTTTTGCTGAAATTGTGACCCCGGGGCTTAGGGATTTTTTCAAAAAAATATTTTCTGCCGGTTAAGTTTTTGAGGGCTGATTTCTTGTCCTGTGATAAAAAGCCTTCTGTTTCGAGTGCCAAACCTTTCAGGAGAGCATTTTCAGGCTTTGGGCACCATTTTTGAGTGAATTGCCAAAAGTCAGATTTTTGCTGAAATTGTTCAAAAAAATATTTTCTGCCGGTTAAGTTTTTGAGGGCTGATTTCTTGTCCTGCGATAAAAAGCCTTCTGTTTCGAGAGCCAAACCTTTCAGGAGAGCATTTTCAAGCTTTTGGCACCATTTTTGAGTGAATTGCCAAAAGTCAGATTTTTGCTGAAATTGTGACCCCGGGGCTTAGGGATTTTTTCAAAAAAATATTTTCTGCTGGTTAAGTTTTTGAGGCTTGATTTCTTGACCTGTGATAAAAAGCCTTCTGTTTCGAGTGCCAAACCTTTCAGGAGAGCATTTTCAGGCTTTTGGCACCATTTTTGAGTGAATTGCCAAAAGTCAGATTTTTGCTGAAATTGTGACCCCGGGGCTTAGGGATTTTTTCAAAAAAATATTTTCTGCCGGTTAAGTTTTTGAGGGCTGATTTCTTGTCCTGTGATAAAAAGACTTCTGTTTCCATCGCCAAAGCTTTCAGGGGAGCATTTTCAGGCTTTTGGCACCATTTTTGAGTGAATTGCCAAAAGTCAGATTTTTGCTGAAATTGTTCAAAAAAATATTTTCTGCCGGTTAAGTTTTTGAGGGCTGATTTCTTCTCCTGTGATAAAAAGCCTTCTGTTTCTAGTGCCAAACCTTTCAGGAGAGCATTTTCAAGCTTTTGGCACCATTTTTGAGTGAATTGCCAAAAGTCAGATTTTTGCTGAAATTGTGACCCCGGGGCTTAGGGATTTTTTCAAAAAAATATTTTCTGCCGGTTAAGTTTTTGAGGGCTGATTTCTTGTCCTGTGATAAAAAGCCTTCTGTTTCTAGTGCCAAACCTTTCAGGAGAGCATTTTCAGGCTTTTGGCACCATTTTTGAGTGAATTGCCAAAAGTCAGATTTTTGCTGAAATTGTGATCCCGGGGCTTAGGGATTTTTTCAAAAAAATATTTTCTGCTGGTTAAGTTTTTGAGGGCTGATTTCTTGTCCTGTGATAAAAAGCCTTCTGTTTCGAGTGCCAAACCTTTCAGGAGAGCATTTTCAGGCTTTTGGCACCATTTTTGAGTGAATTGCCAAAAGTCAGATTTTTGCTGAAATTGTGACCCCGGGGCTTGGGGATTTTTTCAAAAAAATATTTTCTGCCGGTTAAGTTTTTGAGGGCTGATTTCTTGTCCTGTGATAAAAAGCCTTCTGTTTCGAGTGCCAAACCTTTCAGGAGAGCATTTTCAGGCTTTTGGCACCATTTTTGAGTGAATTGCCAAAAGTCAGATTTTTGCTGAAATTGTGATCCCGGGGTTTAGGGATTTTTTCAAAAAAAATATTTTCTGCTGGTTAAGTTTTTGAGGCCTGATTTCTTGACCTGTGATAAAAAGCCTTCTGTTTCGAGTGCCAAACCTTTCAGGAGAGCATTTTCAGGCTTTTGGCACCATTTTTGAGTGAATTGCCAAAAGTAAGATTTTTGCTGAAATTGTGACCCCGGGGCTTAGGGATTTTTTCAAAAAAATATTTTCTGCCGGTTAAGTTTTTGAGGGCTGATTTCTTGTCCTGTGATAAAAAGAGTTCTGTTTCCATCGCCAAAGCTTTCAGGGGAGCATTTTCAAGCTTTTGGCACCCTTTTTGAGTGAATTGCCAAAAGTCAGATTTTTGCTGAAATTGTGACCCCGGGGCTTAGGGATTTTTTCAAAAAAATATTTTCTGCCGGTTAAGTTTTTGAGGGCTGATTTCTTGTCCTGTGATAAAAAGCCTTCTGTTTCGAGTGCCAAACCTTTCAGGAGAGCATTTTCAAGCTTTTGGAACCATTTTTGAGTGAATTGCCAAAAGTCAGATTTTTGCTGAAATTGTGACCCCGGGGCTTGGGGATTTTTTCAAAAAAATATTTTCTGCCGGTTAAGTTTTTGAGGGCTGATTTCTTGTCCTGTGATAAAAAGCCTTCTGTTTCGAGTGCCAAACCTTTCAGGAGAGCATTTTCAGGCTTTTGGCACCATTTTTGAGTGAATTGCCAAAAGTCAGATTTTTGCTGAAATTGTGATCCCGGGGATTAGGGATTTTTTCAAAAAATATTTTCTGCTGGTTAAGTTTTTGAGGGCTGATTTCTTGTCCTGTGATAAAAAGCCTTCTGTTTCGAGTGCCAAACCTTTCAGGAGAGCATTTTCAGGCTTTTGGCACCATTTTTGAGTGAATTGCCAAAAGTAAGATTTTTGCTGAAATTGTGACCCCGGGGCTTAGGGATTTTTTCAAAAAAAAAATTTCTGCCGGTTAAGTTTTTGAGGGCTGATTTCTTGTCCTGTGATAAAAAGACTTCTGTTTCCATCGCCAAAGCTTTCAGGGGAGCATTTTCAAGCTTTTGGCACCACTTTTGAGTGAATTGCCAAAAGTCAGATTTTTGCTGAAATTGTGATCCCGGGGCTTAGGGATTTTTTCAAAAAAATATTTTCTGCTGGTTAAGTTTTTGAGGGCTGATTTCTTGTCCTGTGATAAAAAGCCTTCTGTTTCGAGTGCCAAACCTTTCAGGAGAGCATTTTCAGGCTTTTGGCACCATTTTTGAGTGAATTGCCAAAAGTCAGATTTTTGCTGAAATTGTGACCCCGGGGCTTAGGGATTTTTTCAAAAAAATATTTTCTGCCGGTTAAGTTTTTGAGGGCTGATTTCTTGTCCTGTGATAAAAAGGCTTCTGTTTCGAGTGCCAAACCTTTCAGGAGAGCATTTTCAAGCTTTTGGCACCACTTTTGAGTGAATTGCCAAAAGTCAGATTTTTGCTGAAATTGTGACCCCGGGGCTTAGGGATTCTTTCAAAAAAAAATTTTCTGCCGGTTAAGTTTTTGAGGGCTGATTTCTTGTCCTGTGATAAAAAGCCTTCTGTTTCGAGTGCCAAACCTTTCAGGAGAGCATTTTCAAGCTTTTGGCACCATTTTTGAGTGAATTGCCAAAAGTCAGATTTTTGCTGAAATTGTTCAAAAAAATATTTTCTGCCGGTTAAGTTTTTGAGGGCTGATTTCTTGTCCTGTGATAAAAAGACTTCTGTTTCCATCGCCAAAGCTTTCAGGGGAGCATTTTCAAGCTTTTGGCACCATTTTTGAGTGAATTGCCAAAAGTCAGATTTTTGCTGAAATTGTGATCCCGGGGCTTAGGGATTTTTTCAAAAAAATATTTTCTGCTGGTTAAGTTTTTGAGGGCTGATTTCTTGTCCTGTGATAAAAAGCCTTCTGTTTCGAGTGCCAAACCTTTCAGGAGAGCATTTTCAGGCTTTTGGCACCATTTTTGAGTGAATTGCCAAAAGTCAGATTTTTGCTGAAATTGTGACCCCGGGGCTTAGGGATTTTTTCAAAAAAAAAATTTCTGCCGGTTAAGTTTTTGAGGGCTAATTTCTTGTCCTGTGATAAAAAGACTTCTGTTTCCATCGCCAAAGCTTTCAGGGGAGCATTTTCAACCTTTTGGCACCATTTTTGAGTGAATTGCCAAAAGTCAGATTTTTGCTGAAATTGTGACCCCGGGGCTTAGGGATTTTTTCAAAAAAATATTTTCTGCCGGTTAAGTTTTTGAGGGCTGATTTCTTGTCCTGTGATAAAAAGGCTTCTGTTTCGAGTGCCAAACCTTTCAGGAGAACATTTTCAAGCTTTTGGCACCACTTTTGAGTGAATTGCCAAAAGTCAGATTTTTGCTGAAATTGTGACCCCGGGGCTTAGGGATTCTTTCAAAAAAATATTTTCTGCCGGTTAAGTTTTTGAGGGCTGATTTCTTGTCCTGTGATAAAAAGCCTTCTGTTTCGAGTGCCAAACCTTTCAGGAGAGCATTTTCAAGCTTTTGGAACCATTTTTGAGTGAATTGCCAAAAGTCAGATTTTTGCTGAAATTGTGACCCCGGGGCTTGGGGATTTTTTCAAAAAAATATTTTCTGCCGGTTAAGTTTTTGAGGGCTGATTTCTTGTCCTGTGATAAAAAGCCTTCTGTTTCGAGTGCCAAACCTTTCAGGAGAGCATTTTCAGGCTTTTGGCACCATTTTTGAGTGAATTGCCAAAAGTCAGATTTTTGCTGAAATTGTGATCCCGGGGATTAGGGATTTTTTCAAAAAATATTTTCTGCTGGTTAAGTTTTTGAGGGCTGATTTCTTGTCCTGTGATAAAAAGCCTTCTGTTTCGAGTGCCAAACCTTTCAGGAGAGCATTTTCAGGCTTTTGGCACCATTTTTGAGTGAATTGCCAAAAGTAAGATTTTTGCTGAAATTGTGACCCCGGGGCTTAGGGATTTTTTCAAAAAAAAAATTTCTGCCGGTTAAGTTTTTGAGGGCTGATTTCTTGTCCTGTGATAAAAAGACTTCTGTTTCCATCGCCAAAGCTTTCAGGGGAGCATTTTCAAGCTTTTGGCACCACTTTTGAGTGAATTGCCAAAAGTCAGATTTTTGCTGAAATTGTGATCCCGGGGCTTAGGGATTTTTTCAAAAAAATATTTTCTGCTGGTTAAGTTTTTGAGGGCTGATTTCTTGTCCTGTGATAAAAAGCCTTCTGTTTCGAGTGCCAAACCTTTCAGGAGAGCATTTTCAGGCTTTTGGCACCATTTTTGAGTGAATTGCCAAAAGTCAGATTTTTGCTGAAATTGTGACCCCGGGGCTTAGGGATTTTTTCAAAAAAATATTTTCTGCCGGTTAAGTTTTTGAGGGCTGATTTCTTGTCCTGTGATAAAAAGGCTTCTGTTTCGAGTGCCAAACCTTTCAGGAGAGCATTTTCAAGCTTTTGGCACCACTTTTGAGTGAATTGCCAAAAGTCAGATTTTTGCTGAAATTGTGACCCCGGGGCTTAGGGATTCTTTCAAAAAAAAATTTTCTGCCGGTTAAGTTTTTGAGGGCTGATTTCTTGTCCTGTGATAAAAAGCCTTCTGTTTCGAGTGCCAAACCTTTCAGGAGAGCATTTTCAAGCTTTTGGCACCATTTTTGAGTGAATTGCCAAAAGTCAGATTTTTGCTGAAATTGTTCAAAAAAATATTTTCTGCCGGTTAAGTTTTTGAGGGCTGATTTCTTGTCCTGTGATAAAAAGACTTCTGTTTCCATCGCCAAAGCTTTCAGGGGAGCATTTTCAAGCTTTTGGCACCATTTTTGAGTGAATTGCCAAAATTCAGATTTTTGCTGAAATTGTGATCCCGGGGCTTAGGGATTTTTTCAAAAAAATATTTTCTGCTGGTTAAGTTTTTGAGGGCTGATTTCTTGTCCTGTGATAAAAAGCCTTCTGTTTCGAGTGCCAAACCTTTCAGGAGAGCATTTTCAGGCTTTTGGCACCATTTTTGAGTGAATTGCCAAAAGTCAGATTTTTGCTGAAATTGTGACCCCGGGGCTTAGGGATTTTTTCAAAAAAAAAATTTCTGCCGGTTAAGTTTTTGAGGGCTAATTTCTTGTCCTGTGATAAAAAGACTTCTGTTTCCATCGCCAAAGCTTTCAGGGGAGCATTTTCAACCTTTTGGCACCATTTTTGAGTGAATTGCCAAAAGTCAGATTTTTGCTGAAATTGTGACCCCGGGGCTTAGGGATTTTTTCAAAAAAATATTTTCTGCCGGTTAAGTTTTTGAGGGCTGATTTCTTGTCCTGTGATAAAAAGGCTTCTGTTTCGAGTGCCAAACCTTTCAGGAGAACATTTTCAAGCTTTTGGCACCACTTTTGAGTGAATTGCCAAAAGTCAGATTTTTGCTGAAATTGTGACCCCGGGGCTTAGGGATTCTTTCAAAAAAATATTTTCTGCCGGTTAAGTTTTTGAGGGCTGATTTCTTGTCCTGTGATAAAAAGCCTTCTGTTTTGAGTGCCAAACCTTTCAGGAGAGCATTTTCAAGCTTTTGGCACCATTTTTGAGTGAATTGCCAAAAGTCAGATTTTTGCTGAAATTGTTCAAAAAAATATTTTCTGCCGGTTAAGTTTTTGAGGGCTGATTTCTTGTCCTGTGATAAAAAGACTTCTGTTTCCATCGCCAAAGCTTTCAGGGGAGCATTTTCAAGCTTTTGGCACCATTTTTGAGTGAATTGCCAAAAGTCAGATTTTTGCTGAAATTGTGACCCCGGGGCTTAGGGATTTTTTCAAAAAAATATTTTCTGCCGGTTAAGTTTTTGAGGGCTGATTTCTTGTCCTGTGATAAAAAGCCTTCTGTTTCGAGTGCCAAACCTTTCAGGAGAGCATTTTCAAGCTTTTGGCACCATTTTTGAGTGAATTGCCAAAAGTCAGATTTTTGCTGAAATTGTGACCCCGGGGCTTAGGGATTTTTTCAAAAAAATATTTTCTGCCGGTTAAGTTTTTGAGGGCTGATTTCTTGTCCTGTGATAAAAAGCCTTCTGTTTCTAGTGGCAAACCTTTCAGGAGAGCATCTTCAAGCTTTTGGCACCATTTTTGAGTGAATTGCCAAAAGTCAGATTTTTGCTGAAATTGTGACCCCGGGGCTTAGGGATTTTTTCAAAAAAATATTTTCTGCCGATTAAGTTTTTGAGGGCTGATTTCTTGTCCTGTGATAAAAAGCCTTCTGTTTCGAGTGCCAAACCTTTCAGGAGAGCATTTTCAGGCTTTGGGCACCATTTTTGAGTGAATTGCCAAAAGTCAGATTTTTGCTGAAATTGTTCAAAAAAATATTTTCTGCCGGTTAAGTTTTTGAGGGCTGATTTCTTGTCCTGCGATAAAAAGCCTTCTGTTTCGAGTGCCAAACCTTTCAGGAGAGCATTTTCAAGCTTTTGGCACCATTTTTGAGTGAATTGCCAAAAGTCAGATTTTTGCTGAAATTGTGACCCCGGGGCTTAGGGATTTTTTCAAAAAAATATTTTCTGCCGGTGTCGTTTTTGAGGGCTGATTTCTTGTCCTGTGATAAAAAGCCTTCTGTTTCGAGTGCCAAACCTTTCAGGAGAGCATTTTCAAGCTTTTGGCACCATTTTTGAGTGAATTGCCAAAAGTCAGATTTTTGCTGAAATTGTGACCCCGGGGCTTAGGGATTTTTTCAAAAAAATATTTTCTGCCGGTTAAGTTTTTGAGGGCTGATTTCTTGTCCTGTGATAAAAAGCCTTCTGTTTCGAGTGCCAAACCTTTCAGGAGAGCATTTTCAAGCTTTTGGCACCATTTTTGAGTGAATTGCCAAAAGTCAGATTTTTGCTGAAATTGTGACCCCGGGGCTTAGGGATTTTTTCAAAAAAATATTTTCTGCCGGTTAAGTTTTTGAGGGCTGATTTCTTGTCCTGTGATAAAAAGCCTTCTGTTTCGAGTGCCAAACCTTTCAGGAGAGCATTTTCAGGCTTTTGGCACCATTTTTGAGTGAATTGCCAAAAGTCAGATTTTTGCTGAAATTGTGACCGCGGGGCTTAGGGATTTTTTCAAAAAAATATTTTCTGCCGGTTACGTTTTTGAGGGCTGATTTCTTGTCCTGTGATAAAAAGCCTTCTGTTTCCATCGCCAAAGCTTTCAGGGCAGCATTTTCAAGCTTTTGGCAACATTTTTGAGTGAATTGCCAAAAGTCAGATTTTTGCTGAAATTGTGACCCCGGGGCTTAGGGATTTTATGAAAAAAAATATTTTCTGCCGGTTAAGTTTTTGAGGGCTGATTTCTTGTCCTGTGATAAAAAGCCTTCTGTTTCGAGTGCCAAACCTTTAAGGAGAGCATTTTCAAGCTTTTGGCACCACTTTTGAGTGAATTGCCAAAAGTCAGATTTTTGCTGAAATTGTGACCCCGGGGCTTAGGGATTTTTTCAAAAAAATATTTTCTGCCGGTTAAGTTTTTGAGGGCTGATTTCTTGTCCTGTGATAAAAAGCCTTCTGTTTCTAGTGCCAAACCTTTCAGGAGAGCATCTTCAAGCTTTTGGCACCATTTTTGAGTGAATTGCCAAAAGTCAGATTTTTGCTGAAATTGTGACCCCGGGGCTTAGGGATTTTTTCAAAAAAATATTTTCTGCCGATTAAGTTTTTGAGGGCTGATTTCTTGTCCTGTGATAAAAAGCCTTCTGTTTCGAGTGCCAAACTTTTCAGGAGAGCATTTTCAAGCTTTTGGCACCATTTTTGAGTGAATTGCCAAAAGTCAGATTTTTGCTGAAATTGTGACCCCGGGGCTTAGGGATTTTTTCAAAAAAATATTTTCTGCCGGTTAAGTTTTTGAGGGCTGATTTCTTGTCCTGCGATAAAAAGCCTTCTGTTTCGAGTGCCAAACCTTTCAGGAGAGCATTTTCAAGCTTTTGGCACCATTTTTGAGTGAATTGCCAAAAGTCAGATTTTTGCTGAAATTGTGACCCCGGGGCTTAGGGATTTTTTCAAAAAAATATTTTCTGCCGGTTAAGTTTTTGAGGGCTGATTTCTTGTCCTGCGATAAAAAGCCTTCTGTTTCGAGTGCCAAACCTTTCAGGAGAGCATTTTCAAGCTTTTGGCACCATTTGTGAGTGAATTGCCAAAAGTCAGATTTTTGCTGAAATTGTGACCCCGGGGCTTAGGGATTTTTTCAAAAAAATACTTTCTGCCGGTTAAGTTTTTGAGGGCTGATTTCTTGTCCTGTGATAAAAAGCCTTCTGTTTCGAGTGCCAAACCTTTCAGGAGAACATTTTCAGGCTTTTGGCACCATTTTTGAGTGAATTGCCAAAAGTCAGATTTTTGCTGAAATTGTGACCCCGGGGCTTAGGGATTTTTTCAAAAAAATATTTTCTGCCGGTTACGTTTTTGAGGGCTGATTTCTTGTCCTGTGATAAAAAGCCTTCTGTTTCCATCGCCAAAGCTTTCAGGGCAGCATTTTCAAGCTTTTGGCAACATTTTTGAGTGAATTGCCAAAAGTCAGATTTTTGCTGAAATTGTGACCCCGGGGCTTAGGGATTTTATGAAAAAAAATATTTTCTGCCGGTTAAGTTTTTGAGGGCTGATTTCTTGTCCTGTGATAAAAAGCCTTCTGTTTCGAGTGCCAAACCTTTAAGGAGAGCATTTTCAAGCTTTTGGCACCACTTTTGAGTGAATTGCCAAAAGTCAGATTTTTGCTGAAATTGTGACCCCGGGGCTTAGGGATTTTTTAAAAAAAATATTTTCTGCCGGTTACGTTTTTGAGGGCTGATTTCTTGTCCTGTGATAAAAAGCCTTCTGTTTCGAGTGCCAAACTTTTCAGGAGAGCATTTTCAAGCTTTTGGCCCCTTTTTTTGTAAGAATTTCCAAAAGTCAGATTTTTGCTGAAATTGTGACCCCGGGGCTTAGGGATTTTATGAAAAAAAATATTTTCTGCCGGTTAAGTTTTTGAGGGCTTATTTCTTGTCCTGTGATAAAAAGCCTTCTGTTTCGAGTGCCAAACCTTTCAGGAGAGCATTTTCAAGCTTTTGGCACCATTTTTGAGTGAATTGCCAAAAGTCAGATTTTTGCTGAAATTGTGACCCCGGGGCTTAGGGATTTTTTCAAAAAAATATTTTCTGCCGGTTAAGTTTTTGAGGGATGATTTCTTGTCCTGTGATAAAAAGACTTCTGTTTCCATCGCCAAAGCTTTTAGGCGAGCATTTTCAAGCTTTTGGCAACATTTTTGAGTGAATTGCCAAAAGTCAGATTTTTGCTGAAATTGTGACCCCGGGGCTTAGGGATTTTTTCAAAAAAATATTTTCTGCCAGTTAAGTTTTTGAGGGCTGATTTCTTGTCCTGTGATAAAAAGACTTCTGTTTCCATCGCCAAAGCTTTCAGGGGAGCATTTTCAAGCTTTTGGCACCATTTTTGAGTGAATTGCCAAAAGTCAGATTTTTTCTGAAATTGTGACCCCGGGGCTTAGGGATTTTTTCAAAAAAATATTTTCTGCTGGTTAAGTTTTTGAGGGCTGATTTCTTGTCCTGTGGTAAAAGGACTTCTGTTTCCATCGCCAAAGCTTTCAGGGGAGCATTTTCAAGCTTTTGGCACCATTTTTGAGTGAATTGCCAAAAGTCAGATTTTTGCTGAAATTGTGACCCCGGGGCTTAGGGATTTTTTCAAAAAAATATTTTCTGCCGGTTAAGTTTTTGAGGGCTTATTTCTTGTCCTGTGATAAAAAGCCTTCTGTTTCGAGTGCCAAACCTTTCAGGAGAGCATTTTCAAGCTTTTGGCACCATTTTTGAGTGAATTGCCAAAAGTCAGATTTTTGCTGAAATTGTGACCCCGGGGCTTAGGGATTTTTTCAAAAAAATATTTTCTGCCGGTTAAGTTTTTGAGGGATGATTTCTTGTCCTGTGATAAAAAGACTTCTGTTTCCATCGCCAAAGCTTTTAGGCGAGCATTTTCAAGCTTTTGGCAACATTTTTGAGTGAATTGCCAAAAGTCAGATTTTTGCTGAAATTGTGACCCCGGGGCTTAGGGATTTTTTCAAAAAAATATTTTCTGCCAGTTAAGTTTTTGAGGGCTGATTTCTTGTCCTGTGATAAAAAGACTTCTGTTTCCATCGCCAAAGCTTTCAGGGGAGCATTTTCAAGCTTTTGGCACCATTTTTGAGTGAATTGCCAAAAGTCAGATTTTTTCTGAAATTGTGACCCCGGGGCTTAGGGATTTTTTCAAAAAAATATTTTCTGCTGGTTAAGTTTTTGAGGGCTGATTTCTTGTCCTGTGGTAAAAGGACTTCTGTTTCCATCGCCAAAGCTTTCAGGGGAGCATTTTCAAGCTTTTGGCACCATTTTTGAGTGAATTGCCAAAAGTCAGATTTTTGCTGAAATTGTGACCCCGGGGCTTAGGGATTTTTTCAAAAAAATATTTTCTGCCGGTTAAGTTTTTGAGGGCTTATTTCTTGTCCTGTGATAAAAAGCCTTCTGTTTCGAGTGCCAAACCTTTCAGGAGAGCATTTTCAAGCTTTTGGCACCATTTTTGAGTGAATTGCCAAAAGTCAGATTTTTGCTGAAATTGTGACCCCGGGGCTTAGGGATTTTTTCAAAAAAATATTTTCTGCCGGTTAAGTTTTTGAGGGATGATTTCTTGTCCTGTGATAAAAAGACTTCTGTTTCCATCGCCAAAGCTTTTAGGCGAGCATTTTCAAGCTTTTGGCAACATTTTTGAGTGAATTGCCAAAAGTCAGATTTTTGCTGAAATTGTGACCCCGGGGCTTAGGGATTTTTTCAAAAAAATATTTTCTGCCAGTTAAGTTTTTGAGGGCTGATTTCTTGTCCTGTGATAAAAAGACTTCTGTTTCCATCGCCAAAGCTTTGAGGGGAGCATTTTCAAGCTTTTGGCACCATTTTTGAGTGAATTGCCAAAAGTCAGATTTTTTCTGAAATTGTGACCCCGGGGCTTAGGGATTTTTTCAAAAAAATATTTTCTGCTGGTTAAGTTTTTGAGGGCTGATTTCTTGTCCTGTGGTAAAAGGACTTCTGTTTCCATCGCCAAAGCTTTCAGGGGAGCATTTTCAAGCTTTTGGCACCATTTTTGAGTGAATTGCCAAAAGTCAGATTTTTGCTGAAATTGTGACCCCGGGGCTTAGGGATTTTTTCAAAAAAATATTTTCTGCCGGTTAAGTTTTTGAGGGCTGATTTCTTGTCCTGTGATAAAAAGCCTTCTGTTTCGAGTGCCAAACCTTTCAGGAGAGCATTTTCAAGCTTTTGGCACCATTTTTGAGTGAATTGCCAAAAGTCAGATTTTTGCTGAAATTGTGACCCCGGGGCTTAGGGATTTTTTCAAAAAAATATTTTCTGCTGGTTAACTTTTTGAGGGCTGATTTCTTGTCCTGCGATAAAAAGCCTTCTGTTTCGAGTGCCAAACCTTTCAGGAGAGCATTTTCAAGCTTTTGGCACCATTTTTGAGTGAATTGCCAAAAGTCAGATTTTTGCTGAAATTGTGACCCCGGGGCTTAGGGATTTTTTCAAAAAAATATTTTCTGCCGGTTAAGTTTTTGAGGGCTGATTTCTTGTCCTGCGATAAAAAGCCTTCTGTTTCGAGTGCCAAACCTTTCAGGAGAGCATTTTCAAGCTTTTGGCACCATTTTTGAGTGAATTGCCAAAAGTCAGATTTTTGCTGAAATTGTGACCTCGGGGCTTAGGGATTTTTTCAAAAAAATATTTTCTGCCAGTGTCGTTTTTGAGGGCTGATTTCTTGTCCTGTGATAAAAAGCCTTCTGATTCGAGTGCCAAACCTTTCAGGAGAGCATTTTCAAGCTTTTGGCACCATTTTTGAGTGAATTGCCAAAAGTCAGATTTTTGCTGAAATTGTGACCCCGGGGCTTAGGGATTTTTTCAAAAAAATATTTTCTGCCGGTTAAGTTTTTGAGGGCTGATTTCTTGTCCTGTGATAAAAAGCCTTCTGTTTCGAGTGCCAAACCTTTCAGGAGAGCATTTTCAGGCTTTTGGCACCATTTTTGAGTGAATTGCCAAAAGTCAGATTTTTGCTGAAATTGTGACCCCGGGGCTTAGGGATTTTTTCAAAAAAATATTTTCTGCCGGTTACGTTTTTGAGGGCTGATTTCTTGTCCTGTGATAAAAAGCCTTCTGTTTCCATCGCCAAAGCTTTCAGGGCAGCATTTTCAATCTTTTGGCACCATTTTTGAGTGAATTGCCAAAAGTCAGATTTTTGCTGAAATTGTGACCCCGGGGCTTAGGGATTTTTTCAAAAAAATATTTTCTGCCGGTTACGTTTTTGAGGGCTGATTTCTTGTCCTGTGATAAAAAGCCTCCTGTTTCGAGTGCCAAACTTTTCAGGAGAGCATTTTCAAGCTTTTGGCCCCTTTTTTTGTAAGAATTGCCAAAAGTCAGATTTTTGCTGAAATTGTGACCCCGGGGCTTAGGGATTTTATGAAAAAAAATATTTTCTGCTGGTTAAGTTTTTGAGGGCTTATTTCTTGTCCTGTGATAAAAAGCCTTCTGTTTCGAGTGCCAAACCTTTCAGGAGAGCATTTTCAAGCTTTTGGCACCATTTTTGAGTGAATTGCCAAAAGTCAGATTTTTGCTGAAATTGTGACCCCGGGGCTTAGGGATTTTTTCAAAAAAATATTTTCTGCCGGTTAAGTTTTTGAGGGATGATTTCTTGTCCTGTGATAAAAAGACTTCTGTTTCCATCGCCAAAGCTTTTAGGCGAGCATTTTCAAGCTTTTGGCACCATTTTTGAGTGAATTGCCAAAAGTCAGATTTTTGCTGAAATTGTGACCCCGGGGCTTAGGGATTTTTTCAAAAAAATATTTTCTGCCGGTTAAGTTTTTGAGGGCTGATTTCTTGTCCTCTGATAAAAAGACTTCTGTTTCGAGTGCCAAACCTTTCAGGAGAGCATTTTCAAGCTTTTGGCACCATTTTTGAGTGAATTGCCAAAAGTCAGATTTTTGCTGAAATTGTGACCCTGGGGCTTAGGGATTTTTTCAAAAAAATATTTTCTGCTGGTTAAGTTTTTGAGGGCTGATTTCTTGTCCTGTGATAAAAAGACTTCTGTTTCCATCGCCAAAGCTTTCAGGGGAGCATTTTCAAGCTTTTGGCACCATTTTTGAGTGAATTGCCAAAAGTCAGATTTTTGCTGAAATTGTGACCCCGGGGCTTAGGGATTTTTTCAAAAAAATATTTTCTGCCGGTGTCGTTTTTGAGGGCTGATTTCTTGTCCTGTGATAAAAAGCCTTCTGTTTCGAGTGCCAAACCTTTCAGGAGAGCATTTTCAAGCTTTTGGCACCATTTTTGAGTGAATTGCCAAAAGTCAGATTTTTGCTGAAATTGTGACCCCGGGGCTTAGGGATTTTTTTAAAAAAATATTTTCTGCCGGTTAAGTTTTTGAGGCCTGTTTTCTTGTCCTATGATAAAAAGACTTCTGTTTCGAGTGCCAAACCTTTCAGGAGAGCATTTTCAGGCTTTTGGCACCATTTTTGAGTGAATTGCCAAAAGTCAGATTTTTGCTGAAATTGTGACCCCGGGGCTTAGGGATTTTTTCAAAAAAATATTTTCTGCCGGTGTCGTTTTTGAGGGCTGATTTCTTGTCCTGTGATAAAAAGCCTTCTGTTTCGAGTGCCAAACCTTTCAGGGCAGCATTTTCAAGCTTTTGGCACCATTTTTGAGTGAATTGCCAAAAGTCAGATTTTTGCTGAAATTGTGACCCTGGGGCTTAGGGATTTTTTCAAAAAAATATTTTCTGCCGGTTAAGTTTTTGAGGGCTGATTTCTTGTCCTGTGATAAAAAGCCTTCTGTTTCGAGTGCCAAACCTTTCAGAAGAGCATTTTCAAGCTTTTGGCACCATTTTTGAGTGAATTGCCAAAAGTCAGATTTTTGCTGAAATTGTGACCCCGGGGCTTAGGGATTTTTTCAAAAAAATATTTTCTGCCGGTTAAGTTTTTGAGGACTGATTTCTTGTCCTGTGATAAAAAGCCTTCTGTTTCGAGTGCCAAACCTTTCAGGAGAGAATTTTCAAGCTTTTGGCACCACTTTTGAGTGAATTGCCAAAAGTCAGATTTTTGATGAAATTGTGACCCCGGGGCTTAGGGATTTTTTCAAAAAAATATTTTCTGCCGGTTAAGTTTTTGAGGGCTGATTTCTTGTCCTGTGATAAAAAGCCTTCTGTTTCGAGTGCCAAACCTTTCAGGAGAGCATTTTCAAGCTTTTGGCACCACTTTTGAGTGAATTGCCAAAAGTCAGATTTTTGCTGAAATTATGACCCCGGGGCTTAGGGATTTTTTCAAAAAAATATTTTCTGCCGGTTAAGTTTTTGAGGGCTGATTTCTTGTCCTGTGATAAAAAGCCTTCTGTTTCGAGTGCCAAACCTTTCAGGAGAGCATTTTCAAGCTTTTGGCACCATTTTTGAGTGAATTGCCAAAAGTCAGATTTTTGCTGAAATTGTGACCCCGGGGCTTAGGGATTTTTTCAAAAAAATATTTTCTGCCGGTTAAGTTTTTGAGGGCTGATTTCTTGTCCTGTGATAAAAAGCCTTCTGTTTCGAGTGCCAAACCTTTCATGAGAGCATTTTCAGGCTTTTGGCACCATTTTTGAGTGAATTGCCAAAAGTCAGATTTTTGCTGAAATTGTTCAAAAAAATATTTTCTGCCGGTTAAGTTTTTGAGGGCTGATTTCTTGTCCTGTGATAAGTAGACTTCTGTTTCCATCGCCAAAGCTTTCAGGGGAGCATTTTCAAGCTTTTGGCACCATTTTTGAGTGAATTGCCAAAAGTCAGATTTTTGCTGAAATTGTGACCCCGGGGCTTAGGGATTTTTTTCAAAAAAATATTTTCTGCCGGTTACGTTTTTGAGGGCTGATTTCTTGTCCTGTGATAAAAAGGCTTCTGTTTCGAGTGCCAAACCTTTCAGGAAAGCATTTTCAAGCTTTTGGCACCATTTTTGAGTGAATTGCCAAAAGTCAGATTTTTGCTGAAATTGTGACCCCGGGGCTTAGGGATTTTTTCAAAAAAATATTTTCTGCCGGTTAAGTTTTTGAGGGCTGATTTCTTGTCCTGTGATAAAAAGCCTTCTGTTTCGAGTGCCAAACCTTTCATGACAGCATTTTCAGGCTTTTGGCACCATTTTTGAGTGAATTGCCAAAAGTCAGATTTTTGCTGAAATTGTTCAAAAAAATATTTTCTGCCGGTTAAGTTTTTGAGGGCTGATTTCTTGTCCTGTGATAAAAAGACTTCTGTTTCCATCGCCAAAGCTTTCAGGGGAGCATTTTCAAGCTTTTGGCACCATTTTTGAGTGAATTGCCAAAAGTCAGATTTTTGCTGAAATTGTGACCCCGGGGCTTAGGGATTTTTTCAAAAAAATATTTTCTGCCGGTTACGTTTTTGAGGGCTGATTTCTTGTCCTGTGATAAAAAGGCTTCTGTTTCGAGTGCCAAACCTTTCAGGAAAGCATTTTCAAGCTTTTGGCACCATTTTTGAGTGAATTGCCAAAAGTCAGATTTTTGCTGAAATTGTGACCCCGGGGCTTAGGGATTTTTTCAAAAAAATATTTTCTGCCGGTTAAGTTTTTGAGGGCTGATTTCTTGTCCTGTGATAAAAAGGCTTCTGTTTCGAGTGCCAAACCTTTCAGGAGAGCATTTTCAGGCTTTTGGCACCACTTTTGAGTGAATTGCCAAAAGTCAGATTTTTGCTGAAATTGTGACCCCGGGGCTTAGGGATTTTTTCAAAAAAATATTTTCTGACGGTTAAGTTTTTGAGGGCTGATTTCTTGTCCTGTGATAAAAAGCCTTCTGTTTCGAGTGCCAAACCTTTCAGGAGAGCATTTTCAGGCTTTTGGCACCATTTTTGAGTGAATTGCCAAAAGTCAGATTTTTGCTGAAATTGTTCAAAAAAATATTTTCTGCCGGTTAAGTTTTTGAGGGCTGTTTTCTTGTCCTGTGATAAAAAGACTTCTGTTTCCATCGCCAAAGCTTTCAGGGGAGCATTTTCAAGCTTTTGGCACCATTTTTGAGTGAATTGCCAAAAGTCAGATTTTTGCTGAAATTGTGACCCCGGGGCTTAGGGATTTTTTTAAAAAAATATTTTCTGCCAGTTAAGATTTTGAGGGCTGATTTCTTGTCCTGTGATAAAAAGCCTTCTGTTTCTAGTGCCAAACCTTTCAGGAGAGCATTTTCAAGCTTTTGGCACCATTTTTGAGTGAATTGCCAAAAGTCAGATTTTTGCTGAAATTGTGACCCCGGGGCTTAGGGATTTTTTCAAAAAAATATTTTCTGCCGGTTAAGTTTTTGAGGGCTGATTTCTTGTCCTGTGATAAAAAGCCTTCTGTTTCGAGTGCGAAACCTTTCAGGAGAGCATTTTCAGGCTTTTGGCACCATTTTTGAGTGAATTGCCAAAAGTCAGATTTTTGCTGAAATTGTGACCCCGGGGCTTTGGGATTTTTTTAAAAAAATATTTTCTGCCGGTTAAGTTTTTGAGGGCTGATTTCTTGTCCTGTGATAAAAAGACTTCTGTTTCCATCGCCAAAGCTTTCAGGGGAGCATTTTCAAGCTTTTGGCACCATTTTTGAGTGAATTGCCAAAAGTCAGATTTTTGCTGAAATTGTGACCCCGGGGCTTAGGGATTTTTTCAAAAAAATATTTTCTGCCGGTTAAGTTTTTGAGGGCTGATTTCTTGTCCTGTGATAAAAAGGCTTCTGTTTCGAGTGCCAAACCTTTCAGGAGAGCATTTTCAAGCTTTTGGCACCACTTTTGAGTGAATTGCCAAAAGTCAGATTTTTGCTGAAATTGTGACCCCGGGGCTTAGGGATTTTTTTAAAAAAATATTTTCTGCCGGTTAAGTTTTTGAGGGCTGATTTCTTGTCCTGTGATAAAAAGGCTTCTGTTTCGAGTGCCAAACCTTTCAGGAGAGCATTTTCAAGCTTTTGGCACCACTTTTCAGTGAATTGCCAAAAGTCAGATTTTTGCTGAAATTGTGACCCCGGGGCTTAGGGATATTTTCAAAAAAATATTTTCTGCCGGTTAAGTTTTTGAGGGCTGATTTCTTGTCCTGTGATAAAAAGACTTCTGTTTCCATCGCCAAAGCTTTCAGGGGAGCATTTTCAAGCTTTTGGCACCATTTTTGAGTGAATTGCCAAAAGTCAGATTTTTGCTGAAATTGTGACCCCGGGGCTTAGGGATTTTTTCAAAAAAATATTTTCTGCCGGTTAAGTTTTTGAGGGCTGATTTCTTGTCCTGTGATAAAAAGCCTTCTGCTTCGAGTGCCAAACCTTTCAGGAGAGCATTTTCAGGCTTTTGGCACCATTTTTGAGTGAATTGCCAAAAGTCAGATTTTTGCTGAAATTGTGACCCCGGGGCTTAGGGATTTTTTCAAAAAAATATTTTCTGCCGGTTAAGTTTTTGAGGGCTGATTTCTTGTCCTGTGATAAAAAGCCTTCTGCTTCGAGTGCCAAACCTTTCAGGAGAGCATTTTCAGGCTTTTGGCACCATTTTTGAGTGAATTGCCAAAAGTCAGATTTTTGCTGAAATTGTGACCCCGGGGCTTAGGGATTTTTTCAAAAAAATATTTTCTGCCGGTTAAGTTTTTGAGGGCTGATTTCTTGTCCTGTGATAAAAAGACTTCTGTTTCAAGTGCCAAACCTTTCAGGAGAGCATTTTCAAGCTTTTGGCACCACTTTTGAGTGAATTGCCAAAAGTCAGATTTTTGCTGAAATTGTGACCCCGGGGCTTAGGGATTTTTTCAAAAAAATATTTTCTGCCGCTTACGTTTTTGAGGGCTGATTTCTTGTCCTGTGATAAAAAGGCTTCTGTTTCGAGTGCCAAACCTTTCAGGAGAGCATTTTCAAGCTTTTGGCACCACTTTTCAGTGAATTGCCAAAAGTCAGATTTTTGCTGAAATTGTGACCCCGGGGCTTAGGGATTTTTTCAAAAAAATATTTTCTGCCGGTTAAGTTTTTGAGGGCTGATTTCTTGACCTGTGATCAAAAGCCTTCTGTTTCGAGTGCCAAACCTTTCATGAGAGCATTTTCAGGCTTTTGGCACCATTTTTGAGTGAATTGCCAAAAGTCAGATTTTTGCTGAAATTGTTCAAAAAAATATTTTCTGCCGGTTAAGTTTTTGAGGGCTGATTTCTTGACCGGTGATCAAAAGACTTCCGTTTCGAGTGCCAAACCTTTCAGGAGAGCATTTTCAGGCTTTTGGCACCATTTTTGAGTGAATTGCCAAAAGTCAGATTTTTGCTGAAATTGTGACCCCGGGGCTTAGGGATTTTTTCAAAAAAATATTTTCTGCCGGTTACGTTTTTGAGGGCTGATTTCTTGTCCTGTGATAAAAAGACTTCTGTTTCGAGTGCCAAACCTTTCAGGAGAGCATTTTCAAGCTTTTGGCACCATTTTTGAGTGAATTGCCAAAAGTCAGATTTTTGCTGAAATTGTCACCCCGGGGCTTAGGGATTTTTTCAAAAAAATATTTTCTGCCGGTTAAGTTTTTGAGGGCTGATTTCTTGTCCTGTGATAAAAAGCCTTCTGCTTCGAGTGCCAAACTTTTCAGGAGAGCATTTTCAGGCTTTTGGCACCATTTTTGAGTGAATTGCCAAAAGTCAGATTTTTGCTGAAATTGTGACCCCGGGGCTTAGGGATTTTTTCAAAAAAATATTTTCTGCCGGTTACGTTTTTGAGGGCTGATTTCTTGTCCTGTGATAAAAAGCCTTCTGTTTCGAGTGCCAAACCTTTCAGGAGAGCATTTTCAAGCTTTTGGCACCATTTTTGAGTGAATTGCCAAAAGTCAGATTTTTGCTGAAATTGTGACCCCGGGGCTTAGGGATTTTTTCAAAAAAATATTTTCTGCCGGTTAAGTTTTTGAGAGCTGATTTCTTGTCCTGTGATAAAAAGCCTTCTGTTTCGAGTGCCAAACCTTTCATGAGAGCATTTTCAGGCTTTTGGCACCATTTTTGAGTGAATTGCCAAAAGTCAGATTTTTGCTGAAATTGTTCAAAAAAATATTTTCTGCCGGTTAAGTTTTTGAGGGCTGATTTCTTGTCCTGTGATAAAAAGACTTCTGTTTCCATCGCCAAAGCTTTCAGGGGAGCATTTTCAAGCTTTTGGCACCATTTTTGAGTGAATTGCCAAAAGTCAGATTTTTGCTGAAATTGTGACCCCGGGGCTTAGGGATTTTTTCAAAAAAATATTTTCTGCCCGTTAAGTTTTTGAGGGCTGATTTCTTGTCCTGTGATAAAAAGCCTTCTGTTTCGAGTGCCAAACCTTTCATGAGAGCATTTTCAGGCTTTTGGCACCATTTTTGAGTGAATTGCCAAAAGTCAGATTTTTGCTGAAATTGTGACCCCGGGGCTTAGGGATTTTTTCAAAAAAATATTTTCTGCCGGTTAAGTTTTTGAGGGCTGATTTCTTGACCTGTGATCAAAAGACTTCCGTTTCCATCGCCAAAGCTTTCAGGGGAGCATTTTCACGCTTTTGGCACCATTTTTGAGTGAATTGCCAAAAGTCAGATTTTTGCTGAAATTGTGACCCCGGGGCTTAGGGATTTTTTCAAAAAAATATTTTCTGCCGGTTAAGTTTTTGAGGGCTGATTTCTTGTCCTGTGATAAAAAGCCTTCTGTTTCGAGTGCCAAACCTTTCAGGAGAGCATTTTCAAGCTTTTGGCACCATTTTTGAGTGAATTGCCAAAAGTCAGATTTTTGCTGAAATTGTGACCCCGGGGCTTAGGGATTTTTTCAAAAAAATATTTTCTGCCGGTTAAGTTTTTGAGGGCTGATTTCTTGTCCTGTGATAAAAAGCCTTCTGTTTCGAGTGCCAAACCTTTCAGGAGAGCATTTTCAAGCTTTTGGCACCATTTTTGAGTGAATTGCCAAAAGTCAGATTTTTGCTGAAATTGTGACCCCGGGGCTTAGGGATTTTTTCAAAAAAATATTTTCTGCCGGTTAAGTTTTTGAGGGCTGATTTCTTGTCCTGTGATAAAAAGCCTTCTGTTTCGAGTGCCAAACCTTTCAGGAGAGCATTTTCAAGCTTTTGGCACCATTTTTGAGTGAATTGCCAAAAGTCAGATTTTTGCTGAAGTTGTTCAAAAAAATATTTTCTGCCGGTTAAGTTTTTGAGGGCTGATTTCTTGACCTGTGATCAAAAGACTTCCGTTTCGAGTGCCAAACCTTTCAGGAGAGCATTTTCAGGCTTTTGGCACCATTTTTGAGTGAATTGCCAAAAGTCAGATTTTTGCTGAAATTGTGACCCCTGGGCTTAGGGATTTTTTCAAAAAAATATTTTCTGCTGGTTAAGTTTTTGAGGGCTGATTTCTTGACCTGTGATAAAAAGCCTTCCGTTTCCATCGCCAAAGCTTTCAGGGGAGCATTTTCACGCTTTTGGCACCATTTTTGAGTGAATTGCCAAAAGTCAGATTTTTGCTGAAATTGTGACCCCGGGGCTTAGGGATTTTTTTAAAAAAAATATTTTCTGCTGGTTAAGTTTTTGAGGGCTGATTTCTTGACCTGTGATAAAAAGACTTCCGTTTCCATCGCCAAAGCTTTCAGGGGAGCATTTTCACGCTTTTGGCACCATTTTTGAGTGAATTGCCAAAAGTCAGATTTTTGCTGAAATTGTGACCCCGGGGCTTAGGGATATTTTCAAAAAAATATTTTCCGCCGGTTAAGTTTTTGAGGGCTGATTTCTTGTCCTGTGATAAAAAGCCTTCTGTTTCGAGTGCCAAACCTTTCAGGAGAGCATTTTCAAGCTTTTGGCACCATTTTTGAGTGAATTGCCAAAAGTCAGATTTTTGCTGAAATTGTGACCCCGGGGCTTAGGGATTTTTTCAAAAAAATATTTTCTGCCGGTGTCGTTTTTGAGGGCTGATTTCTTGTCCTGTGATAAAAAGACTTCTGTTTCCATCGCCAAAGCTTTCAGGAGAGCATTTTCAGGCTTTTGGCACCATTTTTGAGTGAATTGCCAAAAGTCAGATTTTTGCTGAAATTGTTCAAAAAAATATTTTCTGCCGGTTAAGTTTTTGAGGGCTGATTTCTTGTCCTGTGATAAAGAGACTTCTGTTTCCATCGCCAAAGCTTTCAGGGGAGCATTTTCAAGCTTTTGGCACCATTTTTGAGTGAATTGCCAAAAGTCAGATTTTTGCTGAAATTGTGACCCCGGGGCTTGGGATTTTTTCAAAAAAATATTTTCTGCCGGTTAAGTTTTTGAGGGCTGATTTCTTGTCCTGTGATAAAAAGCCTTCTGTTTCGAGTACCAAACCTTTCAGGGGAGCATTTTCAGGCTTTTGGCACCATTTTTGAGTGAATTGCCAAAAGTCAGATTTTTGCTGAAATTGTTCAAAAAAATATTTTCTGCCGGTTAAGTTTTTGAGGGCTGATTTCTTGTCCTGTGATAAAGAGACTTCTGTTTCCATCGCCAAAGCTTTCAGTGGAGCATTTTCAAGCTTTTGGCACCATTTTTGAGTGAATTGCCAAAAGTCAGATTTTTGCTGAAATTGTGACCCCGGGGCTTAGGGATATTTTCAAAAAAATATTTTCTGCCGGTTAAGTTTTTGAGGGCTGATTTCTTGTCCTGTGATAAAAAGCCTTCTGTTTCGACTGCCAAACCTTTCAGGAGAGCATTTTCAGGCTTTTGGCACCATTTTTGAGTGAATTGCCAAAAGTCAGATTTTTGCTGAAATTGTGACCCCGGGACTTAGGGATTTTTTCAAAAAAATATTTTCTGCCGGTTAAGTTTTTGAGGGCTGATTTCTTGTCCTGTGATAAAAAGCCTTCTGTTTCGAGTGCCAAACCTTTCAGGAGAGCATTTTCAAGCTTTTGGCACCATCTTTGAGTGAATTGCCAAAAGTCAGATTTTTGCTGAAATTGTGACCCCGGGGCTTAGGGTTTTTTTCAAAAAAATATTTTCTGCCGGTTAAGTTTTTGAGGGCTGATTTCTTGTCCTGTGATAAAAAGCCTTCTGCTTCGAGTGCCAAACCTTTCAGGAGAGCATTTTCAGGCTTTTGGCACCATTTTTGAGTGAATTGCCAAAAGTCAGATTTTTGCTGAAATTGTGACCCTGGGGCTTAGGAATTTTTTCAAAAAAATATTTTCTGCCGGTTACGTTTTTGAGGGCTGATTTCTTGTCCTGTGATAAAAAGCCTTCTGTTTCGAGTGCCAAACCTTTCATGAGAGCATTTTCAGGCTTTTGGCACCATTTTTGAGTGAATTGCCAAAAGTCAGATTTTTGCTGAAATTGTTCAAAAAAATATTTTCTGCCGGTTAAGTTTTTGAGGGCTGATTTCTTGACCTGTGATCAAAAGACTTCCGTTTCGAGTGCCAAACCTTTCAGGAGAGCATTTTCAGGCTTTTGGCACCATTTTTGAGTGAATTGGCAAAAGTCAGATTTTTGCTGAAATTGTGACCCCTGGGCTTAGGGATTTTTTCAAAAAAATATTTTCTGCTGGTTAAGTTTTTGAGGGCTGATTTCTTGACCTGTGATAAAAAGCCTTCCGTTACCATCGCCAAAGCTTTCAGGGGAGCATTTTCACGCGTTTGGCACCATTTTTGAGTGAATTGCCAAAAGTCAGATTTTTGCTGAAATTGTGACCCCGGGGCTTAGGGATTTTTTTAAAAAAAATATTTTCTGCCGGTTAAGTTTTTGAGGGCTGATTTCTTGTCCTGTGATAAAAAGACTTCTGTTTCCATCGCCAAAGCCTTCAGGGGAGCATTTTCAAGCTTTTGGCACCATTTTTGAGTGAATTGCCAAAAGTCAGATCTTTGCTGAAATTGTGACCCCGGGGCTTAGGGATTTTTTCAAAAAAATATTTTCTGCCGGTTAAGTTTTTGAGGGCTGATTTCTTGTCCTGTGATAAAAAGCCTTCTGTTTCGAGTGCGAAACCTTTCAGGAGAGCATTTTCAAGCTTTTGGCACCATTTTTGAGTGAATTGCCAAAAGTCAGATTTTTGCTGAAATTGTGACCCCGGGGCTTAGGGATTTTTTCAAAAAAATATTTTCTGCCGGTTAAGTTTTTGAGGGCTGATTTCTTGTCCTGTGATAAAAAGCCTTCTGTTTCGAGTGCCAAACCTTTCAGGAGAGCATTTTCAGGCTTTTGGCACCATTTTTGAGTGAATTGCCAAAAGTCAGATTTTTGCTGAAATTGTTCAAAAAAATATTTTCTGCCGGTTAAGTTTTTGAGGGCTGATTTCTTGTCCTGTGATAAAAAGCCTTCTGTTTCGAGTGCCAAACCTTTCAGGAGAGCATTTTCAAGCTTTTGGCACCATTTTTGAGTGAATTGCCAAAAGTCAGATTTTTGCTGAAATTGTGACCCCGGGGCTTAGGGATTTTTTCAAAAAAATATTTTCTGCCGGTTAAGTTTTTGAGGGCTGATTTCTTGACCTGTGATCAAAAGACTTCCGTTTCCATCGCCAAAGCTTTCAGGGGAGCATTTTCACGCTTTTGGCACCATTTTTGAGTGAATTGCCAAAAGTCAGATTTTTGCTGAAATTGTGACCCCGGGGCTTAGGGATTTTTTCAAAAAAATATTTTCTGCCGGTTAAGTTTTTGAGGGCTGATTTCTTGTCCTGTGATAAAAAGCCTTCTGTTTCGAGTGCCAAACCTTTCAGGAGAGCATTTTCAAGCTTTTGGCACCATTTTTGAGTGAATTGCCAAAAGTCAGATTTTTGCTGAAATTGTGACCCCGGGGCTTAGGGATTTTTTCAAAAAAATATTTTCTGCCGGTTAAGTTTTTGAGGGCTGATTTCTTGTCCTGTGATAAAAAGCCTTCTGTTTCGAGTGCCAAACCTTTCAGGAGAGCATTTTCAAGCTTTTGGCACCATTTTTGAGTGAATTGCCAAAAGTCAGATTTTTGCTGAAATTGTGACCCCGGGGCTTAGGGATTTTTTCAAAAAAATATTTTCTGCCGGTTAAGTTTTTGAGGGCTGATTTCTTGTCCTGTGATAAAAAGCCTTCTGTTTCGAGTGCCAAACCTTTCAGGAGAGCATTTTCAAGCTTTTGGCACCATTTTTGAGTGAATTGCCAAAAGTCAGATTTTTGCTGAAGTTGTTCAAAAAAATATTTTCTGCCGGTTAAGTTTTTGAGGGCTGATTTCTTGACCTGTGATCAAAAGACTTCCGTTTCGAGTGCCAAACCTTTCAGGAGAGCATTTTCAGGCTTTTGGCACCATTTTTGAGTGAATTGGCAAAAGTCAGATTTTTGCTGAAATTGTGACCCCTGGGCTTAGGGATTTTTTCAAAAAAATATTTTCTGCTGGTTAAGTTTTTGAGGGCTGATTTCTTGACCTGTGATAAAAAGCCTTCCGTTACCATCGCCAAAGCTTTCAGGGGAGCATTTTCACGCGTTTGGCACCATTTTTGAGTGAATTGCCAAAAGTCAGATTTTTGCTGAAATTGTGACCCCGGGGCTTAGGGATTTTTTTAAAAAAAATATTTTCTGCCGGTTAAGTTTTTGAGGGCTGATTTCTTGTCCTGTGATAAAAAGACTTCTGTTTCCATCGCCAAAGCCTTCAGGGGAGCATTTTCAAGCTTTTGGCACCATTTTTGAGTGAATTGCCAAAAGTCAGATCTTTGCTGAAATTGTGACCCCGGGGCTTAGGGATTTTTTCAAAAAAATATTTTCTGCCGGTTAAGTTTTTGAGGGCTGATTTCTTGTCCTGTGATAAAAAGCCTTCTGTTTCGAGTGCGAAACCTTTCAGGAGAGCATTTTCAAGCTTTTGGCACCATTTTTGAGTGAATTGCCAAAAGTCAGATTTTTGCTGAAATTGTGACCCCGGGGCTTAGGGATTTTTTCAAAAAAATATTTTCTGCCGGTTAAGTTTTTGAGGGCTGATTTCTTGTCCTGTGATAAAAAGCCTTCTGTTTCGAGTGCCAAACCTTTCAGGAGAGCATTTTCAGGCTTTTGGCACCATTTTTGAGTGAATTGCCAAAAGTCAGATTTTTGCTGAAATTGTTCAAAAAAATATTTTCTGCCGGTTAAGTTTTTGAGGGCTGATTTCTTGTCCTGTGATAAAAAGCCTTCTGTTTCGAGTGCCAAACCTTTCAGGAGAGCATTTTCAAGCTTTTGGCACCATTTTTGAGTGAATTGCCAAAAGTCAGATTTTTGCTGAAATTGTGACCCCGGGGCTTAGGGATTTTTTCAAAAAAATATTTTCTGCCGGTTAAGTTTTTGAGGGCTGATTTCTTGACCTGTGATCAAAAGACTTCCGTTTCCATCGCCAAAGCTTTCAGGGGAGCATTTTCACGCTTTTGGCACCATTTTTGAGTGAATTGCCAAAAGTCAGATTTTTGCTGAAATTGTGACCCCGGGGCTTAGGGATTTTTTCAAAAAAATATTTTCTGCCGGTTAAGTTTTTGAGGGCTGATTTCTTGTCCTGTGATAAAAAGCCTTCTGTTTCGAGTGCCAAACCTTTCAGGAGAGCATTTTCAAGCTTTTGGCACCATTTTTGAGTGAATTGCCAAAAGTCAGATTTTTGCTGAAATTGTGACCCCGGGGCTTAGGGATTTTTTCAAAAAAATATTTTCTGCCGGTTAAGTTTTTGAGGGCTGATTTCTTGTCCTGTGATAAAAAGCCTTCTGTTTCGAGTGCCAAACCTTTCAGGAGAGCATTTTCAAGCTTTTGGCACCATTTTTGAGTGAATTGCCAAAAGTCAGATTTTTGCTGAAATTGTGACCCCGGGGCTTAGGGATTTTTTCAAAAAAATATTTTCTGCCGGTTAAGTTTTTGAGGGCTGATTTCTTGTCCTGTGATAAAAAGCCTTCTGTTTCGAGTGCCAAACCTTTCAGGAGAGCATTTTCAAGCTTTTGGCACCATTTTTGAGTGAATTGCCAAAAGTCAGATTTTTGCTGAAGTTGTTCAAAAAAATATTTTCTGCCGGTTAAGTTTTTGAGGGCTGATTTCTTGACCTGTGATCAAAAGACTTCCGTTTCGAGTGCCAAACCTTTCAGGAGAGCATTTTCAGGCTTTTGGCACCATTTTTGAGTGAATTGCCAAAAGTCAGATTTTTGCTGAAATTGTGACCCCTGGGCTTAGGGATTTTTTCAAAAAAATATTTTCTGCTGGTTAAGTTTTTGAGGGCTGATTTCTTGACCTGTGATAAAAAGCCTTCCGTTTCCATCGCCAAAGCTTTCAGGGGAGCATTTTCACGCTTTTGGCACCATTTTTGAGTGAATTGCCAAAAGTCAGATTTTTGCTGAAATTGTGACCCCGGGGCTTAGGGATTTTTTTAAAAAAAATATTTTCTGCTGGTTAAGTTTTTGAGGGCTGATTTCTTGACCTGTGATAAAAAGACTTCCGTTTCCATCGCCAAAGCTTTCAGGGGAGCATTTTCACGCTTTTGGCACCATTTTTGAGTGAATTGCCAAAAGTCAGATTTTTGCTGAAATTGTGACCCCGGGGCTTAGGGATATTTTCAAAAAAATATTTTCCGCCGGTTAAGTTTTTGAGGGCTGATTTCTTGTCCTGTGATAAAAAGCCTTCTGTTTCGAGTGCCAAACCTTTCAGGAGAGCATTTTCAAGCTTTTGGCACCATTTTTGAGTGAATTGCCAAAAGTCAGATTTTTGCTGAAATTGTGACCCCGGGGCTTAGGGATTTTTTCAAAAAAATATTTTCTGCCGGTGTCGTTTTTGAGGGCTGATTTCTTGTCCTGTGATAAAAAGACTTCTGTTTCCATCGCCAAAGCTTTCAGGAGAGCATTTTCAGGCTTTTGGCACCATTTTTGAGTGAATTGCCAAAAGTCAGATTTTTGCTGAAATTGTTCAAAAAAATATTTTCTGCCGGTTAAGTTTTTGAGGGCTGATTTCTTGTCCTGTGATAAAGAGACTTCTGTTTCCATCGCCAAAGCTTTCAGGGGAGCATTTTCAAGCTTTTGGCACCATTTTTGAGTGAATTGCCAAAAGTCAGATTTTTGCTGAAATTGTGACCCCGGGGCTTGGGATTTTTTCAAAAAAATATTTTCTGCCGGTTAAGTTTTTGAGGGCTGATTTCTTGTCCTGTGATAAAAAGCCTTCTGTTTCGAGTACCAAACCTTTCAGGGGAGCATTTTCAGGCTTTTGGCACCATTTTTGAGTGAATTGCCAAAAGTCAGATTTTTGCTGAAATTGTTCAAAAAAATATTTTCTGCCGGTTAAGTTTTTGAGGGCTGATTTCTTGTCCTGTGATAAAGAGACTTCTGTTTCCATCGCCAAAGCTTTCAGTGGAGCATTTTCAAGCTTTTGGCACCATTTTTGAGTGAATTGCCAAAAGTCAGATTTTTGCTGAAATTGTGACCCCGGGGCTTAGGGATATTTTCAAAAAAATATTTTCTGCCGGTTAAGTTTTTGAGGGCTGATTTCTTGTCCTGTGATAAAAAGCCTTCTGTTTCGACTGCCAAACCTTTCAGGAGAGCATTTTCAGGCTTTTGGCACCATTTTTGAGTGAATTGCCAAAAGTCAGATTTTTGCTGAAATTGTGACCCCGGGACTTAGGGATTTTTTCAAAAAAATATTTTCTGCCGGTTAAGTTTTTGAGGGCTGATTTCTTGTCCTGTGATAAAAAGCCTTCTGTTTCGAGTGCCAAACCTTTCAGGAGAGCATTTTCAAGCTTTTGGCACCATCTTTGAGTGAATTGCCAAAAGTCAGATTTTTGCTGAAATTGTGACCCCGGGGCTTAGGGTTTTTTTCAAAAAAATATTTTCTGCCGGTTAAGTTTTTGAGGGCTGATTTCTTGTCCTGTGATAAAAAGCCTTCTGCTTCGAGTGCCAAACCTTTCAGGAGAGCATTTTCAGGCTTTTGGCACCATTTTTGAGTGAATTGCCAAAAGTCAGATTTTTGCTGAAATTGTGACCCTGGGGCTTAGGAATTTTTTCAAAAAAATATTTTCTGCCGGTTACGTTTTTGAGGGCTGATTTCTTGTCCTGTGATAAAAAGCCTTCTGTTTCGAGTGCCAAACCTTTCATGAGAGCATTTTCAGGCTTTTGGCACCATTTTTGAGTGAATTGCCAAAAGTCAGATTTTTGCTGAAATTGTTCAAAAAAATATTTTCTGCCGGTTAAGTTTTTGAGGGCTGATTTCTTGACCTGTGATCAAAAGACTTCCGTTTCGAGTGCCAAACCTTTCAGGAGAGCATTTTCAGGCTTTTGGCACCATTTTTGAGTGAATTGGCAAAAGTCAGATTTTTGCTGAAATTGTGACCCCTGGGCTTAGGGATTTTTTCAAAAAAATATTTTCTGCTGGTTAAGTTTTTGAGGGCTGATTTCTTGACCTGTGATAAAAAGCCTTCCGTTACCATCGCCAAAGCTTTCAGGGGAGCATTTTCACGCGTTTGGCACCATTTTTGAGTGAATTGCCAAAAGTCAGATTTTTGCTGAAATTGTGACCCCGGGGCTTAGGGATTTTTTTAAAAAAAATATTTTCTGCCGGTTAAGTTTTTGAGGGCTGATTTCTTGTCCTGTGATAAAAAGACTTCTGTTTCCATCGCCAAAGCCTTCAGGGGAGCATTTTCAAGCTTTTGGCACCATTTTTGAGTGAATTGCCAAAAGTCAGATCTTTGCTGAAATTGTGACCCCGGGGCTTAGGGATTTTTTCAAAAAAATATTTTCTGCCGGTTAAGTTTTTGAGGGCTGATTTCTTGTCCTGTGATAAAAAGCCTTCTGTTTCGAGTGCGAAACCTTTCAGGAGAGCATTTTCAAGCTTTTGGCACCATTTTTGAGTGAATTGCCAAAAGTCAGATTTTTGCTGAAATTGTGACCCCGGGGCTTAGGGATTTTTTCAAAAAAATATTTTCTGCCGGTTAAGTTTTTGAGGGCTGATTTCTTGTCCTGTGATAAAAAGCCTTCTGTTTCGAGTGCCAAACCTTTCAGGAGAGCATTTTCAGGCTTTTGTCACCATTTTTGAGTGAATTGCCAAAAGTCAGATTTTTGCTGAAATTGTGACCCCGGGGCTTAGGGATTTTTTCAAAAAAATATTTTCTGCTGGTTAAGTTTTTGAGGGCTGATTTCTTGACCTATGATCAAAAGACTTCCGTTTCCATCGCCAAAGCTTTCAGGGGTGCATTTTCACGCTTTTGGCACCATTTTTGAGTGAATTGCCAAAAGTCAGATTTTTGCTGAAATTGTGACCCCGGGGCTTAGGGACTTTTTCAAAAAAATATTTTCTGCCGGTTAAGTTTTTGAGGGCTGATTTCTTGTCCTGTGATAAAAAGCCTTCTTTTTCGAGTGCCAAACCTTTCAGGAGAGCATTTTCAGGCTTTTGGCACCATTTTTGAGTGAATTGCCAAAAGTCAGATTTTTGCTGAAATTGTGACCCCGGGGCTTAGGGATTTTTTCAAAAAAATATTTTCTGCCGGTTAAGTTTTTGAGGGCTGATTTCTTGACCTGTGATAAAAAGCCTTCCGTTACCATCGCCAAAGCTTTCAGGGGAGCATTTTCACGCGTTTGGCACCATTTTTGAGTGAATTGCCAAAAGTCAGATTTTTGCTGAAATTGTGACCCCGGGGCTTAGGGATTTTTTTTAAAAAAATATTTTCTGCCGGTTAAGTTTTTGAGGGCTGATTTCTTGTCCTGTGATAAAAAGACTTCTGTTTCCATCGCCAAAGCTTTCAGGGGAGCATTTTCAAGCTTTTGGCACCATTTTTGAGTGAATTGCCAAAAGTCAGATCTTTGCTGAAATTGTGACCCCGGGGCTTAGGGATTTTTTCAAAAAAATATTTTCTGCCGGTTAAGTTTTTGAGGGCTGATTTCTTGTCCTGTGATAAAAAGCCTTCTGTTTCGAGTGCGAAACCTTTCAGGAGAGCATTTTCAAGCTTTTGGCACCATTTTTGAGTGAATTGCCAAAAGTCAGATTTTTGCTGAAATTGTGACCCCGGGGCTTAGGGATTTTTTCAAAAAAATATTTTCTGCCGGTTAAGTTTTTGAGGGCTGATTTCTTGTCCTGTGATAAAAAGCCTTCTGTTTCGAGTGCCAAACCTTTCAGGAGAGCATTTTCAGGCTTTTGTCACCATTTTTGAGTGAATTGCCAAAAGTCAGATTTTTGCTGAAATTGTGACCCCGGGGCTTAGGGATTTTTTCAAAAAAATATTTTATGCTGGTTAAGTTTTTGAGGGCTGATTTCTTGACCTATGATCAAAAGACTTCCGTTTCCATCGCCAAAGCTTTCAGGGGTGCATTTTCACGCTTTTGGCACCATTTTTGAGTGAATTGCCAAAAGTCAGATTTTTGCTGAAATTGTGACCCCGGGGCTTAGGGACTTTTTCAAAAAAATATTTTCTGCCGGTTAAGTTTTTGAGGGCTGATTTCTTGTCCTGTGATAAAAAGCCTTCTTTTTCGAGTGCCAAACCTTTCAGGAGAGCATTTTCAGGCTTTTGGCACCATTTTTGAGTGAATTGCCAAAAGTCAGATTTTTGCTGAAATTGTGACCCCGGGGCTTAGGGATTTTTTCAAAAAAATATTTTCTGCCGGTTAAGTTTTTGAGGGCTGATTTCTTGTCCTGTGATAAAAAGACTTCTGTTTCCATCGCCAAAGCTTTCAGGGGAGCATTTTCAAGCTTTTGGCACCATTTTTGAGTGAATTGCCAAAAGTCAGATTTTTGCTGAAATTGTTCAAAAAAATATTTTCTGCCGGTTAAGTTTTTGAGGGCTGATTTCTTGTCCTGTGATAAAAAGACTTCTGTTTCCATCGCCAAAGCTTTCAGGGGAGCATTTTCAAGCTTTTGGCACCATTTTTGAGTGAATTGCCAAAAGTCAGATTTTTGCTGAAATTGTGACCCCGGGGCTTGGGATTTTTTCAAAAAAATATTTTCTGCCGGTTAAGTTTTTGAGGGCTGATTTATTTTCCTGTGATAAAAAGGCTTCTGTTTCGAGTGCCAAACCTTTCAGGAGAGCATTTTCAGGCTTTTGGCACCATTTTTGAGTGAATTGCCAAAAGTCAGATTTTTGCTGAAATTGTTCAAAAAAATATTTTCTGCCGGTTAAGTTTTTGAGGGCTGATTTCTTGTCCTGTGATAAAGAGACTTCTGTTTCCATCGCCAAAGCTTTCAGGGGAGCATTTTCAAGCTTTTGGCACCATTTTTGAGTGAATTGCCAAAAGTCAGATTTTTGCTGAAATTGTGACCCCGGGGCTTAGGGATTTTTTCAAAAAAATATTTTCTGCCGGTTAAGTTTTTGAGGGCTGATTTCTTGTCCTGTGATAAAAAGACTTCTGTTTCGAGTGCCAAACCTTTCAGGAGAGCATTTTCAGGCTTTTGGCACCATTTTTGAGTGAATTGCCAAAAGTCAGATTTTTGCTGAAATTGTGACCCCGGGGCTTAGGGAATTTTTTTAAAAAAATATTTTCTGCTGGTTAAGTTTTTGAGGGCTGATTTCTTGTCCTGTGCTAAAAAGCCTTCTGTTTCGAGTGCCAAACCTTTCAGGAGAGCATTTTCAAGCTTTTGGCACCATTTTTGAGTGAATTGCCAAAAGTCAGATTTTTGCTGAAATTGTGACCCCGGGGCTTAGGGATTTTTTCAAAAAAATATTTTCTGCCTGTTTAAATTTTTGAGGGCTGATTTCTTGTCCTGTGATAAAAAGACTTCTGTTTCCATCGCCAAAGCTTTCAGGGGAGCATTTTCAAGCTTTTGGCACCATTTTTGAGTGAATTGCCAAAAGTCAGATTTTTGCTGAAATTGTTCAAAAAAATATTTTCTGCCGGTTAAGTTTTTGAGGGCTGATTTCTTGTCCTGTGATAAAAAGCCTTCTGTTTCGAGTGCCAAACCTTTCAGGAGAGCATTTTCAGGCTTTTGGCACCATTTTTGAGTGAATTGCCAAAAGTCAGATTTTTGCTGAAATTGTTCAAAAAAATATTTTCTGCCGGTTAAGTTTTTGAGGGCTGATTTCTTGTCCTGTGATAAAAAGCCTTCTGTTTCGAGTGCCAAACCTTTCAGGGGAGCATTTTCAGGATTTTGGCACCATTTTTGAGTGAATTGCCAAAAGTCAGATTTTTGCTGAAATTGTGACCCCGGGGCTCAGGGATATTTTCAAAAAAATATTTTCTGCCGGTTACGTTTTTGAGGGCTGATTTCTTGTCCCGTGATAAAAAGGCTTCTGTTTCGAGTGCCAAACCTTTCAGGAGAGCATTTTCAAGCTTTTGGCACCACTTTTGAGTGAATTGCCAAAAGTCAGATTTTTGCTGAAATTGTGACCCCGGGGCTCAGGGATATTTTCAAAAAAATATTTTCTGCCGGTTAATTTTTTGAGGGCTGATTTATTTTCCTGTGATAAAAAGTCTTCTGTTTCGAGTGCCAAACCTTTCAGGGGAGCATTTTCAGGCTTTTGGCACCATTTTTGAGTGAATTGCCAAAAGTCAGGTTTTGCTGAAATTGTTCAAAAAAATATTTTCTGCCGGTTAAGTTTTTGAGGGCTGATTTCTTGCCCTGTGATAAAGAGACTTCTATATCCATCGCCAAAGCTTTCAGGGGAGCATTTTCAAGCTTTTGGCACCATTTTTGAGTGAATTGCCAAAAGTCAGATTTTTGCTGAAATTGTGACCCCGGGGCTTAGGGATTTTTTCAAAAAAATATTTTCTGCCGGTTAAGTTTTTGAGGGCTGATTTCTTGTCCTGTGATAAAAAGCCTTCTGTTTCGAGTGCCAAACCTTTCAGGAGAGCATTTTCAAGCTTTTGGCACCATTTTTGAGTGAATTGCCAAAAGTCAGATTTTTGCTGAAATTGTGACCCCGGGGCTTAGGGATTTTTTTTAAAAAAAATATTTTCTGCTGGTTAAGTTTTTGAGGGCTGATTTCTTGACCTGTGATAAAAAGACTTCCGTTTCCATCGCCAAAGCTTTCAGGGGAGCATTTTCACGCTTTTGGCACCATTTTTGAGTGAATTGCCAAAAATCAGATTTTTGCTGAAATTGTGACCCCGGGGCTTAGGGATATTTTCAAAAAAATATTTTCTGCCGGTTGAGTTTTTGAGGGCTGATTTCTTGTCCTGTGATAAAAAGCCTTCTGTTTCGAGTGCCAAACCTTTCAGGAGAGCATTTTCAGGCTTTTGGCACCATTTTTGAGTGAATTGCCAAAAGTCAGATTTTTGCTGAAATTGTGACCCCGGGGCTTAGGGATTTTTTCAAAAAAATATTTTCTGCCGGTTAAGTTTTTGAGGGCTGATTTCTTGTCCTGTGATAAAAAGCCTTCTGTTTCGAGTGCCAAACCTTTCAGGAGAGCATTTTCAAGCTTTTGGCACCATTTTTGAGTGAATTGCCAAAAGTCAGATTTTTGCTGAAATTGTGACCCCGGGGCTTAGGGATTTTTTCAAAAAAATATTTTCTGCCTGTTTAAGTTTTTGAGGGCTGATTTCTTGTCCTGTGATAAAAAGACTTCTGTTTCCATCACCAAAGCTTTCAGGAGAGCATTTTCAGGCTTTTGGCACCATTTCTGAGTGAATTGCCAAAAGTCAGATTTTTGCTGAAATTGTGACCCCGGGGCTTAGGGATTTTTTCAAAAAAATATTTTCTGCCGGTTAAGTTTTTGAGGGCTGATTTCTTGTCCTGTGATAAAAAGCCTTCTGTTTCGAGTGCCAAACCTTTCAGGGGAGCATTTTCAGGCTTTTGGCACCATTTTTGAGTGAATTGCCAAAAGTCAGATTTTTGCTGAAATTGTTCAAAAAAATATTTTCTGCCGGTTAAGTTTTTGAGGGCTGATTTCTTGTCCTGTGATAAAGAGACTTCTGTTTCCATCGCCAAAGCTTTCAGGGGAGCATTTTCAGGCTTTTGGCACCATTTTTGAGTGAATTGCCAAAAGTCAGATTTTTGCTGAAATTGTGACCCCGGGGCTTAGGGATATTTTCAAAAAAATATTTTCTGCCGGTTACGTTTTTGAGGGCTGATTTATTTTCCTGTGATAAAAAGGCTTCTGTTTCGAGTGCCAAACCTTTCAGGAGAGCATTTTCAAGCTTTTGGCACCACTTTTGAGTGAATTGCCAAAAGTCAGATTTTTGCTGAAATTGTGACCCCGGGGCTTAGGGATTTTTTCAAAAAAATATTTTCTGCCGGTTAAGTTTTTGAGGGCTGATTTCTTGTCCTGTGATAAAAAGACTTCTGTTTCCATCGCCAAAGCTTTCAGGGGAGCATTTTCAAGCTTTTGGCACCATTTTTGAGTGAATTGCCAAAAGTCAGATTTTTGCTGAAATTGTGACCCCGGGGCTTGGGATTTTTTCAAAAAAATATTTTCTGCCGGTTAAGTTTTTGAAAGCTGATTTCTTGTCCTGTGATAAAAAGTCTTCTGTTTCGAGTGCCAAACCTTTCAGGAGAGTATTTTCAAGCTTTTGGCACCATTTGTGAGTGAATTGCCAAAAGTCAGATTTTTGCTGAAATTGTGACCCCGGGGCTTAGGGATTTTTTCAAAAAAATATTTTCTGCCGGTTAAGTTTTTGAGGGCTGATTTCTTGTCCTGTGATAAAAAGCCTTCTTTTTCGAGTGCCAAACCTTTCAGGAGAGCATTTTCAGGCTTTTGGCACCATTTCTGAGTGAATTGCCAAAAGTCAGATTTTTGCTGAAATTGTGACCCCGGGGCTTAGGGATTTTTTCAAAAAAATATTTTCTGCCGGTTAAGTTTTTGAGGGCTGATTTCTTGTCCTGTGATAAAAAGACTTCTGTTTCCATCGCCAAAGCTTTCAGGGGAGCATTTTCAAGCTTTTGGCACCATTTTTGAGTGAATTGCCAAAAGTCAGATTTTTGCTGAAATTGTGACCCCGGGGCTTGGGATTTTTTCAAAAAAATATTTTCTGCCGGTTAAGTTTTTGAGAGCTGATTTCTTGTCCTGTGATAAAAAGCCTTCTGTTTCGAGTGCCAAACCTTTCAGGGGAGCATTTTCAGGCTTTTGGCACCATTTTTGAGTGAATTGCCAAAAGTCAGATTTTTGCTGAAATTGTTCAAAAAAATATTTTCTGCCGGTTAAGTTTTTGAGGGCTGATTTCTTGTCCTGTGATAAAGAGACTTCTGTTTCCATCGCCAAAGCTTTCAGGGGAGCATTTTCAGGCTTTTGGCACCATTTTTGAGTGAATTGCCAAAAGTCAGATTTTTGCTGAAATTGTGACCCCGGGGCTTAGGGATATTTTCAAAAAAATATTTTCTGCCGGTTACGTTTTTGAGGGCTGATTTATTTTCCTGTGATAAAAAGGCTTCTGTTTCGAGTGCCAAACCTTTCAGGAGAGCATTTTCAAGCTTTTGGCACCACTTTTGAGTGAATTGCCAAAAGTCAGATTTTTGCTGAAATTGTGACCCCGGGGCTTAGGGATTTTTTCAAAAAAATATTTTCTGCCGGTTAAGTTTTTGAGGGCTGATTTCTTGTCCTGTGATAAAAAGACTTCTGTTTCCATCGCCAAAGCTTTCAGGGGAGCATTTTCAAGCTTTTGGCACCATTTTTGAGTGAATTGCCAAAAGTCAGATTTTTGCTGAAATTGTGACCCCGGGGCTTGGGATTTTTTCAAAAAAATATTTTCTGCCGGTTAAGTTTTTGAAAGCTGATTTCTTGTCCTGTGATAAAAAGTCTTCTGTTTCGAGTGCCAAACCTTTCAGGAGAGCATTTTCAAGCTTTTGGCACCATTTGTGAGTGAATTGCCAAAAGTCAGATTTTTGCTGAAATTGTGACCCCGGGGCTTAGGGATTTTTTCAAAAAAATATTTTCTGCCGGTTAAGTTTTTGAGGGCTGATTTCTTGTCCTGTGATAAAAAGCCTTCTTTTTCGAGTGCCAAACCTTTCAGGAGAGCATTTTCAGGCTTTTGGCACCATTTCTGAGTGAATTGCCAAAAGTCAGATTTTTGCTGAAATTGTGACCCCGGGGCTTAGGGATTTTTTCAAAAAAATATTTTCTGCCGGTTAAGTTTTTGAGGGCTGATTTCTTGTCCTGTGATAAAAAGACTTCTGTTTCCATCGCCAAAGCTTTCAGGGGAGCATTTTCAAGCTTTTGGCACCATTTTTGAGTGAATTGCCAAAAGTCAGATTTTTGCTGAAATTGTGACCCCGGGGCTTGGGATTTTTTCAAAAAAATATTTTCTGCCGGTTAAGTTTTTGAGAGCTGATTTCTTGTCCTGTGATAAAAAGTCTTCTGTTTCGAGTGCCAAACCTTTCAGGAGAGCATTTTCAAGCTTTTGGCACCATTTGTGAGTGAATTGCCAAAAGTCAGATTTTTGCTGAAATTGTGACCCCGGGGCTTAGGGATTTTTTCAAAAAAATATTTTCTGCTGGTTAAGTTTTTGAGGGCTGATTTCTTGTCCTGTGATAAAAAGTCTTCTGTTTCCATCGCCAAAGCTTTCAGGGGAGCATTTTCAAGCTTTTGGCACCATTTTTGAGTGAATTGCCAAAAGTCAGATTTTTGCTGAAATTGTGACCCCGGGGCTTAGGGATTTTTTCAAAAAAATATTTTCTGCCGGTTAAGTTTTTGAGAGCTGATTTCTTGTCCTGTGATAAAAAGACTTCTGTTTCCATCGCCAAAGCTTTCAGGGGAGCATTTTCAAGCTTTTGGCACCATTTGTGAGTGAATTGCCAAAAGTCAGATTTTTGCTGAAATTGTGACCCCGGGGCTTAGGGATTTTTTCAAAAAAATATTTTCTGCCGGTTAAGTTTTTGAGGGCTGATTTCTTGTCCTGTGATAAAAAGCCTTCTGTTTCGAGTGCCAAACCTTTCAGGAGAGCATTTTCAAGCTTTTGGCACCATTTTTGAGTGAATTGCCAAAAGTCAGATTTTTGCTGAAATTGTGACCCCGGGGCTTAGGGATTTTTTTAAAAAAAAATATTTTCTACTGGTTAAGTTTTTGAGGGCTGATTTCTTGACCTGTGATAAAAAGACTTCCGTTTCCATCGCCAAAGCTTTCAGGGGAGCATTTTCACGCTTTTGGCACCATTTTTGAGTGAATTGCCAAAAATCAGATTTTTGCTGAAATTGTGACCCCGGGGCTTAGGGATATTTTCAAAAAAATATTTTCTGCCGGTTAAGTTTTTGAGGGCTGATTTCTTGTCCTGTGATAAAAAGCCTTCTGTTTCGAGTGCCAAACCTTTCAGGAGAGCATTTTCAGGCTTTTGGCACCATTTTTGAGTGAATTGCCAAAAGTCAGATTTTTGCTGAAATTGTGACCCCGGGGCTTAGGGATTTTTTCAAAAAAATATTTTCTGCCTGTTTAAGTTTTTGAGGGCTGATTTCTTGTCCTGTGATAAAAAGACTTCTGTTTCCATCACCAAAGCTTTCAGGGGAGCATTTTCAAGCTTTTGGCACCATTTCTGAGTGAATTGCCAAAAGTCAGATTTTTGCTGAAATTGTGACCCCGGGGCTTGGGATTTTTTCAAAAAAATATTTTCTGCCGGTTAAGTTTTTGAGGGCTGATTTCTTGTCCTGTGATAAAAAGCCTTCTGTTTCGAGTGCCAAACCTTTCAGGAGAGCATTTTCAGGCTTTTGGCACCATTTTTGAGTGAATTGCCAAAAGTCAGATTTTTGCTGAAATTCTGACCCCGGGGCTTAGGGATTTTTTCAAAAAAATATTTTCTGCCTGTTTAAGTTTTTGAGGGCTGATTTCTTGTCCTGTGATAAAAAGACTTCTGTTTCCATCACCAAAGCTTTCAGGGGAGCATTTTCAAGCTTTTGGCACCATTTCTGAGTGAATTGCCAAAAGTCAGATTTTTGCTGAAATTGTGACCCCGGGGCTTGGGATTTTTTCAAAAAAATATTTTCTGCCGGTTAAGTTTTTGAGGGCTGATTTCTTGTCCTGTGATAAAGAGACTTCTGTTTCCATCGCCAAAGCTTTCAGGGGAGCATTTTCAGGCTTTTGGCACCATTTTTGAGTGAATTGCCAAAAGTCAGATTTTTGCTGAAATTGTGACCCCGGGGCTTAGGGATATTTTCAAAAAAATATTTTCTGCCGGTTATGTTTTTGAGGGCTGATTTATTTTCCTGTGATAAAAAGGCTTCTGTTTCGAGTGCCAAACCTTTCAGGAGAGCATTTTCAGGCTTTTGGCACCATTTTTGAGTGAATTGCCAAAAGTCAGATTTTTGCTGAAATTGTTCAAAAAAATATTTTCTGCCGGTTAAGTTTTTGAGGGCTGATTTCTTGTCCTGTGATAAAGAGACTTCTGTTTCCATCGCCAAAGCTTTCAGGGGAGCATTTTCAGGCTTTTGGCACCATTTTTGAGTGAATTGCCAAAAGTCAGATTTTTGCTGAAATTGTGACCCCGGGGCTTAGGGATATTTTCAAAAAAATATTTTCTGCCGGTTACGTTTTTGAGGGCTGATTTATTTTCCTGTGATAAAAAGGCTTCTGTTTCGAGTGCCAAACCTTTCAGGAGAGCATTTTCAAGCTTTTGGCACCACTTTTGAGTGAATTGCCAAAAGTCAGATTTTTGCTGAAATTGTGACCCCGGGGCTTAGGGATTTTTTCAAAAAAATATTTTCTGCCGGTTAAGTTTTTGAGGGCTGATTTCTTGTCCTGTGATAAAAAGACTTCTGTTTCCATCGCCAAAGCTTTCAGGGGAGCATTTTCAAGCTTTTGGCACCATTTTTGAGTCAATTGCCAAAAGTAAGATTTTTGCTGAAATTGTGACCCCGGGGCTTAGGGATTTTTTCAAAAAAATATTTTCTGCCGGTTAAGTTTTTGAGGGCTGATTTCTTGTCCTGTGATAAAAAGCCTTCTGTTTCGAGTGCCAAACCTTTCAGGAGAGCATTTTCAAGCTTTTGGCACCATTTTTGAGTGAATTGCCAAAAGTCAGATTTTTGCTGAAATTGTGACCCCGGGGCTTAGGGATTTTTTTTAAAAAAAATATTTTCTGCTGGTTAAGTTTTTGAGGGCTGATTTCTTGACCTGTGATAAAAAGACTTCCGTTTCCATCGCGAAAGCTTTCAGGGGAGCATTTTCACGCTTTTGGCACCATTTTTGAGTGAATTGCCAAAAGTCAGATTTTTGCTGAAATTGTGACCCCGGGGCTTAGGGATTTTTTCAAAAAAATATTTTCTGCCGGTTAAGTTTTTGAGGGTTGATTTCTTGTCCTGTGATAAAAAGCCTTCTGTTTCGAGTGCCAAACCTTTCAGGAGAGCATTTTCAAGCTTTTGGCACCATTTTTGAGTGAATTGCCAAAAGTCAGATTTTTGCTGAAATTGTGACCCCGGGGCTTAGGGATTTTTTCAAAAAAATATTTTCTGCCTGTTTAAGTTTTTGAGGGCTGATTTCTTGTCCTGTGATAAAAAGACTTCTGTTTCCATCACCAAAGCTTTCAGGAGAGCATTTTCAGGCTTTTGGCACCATTTCTGAGTGAATTGCCAAAAGTCAGATTTTTGCTGAAATTGTGACCCCGGGGCTTAGGGATTTTTTCAAAAAAATATTTTCTGCCGGTTAAGTTTTTGAGGGCTGATTTCTTGTCCTGTGATAAAAAGCCTTCTGTTTCGAGTGCCAAACCTTTCAGGGGAGCATTTTCAGGCTTTTGGCACCATTTTTGAGTGAATTGCCAAAAGTCAGATTTTTGCTGAAATTGTTCAAAAAAATATTTTCTGCCGGTTAAGTTTTTGAGGGCTGATTTCTTGTCCTGTGATAAAGAGACTTCTGTTTCCATCGCCAAAGCTTTCAGGGGAGCATTTTCAGGCTTTTGGCACCATTTTTGAGTGAATTGCCAAAAGTCAGATTTTTGCTGAAATTGTGACCCCGGGGCTTAGGGATATTTTCAAAAAAATATTTTCTGCCGGTTACGTTTTTGAGGGCTGATTTATTTTCCTGTGATAAAAAGGCTTCTGTTTCGAGTGCCAAACCTTTCAGGAGAGCATTTTCAAGCTTTTGGCACCACTTTTGAGTGAATTGCCAAAAGTCAGATTTTTGCTGAAATTGTGACCCCGGGGCTTAGGGATTTTTTGAAAAAAATATTTTCTGCCGGTTAAGTTTTTGAGGGCTGATTTCTTGTCCTGTGATAAAAAGACTTCTGTTTCCATCGCCAAAGCTTTCAGGGGAGCATTTTCAAGCTTTTGGCATCATTTTTGAGTGAATTGCCAAAAGTCAGATTTTTGCTGAAATTGTGACCCCGGGGCTTGGGATTTTTTCAAAAAAATATTTTCTGCCGGTTAAGTTTTTGAAAGCTGATTTCTTGTCCTGTGATAAAAAGTCTTCTGTTTCGAGTGCCAAACCTTTCAGGAGAGCATTTTCAAGCTTTTGACACCATTTGTGAGTGAATTGCCAAAAGTCAGATTTTTGCTGAAATTGTGACCCCGGGGCTTAGGGATTTTTTCAAAAAAATATTTTCTGCCGGTTAAGTTTTTGAGGGCTGATTTCTTGTCCTGTGATAAAAAGTCTTCTGTTTCCATCGCCAAAGCTTTCAGGGGAGCATTTTCAAGCTTTTGGCACCATTTTTGAGTGAATTGCCAAAAGTCAGATTTTTGCTGAAATTGTGACCCCGGGGCTTAGGGATTTTTTCAAAAAAATATTTTCTGCCGGTTAAGTTTTTGAGGGCTGATTTCTTGTCCTGTGATAAAAAGCCTTCTTTTTCGAGTGCCAAACCTTTCAGGAGAGCATTTTCAGGCTTTTGGCACCATTTCTGAGTGAATTGCCAAAAGTCAGATTTTTGCTGAAATTGTGACCCCGGGGCTTAGGGATTTTTTCAAAAAAATATTTTCTGCCGGTTAAGTTTTTGAGGGCTGATTTCTTGTCCTGTGATAAAAAGACTTCTGTTTCCATCGCCAAAGCTTTCAGGGGAGCATTTTCAAGCTTTTGGCACCATTTTTGAGTGAATTGCCAAAAGTCAGATTTTTGCTGAAATTGTGACCCCGGGGCTTGGGATTTTTTCAAAAAAATATTTTCTGCCGGTTAAGTTTTTGAGAGCTGATTTCTTGTCCTGTGATAAAAAGTCTTCTGTTTCGAGTGCCAAACCTTTCAGGAGAGCATTTTCAAGCTTTTGGCACCATTTGTGAGTGAATTGCCAAAAGTCAGATTTTTGCTGAAATTGTGACCCCGGGGCTTAGGGATTTTTTCAAAAAAATATTTTCTGCTGGTTAAGTTTTTGAGGGCTGATTTCTTGTCCTGTGATAAAAAGTCTTCTGTTTCCATCGCCAAAGCTTTCAGGGGAGCATTTTCAAGCTTTTGGCACCATTTTTGAGTGAATTGCCAAAAGTCAGATTTTTGCTGAAATTGTGACCCCGGGGCTTAGGGATTTTTTCAAAAAAATATTTTCTGCCGGTTAAGTTTTTGAGAGCTGATTTCTTGTCCTGTGATAAAAAGACTTCTGTTTCCATCGCCAAAGCTTTCAGGGGAGCATTTTCAAGCTTTTGGCACCATTTGTGAGTGAATTGCCAAAAGTCAGATTTTTGCTGAAATTGTGACCCCGGGGCTTAGGGATTTTTTCAAAAAAATATTTTCTGCCGGTTAAGTTTTTGAGGGCTGATTTCTTGTCCTGTGATAAAAAGCCTTCTGTTTCGAGTGCCAAACCTTTCAGGGGAGCATTTTCAGGCTTTTGGCACCATTTTTCAGTGAATTGCCAAAAGTCAGGTTTTGCTGAAATTGTTCAAAAAAATATTTTCTGCCGGTTAAGTTTTTGAGGGCTGATTTCTTGCCCTGTGATAAAGAGGCTTCTATTTCCATCGCCAAAGCTTTCAGGGGAGCATTTTCAAGCTTTTGGCACCATTTTTGAGTGAATTGCCAAAAGTCAGAGTTTTGCTGAAATTGTGACCCCGGGGCTTAGGGATTTTTTCAAAAAAATATTTTCTGCCGGTTAAGTTTTTGAGGGCTGATTTCTTGTCCTGTGATAAAAAGCCTTCTGTTTCGAGTGCCAAACCTTTCAGGAGAGCATTTTCATGCTTTTGGCACCATTTTTGAGTGAATTGCCAAAAGTCAGATTTTTGCTGAAATTGTGACCCCGGGGCTTAGGGATTTGATTTTAAAAAAATATTTTCTACTGGTTAAGTTTTTGAGGGCTGATTTCTTGACCTGTGATAAAAAGACTTCCGTTTCCATCGCCAAAGCTTTCAGGGGAGCATTTTCACGCTTTTGGCACCATTTTTGAGTGAATTGCCAAAAATCAGATTTTTGCTGAAATTGTGACCCCGGGGCTTAGGGATATTTTCAAAAAAATATTTTCTGCCGGTTACGTTTTTGAGGGCTGATTTATTTTCCTGTGATAAAAAGGCTTCTGTTTCGAGTGCCAAACCTTTCAGGAGAGCATTTTCAAGCTTTTGGCACCACTTTTGAGTGAATTGCCAAAAGTCAGATTTTTGCTGAAATTGTGACCCCGGGGCTTAGGGATTTTTTCAAAAAAATATTTTCTGCCTGTTTAAGTTTTTGAGGGCTGATTTCTTGTCCTGTGATAAAAAGACTTCTGTTTCCATCACCAAAGCTTTCAGGGGAGCATTTTCAAGCTTTTGGCACCATTTCTGAGTGAATTGCCAAAAGTCAGATTTTTGCTGAAATTGTGACCCCGGGGCTTGGGATTTTTTCAAAAAAATATTTTCTGCCGGTTAAGTTTTTGAGGGCTGATTTCTTGTCCTGTGATAAAAAGCCTTCTGTTTCGAGTGCCAAACCTTTCAGGGGAGCATTTTCAGGCTTTTGGCACCATTTTTGAGTGAATTGCCAAAAGTCAGATTTTTGCTGAAATTGTTCAAAAAAATATTTTCTGCCGGTTAAGTTTTTGAGGGCTGATTTCTTGTCCTGTGATAAAGAGACTTCTGTTTCCATCGCCAAAGCTTTCAGGGGAGCATTTTCAGGCTTTTGGCACCATTTTTGAGTGAATTGCCAAAAGTCAGATTTTTGCTGAAATTGTGACCCCGGGGCTTAGGGATATTTTCAAAAAAATATTTTCTGCCGGTTACGTTTTTGAGGGCTGATTTATTTTCCTGTGATAAAAAGGCTTCTGTTTCGAGTGCCAAACCTTTCAGGAGAGCATTTTCAAGCTTTTGGCACCACTTTTGAGTGAATTGCCAAAAGTCAGATTTTTGCTGAAATTGTGACCCCGGGGCTTAGGGATTTTTTCAAAAAAATATTTTCTGCCGGTTAAGTTTTTGAGGGCTGATTTCTTGTCCTGTGATAAAAAGACTTCTGTTTCCATCGCCAAAGCTTTCAGGGGAGCATTTTCAAGCTTTTGGCACCATTTTTGAGTAAATTGCCAAAAGTCAGATTTTTGCTGAAATTGTGACCCCGGGGCTTGGGATTTTTTCAAAAAAATATTTTCTGCCGGTTAAGTTTTTGAGAGCTGATTTCTTGTCCTGTCATAAAAAGTCTTCTGTTTCGAGTGCCAAACCTTTCAGGAGAGCATTTTCAAGCTTTTGGCACCATTTGTGAGTGAATTGCCAAAAGTCAGATTTTTGCTGAAATTGTGACCCCGGGGCTTAGGGATTTTTTCAAAAAAATATTTTCTGCCGGTTAAGTTTTTGAGGGCTGATTTCTTGTCCTGTGATAAAAAGTCTTCTGTTTCCATCGCCAAAGCTTTCAGGGGAGCATTTTCAAGCTTTTGGCACCATTTTTGAGTGAATTGCCAAAAGTCAGATTTTTGCTGAAATTGTGACCCCGGGGCTTAGGGATTTTTTCAAAAAAATATTTTCTGCCGGTTAAGTTTTTGAGGGCTGATTTCTTGTCCTGTGATAAAAAGCCTTCTTTTTCGAGTGCCAAACCTTTCAGGAGAGCATTTTCAGGCTTTTGGCACCATTTCTGAGTGAATTGCCAAAAGTCAGATTTTTGCTGAAATTGTGACCCCGGGGCTTAGGGATTTTTTCAAAAAAATATTTTCTGCCGGTTAAGTTTTTGAGGGCTGATTTCTTGTCCTGTGATAAAAAGACTTCTGTTTCGAGTGCCAAACCTTTCAGGAGAGCATTTTCAGGCTTTTGGCACCATTTTTGAGTGAATTGCCAAAAGTCAGATTTTTGCTGAAATTGTTCAAAAAAATATTTTCTGCCGGTTAAGTTTTTGAGGGCTGATTTCTTGTCCTGTGATAAAGAGACTTCTGTTTCCATCGCCAAAGCTTTCAGGGGAGCATTTTCAAGCTTTTGGCACCATTTTTGAGTGAATTGCCAAAAGTCAGATTTTTGCTGAAATTGTGACCCCGGGGCTTGGGATTTTTTCAAAAAAATATTTTCTGCCGGTTAAGTTTTTGAGGGCTGATTTCTTGTCCTGTGATAAAGAGACTTCTGTTTCCATCGCCAAAGCTTTCAGGGGAGCATTTTCAGGCTTTTGGCACCATTTTTGAGTAAATTGCCAAAAGTCAGATTTTTGCTGAAATTGTGACCCCGGGGCTTGGGATTTTTTCAAAAAAATATTTTCTGCCGGTGAAGTTTTTGAGAGCTGATTTCTTGTCCTGTCATAAAAAGTCTTCTGTTTCGAGTGCCAAACCTTTCAGGAGAGCATTTTCAAGCTTTTGGCACCATTTGTGAGTGAATTGCCAAAAGTCAGATTTTTGCTGAAATTGTGACCCCGGGGCTTGGGATTTTTTCAAAAAAATATTTTCTGCCGGTTAAGTTTTTGAGGGCTGATTTCTTGTCCTGTGATAAAGAGACTTCTGTTTCCATCGCCAAAGCTTTCAGGGGAGCATTTTCAGGCTTTTGGCACCATTTTTGAGTGAATTGCCAAAAGTCAGATTTTTGCTGAAATTGTGACCCCGGGGCTTAGGGATATTTTCAAAAAAATATTTTCTGCCGGTTACGTTTTTGAGGGCTGATTTATTTTCCTGTGATAAAAAGGCTTCTGTTTCGAGTGCCAAACCTTTCAGGAGAGCATTTTCAAGCTTTTGGCACCACTTTTGAGTGAATTGCCAAAAGTCAGATTTTTGCTGAAATTGTGACCCCGGGGCTTAGGGATTTTTTCAAAAAAATATTTTCTGCCGGTTAAGTTTTTGAGGGCTGATTTCTTGTCCTGTGATAAAAAGACTTCTGTTTCGAGTGCCAAACCTTTCAGGAGAGCATTTTCAAGCTTTTGGCACCATTTTTGAGTGAATTGCCAAAAGTCAGATTTTTGCTGAAATTGTGACCCCGGGGCTTGGGATTTTTTCAAAAAAATATTTTCTGCCGGTTAAGTTTTTGAGAGCTGATTTCTTGTCCTGTCATAAAAAGTCTTCTGTTTCGAGTGCCAAACCTTTCAGGAGAGCATTTTCAAGCTTTTGGCACCATTTGTGAGTGAATTGCCAAAAGTCAGATTTTTGCTGAAATTGTGACCCCGGGGCTTAGGGATTTTTTCAAAAAAATATTTTCTGCCGGTTAAGTTTTTGAGGGCTGATTTCTTGTCCTGTGATAAAAAGTCTTCTGTTTCCATCGCCAAAGCTTTCAGGGTAGCATTTTCAAGCTTTTGGCACCATTTTTGAGTGAATTGCCAAAAGTCAGATTTTTGCTGAAATTGTGACCCCGGGGCTTAGGGATTTTTTCAAAAAAATATTTTCTGCCGGTTAAGTTTTTGAGGGCTGATTTCTTGTCCTGTGATAAAAAGCCTTCTGTTTCGAGTGCCAAACCTTTCAGGAGAGCATTTTCAGGCTTTTGGCACCATTTCTGAGTGAATTGCCAAAAGTCAGATTTTTGCTGAAATTGTGACCCCGGGGCTTAGGGATTTTTTCAAAAAAATATTTTCTGCCGGTTAAGTTTTTGAGGGCTGATTTCTTGTCCTGTGATAAAAAGACTTCTGTTTCGAGTGCCAAACCTTTCAGGAGAGCATTTTCAGGCTTTTGGCACCATTTTTGAGTGAATTGCCAAAAGTCAGATTTTTGCTGAAATTGTTCAAAAAAATATTTTCTGCCGGTTAAGTTTTTGAGGGCTGATTTCTTGTCCTGTGATAAAGAGACTTCTGTTTCCATCGCCAAAGCTTTCAGGGGAGCATTTTCAAGCTTTTGGCACCATTTTTGAGTGAATTGCCAAAAGTCAGATTTTTGCTGAAATTGTGACCCCGGGGCTTGGGATTTTTTCAAAAAAATATTTTCTGCCGGTTAAGTTTTTGAGGGCTGATTTCTTGTCCTGTGATAAAAAGGCTTCTGTTTCGAGTGCCAAACCTTTCAGGAGAGCATTTTCAAGCTTTTGGCACCATTTTTGAGTGAATTGCCAAAAGTCAGATTTTTGCTGAAATTGTGACCCCGGGGCTTAGGGATTTTTTCAAAAAAATATTTTCTGCCGGTTAAGTTTTTGAGGGCTGATTTCTTGTCCTGTTATAAAAAGGCTTCTGTTTCAAGTGCCAAACCTTTCAGGAGAGCATTTTCAAGCTTTTGGCACCACTTTTGAGTGAATTGCCAAAAGTCAGATTTTTGCTGAAATTGTGACCCCGGGGCTTAGGGATTTTTCCCAAAAAATATTTTCTGCCGGTTAAGTTTTTGAGGGCTGATTTCTTGTCCTGTGATAAAAAGACTTCTGTTTCCATCGCCAAAGCTTTCAGGGGAGCATTTTCAAGCTTTTGGCACCATTTTTGAGTGAATTGCCAAAAGTCAGATTTTTGCTGAAATTGTTCAAAAAAATATTTTCTGCCGGTTAAGTTTTTGAGGGCTGATTTCTTGTCCTGTGATAAAAAGACTTCTGTTTCCATCGCCAAAGCTTTCAGGGGAGCATTTTCAAGCTTTTGGCACCATTTTTGAGTGAATTGCCAAAAGTCAGATTTTTGCTGAAATTGTGACCCCGGGGCTTAGGGATTTTTTCAAAAAAATATTTTCTGCCGGTTAAGTTTTTGAGGGCTGATTTCTTGTCCTGTGATAAAAAGCCTTCTGTTTCTAGTGCCAAACCTTTCAGGAGAGCATCTTCAAGCTTTTGGCACCATTTTTGAGTGAATTGCCAAAAGTCAGATTTTTGCTGAAATTGTGACCCCGGGGCTTAGGGATTTTTTCAAAAAAATATTTTCTGCCGGTTAAGTTTTTGAGGGCTGATTTCTTGTCCTGTGATAAAAAGCCTTCTGTTTCTAGTGCCAAACCTTTCAGGAGAGCATCTTCAAGCTTTTGGCACCACTTTTGAGTGAATTGCCAAAAGTCAGATTTTTGCTGAAATTGTGACCCCGGGGCTTAGGGATTTTTTCAAAAAAATATTTTCTGCCGGTTAAGTTTTTGAGGGCTGATTTCTTGTCCTGTGATAAAAAGCCTTCTGTTTCGAGTGCCAAACCTTTCAGGGGAGCATTTTCAGGCTTTTGGCACCATTTTTCAGTGAATTGCCAAAAGTCAGGTTTTGCTGAAATTGTTCAAAAAAATATTTTCTGCCGGTTAAGTTTTTGAGGGCTAGATAGATAGATAATATTTATTGCGGCCATAGGCCCATACAGGTAAAAACAACACATAAGTGACAGCTTGTGCCGTAGGGAAAAGAAAAAACAGTCGCTAAAACACCACTATAACAATAAAATACTATAAGATGGAAAGGCATGCTACGCCTTAATTAGCTTGTAGCGCTCCTTGGCGTCGCTTTTGGGAGAGGACAGCGACCAGGAACCTAGCCACTTTCAGGGTCGTGTGGGAATCCTTATCCTGCAAGATTTGGGCAAGGTGGAATTTTGGTGGGGTGCCCTCTAGTTTCTGTATGATTGATCCCAACAAATTTGCCCGTGGCACATTGAACAGGGGGCAAGTGAACATAATGTGCTGGAGCGACTCCGGCGTCACCTTATCACATTCGCACGTGGCGGGGACTTGGCCCTTTGAGAATCTATGTCTCAGGACATTGGAGGGGAAAACGTTGAACCTCGCTTTGGTGAAGGCCAGTCTATGGGCAACAGTCGAAAGGGAGGAGAGGTATGATGGAACGCAATAAGTTAAAGTGATACCAATGTTCTGGGGCGAACAAACACCTCCCCCCAGCGTATAATTTTGCTGCAAGTCGATGTCATCCAGTCTTTGACGGATCAGTCTTTGAGCAGTGATTTGATCTAGTTTTAGGGAATCTGAAGGAGAGATTCCATAGCTCAGGAGTTTTGCATGAATTTTACTAGTCCAAAGGCTGGAGAATTCATCTCGCCATAAGCATTGGACAAGGTAATGGTTTGGTAATCTATGCCACAATGATAACCAGTAATTGAAGACTTGCTTCCACAGGCAAGTTTCTAAGGATGCGATCTTCAATTCTAGTCGCATGGCTGCGTTGCTTACGCACAGGGGGAGCATTAGGAGCCGGCGTAGGAATTGGCTTTGCAGAGTCTCAAGGGGAGCAAGATCTGTCATCACGGCCCAGAGCGGGGCAGCATAAGCAAGCACTGCAACCACTTTTGCCTTGAACACCTTTAGGGCCGAGGGAACATGCAGAGCTCCATCCGAAAAGAAAAATCGGAGGAGCGCATATGACAGGGTTTTGGCCTTGTTAAGTAGGTGTTGAATTTGAGCTTTCCATCCCAAGTTGTATTGAAAAATAACTCCTAGATATTGAAATTTTAGGACTTGCTCTATTTTTGCTCCACCAAGCTTCCATTTGTATAATCTCCGGCTTCTGGAGAAGATCAGAATCTTGGACTTAGCATGGTTGATGGTTAATTGGTTGAGTTGGCAATACGTGGCAAAGATCTTCAGAGCTCTGGTTAGTCCAACACGTGTATAAGATAGAATTACCGCGTCGTCCGCATATAAAAGGAGTGGGCAGCGGTAATCCGCTAGTCTAGGCGCGTGTGTACTTGGAGATGAGTAAACTAGGGGTGCTCGCATGTCGCTGATGAAAAGGTTGAATAGGCAGGGAGCCAATATACATCCTTGGCGCACTCCCTTGTTTATTGGTATCGAATTTGTGAGGTCGCCCGCAGGAGTAAGTCTCACTCTGGCAAAGGTACCTTCGTGGAGCTGACTTATGAGCCATAAGAGTCTTCTATCAATGCCCTGTTTCGCAAGTTTCTCCCAAAGAATATTTCTAGGAACGCTGTCAAAGGCTGCCTTTAGATCTAAGAAGGCAGCACAGAGGTTGCCCCGGGGAGGGGAGGAGTACTTCCGTGCCAGATGATAAAGAATTATTGCATGATCTGTTGTAGAACGTTTAGTTCTGAACCCTGCTTGTTCGTGGCCAATCTGGTTAGTCTCATCTACCCATCGCAATAATTTAGTCAGCAAAAAGCTGGCATAAATTTTCCCTATGATCGAGAGGAGGCTGATGTTGCGGTAGTTTTCCGGCTCCGTTGGAGAACCTTTTTTATGAATTGGTACTATAATGGCCTCCTTCCATACTTTGGGGATGAGACCGGAAGTGTTGATTGCATCGAAGGTTTTGGCCAAGATGCCGGCCCACCATTTTGGGTGTAGTTTGATGGCTTCAGCAGGGATCAAGTCGGGCCCAGGGGCTTTGCCCGGTTTCAGCTGAGCTATTAGCTTGGCTATTTCGTCAGGATCGGTGGGAGGCCAGATAGGTAGGTGGGTAAACAGATGCATCAGATGGTCGGAGGGAGCATCTGCCTGTGAGAAGCATTTCTTCAGGAACAATTCCCATGTCGGTGCAGAGATGACTGCCCTTGGGTATTTCCTCACCCTTCTGTTAATCAAAGACCAGAATTCCCTGGATCTGTGTGGTTTTGAAGCAGTAATCAAAGCCTGCCAACGATTATGTTGCCACTCACGCTTGGCGGTTTTCTGCGTGCGTTTGTAGACTTGCTTGGCTTGGGCATAACTAGCTGGCAGAGTAGATGCATCGGAGATCTTATATACATTATATATAGCACGGAGGCGCTGTCTTGCTTGTTTGCACTGAGAATTATACCAGGGGGCACCGTGAGTATACTCGATTCGATTTAAATTTTTGGGTGGTAACCTAAAGAAGGACGTAAGATCAGTCGTATGATGGTGGAAGTGCTTCAACACTATGCTATGCTCGTCTGAGGCAGAGCCTATGTTGGAATGGGGCCTGAGGATTTCTTTTTGAAAGAATTCCTGGTACCTTTGAGCCTGGGTCTCCGACCATTTGATTCCTCTTACTTGGAGAGATTCGTTGGTTACCATCTGGGTCGCATGTCTATGAGCCTCCTGCTGCCAGTTCAGGGAAAGCTTAGCTACAAGGGGAAGATGATCACTAAATTGTACATTCTCGATCTTAAAAGTGGAAATACACTTAAGTAGATCCCTAGAGACCAACAGGTAATCGAGGACGCTGTTTGATTTAACGCTCAGGTGAGTGAAATCCCCTGGAATATCAGGGAGGCATGTGCCATTTAAGGGCACCAAATTCAAACGGATGGCCATTTGATAGAGGAGTACTCCAGCCTCATTTGCTCTGTGGTCTTTAGAAGTTCTCCTCATGATATGTTCCAGGTCGTAATTATCAAGGTTTGGGGTAACCCACCATTTGGCTTTGGTCAGCGAGTCCCAGTTTGCTGCTGTGCGGGCATTAAAATCGCCACCTATAATGGCCGGGGTGTTAGGGAACTTAACATAGCATGAGAGCAAATGCTCTTCTAGCGAGCCCCATTTAGAGCCCAGTTCGAGGGAAGAACCCCCAGGAGGCAAGTAAACATTTGTAACTAGGAGCGAGATCTTTTCCCCCGTAATCAGCCCGGTAAGGGCGTAGGGAGGCAAGGCCTGTACTAGAGTAAATTTAGAATTTTGAGGGCTGATTTCTTGCCCTGTGATAAAGAGGCTTCTATTTCCATCGCCAAAGCTTTCAGGGGAGCATTTTCAAGCTTTTGGCACCATTTTTGAGTGAATTGCCAAAAGTCAGATTTTTGCTGAAATTGTGACCCCGGGGCTTAGGGATTTTTTCAAAAAAATATTTTCTGCCGGTTAAGTTTTTGAGGGCTGATTTCTTGTCCTGTGATAAAAAGCCTTCTGTTTCGAGTGCCAAACCTTTCAGGAGAGCATTTTCATGCTTTTGGCACCATTTTTGAGTGAATTGCCAAAAGTCAGATTTTTGCTGAAATTGTGACCCCGGGGCTTAGGGATTTGATTTTAAAAAAATATTTTCTACTGGTTAAGTTTTTGAGGGCTGATTTCTTGACCTGTGATAAAAAGACTTCCGTTTCCATCGCCAAAGCTTTCAGGGGAGCATTTTCACGCTTTTGGCACCATTTTTGAGTGAATTGCCAAAAATCAGATTTTTGCTGAAATTGTGACCCCGGGGCTTAGGGATATTTTCAAAAAAATATTTTCTGCCGGTTAAGTTTTTGAGGGCTGATTTCTTGTCCTGTGATAAAAAGCCTTCTGTTTCGAGTGCCAAACCTTTCAGGAGAGCATTTTCAGGCTTTTGGCACCATTTTTGAGTGAATTGCCAAAAGTCAGATTTTTGCTGAAATTGTGACCCCGGGGCTTAGGGATTTTTTCAAAAAAATATTTTCTGCCGGTTAAGTTTTTGAGGGCTGATTTCTTGTCTTGTGATAAAAAGCCTTCTGTTTCGAGTGCCAAACCTTTCAGGAGAGCATTTTCAAGCTTTTGGCACCATTTTTGAGTGAATTGCCAAAAGTCAGATTTTTGCTGAAATTGTGACCCCGGGGCTTAGGGATTTTTTCAAAAAAATATTTTCTGCCTGTTTAAGTTTTTGAGGGCTGATTTCTTGTCCTGTGATAAAAAGACTTCTGTTTCCATCACCAAAGCTTTCAGGGGAGCATTTTCAAGCTTTTGGCACCATTTCTGAGTGAATTGCCAAAAGTCAGATTTTTGCTGAAATTGTGACCCCGGGGCTTGGGATTTTTTCAAAAAAATATTTTCTGCCGGTTAAGTTTTTGAGGGCTGATTTCTTGTCCTGTGATAAAAAGCCTTCTGTTTCGAGTGCCAAACCTTTCAGGGGAGCATTTTCAGGCTTTTGGCACCATTTTTGAGTGAATTGCCAAAAGTCAGATTTTTGCTGAAATTGTTCAAAAAAATATTTTCTGCCGGTTAAGTTTTTGAGGGCTGATTTCTTGTCCTGTGATAAAGAGACTTCTGTTTCCATCGCCAAAGCTTTCAGGGGAGCATTTTCAGGCTTTTGGCACCATTTTTGAGTGAATTGCCAAAAGTCAGATTTTTGCTGAAATTGTGACCCCGGGGCTTAGGGATATTTTCAAAAAAATATTTTCTGCCGGTTACGTTTTTGAGGGCTGATTTATTTTCCTGTGATAAAAAGGCTTCTGTTTCGAGTGCCAAACCTTTCAGGAGAGCATTTTCAAGCTTTTGGCACCACTTTTGAGTGAATTGCCAAAAGTCAGATTTTTGCTGAAATTGTGACCCCGGGGCTTAGGGATTTTTTCAAAAAAATATTTTCTGCCGGTTAAGTTTTTGAGGGCTGATTTCTTGTCCTGTGATAAAAAGACTTCTGTTTCCATCGCCAAAGCTTTCAGGGGAGCATTTTCAAGCTTTTGGCACCATTTTTGAGTAAATTGCCAAAAGTCAGATTTTTGCTGAAATTGTGACCCCGGGGCTTGGGATTTTTTCAAAAAAATATTTTCTGCCGGTTAAGTTTTTGAGAGCTGATTTCTTGTCCTGTCATAAAAAGTCTTCTGTTTCGAGTGCCAAACCTTTCAGGAGAGCATTTTCAAGCTTTTGGCACCATTTGTGAGTGAATTGCCAAAAGTCAGATTTTTGCTGAAATTGTGACCCCGGGGCTTAGGGATTTTTTCAAAAAAATATTTTCTGCCGGTTAAGTTTTTGAGGGCTGATTTCTTGTCCTGTGATAAAAAGTCTTCTGTTTCCATCGCCAAAGCTTTCAGGGGAGCATTTTCAAGCTTTTGGCACCATTTTTGAGTGAATTGCCAAAAGTCAGATTTTTGCTGAAATTGTGACCCCGGGGCTTAGGGATTTTTTCAAAAAAATATTTTCTGCCGGTTAAGTTTTTGAGGGCTGATTTCTTGTCCTGTGATAAAAAGCCTTCTTTTTCGAGTGCCAAACCTTTCAGGAGAGCATTTTCAGGCTTTTGGCACCATTTCTGAGTGAATTGCCAAAAGTCAGATTTTTGCTGAAATTGTGACCCAGGGGCTTAGGGATTTTTTCAAAAAAATATTTTCTGCCGGTTAAGTTTTTGAGGGCTGATTTCTTGTCCTGTGATAAAAAGACTTCTGTTTCGAGTGCCAAACCTTTCAGGAGAGCATTTTCAGGCTTTTGGCACCATTTTTGAGTGAATTGCCAAAAGTCAGATTTTTGCTGAAATTGTTCAAAAAAATATTTTCTGCCGGTTAAGTTTTTGAGGGCTGATTTCTTGTCCTGTGATAAAGAGACTTCTGTTTCCATCGCCAAAGCTTTCAGGGGAGCATTTTCAAGCTTTTGGCACCATTTTTGAGTGAATTGCCAAAAGTCAGATTTTTGCTGAAATTGTGACCCCGGGGCTTGGGATTTTTTCAAAAAAATATTTTCTGCCGGTTAAGTTTTTGAGGGCTGATTTCTTGTCCTGTGATAAAGAGACTTCTGTTTCCATCGCCAAAGCTTTCAGGGGAGCATTTTCAGGCTTTTGGCACCATTTTTGAGTGAATTGCCAAAAGTCAGATTTTTGCTGAAATTGTGACCCCGGGGCTTAGGGATATTTTCAAAAAAATATTTTCTGCCGGTTACGTTTTTGAGGGCTGATTTATTTTCCTGTGATAAAAAGGCTTCTGTTTCGAGTGCCAAACCTTTCAGGAGAGCATTTTCAAGCTTTTGGCACCACTTTTGAGTGAATTGCCAAAAGTCAGATTTTTGCTGAAATTGTGACCCCGGGGCTTAGGGATTTTTTCAAAAAAAGATTTTCTGCCGGTTAAGTTTTTGAGGGCTGATTTCTTGTCCTGTGATAAAAAGACTTCTGTTTCCATCGCCAAAGCTTTCAGGGGAGCATTTTCAAGCTTTTGGCACCATTTTTGAGTAAATTGCCAAAAGTCAGATTTTTGCTGAAATTGTGACCCCGGGGCTTGGGATTTTTTCAAAAAAAAATTTTCTGCCGGTTAAGTTTTTGAGAGCTGATTTCTTGTCCTGTCATAAAAAGTCTTCTGTTTCGAGTGCCAAACCTTTCAGGAGAGCATTTTCAAGCTTTTGGCACCATTTGTGAGTGAATTGCCAAAAGTCAGATTTTTGCTGAAATTGTGACCCCGGGGCTTGGGATTTTTTCAAAAAAATATTTTCTGCCGGTTAAGTTTTTGAGGGCTGATTTCTTGTCCTGTGATAAAGAGACTTCTGTTTCCATCGCCAAAGCTTTCAGGGGAGCATTTTCAGGCTTTTGGCACCATTTTTGAGTGAATTGCCAAAAGTCAGATTTTTGCTGAAATTGTGACCCCGGGGCTTAGGGATATTTTCAAAAAAATATTTTCTGCCGGTTACGTTTTTGAGGGCTGATTTATTTTCCTGTGATAAAAAGGCTTCTGTTTCGAGTGCCAAACCTTTCAGGAGAGCATTTTCAAGCTTTTGGCACCACTTTTGAGTGAATTGCCAAAAGTCAGATTTTTGCTGAAATTGTGACCCCGGGGCTTAGGGATTTTTTCAAAAAAAGATTTTCTGCCGGTTAAGTTTTTGAGGGCTGATTTCTTGTCCTGTGATAAAAAGACTTCTGTTTCCATCGCCAAAGCTTTCAGGGGAGCATTTTCAAGCTTTTGGCACCATTTTTGAGTAAATTGCCAAAAGTCAGATTTTTGCTGAAATTGTGACCCCGGGGCTTGGGATTTTTTCAAAAAAATATTTTCTGCCGGTTAAGTTTTTGAGAGCTGATTTCTTGTCCTGTCATAAAAAGTCTTCTGTTTCGAGTGCCAAACCTTTCAGGAGAGCATTTTCAAGCTTTTGGCACCATTTTTGAGTGAATTGCCAAAAGTCAGATTTTTGCTGAAATTGTGACCCCGGGGCTTGGGATTTTTTCAAAAAAATATTTTCTGCCGGTTAAGTTTTTGAGAGCTGATTTCTTGTCCTGTCATAAAAAGTCTTCTGTTTCGAGTGCCAAACCTTTCAGGAGAGCATTTTCAAGCTTTTGGCACCATTTGTGAGTGAATTGCCAAAAGTCAGATTTTTGCTGAAATTGTGACCCCGGGGCTTAGGGATTTTTTCAAAAAAATATTTTCTGCCGGTTAAGTTTTTGAGGGCTGATTTCTTGTCCTGTGATAAAAAGTCTTCTGTTTCCATCGCCAAAGCTTTCAGGGGAGCATTTTCAAGCTTTTGGCACCATTTTTGAGTGAATTGCCAAAAGTCAGATTTTTGCTGAAATTGTGACCCCGGGGCTTAGGGATTTTTTCAAAAAAATATTTTCTGCCGGTTAAGTTTTTGAGGGCTGATTTCTTGTCCTGTGATAAAAAGCCTTCTGTTTCGAGTGCCAAACCTTTCAGGAGAGCATTTTCAGGCTTTTGGCACCATTTCTGAGTGAATTGCCAAAAGTCAGATTTTTGCTGAAATTGTGACCCCGGGGCTTAGGGATTTTTTCAAAAAAATATTTTCTGCCGGTTAAGTTTTTGAGGGCTGATTTCTTGTCCTGTGATAAAAAGACTTCTGTTTCGAGTGCCAAACCTTTCAGGAGAGCATTTTCAGGCTTTTGGCACCATTTTTGAGTGAATTGCCAAAAGTCAGATTTTTGCTGAAATTGTTCAAAAAAATATTTTCTGCCGGTTAAGTTTTTGAGGGCTGATTTCTTGTCCTGTGATAAAGAGACTTCTGTTTCCATCGCCAAAGCTTTCAGGGGAGCATTTTCAAGCTTTTGGCACCATTTTTGAGTGAATTGCCAAAAGTCAGATTTTTGCTGAAATTGTGACCCCGGGGCTTGGGATTTTTTCAAAAAAATATTTTCTGCCGGTTAAGTTTTTGAGGGCTGATTTCTTGTCCTGTGATAAAAAGGCTTCTGTTTCGAGTGCCAAACCTTTCAGGAGAGCATTTTCAAGCTTTTGGCACCATTTTTGAGTGAATTGCCAAAAGTCAGATTTTTGCTGAAATTGTGACCCCGGGGCTTAGGGATTTTTTCAAAAAAATATTTTCTGCCGGTTAAGTTTTTGAGGGCTGATTTCTTGTCCTGTTATAAAAAGGCTTCTGTTTCAAGTGCCAAACCTTTCAGGAGAGCATTTTCAAGCTTTTGGCACCACTTTTGAGTGAATTGCCAAAAGTCAGATTTTTGCTGAAATTGTGACCCCGGGGCTTAGGGATTTTTCCCAAAAAATATTTTCTGCCGGTTAAGTTTTTGAGGGCTGATTTCTTGTCCTGTGATAAAAAGCCTTCTTTTTCGAGTGCCAAACCTTTCAGGAGAGCATTTTCAGGCTTTTGGCACCATTTCTGAGTGAATTGCCAAAAGTCAGATTTTTGCTGAAATTGTGACCCAGGGGCTTAGGGATTTTTTCAAAAAAATATTTTCTGCCGGTTAAGTTTTTGAGGGCTGATTTCTTGTCCTGTGATAAAAAGACTTCTGTTTCGAGTGCCAAACCTTTCAGGAGAGCATTTTCAGGCTTTTGGCACCATTTTTGAGTGAATTGCCAAAAGTCAGATTTTTGCTGAAATTGTTCAAAAAAATATTTTCTGCCGGTTAAGTTTTTGAGGGCTGATTTCTTGTCCTGTGATAAAGAGACTTCTGTTTCCATCGCCAAAGCTTTCAGGGGAGCATTTTCAAGCTTTTGGCACCATTTTTGAGTGAATTGCCAAAAGTCAGATTTTTGCTGAAATTGTGACCCCGGGGCTTGGGATTTCTTCAAAAAAATATTTTCTGCCGGTTAAGTTTTTGAGGGCTGATTTCTTGTCCTGTGATAAAGAGACTTCTGTTTCCATCGCCAAAGCTTTCAGGGGAGCATTTTCAGGCTTTTGGCACCATTTTTGAGTGAATTGCCAAAAGTCAGATTTTTGCTGAAATTGTGACCCCGGGGCTTAGGGATATTTTCAAAAAAATATTTTCTGCCGGTTACGTTTTTGAGGGCTGATTTATTTTCCTGTGATAAAAAGGCTTCTGTTTCGAGTGCCAAACCTTTCAGGAGAGCATTTTCAAGCTTTTGGCACCACTTTTGAGTGAATTGCCAAAAGTCAGATTTTTGCTGAAATTGTGACCCCGGGGCTTAGGGATTTTTTCAAAAAAAGATTTTCTGCCGGTTAAGTTTTTGAGGGCTGATTTCTTGTCCTGTGATAAAAAGACTTCTGTTTCCATCGCCAAAGCTTTCAGGGGAGCATTTTCAAGCTTTTGGCACCATTTTTGAGTAAATTGCCAAAAGTCAGATTTTTGCTGAAATTGTGACCCCGGGGCTTGGGATTTTTTCAAAAAAATATTTTCTGCCGGTTAAGTTTTTGAGAGCTGATTTCTTGTCCTGTCATAAAAAGTCTTCTGTTTCGAGTGCCAAACCTTTCAGGAGAGCATTTTCAAGCTTTTGGCACCATTTGTGAGTGAATTGCCAAAAGTCAGATTTTTGCTGAAATTGTGACCCCGGGGCTTGGGATTTTTTCAAAAAAATATTTTCTGCCGGTTAAGTTTTTGAGGGCTGATTTCTTGTCCTGTGATAAAGAGACTTCTGTTTCCATCGCCAAAGCTTTCAGGGGAGCATTTTCAGGCTTTTGGCACCATTTTTGAGTGAATTGCCAAAAGTCAGATTTTTGCTGAAATTGTGACCCCGGGGCTTAGGGATATTTTCAAAAAAATATTTTCTGCCGGTTACGTTTTTGAGGGCTGATTTATTTTCCTGTGATAAAAAGGCTTCTGTTTCGAGTGCCAAATCTTTCAGGAGAGCATTTTCAAGCTTTTGGCACCACTTTTGAGTGAATTGCCAAAAGTCAGATTTTTGCTGAAATTGTGACCCCGGGGCTTAGGGATTTTTTCAAAAAAATATTTTCTGCCGGTTAAGTTTTTGAGGGCTGATTTCTTGTCCTGTGATAAAAAGACTTCTGTTTCGAGTGCCAAACCTTTCAGGAGAGCATTTTCAAGCTTTTGGCACCATTTTTGAGTGAATTGCCAAAAGTCAGATTTTTGCTGAAATTGTGACCCCGGGGCTTGGGATTTTTTCAAAAAAATATTTTCTGCCGGTTAAGTTTTTGAGAGCTGATTTCTTGTCCTGTCATAAAAAGTCTTCTGTTTCGAGTGCCAAACCTTTCAGGAGAGCATTTTCAAGCTTTTGGCACCATTTGTGAGTGAATTGCCAAAAGTCAGATTTTTGCTGAAATTGTGACCCCGGGGCTTAGGGATTTTTTCAAAAAAATATTTTCTGCCGGTTAAGTTTTTGAGGGCTGATTTCTTGTCCTGTGATAAAAAGTCTTCTGTTTCCATCGCCAAAGCTTTCAGGGGAGCATTTTCAAGCTTTTGGCACCATTTTTGAGTGAATTGCCAAAAGTCAGATTTTTGCTGAAATTGTGACCCCGGGGCTTAGGGATTTTTTCAAAAAAATATTTTCTGCCGGTTAAGTTTTTGAGGGCTGATTTCTTGTCCTGTGATAAAAAGCCTTCTGTTTCGAGTGCCAAACCTTTCAGGAGAGCATTTTCAGGCTTTTGGCACCATTTCTGAGTGAATTGCCAAAAGTCAGATTTTTGCTGAAATTGTGACCCCGGGGCTTAGGGATTTTTTCAAAAAAATATTTTCTGCCGGTTAAGTTTTTGAGGGCTGATTTCTTGTCCTGTGATAAAAAGACTTCTGTTTCGAGTGCCAAACCTTTCAGGAGAGCATTTTCAGGCTTTTGGCACCATTTTTGAGTGAATTGCCAAAAGTCAGATTTTTGCTGAAATTGTTCAAAAAAATATTTTCTGCCGGTTAAGTTTTTGAGGGCTGATTTCTTGTCCTGTGATAAAGAGACTTCTGTTTCCATCGCCAAAGCTTTCAGGGGAGCATTTTCAAGCTTTTGGCACCATTTTTGAGTGAATTGCCAAAAGTCAGATTTTTGCTGAAATTGTGACCCCGGGGCTTGGGATTTTTTCAAAAAAATATTTTCTGCCGGTTAAGTTTTTGAGGGCTGATTTCTTGTCCTGTGATAAAAAGGCTTCTGTTTCGAGTGCCAAACCTTTCAGGAGAGCATTTTCAAGCTTTTGGCACCATTTTTGAGTGAATTGCCAAAAGTCAGATTTTTGCTGAAATTGTGACCCCGGGGCTTAGGGATTTTTTCAAAAAAATATTTTCTGCCGGTTAAGTTTTTGAGGGCTGATTTCTTGTCCTGTTATAAAAAGGCTTCTGTTTCAAGTGCCAAACCTTTCAGGAGAGCATTTTCAAGCTTTTGGCACCACTTTTGAGTGAATTGCCAAAAGTCAGATTTTTGCTGAAATTGTGACCCCGGGGCTTAGGGATTTTTCCCAAAAAATATTTTCTGCCGGTTAAGTTTTTGAGGGCTGATTTCTTGTCCTGTGATAAAAAGACTTCTGTTTCCATCGCCAAAGCTTTCAGGGGAGCATTTTCAAGCTTTTGGCACCATTTTTGAGTGAATTGCCAAAAGTCAGATTTTTGCTGAAATTGTTCAAAAAAATATTTTCTGCCGGTTAAGTTTTTGAGGGCTGATTTCTTGTCCTGTGATAAAAAGACTTCTGTTTCCATCGCCAAAGCTTTCAGGGGAGCATTTTCAAGCTTTTGGCACCATTTTTGAGTGAATTGCCAAAAGTCAGATTTTTGCTGAAATTGTGACCCCGGGGCTTAGGGATTTTTTCAAAAAAATATTTTCTGCCGGTTAAGTTTTTGAGGGCTGATTTCTTGTCCTGTGATAAAAAGCCTTCTGTTTCTAGTGCCAAACCTTTCAGGAGAGCATCTTCAAGCTTTTGGCACCATTTTTGAGTGAATTGCCAAAAGTCAGATTTTTGCTGAAATTGTGACCCCGGGGCTTAGGGATTTTTTCAAAAAAATATTTTCTGCCGGTTAAGTTTTTGAGGGCTGATTTCTTGTCCTGTGATAAAAAGCCTTCTGTTTCTAGTGCCAAACCTTTCAGGAGAGCATCTTCAAGCTTTTGGCACCACTTTTGAGTGAATTGCCAAAAGTCAGATTTTTGCTGAAATTGTGACCCCGGGGCTTAGGGATTTTTTCAAAAAAATATTTTCTGCCAGTTAAGTTTTTGAGGGCTGATTTCTTGTCCTGTGATAAAAAGCCTTCTGTTTCCATCGCCAAAGCTTTCAGGGGAGCATTTTCAAGCTTTTGGCACCATTTTTGAGTGAATTGCCAAAAGTCAGATTTTTGCTGAAATTGTGACCCCGGGGCTTAGGGATTTTTTCAAAAAAATATTTTCTGCCGGTTAAGTTTTTGAGAGCTGATTTCTTGTCCTGTGATAAAAAGACTTCTGTTTCCATCGCCAAAGCTTTCAGGGGAGCATTTTCAGGCTTTTGGCACCATTTTTGAGTGAATTGCCAAAAGTCAGATTTTTGATGAAATTGTGACCCCGGGGCTTAGGGATTTTTTCAAAAAAATATTTTCTGCCGGTTAAGTTTTTGAGGGCTGATTTCTTGTCCTGTGATAAAAAGCCTTCTGTTTCGAGTGCCAAACCTGTCAGGAGAGCATTTTCCGACTTTTGGCACCATTTTTGAGTGAATTGCCAAAAGTCAGATTTTTGCTGAAATTGTGACCCCGGGGCTTAGGGATATTTTCAAAAAAATATTTTCTGCCGGTTACATTTTTGAGGGCTGATTTCTTGTCCTGTGATAAAAAGGCTTCTGTTTCGAGTGCCAAACCTTTCAGGAGAGCATTTTCAAGCTTTTGGCACCACTTTTGAGTGAATTGCCAAAAGTCAGATTTTTGCTGAAATTGTGACCCCGGGGCTTAGGGATTTTTTCAAAAAAATATTTTCTGCCAGTTAAGTTTTTGAGGGCTGATTTCTTGTCCTGTGATAAAAAGACTTCTGTTTCCATCGCCAAAGCTTTCAGGGGAGCATTTTCAAGCTTTTGGCACCATTTTTGAGTGAATTGCCAAAAGTCAGATTTTTGCTGAAATTGTGACCCCGGGGCTTAGGGATTTTTTCAAAAAAATATTTTCTGCCGGTTAAGTTTTTGAGAGCTGATTTCTTGTCCTGTGATAAAAAGTCTTCTGTTTCGAGTGCCAAACCTTTCAGGAGAACATTTTCAAGCTTTTGGCACCATTTTTGAGTGAATTGCCAAAAGTCAGATTTTTGATGAAATTGTGACCCCGGGGCTTAGGGATTTTTTCAAAAAAATATTTTCTGCCGGTTAAGTTTTTGAGGGCTGATTTCTTGTCCTGTGATAAAAAGCCTTCTGTTTCGAGTGCCAAACCTGTCAGGAGAGCATTTTCCGACTTTTGGCACCATTTTTGAGTGAATTGCCAAAAGTCAGATTTTTGCTGAAATTGTGACCCCGGGGCTTAGGGATATTTTCAAAAAAATATTTTCTGCCGGTTACATTTTTGAGGGCTGATTTCTTGTCCTGTGATAAAAAGGCTTCTGTTTCGAGTGCCAAACCTTTCAGGAGAGCATTTTCAAGCTTTTGGCACCACTTTTGAGTGAATTGCCAAAAGTCAGATTTTTGCTGAAATTGTGACCTTAGGGACTTAGGGATTAGGGATTTTTTCAAAAAAATATTTTCTGCCAGTTAAGTTTTTGAGGGCTGATTTCTTGTCCTGTGATAAAAAGACTTCTGTTTCCATCGCCAAAGCTTTCAGGGGAGCATTTTCAAGCTTTTGGCACCATTTTTGAGTGAATTGCCAAAAGTCAGATTTTTGCTGAAATTGTGACCCCGGGGCTTAGGGATTTTTTCAAAAAAATATTTTCTGCCGGTTAAGTTTTTGAGAGCTGATTTCTTGTCCTGTGATAAAAAGTCTTCTGTTTCGAGTGCCAAACCTTTCAGGAGAACATTTTCAAGCTTTTGGCACCATTTGTGAGTGAATTGCCAAAAGTCAGATTTTTGCTGAAATTGTGACCCCGGGGCTTAGGGATTTTTTCAAAAAAATATTTCCTGCCGGTTAAGTTTTTGAGGGCTGATTTCTTGTCCTGTGATAAAAAGTCTTCTGTTTCCATCGCCAAAGCTTTCAGGGGAGCATTTTCAAGCTTTTGGCACCATTTTTGAGTGAATTGCCAAAAGTCAGATTTTTGCTGAAATTGTGACCCCGGGGCTTAGGGATTTTTTCAAAAAAATATTTTCTGCCGGTTAAGTTTTTGAGAGCTGATTTCTTGTCCTGTGATAAAAAGACATCTGTTTCCATCGCCAAAGCTTTCAGGGGAGCGTTTTCAAGCTTTTGGCACCATTTGTGAGTGAATTGCCAAAAGTCAGATTTTTGCTGAAATTGTGACCCCGGGGCTTAGGGATTTTTTCAAAAAAATATTTTCTGCCGGTTAAGTTTTTGAGGGCTGATTTCTTGTCCTGTGATAAAAAGACTTCTGTTTCCATCGCCAAAGCTTTCAGGGGAGCATTTTCAAGCTTTTGGCACCATTTTTGAGTGAATTGCCAAAAGTCAGATTTTTGCTAAAATTGTGACCCCGGGGCTTAGGGATATTTTCAAAAAAATATTTTCTGCCGGTTAAGTTTTTGAGGGCTGATTTCTTGTCCTGTGATAAAAAGCCTTCTGTTTCGAGTGCCAAACCTTTCAGGAGAGCATTTTCAGGCTTTTGGCACCATTTTTGAGTGAATTGCCAAAAGTCAGATTTTTGCTGAAATTGTTCAAAAAAATATTTTCTGCCGGTTAAGTTTTTGAGGGCTGATTTCTTCTCCTGTGATAAAAAGTCTTCTGTTTCGAATGCCAAACCTTTCAGGAGAGCATTTTCAGGCTTTTGGCACCATTTTTGAGTGAATTGCCAAAAGTCAGATTTTTGCTGAAATTGTGACCCCGGGGCTTAGGGATTTTATGAAAAAAAATATTTTCTGCCGGTTAAGTTTTTGAGGGCTGATTTCTTGTCCTGTTATAAAAAGGCTTCTGTTTCGAGTGCCAAACCTTTCAGGAGAGCATTTTCAAGCTTTTGGCACCATTTTTGAGTGAATTGCCAAAAGTCAGATTTTTGCTGAAATTGTGACCCCGGGGCTTAGGGATTTTTCCAAAAAAATATTTTCTGCCGGTTAAGTTTTTGAGGGCTGATTTCTTGTCCTGTGATAAAAAGACTTCTGTTTCCATCGCCAAAGCTTTCAGGGGAGCATTTTCAAGCTTTTGGCACCATTTTTGAGTGAATTGCCAAAAGTCAGATTTTTGCTGAAATTGTTCAAAAAAATATTTTCTGCCGGTTAAGTTTTTGAGGGCTGATTTCTTGTCCTGTGATAAAAAGACTTCTGTTTCCATCGCCAAAGCTTTCAGGGGAGCATTTTCAAGCTTTGGGCACCATTTTTGAGTGAATTGCCAAAAGTCAGATTTTTGCTGAAATTGTGACCCCGGGGCTGAGGGATTTTATGAAAAAAAATATTTTCTGCCGGTTAAGTTTTTGAGGGCTGATTTCTTGTCCTGTGATAAAAAGCCTTCTGTTTCCATCGCCAAAGCTTTCAGGGGAGCATTTTCAAGCTTTTGGCACCATTTTTGAGTGAATTGCCAAAAGTCAGATTTTTGCTGAAATTGTGACCCCGGGGCTTAGGGATTTTTTCAAAAAAATATTTTCTGCCGGTTAAGTTTTTGAGGGCTGATTTCTTGTCCTGTGATAAAAAGCCTTCTGTTTCTAGTGCCAAACCTTTCAGGAGAGCATCTTCAAGCTTTTGGCACCATTTTTGAGTGAATTGCCAAAAGTCAGATTTTTGCTGAAATTGTGACCCCGGGGCTTAGGGATTTTTTCAAAAAAATATTTTCTGCCGGTTAAGTTTTTGAGGGCTGATTTCTTGTCCTGTGATAAAAAGCCTTCTGTTTCGAGTGCCAAACCTTTCAGGAGAGCATCTTCAAGCTTTTGGCACCATTTTTGAGTGAATTGCCAAAAGTCAGATTTTTGCTGAAATTGTGACCCCGGGGCTTAGGGATTTTTTCAAAAAAATATTTTCTGCCGGTTAAGTTTTTGAGGGCTGATTTCTTGTCCTGTGATAAAAAGCCTTCTGTTTCGAGTGCCAAACCTTTCAGGAGAGCATTTTCAGGCTTTTGGCACCATTTTTGAGTGAATTGCCAAAAGTCAGATTTTTGCTGAAATTGTGACCCCGGGGCTTAGGGATTTTATGAAAAAAAATATTTTCTGCCGGTTAAGTTTTTGAGGGCTGATTTCTTGTCCTGTGATAAAAAGCCTTCTGTTTCCATCGCCAAAGCTTTCAGGAGAGCATTTTCAGGCTTTTGGCACCATTTTTGAGTGAATTGCCAAAAGTCAGATTTTTGCTGAAATTGTGACCCCGGGGCTTAGGGATTTTATGAAAAAAAATATTTTCTGCCGGTTAAGTTTTTGAGGGCTGATTTCTTGTCCTGTGATAAAAAGCCTTCTGTTTCGATTGCCAAACCTTTCAGGAGAGCATTTTCAAGCTTTTGGCACCATTTTTGAGTGAATTGCCAAAAGTCAGATTTTTGCTGAAATTGTGACCCCGGGGCTTAGGGATTTTTTCAAAAAAATATTTTCTGCCGGTTAAGTTTTTGAGGGCTGATTTCTTGTCCTGTTATAAAAAGGCTTCTGTTTCGAGTGCCAAACCTTTCAGGAGAGCATTTTCAAGCTTTTGGCACCATTTTTGAGTGAATTGCCAAAAGTCAGATTTTTGCTGAAATTGTGACCCCGGGGCTTAGGGATTTTTCCAAAAAAATATTTTCTGCCGGTTAAGTTTTTGAGGGCTGATTTCTTGTCCTGTGATAAAAAGACTTCTGTTTCCATCGCCAAAGCTTTCAGGGGAGCATTTTCAAGCTTTTGGCACCATTTTTAAGTGAATTGCCAAAAGTCAAATTTTTGCTGAAATTGTTCAAAAAAATATTTTCTGCCGGTTAAGTTTTTGAGGGCTGATTTCTTGTCCTGTGATAAAAAGACTTCTGTTTCCATCGCCAAAGCTTTCAGGGGAGCATTTTCAAGCTTTGGGCACCATTTTTGAGTGAATTGCCAAAAGTCAGATTTTTGCTGAAATTGTGACCCCGGGGCTGAGGGATTTTATGAAAAAAAATATTTTCTGCCGGTTAAGTTTTTGAGGGCTGATTTCTTGTCCTGTGATAAAAAGCCTTCTGTTTCCATCGCCAAAGCTTTCAGGGGAGCATTTTCAAGCTTTTGGCACCATTTTTGAGTGAATTGCCAAAAGTCAGATTTTTGCTGAAATTGTGACCCCGGGGCTTAGGGATTTTTTCAAAAAAATATTTTCTGACGGTTAAGTTTTTGAGGGCTGATTTCTTGTCCTGTGATAAAAAGCCTTCTGTTTCTAGTGCCAAACCTTTCAGGAGAGCATCTTCAAGCTTTTGGCACCATTTTTGAGTGAATTGCCAAAAGTCAGATTTTTGCTGAAATTGTGACCCCGGGGCTTAGGGATTTTTTCAAAAAAATATTTTCTGCCGGTTAAGTTTTTGAGGGCTGATTTCTTGTCCTGTGATAAAAAGCCTTCTGTTTCTAGTGCCAAACCTTTCAGGAGAGCATCTTCAAGCTTTTGGCACCATTTTTGAGTGAATTGCCAAAAGTCAGATTTTTGCTGAAATTGTGACCCCGGGGCTTAGGGATTTTTTCAAAAAAATATTTTCTGCCGGTTAAGTTTTTGAGGGCTGATTTCTTGTCCTGTGATAAAAAGCCTTCTGTTTCGAGTGCCAAACCTTTCAGGAGAGCATTTTCAGGCTTTTGGCACCATTTTTGAGTGAATTGCCAAAAGTCAGATTTTTGCTGAAATTGTGACCCCGGGGCTTAGGGATTTTATGAAAAAAAATATTTTCTGCCGGTTAAGTTTTTGAGGGCTGATTTCTTGTCCTGTGATAAAAAGCCTTCTGTTTCGAGTGCCAAACCTTTCAGGAGAGCATTTTCAAGCTTTTGGCACCATTTTTGAGTGCATTGCCAAAAGTCAGATTTTTGCTGAAATTGTGACCCCGGGGCTTAGGGATTTTTTCAAAAAAATATTTTCTGCCGGTTAAGTTTTTGAGGGCTGATTTCTTGTCCTGTTATAAAAAGGCTTCTGTTTCGAGTGCCAAACCTTTGAGGAGAGCATTTTCAGGCTTTTGGCACCATTTTTGAGTGAATTGCCAAAAGTCAGATTTTTGCTGAAATTGTGACCCCGGGGCTTAGGGATTTTTCCAAAAAAATATTTTCTGCCGGTTAAGTTTTTGAGGGCTGATTTCTTGTCCTGTGATAAAAAGACTTCTGTTTCCATCGCCAAAGCTTTCAGGGGAGCATTTTCAAGCTTTTGGCACCATTTTTGAGTGAATTGCCAAAAGTCAGATTTTTGCTGAAATTGTTCAAAAAAATATTTTCTGCCGGTTAAGTTTTTGAGGGCTGATTTCTTGTCCTGTGATAAAAAGACTTCTGTTTCCATCGCCAAAGCTTTCAGGGGAGCATTTTCAAGCTTTTGGCACCATTTTTGAGTGAATTGCCAAAAGTCAGATTTTTGCTGAAATTGTGACCCCGGGGCTTAGGGATTTTTTCAAAAAAATATTTTCTGCCGGTTAAGTTTTTGAGGGCTGATTTCTTGTCCTGTGATAAAAAGCCTTCTGTTTCTAGTGCCAAACCTTTCAGGAGAGCATTTTCAGGCTTTTGGCACCATTTTTGAGTGAATTGCCAAAAGTCAGATTTTTGCTGAAATTGTTCAAAAAAATATTTTCTGCCGGTTAAGTTTTTGAGGGCTGATTTCTTGTCCTGTGATAAAAAGAGTTCTGTTTCCATCGCCAAAGCTTTCAGGGGAGCATTTTCAAGCTTTTGGCACCATTTTTGAGTGAATTGCCAAAAGTCAGATTTTTGCTGAAATTGTGACCCCGGGGCTTAGGGATTTTTTCAAAAAAATATTTTCTGCCCGTTAAGTTTTTGAGGGCTGATTTCTTGTCCTGTGATAAAAAGCCTTCTGTTTCGAGTGCCAAACCTTTCAGGAGAGCATTTTCAGGCTTTTGGCACCATTTTTGAGTGAATTGCCAAAAGTCAGATTTTTGCTGAAATTGTTCAAAAAAATATTTTCTGCCGGTTAAGTTTTTGAGGGCTGATTTCTTCTCCTGTGATAAAAAGTCTTCTGTTTCGAGTGCCAAACCTTTCAGGGGAGCATTTTCAGGCTTTTGGCACCATTTTTGAGTGAATTGCCAAAAGTCAGATTTTTGCTGAAATTGTGACCCCGGGGCTGAGGGATTTTATGGAAAAAAATATTTTCTGCCCGTTAAGTTTTTGAGGGCTTATTTCTTGTCCTGTGATAAAAAGCCTTCTGTTTCGAGTGCCAAACCTTTCAGGAGAGCATTTTCAAGCTTTTGGCACCATTTTTGAGTGAATTGCCAAAAGTCAGATTTTTGCTGAAATTGTGACCCCGCGGCTTAGGGATTTTTTCAAAAAAAAAGTTTCTGCCGGTTAAGTTTTTGAGGGCTGATTTCTTGTCCTGTGATAAAAAGACTTCTGTTTCCATCGCCAAAGCTTTCAGGGGAGCATTTTCAAGCTTTTGGCACCATTTTTGAGTGAATTGCCAAAAGTCAGATTTTTGCTGAAATTGTGACCCCGGGGCTTAGGGATTTTTTCAAAAAAATATTTTCTGCCGGTTAAGTTTTTGAGGGCTGATTTCTTGTCCTGTGATAAAAAGGCTTCTGTTTCGAGTGCCAAACCTTTCAGGAGAGCATTTTCACGCTTTTGGCACCACTTTTGAGTGAATTGCCAAAAGTCAGATTTTTGCTGAAATTGTGACCCCGGGGCTTAGGGATATTTTCAAAAAAAATATTTTCTGCCGGTTAATTTTCTGAGGGCTGATTTCTTGTCCTGTGATAAAAAGAAGAAGAAGAAGAAGAGTTTGGATTTGATATCCCGCCTTTCACTCCCTTTAAGGAGTCTCAAAGCGGCTAACATTCTCCTTTCCCTTCCCCCCCCACAACAAACACTCTGTGAGGTGAGTGGGGCTGAGAGACTTCACAGAAGTGTGACTGGCCCAAGGTCACCCAGCAGCTGCATGTGGAGGAGTGGAGACTCGAACCCGGTTTCCCAGATTACGAGACTACCGCTCTTAACCACTACACCACACTGGCTCTCCAAAAGCCTTCTGTTTCGAGTGCCAAACCTTTCAGGAGAGCATTTTCAAGCTTTTGGCACCACTTTTGAGTGAATTGCCAAAAGTCAGATTTTTGCTGAAATTGTGACCCCGGGGCTGAGGGATTTTATGAAAAAAAATATTTTCTGCCGGTTAAGTTTTTGAGGGCTGATTTCTTGTCCTGTGATAAAAAGCCTTCTGTTTCCATCGCCAAAGCTTTCAGGGGAGCATTTTCAAGCTTTTGGCACCATTTTTGAGTGAATTGCCAAAAGTCAGATTTTTGCTGAAATTGTGACCCCGGGGCTGAGGGATTTTATGGAAAAAAATATTTTCTGCCCGTTAAGTTTTTGAGGGCTTATTTCTTGTCCTGTGATAAAAAGCCTTCTGTTTCGAGTGCCAAACCTTTCAGGAGAGCATTTTCAAGCTTTTGGCACCATTTTTGAGTGAATTGCCAAAAGTCAGATTTTTGCTGAAATTGTGACCCCGCGGCTTAGGGATTTTTTCAAAAAAAAAGTTTCTGCCGGTTAAGTTTTTGAGGGCTGATTTCTTGTCCTGTGATAAAAAGACTTCTGTTTCCATCGCCAAAGCTTTCAGGGGAGCATTTTCAAGCTTTTGGCACCATTTTTGAGTGAATTGCCAAAAGTCAGATTTTTGCTGAAATTGTGACCCCGGGGCTTAGGGATTTTTTCAAAAAAATATTTTCTGCCGGTTAAGTTTTTGAGGGCTGATTTCTTGTCCTGTGATAAAAAGGCTTCTGTTTCGAGTGCCAAACCTTTCAGGAGAGCATTTTCACGCTTTTGGCACCACTTTTGAGTGAATTGCCAAAAGTCAGATTTTTGCTGAAATTGTGACCCCGGGGCTTAGGGATATTTTCAAAAAAAATATTTTCTGCCGGTTAATTTTCTGAGGGCTGATTTCTTGTCCTGTGATAAAAAGCCTTCTGTTTCGAGTGCCAAACCTTTCAGGAGAGCATTTTCAAGCTTTTGGCACCACTTTTGAGTGAATTGCCAAAAGTCAGATTTTTGCTGAAATTGTGACCCCGGGGCTGAGGGATTTTATGAAAAAAAATATTTTCTGCCGGTTAAGTTTTTGAGGGCTGATTTCTTGTCCTGTGATAAAAAGCCTTCTGTTTCCATCGCCAAAGCTTTCAGGGGAGCATTTTCAAGCTTTTGGCACCATTTTTGAGTGAATTGCCAAAAGTCAGATTTTTGCTGAAATTGTGACCCCGGGGCTTAGGGATTTTTTCAAAAAAATATTTTCTGCCGGTTAAGTTTTTGAGGGCTGATTTCTTGTCCTGTGATAAAAAGCCTTCTGTTTCTAGTGCCAAACCTTTCAGGAGAGCATCTTCAAGCTTTTGGCACCATTTTTGAGTGAATTGCCAAAAGTCAGATTTTTGCTGAAATTGTTCAAAAAAATATTTTCTGCCGGTTAAGTTTTTGAGGGCTGATTTCTTGTCCTGTGATAAAAAGACTTCTGTTTCCATCGCCAAAGCTTTCAGGGGAGCATTTTCAAGCTTTTGGCACCATTTTTGAGTGAATTGCCAAAAGTCAGATTTTTGCTGAAATTGTGACCCCGGGGCTTAGGGATTTTTTCAAAAAAATATTTTCTGCCGGTTAAGTTTTTGAGGGCTGATTTCTTGTCCTGTGATAAAAAGCCTTCTGTTTCGAGTGCCAAACCTTTCAGGAGAGCATTTTCAGGCTTTTGGCACCATTTTTGAGTGAATTGCCAAAAGTCAGATTTTTGCTGAAATTGTTCAAAAAAATATTTTCTGCCGGTTAAGTTTTTGAGGGCTGATTTCTTGTCCTGTGATAAAAAGAGTTCTGTTTCCATCGCCAAAGCTTTCAGGGGAGCATTTTCAAGCTTTTGGCACCATTTTTGAGTGAATTGCCAAAAGTCAGATTTTTGCTGAAATTGTGACCCCGGGGCTTAGGGATTTTTTCAAAAAAAATATTTTCTGCCGGTTAAGTTTTTGAGGGCTGATTTCTTGTCCTGTGATAAAAAGCCTTCTGTTTCGAGTGCCAAACCTTTCAGGAGAGCATTTTCAGGCTTTTGGCACCATTTTTGAGTGAATTGCCAAAAGTCAGATTTTTGCTGAAATTGTTCAAAAAAATATTTTCTGCCGGTTAAGTTTTTGAGGGCTGATTTCTTCTCCTGTGATAAAAAGTCTTCTGTTTCGAGTGCCAAACCTTTCAGGAGAGCATTTTCAGGCTTTTGGCACCATTTTTGAGTGAATTGCCAAAAGTCAGATTTTTGCTGAAATTGTGACCCCGGGGCTGAGGGATTTTATGGAAAAAAATATTTTCTGCCCGTTAAGTTTTTGAGGGCTTATTTCTTGTCCTGTGATAAAAAGCCTTCTGTTTCGAGTGCCAAACCTTTCAGGAGAGCATTTTCAAGCTTTTGGCACCATTTTTGAGTGAATTGCCAAAAGTCAGATTTTTGCTGAAATTGTGACCCCGCGGCTTAGGGATTTTTTCAAAAAAAAAGTTTCTGCCGGTTAAGTTTTTGAGGGCTGATTTCTTGTCCTGTGATAAAAAGCCTTCTGTTTCTAGTGCCAAACCTTTCAGGAGAGCATTTTCAAGCTTTTGGCACCATTTTTGAGTGAATTGCCAAAAGTCAGATTTTTGCTGAAATTGTGACCCCGGGGCTTAGGGATTTTTTCAAAAAAATATTTTCTGCCGGTTAAGTTTTTGAGGGCTGATTTCTTGTCCTGTGATAAAAAGACTTCTGTTTCCATCGCCAAAGCTTTCAGGGGAGCATTTTCAAGCTTTTGGCACCATTTTTGAGTGAATTGCCAAAAGTCAGATTTTTGCTGAAATTGTGACCCCGGGGCTTAGGGATTTTTTCAAAAAAATATTTTCTGCCGGTTAAGTTTTTGAGGGCTGATTTCTTGTCCTGTGATAAAAGGACTTCTGTTTCCATCGCCAAAGCTTTCAGGGGAGCATTTTCAAGCTTTTGTCACCATTTTTGAGTGAATTGCCAAAAGTCAGATTTTTGCTGAAATTGTGACCCCGGGGCTTAGGGATTTTTTCAAAAAAATATTTTCTGCCGGTTAAGTTTTTGAGGGCTGATTTCTTGTCCTGTGATAAAAAGCCTTCTGTTTCGAGTGCCAAACCTTTCAGGAGAGCATTTTCAAGCTTTTGGCACCATTTTTGAGTGAATTGCCAAAAGTCAGATTTTTGCTGAAATTGTGACCCCGGGGCTTAGGGATTTTTTCAAAAAAATATTTTCTGCCGGTTAAGTTTTTGAGGGCTGATTTCTTGTCCTGTGATAAAAAGCCTTCTGTTTCGAGTGCCAAACCTTTCAGGAGAGCATTTTCAAGCTTTTGGCACCATTTTTGAGTGAATTGCCAAAAGTCAGATTTTTGCTGAAATTGTGACCCCGGGGCTTAGGGATTTTTTCAAAAAAATATTTTCTGCTGGTTAAGTTTTTGAGGGCTGATTTCTTGTCCTGTGATAAAAAGACTTCTGTTTCCATCGCCAAAGCTTTCAGGGGAGCATTTTCAAGCTTTTGGCACCATTTTTGAGTGAATTGCCAAAAGTCAGATTTTTGCTGAAATTGTGACCCCGGGGCTTAGGGATTTTTTCAAAAAAATATTTTCTGCCGGTTAAGTTTTTGAGGGCTGATTTCTTGTCCTGTGATAAAAAGACTTCTGTTTCCATCGCCAAAGCTTTCAGGGGAGCATTTTCAAGCTTTTGGCACCATTTTTGAGTGAATTGCCAAAAGTCAGATTTTTGCTGAAATTGTGACCCCGGGGCTTAGGGATTTTTTCAAAAAAATATTTTCTGCCGGTTAAGTTTTTGAGGGCTGATTTCTTGTCCTGTGATAAAAAGACTTCTGTTTCCATCGCCAAAGCTTTCAGGGGAGCATTTTCAAGCTTTTGGCACCATTTTTGAGTGAATTGCCAAAAGTCAGATTTTTGCTGAAATTGTGACCCCGGGGCTTAGGGATTTTTTCAAAAAAATATTTTCTGCCGGTTAAGTTTTTGAGGGCTGATTTCTTGTCCTGTGATAAAAAGGCTTCTGTTTCGAGTGCCAAACCTTTCAGGAGAGCATTTTCACGCTTTTGGCACCACTTTTGAGTGAATTGCCAAAAGTCAGATTTTTGCTGAAATTGTGACCCCGGGGCTTAGGGATATTTTCAAAAAAAATATTTTCTGCCGGTTAATTTTCTGAGGGCTGATTTCTTGTCCTGTGATAAAAAGCCTTCTGTTTCGAGTGCCAAACCTTTCAGGAGAGCATTTTCAAGCTTTTGGCACCACTTTTGAGTGAATTGCCAAAAGTCAGATTTTTGCTGAAATTGTGACCCCGGGGCTTAGGGATTTTATCAAAAAAATATTTTCTGCCGGTTAAGTTTTTGAGGGCTGATTTCTTGTCCTGTGATAAAAAGCCTTCTGTTTCGAGTGCCAAACCTTTCAGGAGAGCATTTTCAAGCTTTTGGCACCATTTTTGAGTGAATTGCCAAAAGTCAGATTTTTGCTGAAATTGTGACCCCGGGGCTTAGGGATTTTTTCAAAAAAATATTTTCTGCTGGTTAAGTTTTTGAGGGCTGATTTCTTGTCCTGTGATAAAAAGACTTCTGTTTCCATCGCCAAAGCTTTCAGGGGAGCATTTTCAAGCTTTTGGCACCATTTTTGAGTGAATTGCCAAAAGTCAGATTTTTGCTGAAATTGTGACCCCGGGGTTTAGGGATTTTTTCAAAAAAATATTTTCTGCCGGTTAAGTTTTTGAGGGCTGATTTCTTGTCCTGTGATAAAAAGACTTCTGTTTCCATCGCCAAAGCTTTCAGGGGAGCATTTTCAAGCTTTTGGCACCATTTTTGAGTGAATTGCCAAAAGTCAGATTTTTGCTGAAATTGTGACCCCGGGGCTTAGGGATTTTTTCAAAAAAATATTTTCTGCCGGTTAAGTTTTTGAGGACTGATTTCTTGTCCTGTGATAAAAAGCCTTCTGTTTCGACTGCCAAACCTTTCAGGAGAGCATTTTCAAGCTTTTGGCACCACTTTTGAGTGAATTGCCAAAAGTCAGATTTTTGCTGAAATTGTGACCCCGGGGCTTAGGGATTTTTTCAAAAAAATATTTTCTGCCGGTTAAGTTTTTGAGGGCTGATTTCTTGTCCTGTGATAAAAAGCCTTCTGTTTCGAGTGCCAAACCTTTCAGGAGAGCATTTTCAAGCTTTTGGCACCATTTTTGAGTGAATTGCCAAAAGTCAGATTTTTGCTGAAATTTTGACCCCGGGGCTTAGGGATTTTTTCAAAAAAATATTTTCTGCTGGTTAAGTTTTTGAGGGCTGATTTCTTGTCCTGTGATAAAAAGACTTCTGTTTCCATCGCCAAAGCTTTCATGGGAGCATTTTCAAGCTTTTGGCACCATTTTTGAGTGAATTGCCAAAAGTCAGATTTTTGCTGAAATTGTGACCCCGGGGCTTAGGGATTTTTTCAAAAAAATATTTTCTGCCGGTTAAGTTTTTGAGGGCTGATTTCTTGTCCTGTGATAAAAAGACTTCTGTTTCCATCGCCAAAGCTTTCAGGGGAGCATTTTCAAGCTTTTAGCACCATTTTTGAGTGAATTGCCAAAAGTCAGATTTTTGCTGAAATTGTAACCCGTTGGCTTAGGGATTTTTTCAAAAAAATATTTTCTGCCGGTTAAGTTTTTGAGGACTGATTTCTTGTCCTGTGATAAAAAGCCTTCTGTTTCGAGTGCCAAACATTTCAGGAGAGCATTTTCAAGCTTTTGGCACCACTTTTGAGTGAATTGCCAAAAGTCAGATTTTTGCTGAAATTGTGACCCCGGGGCTTAGGGATTTTTTCAAAAAAATATTTTCTGCCGGTTAAGTTTTTGAGGGCTGATTTCTTGTCCTGTGATAAAAAGCCTTCTGTTTCGAGTGCCAAACCTTTCAGGAGAGCATTTTCAGGCTTTTGGCACCATTTTTGAGTGAATTGCCAAAAGTCAGATTTTTGCTGAAATTGTGACCCCGGGGCTTAGGGATTTTTTCAAAAAAATATTTTCTGCCGGTTAAGTTTTTGAGGGCTGATTTCTTGTCCTGTGATAAAAAGACTTCTGTTTCCATCTCCAAAGCTTTCAGGGGAGCATTTTCAGGCTTTTGGCACCATTTTTGAGTGAATTGCCAAAAGTCAGATTTTTGCTGAAATTGTGACCCCGGGGCTTAGGGATTTTTTCAAAAAAATATTTTCTGCCGGTTAAGTTTTTGAGGGCTGATTTCTTGTCCTGTGATAAAAAGACTTCTGTTTCCATCGCCAAAGCTTTCAGGGGAGCATTTTCAAGCTTTTGGCACCATTTTTGAGTGAATTGCCAAAAGTCAGATTTTTGCTGAAATTGTGACCCCGGGGCTTAGGGATTTTTTCAAAAAAATATTTTCTGCCGGTTAATTTTTTGAGGGCTGATTTCTTGTCCTGTGATAAAAAGCCTTCTGTTTCCAGTGCCAAACCTTTCAGGAGAGCATTTTCAAGCTTTTGGCACCATTTTTGAGTGAATTGCCAAAAGTCAGATTTTTGCTGAAATTGTGACCCCGGGGCTTAGGGATTTTTTCAAAAAAATATTTTCTGCCGGTTAAGTTTTTGAGGGCTGATTTCTTGTCCTGTGATAAAAAGCCTTCTGTTTCCATCGCCAAAGCTTTCAGGGGAGCATTTTCAAGCTTTTGGCACAATTTTTGAGTGAATTGCCAAAAGTCAGATTTTTCCTGAAATTGTGACCCCGGGGCTTAGGGATTTTTTCAAAAAAATATTTTCTGCCGGTTAAGTTTTTGAGGGCTGATTTCTTGTCCTGTGATAAAAAGCCTTCTGTTTCGAGTGCCAAACCTTTCAGGAGAGCATTTTCAGGCTTTTGGCACCATTTTTGAGTGAATTGCCAAAAGTCAGATTTTTGCTGAAATTGTGACCCCGGGGCTTAGGGATTTTTTCAAAAAAATATTTTCTGCCGGTTAATTTTTTGAGGGCTGATTTCTTGTCCTGTGATAAAAAGCCTTCTGTTTCGAGTGCCAAACCTTTCAGGAGAGCATTTTCAAGCTTTTGGCACCACTTTTGAGTGAATTGCCAAAAGTCAGATTTTTGCTGAAATTGTGACCCCGGGGCTTAGGGATTTTTTCAAAAAAATATTTTCTGCCGGTTAAGTTTTTGAGGGCTGATTTCTTGTCCTGTGATAAAAAGGCTTCTGTTTCGAGTGCCAAACCTTTCAGGAAAGCATTTTCAAGCTTTTGGCACCATTTTTGAGTGAATTGCCAAAAGTCAGATTTTTGCTGAAATTGTGACCCCGGGGCTTAGGGATTTTTTCAAAAAAATATTTTCTGCCGGTTAAGTTTTTGAGGGCTGATTTCGTGTCCTGTGATAAAAGGCCTTCTGTTTCGAGTGCCAAACCTTTGAGGAGAGCATTTTCAGGCTTTTGGCACCATTTTTGAGTGAATTGCCAAAAGTCAGATTTTTGCTGAAATTGTGACCCCGGGGCTTAGGGATTTTTTCAAAAAAATATTTTCTGCCGGTTAAGTTTTTGAGGGCTGATTTCTTGTCCTGTGATAAAAAGCCTTCTGTTTCGAGTGCCAAACCTTTCAGGAGAGTATTTTCAGGCTTTTGGCACCATTTTTGAGTGAATTGCCAAAAGTCAGATTTTTGCTGAAATTGTGACCCCGGGGCTTAGGGATTTTTTCAAAAAAATATTTTCTGCCGGTTAAGTTTTTGAGGGCTGATTTCTTGTCCTGTGATAAAAAGACTTCTGTTTCCATCGCCAAAGCTTTCAGGGGAGCATTTTCAAGCTTTTAGCACCATTTTTGAGTGAATTGCCAAAAGTCAGATTTTTGCTGAAATTGTAACCCGTTGGCTTAGGGATTTTTTCAAAAAAATATTTTCTGCCGGTTAAGTTTTTGAGGACTGATTTCTTGTCCTGTGATAAAAAGCCTTCTGTTTCGAGTGCCAAACATTTCAGGAGAGCATTTTCAAGCTTTTGGCACCACTTTTGAGTGAATTGCCAAAAGTCAGATTTTTGCTGAAATTGTGACCCCGGGGCTTAGGGATTTTTTCAAAAAAATATTTTCTGCCGGTTAAGTTTTTGAGGGCTGATTTCTTGTCCTGTGATAAAAAGCCTTCTGTTTCGAGTGCCAAACCTTTCAGGAGAGCATTTTCAGGCTTTTGGCACCATTTTTGAGTGAATTGCCAAAAGTCAGATTTTTGCTGAAATTGTGACCCCGGGGCTTAGGGATTTTTTCAAAAAAATATTTTCTGCCGGTTAAGTTTTTGAGGGCTGATTTCTTGTCCTGTGATAAAAAGACTTCTGTTTCCATCTCCAAAGCTTTCAGGGGAGCATTTTCAGGCTTTTGGCACCATTTTTGAGTGAATTGCCAAAAGTCAGATTTTTGCTGAAATTGTGACCCCGGGGCTTAGGGATTTTTTCAAAAAAATATTTTCTGCCGGTTAAGTTTTTGAGGGCTGATTTCTTGTCCTGTGATAAAAAGACTTCTGTTTCCATCGCCAAAGCTTTCAGGGGAGCATTTTCAAGCTTTTGGCACCATTTTTGAGTGAATTGCCAAAAGTCAGATTTTTGCTGAAATTGTGACCCCGGGGCTTAGGGATTTTTTCAAAAAAATATTTTCTGCCGGTTAATTTTTTGAGGGCTGATTTCTTGTCCTGTGATAAAAAGCCTTCTGTTTCCAGTGCCAAACCTTTCAGGAGAGCATTTTCAAGCTTTTGGCACCATTTTTGAGTGAATTGCCAAAAGTCAGATTTTTGCTGAAATTGTGACCCCGGGGCTTAGGGATTTTTTCAAAAAAATATTTTCTGCCGGTTAAGTTTTTGAGGGCTGATTTCTTGTCCTGTGATAAAAAGCCTTCTGTTTCCATCGCCAAAGCTTTCAGGGGAGCATTTTCAAGCTTTTGGCACAATTTTTGAGTGAATTGCCAAAAGTCAGATTTTTCCTGAAATTGTGACCCCGGGGCTTAGGGATTTTTTCAAAAAAATATTTTCTGCCGGTTAAGTTTTTGAGGGCTGATTTCTTGTCCTGTGATAAAAAGCCTTCTGTTTCGAGTGCCAAACCTTTCAGGAGAGCATTTTCAGGCTTTTGGCACCATTTTTGAGTGAATTGCCAAAAGTCAGATTTTTGCTGAAATTGTGACCCCGGGGCTTAGGGATTTTTTCAAAAAAATATTTTCTGCCGGTTAATTTTTTGAGGGCTGATTTCTTGTCCTGTGATAAAAAGCCTTCTGTTTCGAGTGCCAAACCTTTCAGGAGAGCATTTTCAAGCTTTTGGCACCACTTTTGAGTGAATTGCCAAAAGTCAGATTTTTGCTGAAATTGTGACCCCGGGGCTTAGGGATTTTTTCAAAAAAATATTTTCTGCCGGTTAAGTTTTTGAGGGCTGATTTCTTGTCCTGTGATAAAAAGGCTTCTGTTTCGAGTGCCAAACCTTTCAGGAAAGCATTTTCAAGCTTTTGGCACCATTTTTGAGTGAATTGCCAAAAGTCAGATTTTTGCTGAAATTGTGACCCCGGGGCTTAGGGATTTTTTCAAAAAAATATTTTCTGCCGGTTAAGTTTTTGAGGGCTGATTTCGTGTCCTGTGATAAAAGGCCTTCTGTTTCGAGTGCCAAACCTTTGAGGAGAGCATTTTCAGGCTTTTGGCACCATTTTTGAGTGAATTGCCAAAAGTCAGATTTTTGCTGAAATTGTGACCCCGGGGCTTAGGGATTTTTTCAAAAAAATATTTTCTGCCGGTTAAGTTTTTGAGGGCTGATTTCTTGTCCTGTGATAAAAAGCCTTCTGTTTCGAGTGCCAAACCTTTCAGGAGAGTATTTTCAGGCTTTTGGCACCATTTTTGAGTGAATTGCCAAAAGTCAGATTTTTGCTGAAATTGTGACCCCGGGGCTTAGGGATTTTTTCAAAAAAATATTTTCTGCCGGTTAAGTTTTTGAGGGCTGATTTCTTGTCCTGTGATAAAAAGGCTTCTGTTTCGAGTGCCAAACCTTTCAGGAGAGCATTTTCAAGCTTTTGGCAACACTTTTGAGTGAATTGCCAAAAGTCAGATTTTTGCTGAAATTGTGACCCCGGGGCTTAGGGATTTTTTCAAAAAAATATTTCCTGCCGGTTAAGTTTTTGAGGGCTGATTTCTTGTCCTGTGATAAAAAGCCTTCTGTTTCGAGGCCCAAACCTTTCAGGAGAGCATTTTCAGGCTTTTGGCACCATTTTTGAGTGAATTGCCAAAAGTCAGATTTTTGCTGAAATTGTGACCCCGGGGCTTTGGGATTTTTTCAAAAAAATATTTTCTGCCGGTTAAGTTTTTGAGGGCTGATTTCTTGTCCTGTGATAAAAAGACTTCTGTTTCCATCGCCAAAGCTTTCAGGGGAGCATTTTCAAGCTTTTGGCACCATTTTTGAGTGAATTGCCAAAAGTCAGATTTTTGCTGAAATTGTGACCCCGGGGCTTAGGGATTTTTTCAAAAAAATATTTTCTGCCGGTTAATTTTTTGAGGGCTGATTTCTTGTCCTGTGATAAAAAGCCTTCTGTTTCGAGTGCCAAACCTTTCAGGAGAGCATTTTCAAGCTTTTGGCACCATTTTTGAGTGAATTGCCAAAAGTCAGATTTTTGCTGAAATTGTGACCCCGGGGCTTAGGGATTTTTTCAAAAAAATATTTTCTGCCGGTTAAGTTTTTGAGGGCTGATTTCTTGTCCTGTGATAAAAAGGCTTCTGTTTCGAGTGCCAAACCTTTCAGGAGAGCATTTTCAAGCTTTTGGCATCATTTTGAGTGAATTTCCAAAAGTCAGATTTTTGCTGAAATTGTGACCCCGGGGCTTAGGGATTTTTTCAAAAAAATATTTTCTGCCGGTTAAGTTTTTGAGGGCTGATTTCTTGTCCTGTGATAAAAAGCCTTCTGTTTCGAGTGCCAAACCTTTCAGGAGAGCATTTTCAGGCTTCTGGCACCATTTTTGAGTGAATTGCCAAAAGTCAGATTTTTGCTGAAATTGTTCAAAAAAATATTTTCTGCCGGTTAAGTTTTTGAGGGCTGATTTCTTGTCCTGTGATAAAAAGACTTCTGTTTCCATCGCCAAAGCTTTCAGGGGAGCATTTTCAAGCTTTTGGCACCATTTTTGAGTGAATTGCCAAAAGTCAGATTTTTGCTGAAATTGTGACCCCGGGGCTTAGGGATTTTTTCAAAAAAATATTTTCTGCCGGTTAAGTTTTTGAGGGCTGATTTCTTGTCCTGTGATAAAAAGCCTTCTGTTTCGAGTGCCAAACCTTTCAGGAGAGCATTTTCAGGCTTTTGGCACCATTTTTGAGTGAATTGCCAAAAGTCAGATTTTTGCTGAAATTGTGACCCCGGGGCTTAGGGATTTTTTCAAAAAAATATTTTCTGCCGGTTAAGTTTTTGAGGGCTGATTTCTTGTCCTGTGATTAAAAGCCTTCTGTTTCGAGTGCCAAACCTTTCAGGAGAGCATTTTCAAGCTTTTGGCACCATTTTTGAGTGAATTGCCAAAAGTCAGATTTTTGCTGAAATTGTGACCCCGGGGCTTAGGGATTTTTTCAAAAAAATATTTTCTGCCGGTTAAGTTTTTGAGGGCTGATTTCTTGTCCTGTGATGAAAAGACTTCTGTTTCCATCGCCAAAGCTTTCAGGGGAGCATTTTCAAGCTTTTGGCACCATTTTTGAGTGAATTGCCAAAAGTCAGATTTTTGCTGAAATTGTGACCCCGGGGCTTAGGGATTTTTTCAAAAAAATATTTTCTGCCAGGTAATTTTTTGAGGGCTGATTTCTTGTCCTGTGATAAAAAGCCTTCTGTTTCGAGTGCCAAACCTTTCAGGAGAGCATTTTCAAGCTTTTGGCACCATTTTTGAGTGAATTGCCAAAAGTCAGATTTTTGCTGAAATTGTGACCCCGGGGCTTAGGGATTTTTTCAAAAAAATATTTTCTGCCGGTTAAGTTTTTGAGGGCTGATTTCTTGTCCTGTGATAAAAAGGCTTCTGTTTCGATTGCCAAACCTTTCAGGAGAGCATTTTCAAGCTTTTGGCACCACTTTTGAGTGAATTGCCAAAAGTCAGATTTTTGCTGAAATTGTGACCCCGGGGCTTAGGGATTTTTTCAAAAAAATATTTTCTGCTGGTTAAGTTTTTGAGGGCTGATTTCTTGTCCTGTGATAAAAAGCCTTCTGTTTCGAGTGCCAAACCTTTCAGGAGAGCATTTTCAGGCTTTTGGCACCATTTTTGAGTGAATTGCCAAAAGTCAGATTTTTGCTGAAATTGTGACCCCGGGGCTTAGGGATTTTTTCAAAAAAATATTTTCTGCCGGTTAAGTTTTTGAGGGCTGATTTCTTGTCCTGTGATAAAAAGGCTTCTGTTTCGAGTGCCAAACCTTTCAGGAAAGCATTTTCAAGCTTTTGGCACCATTTTTGAGTGAATTGCCAAAAGTCAGATTTTTGCTGAAATTGTGACCCCGGGGCTTAGGGATTTTTTCAAAAAAATATTTTCTGCCGGTTAAGTTTTTGAGGGCTGATTTCGTGTCCTGTGATAAAAGGCCTTCTGTTTCGAGTGCCAAACCTTTGAGGAGAGCATTTTCAGGCTTTTGGCACCATTTTTGAGTGAATTGCCAAAAGTCAGATTTTTGCTGAAATTGTGACCCCGGGGCTTAGGGATTTTTTCAAAAAAATATTTTCTGCCGGTTAAGTTTTTGAGGGCTGATTTCTTGTCCTGTGATAAAAAGCCTTCTGTTTCGAGTGCCAAACCTTTCAGGAGAGTATTTTCAGGCTTTTGGCACCATTTTTGAGTGAATTGCCAAAAGTCAGATTTTTGCTGAAATTGTGACCCCGGGGCTTAGGGATTTTTTCAAAAAAATATTTTCTGCCGGTTAAGTTTTTGAGGGCTGATTTCTTGTCCTGTGATAAAAAGGCTTCTGTTTCGAGTGCCAAACCTTTCAGGAGAGCATTTTCAAGCTTTTGGCAACACTTTTGAGTGAATTGCCAAAAGTCAGATTTTTGCTGAAATTGTGACCCCGGGGCTTAGGGATTTTTTCAAAAAAATATTTTCTGCCGGTTAAGTTTTTGAGGGCTGATTTCTTGTCCTGTGATAAAAAGCCTTCTGTTTCGAGGCCCAAACCTTTCAGGAGAGCATTTTCAGGCTTTTGGCACCATTTTTGAGTGAATTGCCAAAAGTCAGATTTTTGCTGAAATTGTGACCCCGGGGCTTTGGGATTTTTTCAAAAAAATATTTTCTGCCGGTTAAGTTTTTGAGGGCTGATTTCTTGTCCTGTGATAAAAAGACTTCTGTTTCCATCGCCAAAGCTTTCAGGGGAGCATTTTCAAGCTTTTGGCACCATTTTTGAGTGAATTGCCAAAAGTCAGATTTTTGCTGAAATTGTGACCCCGGGGCTTAGGGATTTTTTCAAAAAAATATTTTCTGCCGGTTAATTTTTTGAGGGCTGATTTCTTGTCCTGTGATAAAAAGCCTTCTGTTTCGAGTGCCAAACCTTTCAGGAGAGCATTTTCAAGCTTTTGGCACCATTTTTGAGTGAATTGCCAAAAGTCAGATTTTTGCTGAAATTGTGACCCCGGGGCTTAGGGATTTTTTCAAAAAAATATTTTCTGCCGGTTAAGTTTTTGAGGGCTAATTTCTTGTCCTGTGATAAAAAGGCTTCTGTTTCGAGTGCCAAACCTTTCAGGAGAGCATTTTCAAGCTTTTGGCATCATTTTGAGTGAATTTCCAAAAGTCAGATTTTTGCTGAAATTGTGACCCCGGGGCTTAGGGATTTTTTCAAAAAAATATTTTCTGCCGGTTAAGTTTTTGAGGGCTGATTTCTTGTCCTGTGATAAAAAGCCTTCTGTTTCGAGTGCCAAACCTTTCAGGAGAGCATTTTCAGGCTTTTGGCACCATTTTTGAGTGAATTGCCAAAAGTCAGATTTTTGCTGAAATTGTTCAAAAAAATATTTTCTGCCGGTTAAGTTTTTGAGGGCTGATTTCTTGTCCTGTGATAAAAAGACTTCTGTTTCCATCGCCAAAGCTTTCAGGGGAGCATTTTCAAGCTTTTGGCACCATTTTTGAGTGAATTGCCAAAAGTCAGATTTTTGCTGAAATTGTGACCCCGGGGCTTAGGGATTTTTTCAAAAAAATATTTTCTGCCGGTTAAGTTTTTGAGGGCTGATTTCTTGTCCTGTGATAAAAAGCCTTCTGTTTCGAGTGCCAAACCTTTCAGGAGAGTATTTTCAGGCTTTTGGCACCATTTTTGAGTGAATTGCCAAAAGTCAGATTTTTGCTGAAATTGTGACCCCGGGGCTTAGGGATTTTTTCAAAAAAATATTTTCTGCCGGTTAAGTTTTTGAGGGCTGATTTCTTGTCCTGTGATAAAAAGACTTCTGTTTCCATCGCCAAAGCTTTCAGGCGAGCATTTTCAAGCTTTTGGCACCATTTTTGAGTGAATTGCCAAAAGTCAGATTTTTGCTGAAATTGTGACCCCGGGGCTTAGGGATTTTTTCAAAAAAATATTTTCTGCCGGTTAAGTTTTTGAGGGCTGATTTCTTGTCCTGTGATAAAAAGGCTTCTGTTTCGAGTGCCAAACCTTTCAGGAGAGCATTTTCAAGCTTTTGGCACCACTTTTGAGTGAATTTCCAAAAGTCAGATTTTTGCTGAAATTGTGACCCCGGGGCTTAGGGATTTTTTCAAAAAAATATTTTCTGCCGGTTAAGTTTTTGAGGGCTGATTTCTTGTCCTGTGATAAAAAGCCTTCTGTTTCGAGTGCCAAACCCTTCAGGAGAGCATTTTCAGAATTTTGGCACCATTTTTGAGTGAATTGCCAAAAGTCAGATTTTTGCTGAAATTGTGACCCCGGGGCTTAGGGATTTTTTCAAAAAAATATTTTCTGCCGGTTAAGTTTTTGAGGGCTGATTTCTTGTCCTGTGATAAAAAGCCTTCTGTTTCGAGTGCCAAACCTTTCAGGAGAGCATTTTCAAGCTTTTGGCACCACTTTTGAGTGAATTTCCAAAAGTCAGATTTTTGCTGAAATTGTGACCCCGGGGCTTAGGGATTTTTTCAAAAAAATATTTTCTGCCGGTTAAGTTTTTGAGGGCTGATTTCTTGTCCTGTGATAAAAAGCCTTCTGTTTCGAGTGCCAAACCTTTCAGGAGAGCATTTTCAGAATTTTGGCACCATTTTTGAGTGAATTGCCAAAAGTCAGATTTTTGCTGAAATTGTGACCCCGGGGCTTAGGGATTTTTTCAAAAAAATATTTTCTGCCGGTTAAGTTTTTGAGGGCTGATTTCTTGTCCTGTGATAAAAAGCCTTCTGTTTCGAGTGCCAAACCTTTCAGGAGAGCATTTTCAGAATTTTGGCACCATTTTTGAGTGAATTGCCAAAAGTCAGATTTTTGCTGAAATTGTGACCCCGGGGCTTAGGGATTTTTTCAAAAAAATATTTTCTGCCGGTTAATTTTTTGAGGGCTGATTTCTTGTCCTGTGATAAAAAGCCTTCTGTTTCGAGTGCCAAACCTTTCAGGAGAGCATTTTCTAGCTTTTGGCACCATTTTTGAGTGAATTGCCAAAAGTCAGATTTTTGCTGAAATTGTGACCCCGGGGCTTAGGGATTTTTTCAAAAAAATATTTTCTGCCGGTTAATTTTTTGAGGGCTGATTTCTTGTCCTGTGATAAAAAGCCTTCTGTTTCGAGTGCCAAACCTTTGAGGAGAGCATTTTCAGGCTTTTGGCACCATTTTTGAGTGAATTGCCAAAAGTCAGATTTTTGCTGAAATTGTGACCCCGGGGCTTAGGGATTTTTTCAAAAAAATATTTTCTGCCGGTTAAGTTTTTGAGGGCTGATTTCTTGTCCTGTGATAAAAAGCCTTCTGTTTCGAGGGCCAAACGTTTCAGGAGAGTATTTTCAGGCTTTTGGCACCATTTTTGAGTGAATTGCCAAAAGTCAGATTTTTGCTGAAATTGTGACCCCGGGGCTTAGGGATTTTTTCAAAAAAATATTTTCTGCCGGTTAAGTTTTTGAGGGCTGATTTCTTGTCCTGTGATAAAAAGGCTTCTGTTTCGAGTGCCAAACCTTTCAGGAGAGCATTTTCAAGCTTTTGGCACCACTTTTGAGTGAATTGCCAAAAGTCAGATTTTTGCTGAAATTGTGACCCCGGGGCTTTGGGATTTTTTCAAAAAAATATTTTCTGCCGGTTAAGTTTTTGAGGGCTGATTTCTTGTCCTGTGATAAAAAGGCTTCTGTTTCGAGTGCCAAACCTTTCAGGAAAGCATTTTCAAGCTTTTGGCACCATTTTTGAGTGAATTGCCAAAAGTCAGATTTTTGCTGAAATTGTGACCCCGGGGCTTAGGGATTTTTTCAAAAAAATATTTTCTGCCGGTTAAGTATTTGAGGGCTGATTTCTTGTCCTGTGATAAAAAGGCTTCTGTTTCGAGTGCCAAACCTTTCAGGAGAGCATTTTCAAGCTTTTGGCAACACTTTTGAGTGAATTGCCAAAAGTCAGATTTTTGCTGAAATTGTGACCCCGGGGCTTAGGGATTTTTTCAAAAAAATATTTTCTGCCGGTTAAGTTTTTGAGGGCTGATTTCTTGTCCTGTGATAAAAAGCCTTCTGTTTCGAGGCCCAAACCTTTCAGGAGAGCATTTTCAGGCTTTTGGCACCATTTTTGAGTGAATTGCCAAAAGTCAGATTTTTGCTGAAATTGTTCAAAAAAATATTTTCTGCCGGTTAAGTTTTTGAGGGCTGATTTCTTGTCCTGTGATAAAAAGACTTCTGTTTCCATCGCCAAAGCTTTCAGGAGAGCATTTTCAAGCTTTTGGCACCATTTTTGAGTGAATTGCCAAAAGTCAGATTTTTGCTGAAATTGTGACCCCGGGGCTTAGGGATTTTTTCAAAAAAATATTTTCTGCCGGTTAAGTTTTTGAGGGCTGATTTCTTGTCCTGTGATAAAAAGCCTTCTGTTTCGAGTGCCAAACCTTTCAGGAGAGCATTTTCAAGCTTTTGGCACCATTTTTGAGTGAATTGCCAAAAGTCAGATTTTTGCTGAAATTGTGACCCCGGGGCTTAGGGATTTTTTCAAAAAAATATTTTCTGCCGGTTAAGTTTTTGAGGGCTGATTTCTTGTCCTGTGATAAAAAGGCTTCTGTTTCGAGTGCCAAACCTTTCAGGAGAGCATTTTCAAGCTTTTGGCATCACTTTTGAGTGAATTTCCAAAAGTCAGATTTTTGCTGAAATTGTGACCCCGGGGCTTAGGGATTTTTTCAAAAAAATATTTTCTGCCGGTTAAGTTTTTGAGGGCTGATTTCTTGTCCTGTGATAAAAAGCCTTCTGTTTCGAGTGCCAAACCTTTCAGGAGAGCATTTTCAGGCTTTTGGCACCATTTTTGAGTGAATTGCCAAAAGTCAGATTTTTGCTGAAATTGTTCAAAAAAATATTTTCTGCCGGTTAAGTTTTTGAGGGCTGATTTCTTGTCCTGTGATAAAAAGACTTCTGTTTCCATCGCCAAAGCTTTCAGGGGAGCATTTTCAAGCTTTTGGCACCATTTTTGAGTGAATTGCCAAAAGTCAGATTTTTGCTGAAATTGTGACCCCGGGGCTTAGGGATTTTTTCAAAAAAATATTTTCTGCCGGTTAAGTTTTTGAGGGCTGATTTCTTGTCCTGTGATAAAAAGCCTTCTGTTTCGAGTGCCAAACCTTTCAGGAGAGTATTTTCAGGCTTTTGGCACCATTTTTGAGTGAATTGCAAAAAAGTCAGATTTTTGCTGAAATTGTGACCCCGGGGCTTAGGGATTTTTTCAAAAAAATATTTTCTGCCGGTTAAGTTTTTGAGGGCTGATTTCTTGTCCTGTGATAAAAAGGCTTCTGTTTCGAGTGCCAAACCTTTCAGGAGAGCATTTTCAGGCTTTTGGCACCATTTTTGAGTGAATTGCCAAAAGTCAGATTATTGCTGAAATTGTGACCCCGGGGCTTTGGGATTTTTTCAAAAAAATATTTTCTGCCGGTTAAGTTTTTGAGGGCTGATTTCTTGTCCTGTGATAAAAAGACTTCTGTTTCCATCGCCAAAGCTTTCAGGGGAGCATTTTCAAGCTTTTGGCACCATTTTTGAGTGAATTGCCAAAAGTCAGATTTTTGCTGAAATTGTGACCCCGGGGCTTAGGGATTTTTTCAAAAAAATATTTTCTGCCGGTTAAGTTTTTGAGGGCTGATTTCTTGTCCTGTGATAAAAAGGCTTCTGTTTCGAGTGCCAAACCTTTCAGGAGAGCATTTTCAAGCTTTTGGCACCATTTTTGAGTGAATTTCCAAAAGTCAGATTTTTGCTGAAATTGTGACCCCGGGGCTTAGGGATTTTTTCAAAAAAATATTTTCTGCCGGTTAAGTTTTTGAGGGCTGATTTCTTGTCCTGTGATAAAAAGCCTTCTGTTTCGAGTGCCAAACCTTTCAGGAGAGCATTTTCAGGCTTTTGGCACCATTTTTGAGTGAATTGCCAAAAGTCAGATTTTTGCTGAAATTGTGACCCCGGGGCTTAGGGATTTTTTCAAAAAAATATTTTCTGCCGGTTAAGTTTTTGAGGGCTGATTTCTTGTCCTGTGATAAAAAGGCTTCTGTTTCAAGTGCCAAACCTTTCAGGAGAGCATTTTCAAGCTTTTGGCACCATTTTTGAGTGAATTGCCAAAAGTCAGATTTTTGCTGAAATTGTGACCCCGGGGCTTAGGGATTTTTTCAAAAAAATATTTTCTGCCGGTTAATTTTTTGAGGGCTGATTTCTTGTCCTGTGATAAAAAGACTTCTGTTTCAATCGCCAAAGCTTTCAGGGGAGCATTTTCAAGCTTTTGGCACCATTTTTGAGTGAATTGCCAAAAGTCAGATTTTTGCTGAAATTGTGACCCCGGGGCTTTGGGATTTTTTCAAAAAAATATTTTCTGCCGGTTAAGTTTTTGAGGGCTGATTTCTTGTCCAGTGATAAAAAGGCTTCTGTTTCGAGTGCCAAACCTTTCAGGAGAGCATTTTCAGGCTTTTGGCACCATTTTTGAGTGAATTGCCAAAAGTCAGATTTTTGCTGAAATTGTGACCCCGGGGCTTAGGGATTTTTTCAAAAAAATATTTTCTGCCGGTTAAGTTTTTGAGGGCTGATTTCTTGTCCTGTGATAAAAAGGCTTCTGTTTCGAGTGCCAAACCTTTCAGGAGAGCATTTTCAGGCTTTTGGCACCATTTTTGAGTGAATTGCCAAAAGTCAGATTTTTGCTGAAATTGTGACCCCGGGGCTTAGGGATTTTTTCAAAAAAATATTTTCTGCCGGTTATGTTTTTGAGGGCTGATTTCTTGTCCTGTGATAAAAAGGCTTCTGTTTCAAGTGCCAAACCTTTCAGGAGAGCATTTTCAAGCTTTTGGCACCACTTTTGAGTGAATTGCCAAAAGTCAGATTTTTGCTGAAATTGTGACCCCGGGGCTTAGGGATTTTTTCAAAAAAATATTTTCTGCCGGTTAAGTTTTTGAGGGCTGATTTCTTGTCCTGTGATAAAAAGGCTTCTGTTTCGAGTGCCAAACCTTTCAGGAGAGCATTTTCAGGCTTTTGGCACCATTTTTGAGTGAATTGCCAAAAGTCAGATTTTTGCTGAAATTGTGACCCCGGGGCTTAGGGATTTTTTCAAAAAAATATTTTCTGCCGGTTAAGTTTTTGAGGGCTGATTTCTTGTCCTGTGATAAAAAGGCTTCTGTTTCAAGTGCCAAACCTTTCAGGAGAGCATTTTCAAGCTTTTGGCACCACTTTTGAGTGAATTGCCAAAAGTCAGATTTTTGCTGAAATTGTGACCCCGGGGCTTAGGGATTTTTTCAAAAAAATATTTTCTGCCGGTTAAGTTTTTGAGGGCTGATTTCTTGTCCTGTGATAAAAAGCCTTCTGTTTCGAGTGCCAAAGCTTTCAGGAGAGCATTTTCAGAATTTTGGCACCATTTTTGAGTGAATTGCCAAAAGTCAGATTTTTGCTGAAATTGTGACCCCGGGGCTTAGGGATTTTTTCAAAAAAATATTTTCTGCCGGTTAAGTTTTTGAGGGCTGATTTCTTGTCCTGTGATAAAAAGGCTTCTGTTTCGAGTGCCAAACCTTTCAGGAGAGCATTTTCAGGCTTTTGGCACCATTTTTGAGTGAATTGCCAAAAGTCAGATTTTTGCTGAAATTGTGACCCCGGGGCTTAGGGATTTTTTCAAAAAAATATTTTCTGCCGGTTAAGTTTTTGAGGGCTGATTTCTTGTCCTGTGATAAAAAGGCTTCTGTTTCAAGTGCCAAACCTTTCAGGAGAGCATTTTCAAGCTTTTGGCACCACTTTTGAGTGAATTGCCAAAAGTCAGATTTTTGCTGAAATTGTGACCCCGGGGCTTAGGGATTTTTTCAAAAAAATATTTTCTGCCGGTTAAGTTTTTGAGGGCTGATTTCTTGTCCTGTGATAAAAAGCCTTCTGTTTCGAGTGCCAAACCTTTCAGGAGAGCATTTTCAGAATTTTGGCACCATTTTTGAGTGAATTGCCAAAAGTCAGATTTTTGCTGAAATTGTGACCCCGGGGCTTAGGGATTTTTTCAAAAAAATATTTTCTGCCGGTTAAGTTTTTGAGGGCTGATTTCTTGTCCTGTGATAAAAAGCCTTCTGTTTCGAGTGCCAAACCTTTCAGGAGAGCATTTTCAAGCTTTTGGCACCACTTTTGAGTGAATTTCCAAAAGTCAGATTTTTGCTGAAATTGTGACCCCGGGGCTTAGGGATTTTTTCAAAAAAATATTTTCTGCCGGTTAAGTTTTTGAGGGCTGATTTCTTGTCCTGTGATAAAAAGCCTTCTGTTTCGAGTGCCAAACCTTTCAGGAGAGCATTTTCAGGCTTTTGGCACCATTTTTGAGTGAATTGCCAAAAGTCAGATTTTTGCTGAAATTGTTCAAAAAAATATTTTCTGCCGGTTATGTTTTTGAGGGCTGATTTCTTGTCCTGTGATAAAAAGACTTCTGTTTCCATCGCCAAAGCTTTCAGGGGAGCATTTTCAACCTTTTGGCACCATTTTTGAGTGAATTGCCAAAAGTCAGATTTTTGCTGAAATTGTGACCCCGGGGCTTAGGGATTTTTTCAAAAAAATATTTTCTGCCGGTTAAGTTTTTGAGGGCTGATTTCTTGTCCTGTGATAAAAAGCCTTCTGTTTCGAGTGCCAAACCTTTGAGGAGAGCATTTTCAGGCTTTTGGCACCATTTTTGAGTGAATTGCCAAAAGTCAGTTTTTTGCTGAAATTGTTCAAAAAAATATTTTCTGCCGGTTAAGTTTTTGAGGGCTGATTTCTTGTCCTGTGATAAAACGCCTTCTGTTTCGAGTGCCAAACCTTTCAGGAGAGCTTTTTTAGGCTTTTGGCACCATTTTTGAGTGAATTGCCAAAAGTCAGATTTTTGCTGAAATTGTTCAAAAAAATATTTTCTGCCGGTTAAGTTTTTGAGGGCTGATTTCTTGTCCTGTGATAAAAAGACTTCTGTTTCGACTGCCAAACCTTTGAGGAGAGCATTTTCAGGCTTTTGGCACCATTTTTGAGTGAATTGCCAAAAGTCAGATTTTTGCTGAAATTGTGACCCCGGGGCTTAGGGATTTTTTCAAAAAAATATTTTCTGCCGGTTAAGTTTTTGAGGGCTGATTTCTTGTCCTGTGATAAAAAGCCTTCTGTTTCGAGGCCCAAACCTTTGAGGAGAGCATTTTCAGGCTTTTGGCACCATTTTTGAGTGAATTGCCAAAAGTCAGATTTTTGCTGAAATTGTTCAAAAAAATATTTTCTGCCGGTTAAGTTTTTGAGGGCTGATTTCTTGTCCTGTGATAAAAAGACTTCTGTTTCCATCGCCAAAGCTTTCAGGGGAGCATTTTCAAGCTTTTGGCACCATTTTTGAGTGAATTGCCAAAAGTCAGATTTTTGCTGAAATTGTAACCCCGGGGCTTAGGGATTTTTTCAAAAAAATATTTTCTGCCGGTTAAGTTTTTGAGGGCTGATTTCGTGTCCTGTGATAAAAAGCCTTCTGTTTCGAGTGCCAAACCTTTGAGGAGAGCATTTTCAGGCTTTTGGCACCATTTTTGAGTGAATTGCCAAAAGTCAGATTTTTGCTGAAATTGTGACCCCGGGGCTTAGGGATTTTTTCAAAAAAATATTTTCTGCCGGTTAAGTTTTTGAGGGCTGATTTCTTGTCCTGTGATAAAAAGCCTTCTGTTTCGAGGGCCAAACCTTTCAGGAGAGTATTTTCAGGCTTTTGGCACCATTTTTGAGTGAATTGCCAAAAGTCAGATTTTTGCTGAAATTGTGACCCCGGGGCTTAGGGATTTTTTCAAAAAAATATTTTCTGCCGGTTAAGTTTTTGAGGGCTGATTTCTTGTCCTGTGATAAAAAGGCTTCTGTTTCGAGTGCCAAACCTTTCAGGAGAGCATTTTCAAGCTTTTGGCACCACTTTTGAGTGAATTGCCAAAAGTCAGATTTTTGCTGAAATTGTGACCCCGGGGCTTTGGGATTTTTTCAAAAAAATATTTTCTGCCGGTTAAGTTTTTGAGGGCTGATTTCTTGTCCTGTGATAAAAAGGCTTCTGTTTCGAGTGCCAAACCTTTCAGGAAAGCATTTTCAAGCTTTTGGCACCATTTTTGAGTGAATTGCCAAAAGTCAGATTTTTGCTGAAATTGTGACCCCGGGGCTTAGGGATTTTTTCAAAAAAATATTTTCTGCCGGTTAAGTTTTTGAGGGCTGACTTCGTGTCCTGTGATAAAAGGCCTTCTGTTTCGAGTGCCAAACCTTTGAGGAGAGTATTTTCAGGCTTTTGGCACCATTTTTGAGTGAATTGCCAAAAGTCAGATTTTTGCTGAAATTGTGACCCCGGGGCTTAGGGATTTTTTCAAAAAAATATTTTCTGCCGGTTAAGTTTTTGAGGGCTGATTTCTTGTCCTGTGATAAAAAGGCTTCTGTTTCGAGTGCCAAACCTTTCAGGAGAGCATTTTCAAGCTTTTGGCAACACTTTTGAGTGAATTGCCAAAAGTCAGATTTTTGCTGAAATTGTGACCCCGGGGCTTAGGGATTTTTTCAAAAAAATATTTTCTGCCGGTTAAGTTTTTGAGGGCTGATTTCTTGTCCTGTGATAAAAAGCCTTCTGTTTCGAGGCCCAAACCTTTCAGGAGAGCATTTTCAGGCTTTTGGCACCATTTTTGAGTGAATTGCCAAAAGTCAGATTTTTGCTGAAATTGTGACCCCGGGGCTTTGGGATATTTTCAAAAAAATATTTTCTGCCGGTTAAGTTTTTGAGGGCTGATTTCTTGTCCTGTGATAAAAAGCCTTCTGTTTCCATCGCCAAAGCTTTCAGGGGAGCATTTTCAAGCTTTTGGCACCATTTTTGAGTGAATTGCCAAAAGTCAGATTTTTGCTGAAATTGTGACCCCGGGGCTTAGGGATTTTTTCAAAAAAATATTTTCTGCCGGTTAATTTTTTGAGGGCTGATTTCTTGTCCTGTGATAAAAAGCCTTCTGTTTCGAGTGCCAAACCTTTCAGGAGAGCATTTTCAAGCTTTTGGCACCATTTTTGAGTGAATTGCCAAAAGTCAGATTTTTGCTGAAATTGTGACCCCGGGGCTTAGGGATTTTTTCAAAAAAATATTTTCTGCCGGTTAAGTTTTTGAGGGCTGATTTCTTGTCCTGTGATAAAAAGGCTTCTGTTTCGAGTGCCAAACCTTTCAGGAGAGCATTTTCAAGCTTTTGGCATCACTTTTGAGTGAATTTCCAAAAGTCAGATTTTTGCTGAAATTGTGACCCCGGGGCTTAGGGATTTTTTCAAAAAAATATTTTCTGCCGGTTAAGTTTTTGAGGGCTGATTTCTTGTCCTGTGATAAAAAGCCTTCTGTTTCGAGTGCCAAACCTTTCAGGAGAGCTTTTTTAGGCTTTTGGCACCATTTTTGAGTGAATTGCCAAAAGTCAGATTTTTGCTGAAATTGTTCAAAAAAATATTTTCTGCCGGTTAAGTTTTTGAGGGCTGATTTCTTGTCCTGTGATAAAAAGACTTCTGTTTCCATCGCCAAAGCTTTCAGGGGAGCATTTTCAAGCTTTTGGCACCATTTTTGAGTGAATTGCCAAAAGTCAGATTTTTGCTGAAATTGTGACCCCGGGGCTTAGGGATTTTTTCAAAAAAATATTTTCTGCCGGTTAAGTTTTTGAGGGCTGATTTCTTGTCCTGTGATAAAAAGCCTTTTGTTTCGAGTGCCAAACCTTTCAGGAGAGCATTTTCAGGCTTTTGGCACCATTTTTGAGTGAATTGCCAAAAGTCAGATTATTGCTGAAATTGTGACCCCGGGGCTTTGGGATTTTTTCAAAAAAATATTTTCTGCCGGTTAAGTTTTTGAGGGCTGATTTCTTGTCCTGTGATAAAAAGACTTCTGTTTCCATCGCCAAAGCTTTCAGGGGAGCATTTTCAAGCTTTTGGCACCATTTTTGAGTGAATTGCCAAAAGTCAGATTTTTGCTGAAATTGTGAACCCGGGGCTTAGGGATTTTTTCAAAAAAATATTTTCTGCCGGTTAAGTTTTTGAGGGCTGATTTCTTGTCCTGTGATAAAAAGCCTTCTGTTTCGAGTGCCAAACCTTTCAGGAGAGTATTTTCAGGCTTTTGGCACCATTTTTGAGTGAATTGCCAAAAGTCAGATTTTTGCTGAAATTGTGACCCCGGGGCTTAGGGATTTTTTCAAAAAAATATTTTCTGCCGGTTAAGTTTTTGAGGGCTGATTTCTTGTCCTGTGATAAAAAGGCTTCTGTTTCGAGTGCCAAACCTTTCAGGAAAGCATTTTCAAGCTTTTGGCACCATTTTTGAGTGAATTGCCAAATGTCAGATTTTTGCTGAAATTGTGACCCCGGGGCTTAGGGATTTTTTCAAAAAAATATTTTCTGCCGGTTAAGTTTTTGAGGGCTGACTTCGTGTCCTGTGATAAAAGGCCTTCTGTTTCGAGTGCCAAACCTTTGAGGAGAGCATTTTCAGGCTTTTGGCACCATTTTTGAGTGAATTGCCAAAAGTCAGATTTTTGCTGAAATTGTGACCCCGGGGCTTAGGGATTTTTTCAAAAAAATATTTTCTGCCGGTTAAGTTTTTGAGGGCTGATTTCTTGTCCTGTGATAAAAAGCCTTCTGTTTCGAGTGCCAAACCTTTCAGGAGAGTATTTTCAGGCTTTTGGCACCATTTTTGAGTGAATTGCCAAAAGTCAGATTTTTGCTGAAATTGTGACCCCGGGGCTTAGGGATTTTTTCAAAAAAATATTTTCTGCCGGTTAAGTTTTTGAGGGCTGATTTCTTGTCCTGTGATAAAAAGCCTTCTGTTTCGAGGCCCAAACCTTTCAGGAGAGCATTTTCAGGCTTTTGGCACCATTTTTGAGTGAATTGCCAAAAGTCAGATTTTTGCTGAAATTGTGACCCCGGGGCTTTGGGATATTTTCAAAAAAATATTTTCTGCCGGTTAAGTTTTTGAGGGCTGATTTCTTGTCCTGTGATAAAAAGCCTTCTGTTTCCATCGCCAAAGCTTTCAGGGGAGCATTTTCAAGCTTTTGGCACCATTTTTGAGTGAATTGCCAAAAGTCAGATTTTTGCTGAAATTGTGACCCCGGGGCTTAGGGATTTTTTCAAAAAAATATTTTCTGCCGGTTAATTTTTTGAGGGCTGATTTCTTGTCCTGTGATAAAAAGCCTTCTGTTTCGAGTGCCAAACCTTTCAGGAGAGCATTTTCAAGCTTTTGGCACCATTTTTGAGTGAATTGCCAAAAGTCAGATTTTTGCTGAAATTGTGACCCCGGGGCTTAGGGATTTTTTCAAAAAAATATTTTCTGCCGGTTAAGTTTTTGAGGGCTGATTTCTTGTCCTGTGATAAAAAGGCTTCTGTTTCGAGTGCCAAACCTTTCAGGAGAGCATTTTCAAGCTTTTGGCATCACTTTTGAGTGAATTTCCAAAAGTCAGATTTTTGCTGAAATTGTGACCCCGGGGCTTAGGGATTTTTTCAAAAAAATATTTTCTGCCGGTTAAGTTTTTGAGGGCTGATTTCTTGTCCTGTGATAAAAAGCCTTCTGTTTCGAGTGCCAAACCTTTCAGGAGAGCTTTTTTAGGCTTTTGGCACCATTTTTGAGTGAATTGCCAAAAGTCAGATTTTTGCTGAAATTGTTCAAAAAAATATTTTCTGCCGGTTAAGTTTTTGAGGGCTGATTTCTTGTCCTGTGATAAAAAGACTTCTGTTTCCATCGCCAAAGCTTTCAGGGGAGCATTTTCAAGCTTTTGGCACCATTTTTGAGTGAATTGCCAAAAGTCAGATTTTTGCTGAAATTGTGACCCCGGGGCTTAGGGATTTTTTCAAAAAAATATTTTCTGCCGGTTAAGTTTTTGAGGGCTGATTTCTTGTCCTGTGATAAAAAGCCTTCTGTTTCGAGTGCCAAACCTTTCAGGAGAGCATTTTCAGGCTTTTGGCACCATTTTTGAGTGAATTGCCAAAAGTCAGATTATTGCTGAAATTGTGACCCCGGGGCTTTGGGATTTTTTCAAAAAAATATTTTCTGCCGGTTAAGTTTTTGAGGGCTGATTTCTTGTCCTGTGATAAAAAGACTTCTGTTTCCATCGCCAAAGCTTTCAGGGGAGCATTTTCAAGCTTTTGGCACCATTTTTGAGTGAATTGCCAAAAGTCAGATTTTTGCTGAAATTGTGACCCCGGGGCTTAGGGATTTTTTCAAAAAAATATTTTCTGCCGGTTAAGTTTTTGAGGGCTGATTTCTTGTCCTGTGATAAAAAGGCTTCTGTTTCGAGTGCCAAACCTTTCAGGAGAGCATTTTCAAGCTTTTGGCACCACTTTTGAGTGAATTTCCAAAAGTCAGATTTTTGCTGAAATTGTGAACCCGGGGCTTAGGGATTTTTTCAAAAAAATATTTTCTGCCGGTTAAGTTTTTGAGGGCTGATTTCTTGTCCTGTGATAAAAAGCCTTCTGTTTCGAGGGCCAAACCTTTCAGGAGAGTATTTTCAGGCTTTTGGCACCATTTTTGAGTGAATTGCCAAAAGTCAGATTTTTGCTGAAATTGTGACCCCGGGGCTTAGGGATTTTTTCAAAAAAATATTTTCTGCCGGTTAAGTTTTTGAGGGCTGATTTCTTGTCCTGTGATAAAAAGGCTTCTGTTTCGAGTGCCAAACCTTTCAGGAGAGCATTTTCAAGCTTTTGGCACCACTTTTGAGTGAATTGCCAAAAGTCAGATTTTTGCTGAAATTGTGACCCCGGGGCTTTGGGATTTTTTCAAAAAAATATTTTCTGCCGGTTAAGTTTTTGAGGGCTGATTTCTTGTCCTGTGATAAAAAGGCTTCTGTTTCGAGTGCCAAACCTTTCAGGAAAGCATTTTCAAGCTTTTGGCACCATTTTTGAGTGAATTGCCAAATGTCAGATTTTTGCTGAAATTGTGACCCCGGGGCTTAGGGATTTTTTCAAAAAAATATTTTCTGCCGGTTAAGTTTTTGAGGGCTGACTTCGTGTCCTGTGATAAAAGGCCTTCTGTTTCGAGTGCCAAACCTTTGAGGAGAGCATTTTCAGGCTTTTGGCACCATTTTTGAGTGAATTGCCAAAAGTCAGATTTTTGCTGAAATTGTGACCCCGGGGCTTAGGGATTTTTTCAAAAAAATATTTTCTGCCGGTTAAGTTTTTGAGGGCTGATTTCTTGTCCTGTGATAAAAAGCCTTCTGTTTCGAGTGCCAAACCTTTCAGGAGAGTATTTTCAGGCTTTTGGCACCATTTTTGAGTGAATTGCCAAAAGTCAGATTTTTGCTGAAATTGTGACCCCGGGGCTTAGGGATTTTTTCAAAAAAATATTTTCTGCCGGTTAAGTTTTTGAGGGCTGATTTCTTGTCCTGTGATAAAAAGGCTTCTGTTTCGAGTGCCAAACCTTTCAGGAGAGCATTTTCAAGCTTTTGGCAACACTTTTGAGTGAATTGCCAAAAGTCAGATTTTTGCTGAAATTGTGACCCCGGGGCTTAGGGATTTTTTCAAAAAAATATTTTCTGCCGGTTAAGTTTTTGAGGGCTGATTTCTTGTCCTGTGATAAAAAGCCTTCTGTTTCGAGGCCCAAACCTTTCAGGAGAGCATTTTCAGGCTTTTGGCACCATTTTTGAGTGAATTGCCAAAAGTCAGATTTTTGCTGAAATTGTGACCCCGGGGCTTTGGGATATTTTCAAAAAAATATTTTCTGCCGGTTAAGTTTTTGAGGGCTGATTTCTTGTCCTGTGATAAAAAGCCTTCTGTTTCCATCGCCAAAGCTTTCAGGGGAGCATTTTCAAGCTTTTGGCACCATTTTTGAGTGAATTGCCAAAAGTCAGATTTTTGCTGAAATTGTGACCCCGGGGCTTAGGGATTTTTTCAAAAAAATATTTTCTGCCGGTTAAGTTTTTGAGGGCTGATTTCTTGTCCTGTGATAAAAAGCCTTCTGTTTCGAGTGCCAAACCTTTCAGGAGAGCATTTTCAAGCTTTTGGCACCATTTTTGAGTGAATTGCCAAAAGTCAGATTTTTGCTGAAATTGTGACCCCGGGGCTTAGGGATTTTTTCAAAAAAATATTTTCTGCCGGTTAAGTTTTTGAGGGCTGATTTCTTGTCCTGTGATAAAAAGGCTTCTGTTTCGAGTGCCAAACCTTTCAGGAGAGCATTTTCAAGCTTTTGGCATCACTTTTGAGTGAATTTCCAAAAGTCAGATTTTTGCTGAAATTGTGACCCCGGGGCTTAGGGATTTTTTCAAAAAAATATTTTCTGCCGGTTAAGTTTTTGAGGGCTGATTTCTTGTCCTGTGATAAAAAGCCTTCTGTTTCGAGTGCCAAACCTTTCAGGAGAGCTTTTTTAGGCTTTTGGCACCATTTTTGAGTGAATTGCCAAAAGTCAGATTTTTGCTGAAATTGTTCAAAAAAATATTTTCTGCCGGTTAAGTTTTTGAGGGCTGATTTCTTGTCCTGTGATAAAAAGACTTCTGTTTCCATCGCCAAAGCTTTCAGGGGAGCATTTTCAAGCTTTTGGCACCATTTTTGAGTGAATTGCCAAAAGTCAGATTTTTGCTGAAATTGTGACCCCGGGGCTTAGGGATTTTTTCAAAAAAATATTTTCTGCCGGTTAAGTTTTTGAGGGCTGATTTCTTGTCCTGTGATAAAAAGCCTTCTGTTTCGAGTGCCAAACCTTTCAGGAGAGCATTTTCAGGCTTTTGGCACCATTTTTGAGTGAATTGCCAAAAGTCAGATTATTGCTGAAATTGTGACCCCGGGGCTTTGGGATTTTTTCAAAAAAATATTTTCTGCCGGTTAAGTTTTTGAGGGCTGATTTCTTGTCCTGTGATAAAAAGACTTCTGTTTCCATCGCCAAAGCTTTCAGGGGAGCATTTTCAAGCTTTTGGCACCATTTTTGAGTGAATTGCCAAAAGTCAGATTTTTGCTGAAATTGTGACCCCGGGGCTTAGGGATTTTTTCAAAAAAATATTTTCTGCCGGTTAAGTTTTTGAGGGCTGATTTCTTGTCCTGTGATAAAAAGGCTTCTGTTTCGAGTGCCAAACCTTTCAGGAGAGCATTTTCAAGCTTTTGGCACCACTTTTGAGTGAATTTCCAAAAGTCAGATTTTTGCTGAAATTGTGAACCCGGGGCTTAGGGATTTTTTCAAAAAAATATTTTCTGCCGGTTAAGTTTTTGAGGGCTGATTTCTTGTCCTGTGATAAAAAGCCTTCTGTTTCGAGTGCCAAACCTTTCAGGAGAGCATTTTCAGGCTTTTGGCACCATTTTTGAGTGAATTGCCAAAAGTCAGATTTTTGCTGAAATTGTTCAAAAAAATATTTTCTGCCGGTTAAGTTTTTGAGGGCTGATTTCTTGTCCTGTGATAAAAAGACTTCTGTTTCCATCGCCAAAGCTTTCAGGGGAGCATTTTCAAGCTTTTGGCACCATTTTTGAGTGAATTGCCAAAAGTCAGATTTTTGCTGAAATTGTGACCCCGGGGCTTAGGGATTTTTTCAAAAAAATATTTTCTGCCGGTTAAGTTTTTGAGGGCTGATTTCTTGTCCTGTGATAAAAAGCCTTCTGTTTCGAGTGCCAAACCTTTCAGGAGAGCATTTTCAGGCTTTTGGCACCATTTTTGAGTGACTTGCCAAAAGTCAGATTTTTGCTGAAATTGTGACCCCGGGGCTTTGGGATTTTTTCAAAAAAATATTTTCTGCCGGTTAAGTTTTTGAGGGCTGATTTCTTGTCCTGTGATAAAAAGACTTCTGTTTCCATCGCCAAAGCTTTCAGGGGAGCATTTTCAAGCTTTTGGCACCATTTTTGAGTGAATTGCCAAAAGTCAGATTTTTGCTGAAATTGTGACCCTGGGGCTTAGGGATTTTTTCAAAAAAATATTTTCTGCCGGTTACGTTTTTGAGGGCTGATTTCTTGTCCTGTGATAAAAAGGCTTCTGTTTCGAGTGCCAAACCTTTCAGGAAAGCATTTTCAAGCTTTTGGCACCATTTTTGAGTGAATTGCCAAAAGTCAGATTTTTGCTGAAATTGTGACCCCGGGGCTTAGGGATTTTTTCAAAAAAATATTTTCTGCCGGTTAAGTTTTTGAGGGCTGATTTCGTGTCCTGTGATAAAAAGCCTTCTGTTTCGAGTGCCAAACCTTTGAGGAGAGCATTTTCAGGCTTTTGGCACCATTTTTGAGTGAATTGCCAAAAGTCAGATTTTTGCTGAAATTGTGACCCCGGGGCTTAGGGATTTTTTCAAAAAAATATTTTCTGCCGGTTAAGTTTTTGAGGGCTGATTTCTTGTCCTGTGATAAAAAGCCTTCTGTTTCGAGTGCCAAACCTTTCAGGAGAGTATTTTCAGGCTCTTGGCACCATTTTTGAGTGAATTGCCAAAAGTCAGATTTTTGCTGAAATTGTGACCCCGGGGCTTAGGGATTTTTTCAAAAAAATATTTTCTGCCGGTTAAGTTTTTGAGCGCTGATTTCTTGTCCTGTGATAAAAAGGCTTCTGTTTCGAGTGCCAAACCTTTCAGGAGAGCATTTTCAAGCTTTTGGCACCACTTTTGAGTGAATTGCCAAAAGTCAGATTTTTGCTGAAATTGTGACCCCGGGGCTTAGGGATTTTTTCAAAAAAATATTTTCTGCCGGTTAAGTTTTTGAGGGCTGATTTCTTGTCCTGTGATAAAAAGCCTTCTGTTTCGAGTGCCAAACCTTTCAGGAGAGCATTTTCAGGCTTTTGGCACCATTTTTGAGTGAATTGCCAAAAGTCAGATTTTTGCTGAAATTGTGACCCCGGGGCTTTGGGATTTTTTCAAAAAAATATTTTCTGCCGGTTAAGTTTTTGAGGGCTGATTTCTTGTCCTGTGATAAAAAGGCTTCTCTTTCGAGTGCCAAACCTTTCAGGAAAGCATATTCAAGCTTTTGGCACCATTTTTGAGTGAATTGCCAAAAGTCAGATTTTTGCTGAAATTGTGACCCCGGGGCTTAGGGATTTTTTCAAAAAAATATTTTCTGCCGGTTAAGTTTTTGAGGGCTGATTTCTTGTCCTGTGATAAAAAGCCTTCTGTTTCGAGTGCCAAACCTTTCAGGAGAGTATTTTCAGGCTTTTGGCACCATTTTTGAGTGAATTTCCAAAAGTCAGATTTTTGCTGAAATTGTGACCCCGGGGCTTAGGGATTTTTTCAAAAAAATATTTTCTGCCGGTTAAGTTTTTGAGGGCTGATTTCTTGTCCTGTGATAAAAAGGCTTCTGTTTCGAGTGCCAAACCTTTCAGGAGAGCATTTTCAAGCTTTTGGCAACACTTTTGAGTGAATTGCCAAAAGTCAGATTTTTGCTGAAATTGTGACCCCGGGGCTTAGGGATTTTTTCAAAAAAATATTTTCTGCCGGTTAAGTTTTTGAGGGCTGATTTCTTGTCCTGTGATAAAAAGCCTTCTGTTTCGAGGCCCAAACCTTTCAGGAGAGCATTTTCAGGCTTTTGGCACCACTTTTGAGTGAATTGCCAAAAGTCAGATTTTTGCTGAAATTGTGACCCCGGGGCTTTGGGATATTTTCAAAAAAATATTTTCTGCCGGTTAAGTTTTTGAGGGCTGATTTCTTGTCCTGTGATAAAAAGACTTCTGTTTCCATCGCCAAAGCTTTCAGGGGAGCATTTTCAAGCTTTTGGCACCATTTTTGAGTGAATTGCCAAAAGTCAGATTTTTGCTGAAATTGTGACCCCGGGGCTTAGGGATTTTTTCAAAAAAATATTTTCTGCCGGTTAATTTTTTGAGGGCTGATTTCTTGTCCTGTGATAAAAAGCCTTCTGTTTCGAGTGCCAAACCTTTCAGCAGAGCATTTTCAAGCTTTTGGCACCATTTTTGAGTGAATTGCCAAAAGTCAGATTTTTGCTGAAATTGTGACCCCGGGGCTTTGGGATTTTTTCAAAAAAATATTTTCTGCCGGTTAAGTTTTTGAGGGCTGATTTCTTGTCCTGTGATAAAAAGGCTTCTGTTTTGAGTGCCAAACCTTTCAGGAGAGCATTTTCAAGCTTTTGGCATCACTTTTGAGTGAATTTCCAAAAGTCAGATTTTTGCTGAAATTGTGACCCCGGGGCTTAGGGATTTTTTCAAAAAAATATTTTCTGCCGGTTAAGTTTTTGAGGGCTGATTTCTTGTCCTGTGATAAAAAGCCTTCTGTTTCGAGTGCCAAACCTTTCAGGAGAGCATTTTCAGGCTTTTGGCACCATTTTTGAGTGAATTGCCAAAAGTCAGATTTTTGCTGAAATTGTTCAAAAAAATATTTTCTGCCGGTTAAGTTTTTGAGGGCTGATTTCTTGTCCTGTGATAAAAAGACTTCTGTTTCCATCGCCAAAGCTTTCAGGGGAGCATTTTCAAGCTTTTGGCACCATTTTTGAGTGAATTGCCAAAAGTCAGATTTTTGCTGAAATTGTGACCCCGGGGCTTAGGGATTTTTTCAAAAAAATATTTTCTGCCGGTTAAGTTTTTGAGGGCTGATTTCTTGTCCTGTGATAAAAAGCCTTCTGTTTCGAGTGCCAAACCTTTCAGGAGAGCATTTTCAGGCTTTTGGCACCATTTTTGAGTGAATTGCCAAAAGTCAGATTATTGCTGAAATTGTGACCCCGGGGCTTTGGGATTTTTTCAAAAAAATATTTTCTGCCGGTTAAGTTTTTGAGGGCTGATTTCTTGTCCTGTGATAAAAAGACTTCTGTTTCCATCGCCAAAGCTTTCAGGGGAGCATTTTCAAGCTTTTGGCACCATTTTTGAGTGAATTGCCAAAAGTCAGATTTTTGCTGAAATTGTGACCCCGGGGCTTAGGGATTTTTTCAAAAAAATATTTTCTGCCGGTTAAGTTTTTGAGGGCTGATTTCTTGTCCTGTGATAAAAAGGCTTCTGTTTCGAGTGCCAAACCTTTCAGGAGAGCATTTTCAAGCTTTTGGCACCACTTTTGAGTGAATTTCCAAAAGTCAGATTTTTGCTGAAATTGTGACCCCGGGGCTTAGGGATTTTTTCAAAAAAATATTTTCTGCCGGTTAAGTTTTTGAGGGCTGATTTCTTGTCCTGTGATAAAAAGCCTTCTGTTTCGAGTGCCAAACCTTTCAGGAGAGCATTTTCAGGCTTTTGGCACCATTTTTGAGTGAATTGCCAAAAGTCAGATTTTTGCTGAAATTGTTCAAAAAAATATTTTCTGCCGGTTAAGTTTTTGAGGGCTGATTTCTTGTCCTGTGATAAAAAGACTTCTGTTTCCATCGCCAAAGCTTTCAGGGGAGCATTTTCAAGCTTTTGGCACCATTTTTGAGTGAATTGCCAAAAGTCAGATTTTTGCTGAAATTGTGACCCCGGGGCTTAGGGATTTTTTCAAAAAAATATTTTCTGCCGGTTAATTTTTTGAGGGCTGATTTCTTGTCCTGTGATAAAAAGCCTTCTGTTTCGAGTGCCAAACCTTTCAGCAGATCATTTTCAAGCTTTTGGCACCATTTTTGAGTGAATTGCCAAAAGTCAGATTTTTGCTGAAATTGTGACCCCGGGGCTTTGGGATTTTTTCAAAAAAATATTTTCTGCCGGTTAAGTTTTTGAGGGCTGATTTCTTGTCCTGTGATAAAAAGGCTTCTGTTTCCAGTGCCAAACCTTTCAGGAGAGCATTTTCAAGCTTTTGGCATCACTTTTGAGTGAATTTCCAAAAGTCAGATTTTTGCTGAAATTGTGACCCCGGGGCTTAGGGATTTTTTCAAAAAAATATTTTCTGCCGGTTAAGTTTTTGAGGGCTGATTTCTTGTCCTGTGATAAAAAGCCTTCTGTTTCGAGTGCCAAACCTTTCAGGAGAGCATTTTCAGGCTTTTGGCACCATTTTTGAGTGAATTGCCAAAAGTCAGATTTTTGCTGAAATTGTTCAAAAAAATATTTTCTGCCGGTTAAGTTTTTGAGGGCTGATTTCTTGTCCTGTGATAAAAAGACTTCTGTTTCCATCGCCAAAGCTTTCAGGGGAGCATTTTCAAGCTTTTGGCACCATTTTTGAGTGAATTGCCAAAAGTCAGATTTTTGCTGAAATTGTGACCCCGGGGCTTAGGGATTTTTTCAAAAAAATATTTTCTGCCGGTTAAGTTTTTGAGGGCTGATTTCTTGTCCTGTGATAAAAAGCCTTCTGTTTCGAGTGCCAAACCTTTCAGGAGAGCATTTTCAGGCTTTTGGCACCATTTTTGAGTGAATTGCCAAAAGTCAGATTATTGCTGAAATTGTGACCCCGGGGCTTTGGGATTTTTTCAAAAAAATATTTTCTGCCGGTTAAGTTTTTGAGGGCTGATTTCTTGTCCTGTGATAAAAAGACTTCTGTTTCCATCGCCAAAGCTTTCAGGGGAGCATTTTCAAGCTTTTGGCACCATTTTTGAGTGAATTGCCAAAAGTCAGATTTTTGCTGAAATTGTGACCCCGGGGCTTAGGGATTTTTTCAAAAAAATATTTTCTGCCGGTTAAGTTTTTGAGGGCTGATTTCTTGTCCTGTGATAAAAAGGCTTCTGTTTCGAGTGCCAAACCTTTCAGGAGAGCATTTTCAAGCTTTTGGCACCACTTTTGAGTGAATTTCCAAAAGTCAGATTTTTGCTGAAATTGTGACCCCGGGGCTTAGGGATTTTTTCAAAAAAATATTTTCTGCCGGTTAAGTTTTTGAGGGCTGATTTCTTGTCCTGTGATAAAAAGCCTTCTGTTTCGAGTGCCAAACCTTTCAGGAGAGCATTTTCAGGCTTTTGGCACCATTTTTGAGTGAATTGCCAAAAGTCAGATTTTTGCTGAAATTGTTCAAAAAAATATTTTCTGCTGGTTAAGTTTTTGAGGGCTGATTTCTTGTCCTGTGATAAAAAGACTTCTGTTTCCATCGCCAAAGCTTTCAGGGGAGCATTTTCAAGCTTTTGGCACCATTTTTGAGTGAATTGCCAAAAGTCAGATTTTTGCTGAAATTGTGACCCCGGGGCTTAGGGATTTTTTCAAAAAAATATTTTCTGCCGGTTAAGTTTTTGAGGGCTGATTTCTTGTCCTGTGATAAAAAGCCTTCTGTTTCGAGTGCCAAACCTTTCAGGAGAGCATTTTCAGGCTTTTGGCACCATTTTTGAGTGAATTGCCAAAAGTCAGATTTTTGCTGAAATTGTGACCCCGGGGCTTAGGGATTTTTTCAAAAAAATATTTTCTGCCGGTTAAGTTTTTGAGGGCTGATTTCTTGTCCTGTGATAAAAAGACTTCTGTTTCCATCGCCAAAGCTTTCAGGGGAGCATTTTCAAGCTTTTGGCACCATTTTTGAGTGAATTGCCAAAAGTCAGATTTTTGCTGAAATTGTGACCCTGGGGCTTAGGGATTTTTTCAAAAAAATATTTTCTGCCGGTTACGTTTTTGAGGGCTGATTTCTTGTCCTGTGATAAAAAGGCTTCTGTTTCGAGTGCCAAACCTTTCAGGAAAGCATTTTCAAGCTTTTGGCACCATTTTTGAGTGAATTGCCAAAAGTCAGATTTTTGCTGAAATTGTGACCCCGGGGCTTAGGGATTTTTTCAAAAAAATATTTTCTGCCGGTTAAGTTTTTGAGGGCTGATTTCGTGTCCTGTGATAAAAAGCCTTCTGTTTCGAGTGCCAAACCTTTGAGGAGAGCATTTTCAGGCTTTTGGCACCATTTTTGAGTGAATTGCCAAAAGTCAGATTTTTGCTGAAATTGTGACCCCGGGGCTTAGGGATTTTTTCAAAAAAATATTTTCTGCCGGTTAAGTTTTTGAGGGCTGATTTCTTGTCCTGTGATAAAAAGCCTTCTGTTTCGAGTGCCAAACCTTTCAGGAGAGTATTTTCAGGCTTTTGGCACCATTTTTGAGTGAATTGCCAAAAGTCAGATTTTTGCTGAAATTGTGACCCCGGGGCTTAGGGATTTTTTCAAAAAAATATTTTCTGCCGGTTAAGTTTTTGAGGGCTGATTTCTTGTCCTGTGATAAAAAGCCTTCTGTTTCGAGTGCCAAACCTTTCAGGAGAGCATTTTCAGGCTTTTGGCACCATTTTTGAGTGAATTGCCAAAAGTCAGATTTTTGCTGAAATTGTGACCCCGGGGCTTTGGGATTTTTTCAAAAAAATATTTTCTGCCGGTTAAGTTTTTGAGGGCTGATTTCTTGTCCTGTGATAAAAAGGCTTCTCTTTCGAGTGCCAAACCTTTCAGGAGAGCATTTTCAGGCTTTTGGCACCATTTTTGAGTGAATTGCCAAAAGTCAGATTTTTGCTGAAATTGTGACCCCGGGGCTTTGGGATTTTTTCAAAAAAATATTTTCTGCCGGTTAAGTTTTTGAGGGCTGATTTCTTGTCCTGTGATAAAAAGGCTTCTCTTTCGAGTGCCAAACCTTTCAGGAAAGCATATTCAAGCTTTTGGCACCATTTTTGAGTGAATTGCCAAAAGTCAGATTTTTGCTGAAATTGTGACCCCGGGGCTTAGGGATTTTTTCAAAAAAATATTTTCTGCCGGTTAAGTTTTTGAGGGCTGATTTCTTGTCCTGTGATAAAAAGCCTTCTGTTTCGAGTGCCAAACCTTTCAGGAGAGTATTTTGAGGCTTTTGGCACCATTTTTGAGTGAATTGCCAAAAGTCAGATTTTTGCTGAAATTGTGACCCCGGGGCTTAGGGATTTTTTCAAAAAAATATTTTCTGCCGGTTAAGTTTTTGAGGGCTGATTTCTTGTCCTGTGATAAAAAGGCTTCTGTTTCGAGTGCCAAACCTTTCAGGAGAGCATTTTCAAGCTTTTGGCAACACTTTTGAGTGAATTGCCAAAAGTCAGATTTTTGCTGAAATTGTGACCCCGGGGCTTAGGGATTTTTTCAAAAAAATATTTTCTGCCGGTTAAGTTTTTGAGGGCTGATTTCTTGTCCTGTGATAAAAAGCCTTCTGTTTCGAGGCCCAAACCTTTCAGGAGAGCATTTTCAGGCTTTTGGCACCATTTTTGAGTGAATTGCCAAAAGTCAGATTTTTGCTGAAATTGTGACCCCGGGGCTTTGGGATATTTTCAAAAAAATATTTTCTGCCGGTTAAGTTTTTGAGGGCTGATTTCTTGTCCTGTGATAAAAAGACTTCTGTTTCCATCGCCAAAGCTTTCAGGGGAGCATTTTCAAGCTTTTGGCACCATTTTTGAGTGAATTGCCAAAAGTCAGATTTTTGCTGAAATTGTGACCCCGGGGCTTAGGGATTTTTTCAAAAAAATATTTTCTGCCGGTTAATTTTTTGAGGGCTGATTTCTTGTCCTGTGATAAAAAGCCTTCTGTTTCGAGTGCCAAACCTTTCAGGAGAGCATTTTCAAGCTTTTGGCACCATTTTTGAGTGAATTGCCAAAAGTCAGATTTTTGCTGAAATTGTGACCCCGGGGCTTAGGGATTTTTTCAAAAAAATATTTTCTGCCGGTTAAGTTTTTGAGGGCTGATTTCTTGTCCTGTGATAAAAAGGCTTCTGTTTCGAGTGCCAAACCTTTCAGGAGAGCATTTTCAAGCTTTTGGCATCACTTTTGAGTGAATTTCCAAAAGTCAGATTTTTGCTGAAATTGTGACCCCGGGGCTTAGGGATTTTTTCAAAAAAATATTTTCTGCCGGTTAAGTTTTTGAGGGCTGATTTCTTGTCCTGTGATAAAAAGCCTTCTGTTTCGAGTGCCAAACCTTTCAGGAGAGCATTTTCAGGCTTTTGGCACCATTTTTGAGTGAATTGCCAAAAGTCAGATTTTTGCTGAAATTGTTCAAAAAAATATTTTCTGCCGGTTAAGTTTTTGAGGGCTGATTTCTTGTCCTGTGATAAAAAGACTTCTGTTTCCATCGCCAAAGCTTTCAGGGGAGCATTTTCAAGCTTTTGGCACCATTTTTGAGTGAATTGCCAAAAGTCAGATTTTTGCTGAAATTGTGACCCCGGGGCTTAGGGATTTTTTCAAAAAAATATTTTCTGCCGGTTAAGTTTTTGAGGGCTGATTTCTTGTCCTGTGATAAAAAGCCTTCTGTTTCGAGTGCCAAACCTTTCAGGAGAGCATTTTCAGGCTTTTGGCACCATTTTTGAGTGAATTGCCAAAAGTCAGATTTTTGCTGAAATTGTTCAAAAAAATATTTTCTGCCGGTTAAGTTTTTGAGGGCTGATTTCTTGTCCTGTGATAAAAAGACTTCTGTTTCCATCGCCAAAGCTTTCAGGGGAGCATTTTCAAGCTTTTGGCACCATTTTTGAGTGAATTGCCAAAAGTCAGATTTTTGCTGAAATTGTGACCCCGGGGCTTAGGGATTTTTTCAAAAAAATATTTTCTGCCGGTTAAGTTTTTGAGGGCTGATTTCTTGTCCTGTGATAAAAAGCCTTCTGTTTCGAGTGCCAAACCTTTGAGGAGAGCATTTTCAGGCTTTTGGCACCATTTTTGAGTGAATTGCCAAAAGTCAGATTTTTGCTGAAATTGTGACCCTGGGGCTTAGGGATTTTTTCAAAAAAATATTTTCTGCCGGTTAAGTTTTTGAGGGCTGATTTCGTGTCCTGTGATAAAAAGCCTTCTGTTTCGAGTGCCAAACCTTTCAGGAGAGTATTTTCAGGCTTTTGGCACCATTTTTGAGTGAATTGCCAAAAGTCAGATTTTTGCTGAAATTGTGACCCCGGGGCTTAGGGATTTTTTCAAAAAAATATTTTCTGCCGGTTAAGTTTTTGAGGGCTGATTTCTTGTCCTGTGATAAAAAGGCTTCTGTTTCGAGTGCCAAACCTTTCAGGAGAGCATTTTCAAGCTTTTGGCACCACTTTTGAGTGAATTGCCAAAAGTCAGATTTTTGCTGAAATTGTGACCCCGGGGCTTAGGGATTTTTTCAAAAAAATATTTTCTGCCGGTTAAGTTTTTGAGGGCTGATTTCTTGTCCTGTGATAAAAAGCCTTCTGTTTCGAGTGCCAAACCTTTCAGGAGAGCATTTTCAGGCTTTTGGCACCATTTTTGAGTGAATTGCCAAAAGTCAGATTTTTGCTGAAATTGTGACCCCGGGGCTTTGGGATTTTTTCAAAAAAATATTTTCTGCCGGTTAAGTTTTTGAGGGCTGATTTCTTGTCCTGTGATAAAAAGGCTTCTGTTTCGAGTGCCAAACCTTTCAGGAAAGCATATTCAAGCTTTTGGCACCATTTTTGAGTGAATTGCCAAAAGTCAGATTTTTGCTGAAATTGTGACCCCGGGGCTTAGGGATTTTTTCAAAAAAATATTTTCTGCCGGTTAAGTTTTTGAGGGCTGATTTCGTGTCCTGTGATAAAAGGCCTTCTGTTTCGAGTGCCAAACCTTTGAGGAGAGCATTTTCAGGCTTTTGGCACCATTTTTGAGTGAATTGCCAAAAGTCAGATTTTTGCTGAAATTGTGACCCCGGGGCTTAGGGATTTTTTAAAAAAAATATTTTCTGCCGGTTAAGTTTTTGAGGGCTGATTTCTTGTCCTGTGATAAAAAGGCTTCTGTTTCGAGTGCCAAACCTTTCAGGAGAGCATTTTCAAGCTTTTGGCACCACTTTTGAGTGAATTGCCAAAAGTCAGATTTTTGCTGAAATTGTGACCCCGGGGCTTTGGGATTTTTTCAAAAAAATATTTTCTGCCGGTTAAGTTTTTGAGGGCTGATTTCTTGTCCTGTGATAAAAAGGCTTCTGTTTCGAGTGCCAAACCTTTCAGGAAAGCATTTTCAAGCTTTTGGCACCATTTTTGAGTGAATTGCCAAAAGTCAGATTTTTGCTGAAATTGTGACCCCGGGGCTTAGGGATTTTTTCAAAAAAATATTTTCTGCCGGTTAAGTTTTTGAGGGCTGATTTCGTGTCCTGTGATAAAAGGCCTTCTGTTTCGAGTGCCAAACCTTTGAGGAGAGCATTTCCAGGCTTTTGGCACCATTTTTGAGTGAATTGCCAAAAGTCAGATTTTTGCTGAAATTGTGACCCCGGGGCTTAGGGATTTTTTCAAAAAAATATTTTCTGCCGGTTAAGTTTTTGAGGGCTGATTTCTTGTCCTGTGATAAAAAGCCTTCTGTTTCGAGTGCCAAACCTTTCAGGAGAGTATTTTCAGGCTTTTGGCACCATTTTTGAGTGAATTGCCAAAAGTCAGATTTTTGCTGAAATTGTGACCCCGGGGCTTAGGGATTTTTTCAAAAAAATATTTTCTGCCGGTTAAGTTTTTGAGGGCTGATTTCTTGTCCTGTGATAAAAAGGCTTCTGTTTCGAGGCCCAAACCTTTCAGGAGAGCATTTTCAGGCTTTTGGCACCATTTTTGAGTGGATTGCCAAAAGTCAGATTTTTGCTGAAATTGTGACCCCGGGGCTTTGGGATTTTTTCAAAAAAATATTTTCTGCCGGTTAAGTTTTTGAGGGCTGATTTCTTGTCCTGTGATAAAAAGACTTCTGTTTCCATCGCCAAAGCTTTCAGGGGAGCATTTTCAAGCTTTTGGCACCATTTTTGAGTGAATTGCCAAAAGTCAGATTTTTGCTGAAATTGTGACCCCGGGGCTTAGGGATTTTTTCAAAAAAATATTTTCTGCCGGTTAATTTTTTGAGGGCTGATTTCTTGTCCTGTGATAAAAAGCCTTCTGTTTCGAGTGCCAAACCTTTCAGGAGAGCATTTTCAGGCTTTTGGCACCATTTTTGAGTGAATTGCCAAAAGTCAGATTTTTGCTGAAATTGTGACCCCGGGGCTTAGGGATTTTTTCAAAAAAATATTTTCTGCCGGTTAAGTTTTTGAGGGCTGATTTCTTGTCCTGTGATAAAAAGACTTCTGTTTCCATCGCCAAAGCTTTCAGGGGAGCATTTTCAAGCTTTTGGCAACACTTTTGAGTGAATTGCCAAAAGTCAGATTTTTGCTGAAATTGTGACCCCGGGGCTTAGGGATTTTTTCAAAAAAATATTTTCTGCCGGTTAAGTTTTTGAGGGCTGATTTCTTGTCCTGTGATAAAAAGCCTTCTGTTTCGAGTGCCAAACCTTTCAGGAGAGCATTTTCAGGCTTTTGGCACCATTTTTGAGTGAATTGCCAAAAGTCAGATTTTTGCTGAAATTGTTCAAAAAAATATTTTCTGCCGGTTAAGTTTTTGAGGGCTGATTTCTTGTCCTGTGATAAAAAGACTTCTGTTTCCATCGCCAAAGCTTTCAGGGGAGCATTTTCAAGCTTTTGGCACCATTTTTGAGTGAATTGCCAAAAGTCAGATTTTTGCTGAAATTGTGACCCCGGGGCTTAGGGATTTTTTCAAAAAAATATTTTCTGCCGGTTAAGTTTTTGAGGGCTGATTTCTTGTCCTGTGATAAAAAGGCTTCTGTTTCGAGGCCCAAACCTTTCAGGAGAGCATTTTCAGGCTTTTGGCACCATTTTTGAGTGAATTGCCAAAAGTCAGATTTTTGCTGAAATTGTGACCCCGGGGCTTTGGGATTTTTTCAAAAAAATATTTTCTGCCGGTTAAGTTTTTGAGGGCTGATTTCTTGTCCTGTGATAAAAAGACTTCTGTTTCCATCGCCAAAGCTTTCAGGGGAGCATTTTCAAGCTTTTGGCACCATTTTTGAGTGAATTGCCAAAAGTCAGATTTTTGCTGAAATTGTGACCCCGGGGCTTAGGGATTTTTTCAAAAAAATATTTTCTGCCGGTTAATTTTTTGAGGGCTGATTTCTTGTCCTGTGATAAAAAGCCTTCTGTTTCGAGTGCCAAACCTTTCAGGAGAGCATTTTCAGGCTTTTGGCACCATTTTTGAGTGAATTGCCAAAAGTCAGATTTTTGCTGAAATTGTGACCCCGGGGCTTAGGGATTTTTTCAAAAAAATATTTTCTGCCTTTTAAGTTTTTGAGGGCTGATTTCTTGTCCTGTGATAAAAAGACTTCTGTTTCCATCGCCAAAGCTTTCAGGGGAGCATTTTCAAGCTTTTGGCAACACTTTTGAGTGAATTGCCAAAAGTCAGATTTTTGCTGAAATTGTGACCCCGGGGCTTAGGGATTTTTTCAAAAAAATATTTTCTGCCGGTTAAGTTTTTGAGGGCTGATTTCTTGTCCTGTGATAAAAAGCCTTCTGTTTCGAGTGCCAAACCTTTCAGGAGAGCATTTTCAGGCTTTTGGCACCATTTTTGAGTGAATTGCCAAAAGTCAGATTTTTGCTGAAATTGTTCAAAAAAATATTTTCTGCCGGTTAAGTTTTTGAGGGCTGATTTCTTGTCCTGTGATAAAAAGACTTCTGTTTCCATCGCCAAAGCTTTCAGGGGAGCATTTTCAAGCTTTTGGCACCATTTTTGAATGAATTGCCAAAAGTCAGATTTTTGCTGAAATTGTGACCCCGGGGCTTAGGGATTTTTTCAAAAAAATATTTTCTGCCGGTTAAGTTTTTGAGGGCTGATTTCTTGTCCTGTGATAAAAAGCCTTCTGTTTCGAGTGCCAAACCTTTCAGGAGAGCATTTTCAGGCTTTTGGCACCATTTTTGAGTGAATTGCCAAAAGTCAGATTATTGCTGAAATTGTGACCCCGGGGCTTAGGGATTTTTTCAAAAAAATATTTTCTGCCGGTTAAGTTTTTGAGGGCTGATTTCTTGTCCTGTGATAAAAAGACTTCTGTTTCCATCGCCAAAGCTTTCAGGGGAGCATTTTCAAGCTTTTGGCACCATTTTTGAGTGAATTGCCAAAAGTCAGATTTTTGCTGAAATTGTGACCCCGGGGCTTAGGGATTTTTTCAAAAAAATATTTTCTGCCGGTTAAGTTTTTGAGGGCTGATTTCTTGTCCTGTGATAAAAAGGCTTCTGTTTCGAGTGCCAAACCTTTCAGGAGAGCATTTTCAAGCTTTTGGCACCACTTTTGAGTGAATTTCCAAAAGTCAGATTTTTGCTGAAATTGTGACCCCGGGGCTTTGGGATTTTTTCAAAAAAATATTTTCTGCCGGTTAAGTTTTTGAGGGCTGATTTCTTGTCCTGTGATAAAAAGGCTTCTGTTTCGAGTGCCAAACCTTTCAGGAAAGCATTTTCAAGCTTTTGGCACCATTTTTGAGTGAATTGCCAAAAGTCAGATTTTTGCTGAAATTGTGACCCCGGGGCTTAGGGATTTTTTCAAAAAAATATTTTCTGCCGGTTAAGTTTTTGAGGGCTGATTTCGTGTCCTGTGATAAAAGGCCTTCTGTTTCGAGTGCCAAACCTTTGAGGAGAGCATTTCCAGGCTTTTGGCACCATTTTTGAGTGAATTGCCAAAAGTCAGATTTTTGCTGAAATTGTGACCCCGGGGCTTAGGGATTTTTTCAAAAAAATATTTTCTGCCGGTTAAGTTTTTGAGGGCTGATTTCTTGTCCTGTGATAAAAAGCCTTCTGTTTCGAGTGCCAAACCTTTCAGGAGAGTATTTTCAGGCTTTTGGCACCATTTTTGAGTGAATTGCCAAAAGTCAGATTTTTGCTGAAATTGTGACCCCGGGGCTTAGGGATTTTTTCAAAAAAATATTTTCTGCCGGTTAAGTTTTTGAGGGCTGATTTCTTGTCCTGTGATAAAAAGGCTTCTGTTTCGAGGCCCAAACCTTTCAGGAGAGCATTTTCAGGCTTTTGGCACCATTTTTGAGTGAATTGCCAAAAGTCAGATTTTTGCTGAAATTGTGACCCCGGGGCTTTGGGATTTTTTCAAAAAAATATTTTCTGCCGGTTAAGTTTTTGAGGGCTGATTTCTTGTCCTGTGATAAAAAGACTTCTGTTTCCATCGCCAAAGCTTTCAGGGGAGCATTTTCAAGCTTTTGGCACCATTTTTGAGTGAATTGCCAAAAGTCAGATTTTTGCTGAAATTGTGACCCCGGGGCTTAGGGATTTTTTCAAAAAAATATTTTCTGCCGGTTAATTTTTTGAGGGCTGATTTCTTGTCCTGTGATAAAAAGCCTTCTGTTTCGAGTGCCAAACCTTTCAGGAGAGCATTTTCAGGCTTTTGGCACCATTTTTGAGTGAATTGCCAAAAGTCAGATTTTTGCTGAAATTGTGACCCCGGGGCTTAGGGATTTTTTCAAAAAAATATTTTCTGCCGTTTAAGTTTTTGAGGGCTGATTTCTTGTCCTGTGATAAAAAGACTTCTGTTTCCATCGCCAAAGCTTTCAGGGGAGCATTTTCAAGCTTTTGGCAACACTTTTGAGTGAATTGCCAAAAGTCAGATTTTTGCTGAAATTGTGACCCCGGGGCTTAGGGATTTTTTCAAAAAAATATTTTCTGCCGGTTAAGTTTTTGAGGGCTGATTTCTTGTCCTGTGATAAAAAGCCTTCTGTTTCGAGTGCCAAACCTTTCAGGAGAGCATTTTCAGGCTTTTGGCACCATTTTTGAGTGAATTGCCAAAAGTCAGATTTTTGCTGAAATTGTTCAAAAAAATATTTTCTGCCGGTTAAGTTTTTGAGGGCTGATTTCTTGTCCTGTGATAAAAAGACTTCTGTTTCCATCGCCAAAGCTTTCAGGGGAGCATTTTCAAGCTTTTGGCACCATTTTTGAGTGAATTGCCAAAAGTCAGATTTTTGCTGAAATTGTGACCCCGGGGCTTAGGGATTTTTTCAAAAAAATATTTTCTGCCGGTTAATTTTTTGAGGGCTGATTTCTTGTCCTGTGATAAAAAGCCTTCTGTTTCGAGTGCCAAACCTTTCAGGAGAGCATTTTCAGGCTTTTGGCACCATTTTTGAGTGAATTGCCAAAAGTCAGATTTTTGCTGAAATTGTGACCCCGGGGCTTAGGGATTTTTTCAAAAAAATATTTTCTGCCTTTTAAGTTTTTGAGGGCTGATTTCTTGTCCTGTGATAAAAAGACTTCTGTTTCCATCGCCAAAGCTTTCAGGGGAGCATTTTCAAGCTTTTGGCAACACTTTTGAGTGAATTGCCAAAAGTCAGATTTTTGCTGAAATTGTGACCCCGGGGCTTAGGGATTTTTTCAAAAAAATATTTTCTGCCGGTTAAGTTTTTGAGGGCTGATTTCTTGTCCTGTGATAAAAAGCCTTCTGTTTCGAGTGCCAAACCTTTCAGGAGAGCATTTTCAGGCTTTTGGCACCATTTTTGAGTGAATTGCCAAAAGTCAGATTTTTGCTGAAATTGTTCAAAAAAATATTTTCTGCCGGTTAAGTTTTTGAGGGCTGATTTCTTGTCCTGTGATAAAAAGACTTCTGTTTCCATCGCCAAAGCTTTCAGGGGAGCATTTTCAAGCTTTTGGCACCATTTTTGAATGAATTGCCAAAAGTCAGATTTTTGCTGAAATTGTGACCCCGGGGCTTAGGGATTTTTTCAAAAAAATATTTTCTGCCGGTTAAGTTTTTGAGGGCTGATTTCTTGTCCTGTGATAAAAAGCCTTCTGTTTCGAGTGCCAAACCTTTCAGGAGAGTATTTTCAGGCTTTTGGCACCATTTTTGAGTGAATTGCCAAAAGTCAGATTTTTGCTGAAATTGTGACCCCGGGGCTTAGGGATTTTTTCAAAAAAATATTTTCTGCCGGTTAAGTTTTTGAGGGCTGATTTCTTGTCCTGTGATAAAAAGCCTTCTGTTTCGATTGCCAAACCTTTCAGGAGAGCATTTTCAGGCTTTTGGCACCATTTTTGAGTGAATTGCCAAAAGTCAGATTATTGCTGAAATTGTGACCCCGGGGCTTAGGGATTTTTTCAAAAAAATATTTTCTGCCGGTTAAGTTTTTGAGGGCTGATTTCTTGTCCTGTGATAAAAAGACTTCTGTTTCCATCGCCAAAGCTTTCAGGGGAGCATTTTCAAGCTTTTGGCACCATTTTTGAGTGAATTGCCAAAAGTCAGATTTTTGCTGAAATTGTGACCCCGGGGCTTAGGGATTTTTTCAAAAAAATATTTTCTGCCGGTTAAGTTTTTGAGGGCTGATTTCTTGTCCTGTGATAAAAAGGCTTCTGTTTCGAGTGCCAAACCTTTCAGGAGAGCATTTTCAAGCTTTTGGCACCACTTTTGAGTGAATTTCCAAAAGTCAGATTTTTGCTGAAATTGTGACCCCGGGGCTTAGGGATTTTTTCAAAAAAATATTTTCTGCCGGTTAAGTTTTTGAGGGCTGATTTCTTGTCCTGTGATAAAAAGCCTTCTGTTTCGAGTGCCAAACCTTTCAGGAGAGCATTTTCAGGCTTTTGGCACCATTTTTGAGTGAATTGCCAAAAGTCAGATTTTTGCTGAAATTGTGACCCCGGGGCTTAGGGATTTTTTCAAAAAAATATTTTCTGCCGGTTAAGTTTTTGAGGGCTGATTTCTTGTCCTGTGATAAAAAGACTTCTGTTTCCATCGCCAAAGCTTTCAGGGGAGCATTTTCAAGCTTTTGGCACCATTTTTGAGTGAATTGCCAAAAGTCAGATTTTTGCTGAAATTGTGACCCCGGGGCTTAGGGATTTTTTCAAAAAAATATTTTCTGCTGGTTAAGTTTTTGAGGGCTGATTTCTTGTCCTGTGATAAAAAGCCTTCTGTTTCGAGTGCCAAACCTTTCAGGAGAGCATTTTCAGGCTTTTGGCACCATTTTTGAGTGAATTGCCAAAAGTCAGATTTTTGCTGAAATTGTGACCCCGGGGCTTTGGGATTTTTTCAAAAAAATATTTTCTGCCGGTTAAGTTTTTGAGGGCTGATTTCTTGTCCTGTGATAAAAAGACTTCTGTTTCCATCGCCAAAGCTTTCAGGGGAGCATTTTCAAGCTTTTGGCACCATTTTTGAGTGAATTGCCAAAAGTCAGATTTTTGCTGAAATTGTGACCCTGGGGCTTAGGGATTTTTTCAAAAAAACATTTTCTGCCGGTTACGTTTTTGAGGGCTGATTTCTTGTCCTGTGATAAAAAGGCTTCTGTTTCGAGTGCCAAACCTTTCAGGAAAGCATTTTCAAGCTTTTGGCACCATTTTTGAGTGAATTGCCAAAAGTCAGATTTTTGCTGAAATTGTGACCCCGGGGCTTAGGGATTTTTTCAAAAAAATATTTTCTGCCGGTTAAGTTTTTGAGGGCTGATTTCGTGTCCTGTGATAAAAAGCCTTCTGTTTCGAGTGCCAAACCTTTGAGGAGAGCATTTTCAGGCTTTTGGCACCATTTTTGAGTGAATTGCCAAAAGTCAGATTTTTGCTGAAATTGTGACACCGGGGCTTAGGGATTTTTTCAAAAAAATATTTTCTGCCGGTTAAGTTTTTGAGGGCTGATTTCTTGTCCTCTGATAAAAAGCCTTCTGTTTCGAGTGCCAAACCTTTCAGGAGAGTATTTTCAGGCTTTTGGCACCATTTTTGAGTGAATTGCCAAAAGTCAGATTTTTGCTGAAATTGTGACCCCGGGGCTTAGGGATTTTTTCAAAAAAATATTTTCTGCCGGTTAAGTTTTTGAGGGCTGATTTCTTGTCCTGTGATAAAAAGGCTTCTGTTTCGAGTGCCAAACCTTTCAGGAGAGCATTTTCAAGCTTTTGGCACCACTTTTGAGTGAATTGCCAAAAGTCAGATTTTTGCTGAAATTGTGACCCCGGGGCTTAGGGATTTTTTCAAAAAAATATTTTCTGCCGGTTAAGTTTTTGAGGGCTGATTTCTTGTCCTGTGATAAAAAGCCTTCTGTTTCGAGTGCCAAACCTTTCAGGAGAGCATTTTCAGGCTTTTGGCACCATTTTTGAGTGAATTGCCAAAAGTCAGATTTTTGCTGAAATTGTGACCCCGGGGCTTAGGGATTTTTTCAAAAAAATATTTTCTGCCGGTTAAGTTTTTGAGGGCTGATTTCTTGTCCTGTGATAAAAAGCCTTCTGTTTCGAGTGCCAAACCTTTGAGGAGAGCATTTTCAGGCTTTTGGCACCATTTTTGAGTGAATTGCCAAAAGTCAGATTTTTGCTGAAATTGTGACCCCGGGGCTTAGGGATTTTTTCAAAAAAATATTTTCTGCCGGTTAAGTTTTTGAGGGCTGATTTCTTGTCCTCTGATAAAAAGCCTTCTGTTTCGAGTGCCAAACCTTTCAGGAGAGTATTTTCAGGCTTTTGGCACCATTTTTGAGTGAATTGCCAAAAGTCAGATTTTTGCTGAAATTGTGACCCCGGGGCTTAGGGATTTTTTCAAAAAAATATTTTCTGCCGGTTAAGTTTTTGAGGGCTGATTTCTTGTCCTGTGATAAAAAGGCTTCTGTTTCGAGTGCCAAACCTTTCAGGAGAGCATTTTCAAGCTTTTGGCACCACTTTTGAGTGAATTGCCAAAAGTCAGATTTTTGCTGAAATTGTGACCCCGGGGCTTAGGGATTTTTTCAAAAAAATATTTTCTGCCGGTTAAGTTTTTGAGGGCTGATTTCTTGTCCTGTGATAAAAAGCCTTCTGTTTCGAGTGCCAAACCTTTCAGGAGAGCATTTTCAGGCTTTTGGCACCATTTTTGAGTGAATTGCCAAAAGTCAGATTTTTGCTGAAATTGTGACCCCGGGGCTTAGGGATTTTTTCAAAAAAATATTTTCTGCCGGTTAAGTTTTTGAGGGCTGATTTCTTGTCCTGTGATAAAAAGCCTTCTGTTTCGAGTGCCAAACCTTTCAGGAAAGCATATTCAAGCTTTTGGCACCATTTTTGAGTGAATTGCCAAAAGTCAGATTTTTGCTGAAATTGTGACCCCGGGGCTTAGGGATTTTTTCAAAAAAATATTTTCTGCCGGTTAAGTTTTTGAGGGCTGATTTCTTGTCCTGTGATAAAAAGACTTCTGTTTCCATCGCCAAAGCTTTCAGGGGAGCATTTTCAAGCTTTTGGCACCATTTTTGAGTGAATTGCCAAAAGTCAGATTTTTGCTGAAATTGTGACCCCGGGGCTTAGGGATTTTTTCAAAAAAATATTTTCTGCTGGTTAAGTTTTTGAGGGCTGATTTCTTGTCCTGTGATAAAAAGCCTTCTGTTTCGAGTGCCAAACCTTTCAGGAGAGCATTTTCAGGCTTTTGGCACCATTTTTGAGTGAATTGCCAAAAGTCAGATTTTTGCTGAAATTGTGACCCCGGGGCTTTGGGATTTTTTCAAAAAAATATTTTCTGCCGGTTAAGTTTTTGAGGGCTGATTTCTTGTCCTGTGATAAAAAGACTTCTGTTTCCATCGCCAAAGCTTTCAGGGGAGCATTTTCAAGCTTTTGGCACCATTTTTGAGTGAATTGCCAAAAGTCAGATTTTTGCTGAAATTGTGACCCTGGGGCTTAGGGATTTTTTCAAAAAAACATTTTCTGCCGGTTACGTTTTTGAGGGCTGATTTCTTGTCCTGTGATAAAAAGGCTTCTGTTTCGAGTGCCAAACCTTTCAGGAAAGCATTTTCAAGCTTTTGGCACCATTTTTGAGTGAATTGCCAAAAGTCAGATTTTTGCTGAAATTGTGACCCCGGGGCTTAGGGATTTTTTCAAAAAAATATTTTCTGCCGGTTAAGTTTTTGAGGGCTGATTTCGTGTCCTGTGATAAAAAGCCTTCTGTTTCGAGTGCCAAACCTTTGAGGAGAGCATTTTCAGGCTTTTGGCACCATTTTTGAGTGAATTGCCAAAAGTCAGATTTTTGCTGAAATTGTGACCCCGGGGCTTAGGGATTTTTTCAAAAAAATATTTTCTGCCGGTTAAGTTTTTGAGGGCTGATTTCTTGTCCTCTGATAAAAAGCCTTCTGTTTCGAGTGCCAAACCTTTCAGGAGAGTATTTTCAGGCTTTTGGCACCATTTTTGAGTGAATTGCCAAAAGTCAGATTTTTGCTGAAATTGTGACCCCGGGGCTTAGGGATTTTTTCAAAAAAATATTTTCTGCCGGTTAAGTTTTTGAGGGCTGATTTCTTGTCCTGTGATAAAAAGGCTTCTGTTTCGAGTGCCAAACCTTTCAGGAGAGCATTTTCAAGCTTTTGGCACCACTTTTGAGTGAATTGCCAAAAGTCAGATTTTTGCTGAAATTGTGACCCCGGGGCTTAGGGATTTTTTCAAAAAAATATTTTCTGCCGGTTAAGTTTTTGAGGGCTGATTTCTTGTCCTGTGATAAAAAGCCTTCTGTTTCGAGTGCCAAACCTTTCAGGAGAGCATTTTCAGGCTTTTGGCACCATTTTTGAGTGAATTGCCAAAAGTCAGATTTTTGCTGAAATTGTGACCCCGGGGCTTAGGGATTTTTTCAAAAAAATATTTTCTGCCGGTTAAGTTTTTGAGGGCTGATTTCTTGTCCTGTGATAAAAAGCCTTCTGTTTCGAGTGCCAAACCTTTCAGGAAAGCATATTCAAGCTTTTGGCACCATTTTTGAGTGAATTGCCAAAAGTCAGATTTTTGCTGAAATTGTGACCCCGGGGCTTAGGGATTTTTTCAAAAAAATATTTTCTGGCGGTTAAGTTTTTGAGGGCTGATTTCGTGTCCTGTGATAAAAGGCCTTCTGTTTCGAGTGCCAAACCTTTGAGGAGAGCATTTTCAGGCTTTTGGCACCATTTTTGAGTGAATTGCCAAAAGTCAGATTTTTGCTGAAATTGTGACCCCGGGGCTTAGGGATTTTTTCAAAAAAATATTTTCTGCCGGTTAAGTTTTTGAGGGCTGATTTCTTGTCCTGTGATAAAAAGCCTTCTGTTTCGAGTGCCAAACCTTTCAGGAGAGTATTTTCAGGCTTTTGGCACCATTTTTGAGTGAATTGCCAAAAGTCAGATTTTTGCTGAAATTGTGACCCCGGGGCTTAGGGATTTTTTCAAAAAAATATTTTCTGCCGGTTAAGTTTTTGAGGGCTGATTTCTTGTCCTGTGATAAAAAGGCTTCTGTTTCGAGTGCCAAACCTTTCAGGAGAGCATTTTCAAGCTTTTGGCAACACTTTTGAGTGAATTGCCAAAAGTCAGATTTTTGCTGAAATTGTGACCCCGGGGCTTAGGGATTTTTTCAAAAAAATATTTTCTGCCGGTTAAGTTTTTGAGGGCTGATTTCTTGTCCTGTGATAAAAAGCCTTCTGTTTCGAGTGCCAAACCTTTCAGGAGAGCATTTTCAGGCTTTTGGCACCATTTTTGAGTGAATTGCCAAAAGTCAGATTTTTGCTGAAATTGTGACCCCGGGGCTTAGGGATTTTTTCAAAAAAATATTTTCTGCCGGTTAAGTTTTTGAGGGCTGATTTCTTGTCCTGTGATAAAAAGCCTTCTGTTTCGAGTGCCAAACCTTTCAGGAAAGCATATTCAAGCTTTTGGCACCATTTTTGAGTGAATTGCCAAAAGTCAGATTTTTGCTGAAATTGTGACCCCGGGGCTTAGGGATTTTTTCAAAAAAATATTTTCTGGCGGTTAAGTTTTTGAGGGCTGATTTCGTGTCCTGTGATAAAAGGCCTTCTGTTTCGAGTGCCAAACCTTTGAGGAGAGCATTTTCAGGCTTTTGGCACCATTTTTGAGTGAATTGCCAAAAGTCAGATTTTTGCTGAAATTGTGACCCCGGGGCTTAGGGATTTTTTCAAAAAAATATTTTCTGCCGGTTAAGTTTTTGAGGGCTGATTTCTTGTCCTGTGATAAAAAGCCTTCTGTTTCGAGTGCCAAACCTTTCAGGAGAGTATTTTCAGGCTTTTGGCACCATTTTTGAGTGAATTGCCAAAAGTCAGATTTTTGCTGAAATTGTGACCCCGGGGCTTAGGGATTTTTTCAAAAAAATATTTTCTGCCGGTTAAGTTTTTGAGGGCTGATTTCTTGTCCTGTGATAAAAAGGCTTCTGTTTCGAGTGCCAAACCTTTCAGGAGAGCATTTTCAAGCTTTTGGCAACACTTTTGAGTGAATTGCCAAAAGTCAGATTTTTGCTGAAATTGTGACCCCGGGGCTTAGGGATTTTTTCAAAAAAATATTTTCTGCCGGTTAAGTTTTTGAGGGCTGATTTCTTGTCCTGTGATAAAAAGCCTTCTGTTTCGAGTGCCAAACCTTTCAGGAGAGCATTTTCAGGCTTTTGGCACCATTTTTGAGTGAATTGCCAAAAGTCAGATTTTTGCTGAAATTGTGACCCCGGGGCTTAGGGATTTTTTCAAAAAAATATTTTCTGCCGGTTAAGTTTTTGAGGGCTGATTTCTTGTCCTGTGATAAAAAGCCTTCTGTTTCGAGTGCCAAACCTTTCAGGAGAGCATTTTCAGGCTTTTGGCACCATTTTTGAGTGAATTGCCAAAAGTCAGATTTTTGCTGAAATTGTTCAAAAAAATATTTTCTGCCGGTTAAGTTTTTGAGGGCTGATTTCTTGTCCTGTGATAAAAAGACTTCTGTTTCCATCGCCAAAGCTTTCAGGGGAGCATTTTCAAGCTTTTGGCACCATTTTTGAGTGAATTGCCAAAAGTCAGATTTTTGCTGAAATTGTGACCCCGGGGCTTAGGGATTTTTTCAAAAAAATATTTTCTGCCGGTTAAGTTTTTGAGGGCTGATTTCTTGTCCTGTGATAAAAAGCCTTCTGTTTCGAGTGCCAAACCTTTCAGGAAAGCATATTCAAGCTTTTGGCACCATTTTTGAGTGAATTGCCAAAAGTCAGATTTTTGCTGAAATTGTGACCCCGGGGCTTAGGGATTTTTTCAAAAAAATATTTTCTGGCGGTTAAGTTTTTGAGGGCTGATTTCGTGTCCTGTGATAAAATGCCTTCTGTTTCGAGTGCGAAACCTTTGAGGAGAGCATTTTCAGGCTTTTGGCACCATTTTTGAGTGAATTGCCAAAAGTCAGATTTTTGCTGAAATTGTGACCCCGGGGCTTAGGGATTTTTTCAAAAAAATATTTTCTGCCGGTTAAGTTTTTGAGGGCTGATTTCTTGTCCTGTGATAAAAAGCCTTCTGTTTCGAGTGCCAAACCTTTCAGGAGAGTATTTTCAGGCTTTTGGCACCATTTTTGAGTGAATTGCCAAAAGTCAGATTTTTGCTGAAATTGTGACCCCGGGGCTTAGGGATTTTTTCAAAAAAATATTTTCTGCCGGTTAAGTTTTTGAGGGCTGATTTCTTGTCCTGTGATAAAAAGGCTTCTGTTTCGAGTGCCAAACCTTTCAGGAGAGCATTTTCAAGCTTTTGGCAACACTTTTGAGTGAATTGCCAAAAGTCAGATTTTTGCTGAAATTGTGACCCCGGGGCTTAGGGATTTTTTCAAAAAAATATTTTCTGCCGGTTAAGTTTTTGAGGGCTGATTTCTTGTCCTGTGATAAAAAGCCTTCTGTTTCGAGTGCCAAACCTTTCAGGAGAGCATTTTCAGGCTTTTGGCACCATTTTTGAGTGAATTGCCAAAAGTCAGATTTTTGCTGAAATTGTGACCCCGGGGCTTAGGGATTTTTTCAAAAAAATATTTTCTGCCGGTTAAGTTTTTGAGGGCTGATTTCTTGTCCTGTGATAAAAAGCCTTCTGTTTCGAGTGCCAAACCTTTCAGGAGAGCATTTTCAGGCTTTTGGCACCATTTTTGAGTGAATTGCCAAAAGTCAGATTTTTGCTGAAATTGTTCAAAAAAATATTTTCTGCCGGTTAAGTTTTTGAGGGCTGATTTCTTGTCCTGTGATAAAAAGACTTCTGTTTCCATCGCCAAAGCTTTCAGGGGAGCATTTTCAAGCTTTTGGCACCATTTTTGAGTGAATTGCCAAAAGTCAGATTTTTGCTGAAATTGTGACCCCGGGGCTTAGGGATTTTTTCAAAAAAATATTTTCTGCCGGTTAAGTTTTTGAGGGCTGATTTCTTGTCCTGTGATAAAAAGGCTTCTGTTTCGAGTGCCAAACCTTTCAGGAGAGCATTTTCAAGCTTTTGGCACCACTTTTGAGTGAATTGCCAAAAGTCAGATTTTTGCTGAAATTGTGACCCCGGGGCTTAGGGATTTTTTCAAAAAAATATTTTCTGCCGGTTAAGTTTTTGAGGGCTGATTTCTTGTCCTGTGATAAAAAGCCTTCTGTTTCGAGTGCCAAACCTTTCAGGAGAGCATTTTCAGGCTTTTGGCACCATTTTTGAGTGAATTGCCAAAAGTCAGATTTTTGCTGAAATTGTGACCCCGGGGCTTTGGGATTTTTTCAAAAAAAATATTTTCTGCCGGTTAAGTTTTTGAGGGCTGATTTCTTGTCCTGTGATAAAAAGGCTTCTGTTTCGAGTGCCAAACCTTTCAGGAAAGCATATTCAAGCTTTTGGCACCATTTTTGAGTGAATTGCCAAAAGTCAGATTTTTGCTGAAATTGTGACCCCGGGGCTTAGGGATTTTTTCAAAAAAATATTTTCTGCCGGTTAAGTTTTTGAGAGCTGATTTCTTGTCCTGTGATAAAAAGGCTTCTGTTTCGAGTGCCAAACCTTTCAGGAGAGCATTTTCAGGCTTTTGGCACCATTTTTGAGTGAATTGCCAAAAGTCAGATTTTTGCTGAAATTGTGACCCCGGGGCTTTGGGATTTTTTCAAAAAAATATTTTCTGCCGGTTAAGTTTTTGAGGGCTGATTTCTTGTCCTGTGATAAAAAGGCTTCTGTTTCCATCGCCAAAGCTTTCAGGAGAGCATTTTCAAGCTTTTGGCACCACTTTTGAGTGAATTTCCAAAAGTCAGATTTTTGCTGAAATTGTGACCCCGGGGCTTAGGGATTTTTTCAAAAAAATATTTTCTGCCGGTTAAGTTTTTGAGGGCTGATTTCTTGTCCTGTGATAAAAAGCCTTCTGTTTCGAGTGCCAAACCTTTCAGGAGAGCATTTTCAGGCTTTTGGCACCATTTTTGAGTGAATTGCCAAAAGTCAGATTTTTTGCTGAAATTGTTCAAAAAAATATTTTCTGCCGGTTAAGTTTTTGAGGGCTGATTTCTTGTCCTGTGATAAAAAGACTTCTGTTTCCATCGCCAAAGCTTTCAGGGGAGCATTTTCCAGCTTTTGGCACCATTTTTGAGTGAATTGCCAAAAGTCAGATTTTTGCTGAAATTGTGACCCCGGGGCTTAGGGATTTTTTCAAAAAAATATTTTCTGCCGGTTAAGTTTTTGAGGGCTGATTTCTTGTCCTGTGATAAAAAGCCTTCTGTTTCGAGTGCCAAACCTTTCAGGAGAGTATTTTCAGGCTTTTGGCACCATTTTTGAGTGAATTGCCAAAAGTCAGATTTTTGCTGAAATTGTGACCCCGGGGCTTAGGGATTTTTTCAAAAAAATATTTTCTGCCGGTTAAGTTTTTGAGGGCTGATTTCTTGTCCTGTGATAAAAAGGCTTCTGTTTCGAGTGCCAAACCTTTCAGGAGAGCATTTTCAAGCTTTTGGCAACACTTTTGAGTGAATTGCCAAAAGTCAGATTTTTTGCTGAAATTGTTCAAAAAAATATTTTCTGCCGGTTAAGTTTTTGAGGGCTGATTTCTTGTCCTGTGATAAAAAGACTTCTGTTTCCATCGCCAAAGCTTTCAGGGGAGCATTTTCCAGCTTTTGGCACCATTTTTGAGTGAATTGCCAAAAGTCAGATTTTTGCTGAAATTGTGACCCCGGGGCTTAGGGATTTTTTCAAAAAAATATTTTCTGCCGGTTAAGTTTTTGAGGGCTGATTTCTTGTCCTGTGATAAAAAGCCTTCTGTTTCGAGTGCCAAACCTTTCAGGAGAGTATTTTCAGGCTTTTGGCACCATTTTTGAGTGAATTGCCAAAAGTCAGATTTTTGCTGAAATTGTGACCCCGGGGCTTAGGGATTTTTTCAAAAAAATATTTTCTGCCGGTTAAGTTTTTGAGGGCTGATTTCTTGTCCTGTGATAAAAAGGCTTCTGTTTCGAGTGCCAAACCTTTCAGGAGAGCATTTTCAAGCTTTTGGCAACACTTTTGAGTGAATTGCCAAAAGTCAGATTTTTGCTGAAATTGTGACCCCGGGGCTTAGGGATTTTTTCAAAAAAATATTTTCTGCCGGTTAAGTTTTTGAGGGCTGATTTCTTGTCCTGTGATAAAAAGCCTTCTGTTTCGAGTGCCAAACCTTTCAGGAGAGCATTTTCAGGCTTTTGGCACCATTTTTGAGTGAATTGCCAAAAGTCAGATTTTTGCTGAAATTGTGACCCCGGGGCTTAGGGATTTTTTCAAAAAAATATTTTCTGCCGGTTAAGTTTTTGAGGGCTGATTTCTTGTCCTGTGATAAAAAGCCTTCTGTTTCGAGTGCCAAACCTTTGAGGAGAGCATTTTCAGGCTTTTGGCACCATTTTTGAGTGAATTGCCAAAAGTCAGATTTTTGCTGAAATTGTGACCCCGGGGCTTAGGGATTTTTTCAAAAAAATATTTTCTGCCGGTTAAGTTTTTGAGGGCTGATTTCTTGTCCTGTGATAAAAAGCCTTCTGTTTCGAGTGCCAAACCTTTCAGGAGAGTATTTTCAGGCTTTTGGCACCATTTTTGAGTGAATTGCCAAAAGTCAGATTTTTGCTGAAATTGTGACCCCGGGGGTTAGGGATTTTTTCAAAAAAATATTTTCTGCCGGTTAAGTTTTTGAGGGCTGATTTCTTGTCCTGTGATAAAAAGCCTTCTGTTTCGAGTGCCAAACCTTTCAGGAGAGTATTTTCAGGCTTTTGGCACCATTTTTGAGTGAATTGCCAAAAGTCAGATTTTTGCTGAAATTGTGACCCCGGGGCTTAGGGATTTTTTCAAAAAAATATTTTCTGCCGGTTAAGTTTTTGAGGGCTGATTTCTTGTCCTGTGATAAAAAGGCTTCTGTTTCGAGTGCCAAACCTTTCAGGAGAGCATTTTCAAGCTTTTGGCAACACTTTTGAGTGAATTGCCAAAAGTCAGATTTTTGCTGAAATTGTGACCCCGGGGCTTAGGGATTTTTTCAAAAAAATATTTTCTGCCGGTTAAGTTTTTGAGGGCTGATTTCTTGTCCTGTGATAAAAAGCCTTCTGTTTCGAGTGCCAAACCTTTCAGGAGAGCATTTTCAGGCTTTTGGCACCATTTTTGAGTGAATTGCCAAAAGTCAGATTTTTGCTGAAATTGTGACCCCGGGGCTTAGGGATTTTTTCAAAAAAATATTTTCTGCCGGTTAAGTTTTTGAGGGCTGATTTCTTGTCCTGTGATAAAAAGCCTTCTGTTTCGAGTGCCAAACCTTTCAGGAGAGCATTTTCAGGCTTTTGGCACCATTTTTGAGTGAATTGCCAAAAGTCAGATTTTTGCTGAAATTGTGACCCCGGGGCTTAGGGATTTTTTCAAAAAAATATTTTCTGCCGGTTAAGTTTTTGAGGGCTGATTTCTTGTGCTGTGATAAAAGCCTTCTGTTTCGAGTGCCAAACCTTTCAGGAGAGCATTTTCAAGCTTTTGGCACCATTTTTGAGTGAATTGCCAAAAGTCAGATTTTTGCTGAAATTGTGACCCCGGGGCTTAGGGATTTTTTCAAAAAAATATTTTCTGCCGGTTAAGTTTTTGAGGGCTGATTTCTTGTCCTGTGATAAAAAGGCTTCTGTTTCGAGTGCCAAACCTTTCAGGAGAGCATTTTCAGGCTTTTGGCACCATTTTTGAGTGAATTGCCAAAAGTCAGATTTTTGCTGAAATTGTTCAAAAAAATATTTTCTGCCGGTTAAGTTTTTGAGGGCTGATTTCTTGTCCTGTGATAAAAAGCCTTCTGTTTCGAGTGCCAAACCTTTCAGGAGAGCATTTTCAAGCTTTTGGCACCATTTTTGAGTGAATTGCCAAAAGTCAGATTTTTGCTGAAATTGTGACCCCGGGGCTTAGGGATTTTTTCAAAAAAATATTTTCTGCCGGTTAAGTTTTTGAGGGCTGATTTCTTGTCCTGTGATAAAAAGCCTTCTGTTTCGAGTGCCAAACCTTTCAGGAGAGCATTTTCAAGCTTTTGGCACCATTTTTGAGTGAATTGCCAAAAGTCAGATTTTTGCTGAAATTGTGACCCCGGGGCTTAGGGATTTTTTCAAAAAAACATTTTCTGCCGGTTAAGTTTTTGAGGGCTGATTTCTTGTCCTCTGATCAAAAGGCTTCTGTTTCGAGTGCCAAACCTTTCAGGAGAGCATTTTCAAGCTTTTGGCACCACTTTTGAGTGAATTTCCAAAAGTCAGATTTTTGCTGAAATTGTGACCCCGGGGCTTAGGGATTTTTTCAAAAAAATATTTTCTGCCGGTTAAGTTTTTGAGGGCTGATTTCTTGTCCTGTGATAAAAAGCCTTCTGTTTCGAGTGCCAAACCTTTCAGGAGAGCATTTTCAGGCTTTTGGCACCATTTTTGAGTGAATTGCCAAAAGTCAGATTTTTGCTGAAATTGTTCAAAAAAATATTTTCTGCCGGTTAAGTTTGTGAGGGCTGATTTCTTGTCCTGTGATAAAAAGACTTCTGTTTCCATCGCCAAAGCTTTCAGGGGAGCATTTTCAAGCTTTTGGCACCATTTTTGAGTGAATTGCCAAAAGTCAGATTTTTGCTGAAATTGTGACCCCGGGGCTTAGGGATTTTTTCAAAAAAATATTTTCTGCCGGTTAAGTTTTTGAGGGCTGATTTCTTGTCCTGTGATAAAAAGCCTTCTGTTTCGAGTGCCAAACCTTTCAGGAGAGCATTTTCAGGCTTTTGGCACCATTTTTGAGTGAATTGCCAAAAGTCAGATTTTTGCTGAAATTGTGACCCCGGGGCTTTGGGATTTTTTCAAAAAAATATTTTCTGCCGGTTAAGTTTTTGAGGGCTGATTTCTTGTCCTGTGATAAAAAGACTTCTGTTTCCATCGCCAAAGCTTTCAGGGGAGCATTTTCAAGCTTTTGGCACCATTTTTGAGTGAATTTCCAAAAGTCAGATTTTTGCTGAAATTGTGACCCCGGGGCTTAGGGATTTTTTCAAAAAAATATTTTCTGCCGGTTAAGTTTTTGAGGGCTGATTTCTTGTCCTGTGATAAAAAGCCTTCTGTTTCGAGTGCCAAACCTTTCAGGAGAGCATTTTCAGGCTTTTGGCACCATTTTTGAGTGAATTGCCAAAAGTCAGATTTTTGCTGAAATTGTTCAAAAAAATATTTTCTGCCGGTTAAGTTTTTGAGGGCTGATTTCTTGTCCTGTGATAAAAAGACTTCTGTTTCCATCGCCAAAGCTTTCAGGGGAGCATTTTCCAGCTTTTGGCACCATTTTTGAGTGAATTGCCAAAAGTCAGATTTTTGCTGAAATTGTGACCCCGGGGCTTAGGGATTTTTTCAAAAAAATATTTTCTGCCGGTTAAGTTTTTGAGGGCTGATTTCTTGTCCTGTGATAAAAAGCCTTCTGTTTCGAGTGCCAAACCTTTCAGGAGAGTATTTTCAGGCTTTTGGCACCATTTTTGAGTGAATTGCCAAAAGTCAGATTTTTGCTGAAATTGTGACCCCGGGGCTTAGGGATTTTTTCAAAAAAATATTTTCTGCCGGTTAAGTTTTTGAGGGCTGATTTCTTGTCCTGTGATAAAAAGCCTTCTGTTTCGAGTGCCAAACCTTTCAGGAGAGCATTTTCAGGCTTTTGGCACCATTTTTGAGTGAATTGCCAAAAGTCAGATTTTTGCTGAAATTGTTCAAAAAAATATTTTCTGCCGGTTAAGTTTTTGAGGGCTGATTTCTTGTCCTGTGATAAAAAGACTTCTGTTTCCATCGCCAAAGCTTTCAGGGGAGCATTTTCCAGCTTTTGGCACCATTTTTGAGTGAATTGCCAAAAGTCAGATTTTTGCTGAAATTGTGACCCCGGGGCTTAGGGATTTTTTCAAAAAAATATTTTCTGCCGGTTAAGTTTTTGAGGGCTGATTTCTTGTCCTGTGATAAAAAGGCTTCTGTTTCGAGTGCCAAACCTTTCAGGAGAGCATTTTCAAGCTTTTGGCAACACTTTTGAGTGAATTGCCAAAAGTCAGATTTTTGCTGAAATTGTGACCCCGGGGCTTAGGGATTTTTTCAAAAAAATATTTTCTGCCGGTTAAGTTTTTGAGGGCTGATTTCTTGTCCTGTGATAAAAAGCCTTCTGTTTCGAGTGCCAAACCTTTCAGGAGAGCATTTTCAGGCTTTTGGCACCATTTTTGAGTGAATTGCCAAAAGTCAGATTTTTGCTGAAATTGTGACCCCGGGGCTTAGGGATTTTTTCAAAAAAATATTTTCTGCCGGTTAAGTTTTTGAGGGCTGATTTCTTGTCCTGTGATAAAAAGCCTTCTGTTTCGAGTGCCAAACCTTTCAGGAGAGCATTTTCAGGCTTTTGGCACCATTTTTGAGTGAATTGCCAAAAGTCAGATTTTTGCTGAAATTGTGACCCCGGGGCTTAGGGATTTTTTCAAAAAAATATTTTCTGCCGGTTAAGTTTTTGAGGGCTGATTTCTTGTCCTGTGATAAAAAGCCTTCTGTTTCGAGTGCCAAACCTTTCAGGAGAGTATTTTCAGGCTTTTGGCACCATTTTTGAGTGAATTGCCAAAAGTCAGATTTTTGCTGAAATTGTGACCCCGGGGCTTAGGGATTTTTTCAAAAAAATATTTTCTGCCGGTTAAGTTTTTGAGGGCTGATTTCTTGTCCTGTGATAAAAAGCCTTCTGTTTCGAGTGCCAAACCTTTCAGGAGAGTATTTTCAGGCTTTTGGCACCATTTTTGAGTGAATTGCCAAAAGTCAGATTTTTGCTGAAATTGTGACCCCGGGGCTTAGGGATTTTTTCAAAAAAATATTTTCTGCCGGTTAAGTTTTTGAGGGCTGATTTCTTGTCCTGTGATAAAAAGACTTCTGTTTCGAGTGCCAAACCTTTCAGGAGAGTATTTTCAGGCTTTTGGCACCATTTTTGAGTGAATTGCCAAAAGTCAGATTTTTGCTGAAATTGTGACCCCGGGGCTTAGGGATTTTTTCAAAAAAATATTTTCTGCCGGTTAAGTTTTTGAGGGCTGATTTCTTGTCCTGTGATAAAAAGGCTTCTGTTTCGAGTGCCAAACCTTTCAGGAGAGCATTTTCAAGCTTTTGGCAACACTTTTGAGTGAATTGCCAAAAGTCAGATTTTTGCTGAAATTGTGACCCCGGGGCTTAGGGATTTTTTCAAAAAAATATTTTCTGCCGGTTAAGTTTTTGAGGGCTGATTTCTTGTCCTGTGATAAAAAGCCTTCTGTTTCGAGTGCCAAACCTTTCAGGAGAGCATTTTCAGGCTTTTGGCACCATTTTTGAGTGAATTGCCAAAAGTCAGATTTTTGCTGAAATTGTGACCCCGGGGCTTAGGGATTTTTTCAAAAAAATATTTTCTGCCGGTTAAGTTTTTGAGGGCTGATTTCTTGTCCTGTGATAAAAAGCCTTCTGTTTCGAGTGCCAAACCTTTCAGGAGAGCATTTTCAGGCTTTTGGCACCATTTTTGAGTGAATTGCCAAAAGTCAGATTTTTGCTGAAATTGTGACCCCGGGGCTTAGGGATTTTTTCAAAAAAATATTTTCTGCCGGTTAAGTTTTTGAGGGCTGATTTCTTGTCCTGTGATAAAAAGCCTTCTGTTTCGAGTGCCAAACCTTTCAGGAGAGTATTTTCAGGCTTTTGGCACCATTTTTGAGTGAATTGCCAAAAGTCAGATTTTTGCTGAAATTGTGACCCCGGGGCTTAGGGATTTTTTCAAAAAAATATTTTCTGCCGGTTAAGTTTTTGAGGGCTGATTTCTTGTCCTGTGATAAAAAGCCTTCTGTTTCGAGTGCCAAACCTTTCAGGAGAGTATTTTCAGGCTTTTGGCACCATTTTTGAGTGAATTGCCAAAAGTCAGATTTTTGCTGAAATTGTGACCCCGGGGCTTAGGGATTTTTTCAAAAAAATATTTTCTGCCGGTTAAGTTTTTGAGGGCTGATTTCTTGTCCTGTGATAAAAAGGCTTCTGTTTCGAGTGCCAAACCTTTCAGGAGAGCATTTTCAAGCTTTTGGCAACACTTTTGAGTGAATTGCCAAAAGTCAGATTTTTGCTGAAATTGTGACCCCGGGGCTTAGGGATTTTTTCAAAAAAATATTTTCTGCCGGTTAAGTTTTTGAGGGCTGATTTCTTGTCCTGTGATAAAAAGCCTTCTCTTTCGAGTGCCAAACCTTTCAGGAGAGCATTTTCAGGCTTTTGGCACCATTTTTGAGTGAATTGCCAAAAGTCAGATTTTTGCTGAAATTGTGACCCCGGGGCTTAGGGATTTTTTCAAAAAAATATTTTCTGCCGGTTAAGTTTTTGAGGGCTGATTTCTTGTCCTGTGATAAAAAGCCTTCTGTTTCGAGTGCCAAACCTTTCAGGAGAGCATTTTCAGGCTTTTGGCACCATTTTTGAGTGAATTGCCAAAAGTCAGATTTTTGCTGAAATTGTGACCCCGGGGCTTAGGGATTTTTTCAAAAAAATATTTTCTGCCGGTTAAGTTTTTGAGGGCTGATTTCTTGTGCTGTGATAAAAGCCTTCTGTTTTGAGTGCCAAACCTTTCAGGAGAGCATTTTCAAGCTTTTGGCACCATTTTTGAGTGAATTGCCAAAAGTCAGATTTTTGCTGAAATTGTGACCCCGGGGCTTAGGGATTTTTTCAAAAAAATATTTTCTGCCGGTTAAGTTTTTGAGGGCTGATTTCTTGTCCTGTGATAAAAAGGCTTCTGTTTCGAGTGCCAAACCTTTCAGGAGAGCATTTTCAGGCTTTTGGCACCATTTTTGAGTGAATTGCCAAAAGTCAGATTTTTGCTGAAATTGTTCAAAAAAATATTTTCTGCCGGTTAAGTTTTTGAGGGCTGATTTCTTGTTCTGTGAAAAAAATTCTTCTATTTCCATCGCCAAAGCTTTCAGGGGAGCATTTTCAAGCTTTTGGCACCATTTTTGAGTGAATTGCCAAAAGTCAGATTTTTGCTGAAATTGTGACCCCGGGGCTTAGGGATTTTTTCAAAAAAATATTTTCTGCCGGTTAAGTTTTTGAGGGCTGATTTCTTGTCCTGTGATAAAAAGCCTTCTGTTTCGAGTGCCAAACCTTTCAGGAGAGCATTTTCAAGCTTTTGGCACCATTTTTGAGTGAATTGCCAAAAGTTAGATTTTTGCTGAAATTGTGACCCCGGGGCTTAGGGATTTTTTCAAAAAAATATTTTCTGCCGGTTAAGTTTTTGAGGGCTGATTTCTTGTCCTGTGATAAAAAGCCTTCTGTTTCGAGTGCCAAACCTTTCAGGAGAGTATTTTCAGGCTTTTGGCACCATTTTTGAGTGAATTGCCAAAAGTCAGATTTTTGCTGAAATTGTGACCCCGGGGCTTAGGGATTTTTTCAAAAAAATATTTTCTGCCGGTTAAGTTTTTGAGGGCTGATTTCTTGTCCTGTGATAAAAAGGCTTCTGTTTCGAGTGCCAAACCTTTCAGGAGAGCATTTTCAAGCTTTTGGCAACACTTTTGAGTGAATTGCCAAAAGTCAGATTTTTGCTGAAATTGTGACCCCGGGGCTTAGGGATTTTTTCAAAAAAATATTTTCTGCCGGTTAAGTTTTTGAGGGCTGATTTCTTGTCCTGTGATAAAAAGCCTTCTGTTTCGAGTGCCAAACCTTTCAGGAGAGCATTTTCAGGCTTTTGGCACCATTTTTGAGTGAATTGCCAAAAGTCAGATTTTTGCTGAAATTGTGACCCCGGGGCTTAGGGATTTTTTCAAAAAAATATTTTCTGCCGGTTAAGTTTTTGAGGGCTGATTTCTTGTCCTGTGATAAAAAGCCTTCTGTTTCGAGTGCCAAACCTTTCAGGAGAGCATTTTCAGGCTTTTGGCACCATTTTTGAGTGAATTGCCAAAAGTCAGATTTTTGCTGAAATTGTGACCCCGGGGCTTAGGGATTTTTTCAAAAAAATATTTTCTGCCGGTTAAGTTTTTGAGGGCTGATTTCTTGTGCTGTGATAAAAGCCTTCTGTTTCGAGTGCCAAACCTTTCAGGAGAGCATTTTCAAGCTTTTGGCACCATTTTTGAGTGAATTGCCAAAAGTCAGATTTTTGCTGAAATTGTGACCCCGGGGCTTAGGGATTTTTTCAAAAAAATATTTTCTGCCGGTTAAGTTTTTGAGGGCTGATTTCTTGTCCTGTGATAAAAAGGCTTCTGTTTCGAGTGCCAAACCTTTCAGGAGAGCATTTTCAGGCTTTTGGCACCATTTTTGAGTGAATTGCCAAAAGTCAGATTTTTGCTGAAATTGTTCAAAAAAATATTTTCTGCCGGTTAAGTTTTTGAGGGCTGATTTCTTGTTCTGTGAAAAAAATTCTTCTATTTCCATCGCCAAAGCTTTCAGGGGAGCATTTTCAAGCTTTTGGCACCATTTTTGAGTGAATTGCCAAAAGTCAGATTTTTGCTGAAATTGTGACCCCGGGGCTTAGGGATTTTTTCAAAAAAATATTTTCTGCCGGTTAAGTTTTTGAGGGCTGATTTCTTGTCCTGTGATAAAAAGCCTTCTGTTTCGAGTGCCAAACCTTTCAGGAGAGCATTTTCAAGCTTTTGGCACCATTTTTGAGTGAATTGCCAAAAGTTAGATTTTTGCTGAAATTGTGACCCCGGGGCTTAGGGATTTTTTCAAAAAAATATTTTCTGCCGGTTAATTTTTTGAGGGCTGATTTCTTGTCCTGTGATAAAAAGCCTTCTGTTTCGAGTGCCAAACCTTTCAGGAGAGCATTTTCAAGCTTTTGGCACCATTTTTGAGTGAATTGCCAAAAGTCAGATTTTTGCTGAAATTGTGACCCCGGGGCTTAGGGATTTTTTCAAAAAAACATTTTCTGCCGGTTAAGTTTTTGAGGGCTGATTTCTTGTCCTGTGATCAAAAGGCTTCTGTTTCGAGTGCCAAACCTTTCAGGAGAGCATTTTCAAGCTTTTGGCACCACTTTTGAGTGAATTTCCAAAAGTCAGATTTTTGCTGAAATTGTGACCCCGGGGCTTAGGGATTTTTTCAAAAAAATATTTTCTGCCAGTTAAGTTTTTGAGGGCTGATTTCTTGTCCTGTGATAAAAAGCCTTCTGTTTCGAGTGCCAAACCTTTCAGGAGAGCATTTTCAGGCTTTTGGCACCATTTTTGAGTGAATTGCCAAAAGTCAGATTTTTGCTGAAATTGTTCAAAAAAATATTTTCTGCCGGTTAAGTTTGTGAGGGCTGATTTCTTGTCCTGTGATAAAAAGACTTCTGTTTCCATCGCCAAAGCTTTCAGGGGAGCATTTTCAAGCTTTTGGCACCATTTTTGAGTGAATTGCCAAAAGTCAGATTTTTGCTGAAATTGTGACCCCGGGGCTTAGGGATTTTTTCAAAAAAATATTTTCTGCCGGTTAAGTTTTTGAGGGCTGATTTCTTGTCCTGTGATAAAAAGCCTTCTGTTTCGAGTGCCAAACCTTTCAGGAGAGCATTTTCAGGCTTTTGGCACCATTTTTGAGTGAATTGCCAAAAGTCAGATTTTTGCTGAAATTGTGACCCCGGGGCTTAGGGATTTTTTCAAAAAAATATTTTCTGCCGGTTAAGTTTTTGAGGGCTGATTTCTTGTCCTGTGATAAAAAGACTTCTGTTTCCATCGCCAAAGCTTTCAGGGGAGCATTTTCAAGCTTTTGGCACCATTTTTGAGTGAATTGCCAAAAGTCAGATTTTTGCTGAAATTGTGACCCCGGGGCTTAGGGATTTTTTCAAAAAAATATTTTCTGCCGGTTAATTTTTTGAGGGCTGATTTCTTGTCCTGTGATAAAAAGCCTTCTGTTTCGAGTGCCAAACCTTTTAGAAGAGCATTTTCAAGCTTTTGGCACCATTTTTGAGTGAATTGCCAAAAGTCAGATTTTTGCTGAAATTGTGACCCCGGGGCTTAGGGATTTTTTCAAAAAAATATTTTCTGCCGGTTAAGTTTTTGAGGGCTGATTTCTTGTCCTGTGATAAAAAGACTTCTGTTTCGAGTGCCAAACCTTTCCGGAGAGCATTTTCAAGCTTTTGGCACCACTTTTGAGTGAATTTCCAAAAGTCAGATTTTTGCTGAAATTGTGACCCCGGGGCTTAGGGATTTTTTCAAAAAAATATTTTCTGCCGGTTAAGTTTTTGAGGGCTGATTTCTTGTCCTGTGATAAAAAGCCTTCTGTTTCGAGTGCCAAACCTTTCAGGAGAGCATTTTCAGGCTTTTGGCACCATTTTTGAGTGAATTGCCAAAAGTCAGATTTTTGCTGAAATTGTGACCCCGGGGCTTTGGGATTTTTTCAAAAAAATATTTTCTGCCGGTTAAGTTTTTGAGGGCTGATTTCTTGTCCTGTGATAAAAAGACTTCTGTTTCCATCGCCAAAGCTTTCAGGGGAGCATTTTCAAGCTTTTGGCACCATTTTTGAGTGAATTGCCAAAAGTCAGATTTTTGCTGAAATTGTGACCCCGGGGCTTAGGGATTTTTTCAAAAAAATATTTTCTGCCGGTTAATTTTTTGAGGGCTGATTTCTTGTCCTGTGATAAAAAGCCTTCTGTTTCGAGTGCCAAACCTTTTAGAAGAGCATTTTCAAGCTTTTGGCACCATTTTTGAGTGAATTGCCAAAAGTCAGATTTTTGCTGAAATTGTGACCCCGGGGCTTAGGGATTTTTTCAAAAAAATATTTTCTGCCGGTTAATTTTTTGAGGGCTGATTTCTTGTCCTGTGATAAAAAGCCTTCTGTTTCGAGTGCCAAACCTTTTAGAAGAGCATTTTCAAGCTTTTGGCACCATTTTTGAGTGAATTGCCAAAAGTCAGATTTTTGCTGAAATTGTGACCCCGGGGCTTAGGGATTTTTTCAAAAAAATATTTTCTGCCGGTTAAGTTTTTGAGGGCTGATTTCTTGTCCTGTGATAAAAAGGCTTCTGTTTCGAGTGCCAAACCTTTCCGGAGAGCATTTTCAAGCTTTTGGCACCACTTTTGAGTGAATTTCCAAAAGTCAGATTTTTGCTGAAATTGTGACCCCGGGGCTTAGGGATTTTTTCAAAAAAATATTTTCTGCCGGTTAAGTTTTTGAGGGCTGATTTCTTGTCCTGTGATAAAAAGCCTTCTGTTTCGAGTGCCAAACCTTTCAGGAGAGCATTTTCAGGCTTTTGGCACCATTTTTGAGTGAATTGCCAAAAGTCAGATTTTTGCTGAAATTGTTCAAAAAAATATTTTCTGCCGGTTAAGTTTTTGAGGGCTGATTTCTTGTCCTGTGATAAAAAGACTTCTGTTTCCATCGCCAAAGCTTTCAGGGGAGCATTTTCAAGCTTTTGGCACCATTTTTGAGTGAATTGCCAAAAGTCAGATTTTTGCTGAAATTGTGACCCCGGGGCTTAGGGATTTTTTCAAAAAAATATTTTCTGCCGGTTAAGTTTTTGAGGGCTGATTTCTTGTCCTGTGATAAAAAGCCTTCTGTTTCGAGTGCCAAACCTTTGAGGAGAGCATTTTCAGGCTTTTGGCACCATTTTTGAGTGAATTGCCAAAAGTCAGATTTTTGCTGAAATTGTGACCCCGGGGCTTAGGGATTCTTTCAAAAAAATATTTTCTGCCGGTTAAGTTTTTGAGGGCTGATTTCTTGTCCTGTGATAAAAAGCCTTCTGTTTCGAGTGCCAAACCTTTGAGGAGAGCATTTTAAGGCTTTTGGCACCATTTTTGAGTGAATTTCCAAAAGTCAGATTTTTGCTGAAATTGTGACCCCGGGGCTTAGGGATTCTTTCAAAAAAATATTTTCTGACGGTTAAGTTTTTGAGGGCTGATTTCTTGTCCTGTGATAAAAAGCCTTCTGTTTCGAGTGCCAAACCTTTCAGGAGAGCATTTTCAGGCTTTTGGCACCATTTTTGAGTGAATTGCCAAAAGTCAGATTTTTGCTGAAATTGTTCAAAAAAATATTTTCTGCCGGTTAAGTTTTTGAGGGCTGATTTCTTGTCCTGTGATAAAAAGCCTTCTGTTTCGAGTGCCAAACCTTTCAGGAGAGCATTTTCAGGCTTTTGGCACCATTTTTGAGTGAATTGCCAAAAGTCAGATTTTTGCTGAAATTGTGACCCCGGGGCTTAGGGATTTTTTCAAAAAAATATTTTCTGCCGGTTAAGTTTTTGAGGGCTGATTTCTTGTTCTGTGATAAAAAGCCTTCTGTTTCGAGTGCCAAACCTTTCAGGAGAGTATTTTCAGGCTTTTGGCACCATTTTTGAGTGAATTGCCAAAAGTCAGATTTTTGCTGAAATTGTGACCCCGGGGCTTAGGGATTTTTTCAAAAAAATATTTTCTGCCGCTAAAGTTTTTGAGGGCTGATTTCTTGTCCTGTGATAAAAAGGCTTCTGTTTCGAGTGCCAAACCTTTCAGGAGAGCATTTTCAAGCTTTTGGCAACACTTTTGAGTGAATTGCCAAAAGTCAGATTTTTGCTGAAATTGTGACCCCGGGGCTTAGGGATTTTTTCAAAAAAATATTTTCTGCCGGTTAAGTTTTTGAGGGCTGATTTCTTGTCCTGTGATAAAAAGCCTTCTGTTTCGAGTGCCAAACCTTTCAGGAGAGCATTTTCAGGCTTTTGGCACCATTTTTGAGTGAATTGCCAAAAGTCAGATTTTTGCTGAAATTGTGACCCCGGGGCTTAGGGATGTTTTCAAAAAAATATTTTCTGCCAGTTAAGTTTTTGAGGGCTGATTTCTTGTGCTGGGATAAAAGCCTTCTGTTTCGAGTGCCAAACCTTTCTGGAGAGCATTTTCAAGCTTTTGGCACCATTTTTGAGTGAATTGCCAAAAGTCAGATTTTTGCTGAAATTGTGACCCCGGGGCTTAGGGATTTTTTCAAAAAAATATTTTCTGCCGGTTAAGTTTTTGAGGGCTGATTTCTTGTCCTGTGATAAAAAGGCTTCTGTTTCGAGTGCCAAACCTTTCAGGAGAGCATTTTCAAGCTTTTGGCACCACTTTTGAGTGAATTTCCAAAAGTGAGATTTTTGCTGAAATTGTGACCCCGGGGCTTAGGGATTTTTTCAAAAAAATATTTTCTGCCGGTTAAGTTTTTGAGGGCTGATTTCTTGTCCTGTGATAAAAAGCCTTCTGTTTCGAGTGCCAAACCTTTCAGGAGAGCATTTTCAGGCTTTTGGCACCATTTTTGAGTGAATTGCCAAAAGTCAGATTTTTGCTGAAATTGTTCAAAAAAATATTTTCTGCCGGTTAAGTTTTTGAGGGCTGATTTCTTGTCCTGTGATAAAAAGACTTCTATTTCCATCACCAAAGCTTTCAGGGGAGCATTTTCAAGCTTTTGGCACCATTTTTGAGTGAATTGCCAAAAGTCAGATTTTTGCTGAAATTGTGACCCCGGGGCTTAGGGATTTTTTCAAAAAAATATTTTCTGCCGGTTAAGTTTTTGAGGGCTGATTTCTTGTCCTGTGATAAAAAGGCTTCTGTTTCGAGTGCCAAACCTTTCAGGAGAGCATTTTCAAGCTTTTGGCACCACTTTTGAGTGAATTTCCAAAAGTCAGATTTTTGCTGAAATTGTGAACCCGGGGCTTAGGGATTTTTTCAAAAAAATATTTTCTGCCGGTTAAGTTTTTGAGGGCTGATTTCTTGTCCTGTGATAAAAAGCCTTCTGTTTCGAGTGCCAAACCTTTCAGGAGAGCATTTTCAGGCTTTTGGCACCATTTTTGAGTGAATTGCCAAAAGTCAGATTTTTGCTGAAATTGTTCAAAAAAATATTTTCTGCCGGTTAAGTTTTTGAGGGCTGATTTCTTGTCCTGTGATAAAAAGACTTCTGTTTCCATCGCCAAAGCTTTCAGGGGAGCATTTTCAAGCTTTTGGCACCATTTTTGAGTGAATTGCCAAAAGTCAGATTTTTGCTGAAATTGTGACCCCGGGGCTTAGGGATTTTTTCAAAAAAATATTTTCTGCCGGTTAAGTTCTTGAGGGCTGATTTCTTGTCCTGTGATAAAAAGCCTTCTGTTTCGAGTGCCAAACCTTTCAGGAGAGCATTTTCAGGCTTTTGGCACCATTTTTGAGTGAATTGCCAAAAGTCAGATTTTTGCTGAAATTGTGACCCCGGGGCTTAGGGATTTTTTCAAAAAAATATTTTCTGCCGGTTAAGTTTTTGAGGGCTGATTTCTTGTCCTGTGATAAAAAGCCTTCTGTTTCTAGTGCCAAACCTTTCAGGAGAGCATTTTCAAGCTTTTGGCACCATTTTTGAGTGAATTGCCAAAAGTCAGATTTTTGCTGAAATTGTGACCCCGGGGCTTAGGGATTTTTTCAAAAAAATATTTTCTGCCGGTTAAGTTTTTGAGGGCTGATTTCTTGTCCTGTGATAAAAAGCCTTCTGTTTCTAGTGCCAAACCTTTCAGGAGAGCATTTTCAAGCTTTTGGCACCATTTTTGAGTGAATTGCCAAAAGTCAGATTTTTGCTGAAATTGTGACCCCGGGGCTTGGGGATTTTTTCAAAAAAATATTTTCTGCCGGTTAAGTTTTTGAGGGCTGATTTCTTGTCCTGTGATAAAAAGCCTTCTGTTTCGAGTGCCAAACCTTTCAGGAGAGCATTTTCAGGCTTTTGGCACCATTTTTGAGTGAATTGCCAAAAGTCAGATTTTTGCTGAAATTGTGACTCCGGGGCTTAGGGATTTTTTCAAAAAAATATTTTCTGCCGGTTACGTTTTTGAGGGCTGATTTCTTGTCCTGTGATAAAAAGCCTTCTGTTTCCATCGCCAAAGCTTTCAGGGGAGCATTTTCAAGCTTTTGGCACCATTTTTGAGTGAATTGCCAAAAGTCAGATTTTTGCTGAAATTGTTCAAAAAAATATTTTCTGCCGGTTAAGTTTTTGAGGGCTGATTTCTTGTCCTGTGATAAAAAGCCTTCTGTTTCGAGTGCCAAACCTTTCAGGAGAGCATTTTCAGGCTTTTGGCACCATTTTTGAGTGAATTGCCAAAAGTCAGATTTTTGCTGAAATTGTGACCCCGGGGCTTAGGGATTTTTTAAAAAAAATATTTTCTGCCGGTTAAGTTTTTGAGGGCTGATTTCTTGTCCTGTGATAAAAAGCCTTCTGTTTCGAGTGCCAAACCTTTCAGGAGAGCATTTTCAAGCTTTTGGCACCATTTTTGAGTGAATTGCCAAAAGTCAGATTTTTGCTGAAATTGTGACCCCGGGGCTTAGGGATTTTTTCAAAAAAATATTTTCTGCCGGTTAAGTTTTTGAGGGCTGATTTCTTGTCCTGTGATAAAAAGACTTCTGTTTCCATCGCCAAAGCTTTCAGGGGGGCATTTTCAAGCTTTTGGCACCATTTTTGAGTGAATTGCCAAAAGTCAGATTTTTGCTGAAATTGTGACCCCGGGGCTTAGGGATTTTTTAAAAAAAATATTTTCTGCCGGTTAAGTTTTTGAGGACTGATTTCTTGTCCTGTGATAAAAAGCCTTATGTTTCGAGTGCCAAACCTTTCAGGAGAGCATTTTCAAGCTTTTGGCACCACTTTTGAGTGAATTGCCAAAAGTCAGATTTTTGCTGAAATTGCTCAAAAAAATATTTTCTGCCGGTTAAGTTTTTGAGGGCTGATTTCTTGTCCTGTGATAAAAAGACTTCTGTTTCCATCGCCAAAGCTTTCAGGAGAGCATTTTCAAGCTTTTGGCACCATTTTTGAGTGAATTGCCAAAAGTCAGATTTTTGCTGAAATTGTTCAAAAAAATATTTTCTGCCGGTTAAGTTTTTGAGGGCTGATTTCTTGTCCTGTGATAAAAAGCCTTCTGTTTCGAGTGCCAAACCTTTCAGGAGAGCATTTTCAGGCTTTTGGCACCATTTTTGAGTGAATTGCCAAAAGTCAGATTTTTGCTGAAATTGTGACCCCGGGGCTTAGGGATTTTTTCAAAAAAATATTTTCTGCCGGTTAAGTTTTTGAGGGCTGATTTCTTGTCCTGTGATAAAAAGCCTTCTGTTTCTTGTGCCAAACCTTTCAGGAGAGCATTTTCAAGCTTTTGGCACCATTTTTGAGTGAATTGCCAAAAGTCAGATTTTTGCTGAAATTGTGACCCCGGGGCTTGGGGATTTTTTCAAAAAAATATTTTCTGCCGGTTAAGTTTTTGAGGGCTGATTTCTTGTCCTGTGATAAAAAGCCTTCTGTTTCGAGTGCCAAACCTTTCAGGAGAGCATTTTCAGGCTTTTGGCAACATTTTTGAGTGAATTGCCAAAAGTCAGATTTTTGCTGAAATTGTGATCCCGGGGCTTAGGGATTTTTTCAAAAAAATATTTTCCGCTGGTTAAGTTTTTGAGGGCTGATTTCTTGTCCTGTGATAAAAAGCCTTCTGTTTCGAGTGCCAAACCTTTCAGGAGAGCATTTTCAGGCTTTTGGCACCATTTTTGAGTGAATTGCCAAAAGTCAGATTTTTGCTGAAATTGTGACTCCGGGGCTTAGGGATTTTTTCAAAAAAATATTTTCTGCCGGTTACGTTTTTGAGGGCTGATTTCTTGTCCTGTGATAAAAAGCCTTCTGTTTCCATCGCCAAAGCTTTCAGGGGAGCATTTTCAAGCTTTTGGCACCATTTTTGAGTGAATTGCCAAAAGTCAGATTTTTGCTGAAATTGTTCAAAAAAATATTTTCTGCCGGTTAAGTTTTTGAGGGCTGATTTCTTGTCCTGTGATAAAAAGCCTTCTGTTTCGAGTGCCAAACCTTTCAGGAGAGCATTTTCAGGCTTTTGGCACCATTTTTGAGTGAATTGCCAAAAGTCAGATTTTTGCTGAAATTGTGACCCCGGGGCTTAGGGATTTTTTAAAAAAAATATTTTCTGCCGGTTAAGTTTTTGAGGGCTGATTTCTTGTCCTGTGATAAAAAGCCTTCTGTTTCGAGTGCCAAACCTTTCAGGAGAGCATTTTCAAGCTTTTGGCACCATTTTTGAGTGAATTGCCAAAAGTCAGATTTTTGCTGAAATTGTGACCCCGGGGCTTAGGGATTTTTTCAAAAAAATATTTTCTGCCGGTTAAGTTTTTGAGGGCTGATTTCTTGTCCTGTGATAAAAAGACTTCTGTTTCCATCGCCAAAGCTTTCAGGGGGGCATTTTCAAGCTTTTGGCACCATTTTTGAGTGAATTGCCAAAAGTCAGATTTTTGCTGAAATTGTGACCCCGGGGCTTAGGGATTTTTTAAAAAAAATATTTTCTGCCGGTTAAGTTTTTGAGGACTGATTTCTTGTCCTGTGATAAAAAGCCTTATGTTTCGAGTGCCAAACCTTTCAGGAGAGCATTTTCAAGCTTTTGGCACCACTTTTGAGTGAATTGCCAAAAGTCAGATTTTTGCTGAAATTGCTCAAAAAAATATTTTCTGCCGGTTAAGTTTTTGAGGGCTGATTTCTTGTCCTGTGATAAAAAGACTTCTGTTTCCATCGCCAAAGCTTTCAGGAGAGCATTTTCAAGCTTTTGGCACCATTTTTGAGTGAATTGCCAAAAGTCAGATTTTTGCTGAAATTGTTCAAAAAAATATTTTCTGCCGGTTAAGTTTTTGAGGGCTGATTTCTTGTCCTGTGATAAAAAGCCTTCTGTTTCGAGTACCAAACCTTTCAGGAGAGCATTTTCAGGCTTTTGGCACCATTTTTGAGTGAATTGCCAAAAGTCAGATTTTTGCTGAAATTGTGACCCCGGGGCTTAGGGATTTTTTTAAAAAAATATTTTCTGCCGGTTAAGTTTTTGAGGGCTGATTTCTTGTCCTGTGATAAAAAGCCTTCTGTTTCGAGTGCCAAACCTTTCAGGAGAGCATTTTCAAGCTTTTGGCACCATTTTTGAGTGAATTGCCAAAAGTCAGATTTTTGTTGAAATTGTGACCCCGGGGCTTAGGGATTTTTTCAAAAAAATATTTTCTGCCGGTTAAGTTTTTGAGGGCTGATTTATTTGCCTTTGATAAAAAGACTTCTGTTTCCATCGCCAAAGCTTTCAGGGGAGCATTTTCAGGCTTTTGGCACCATTTTTGAGTGAATTGCCAAAAGTCAGATTTTTGCTCAAATTGTGACCCCGGGGCTTAGGGATTTTTTCAAAAAAATATTTTCTGCCGGTTAAGTTTTTGAGGGCTGATTTCTTGTCCTGTGATAAAAAGCCTTCTGTTTCGAGTGCCAAACCTTTCAGGAGAGCATTTTCAGGCTTTAGGCACCATTTTTGAGTGAATTGCCAAAAGTCAGATTTTTGCTGAAATTGTTCAAAAAAATATTTTCTGCCGGTGACGTTTTTGAGGGCTGATTTCTTGTCCTGTGATAAAAAGCCTTCTGTTTCTAGTGCCAAACCTTTCAGGAGAGCATTTTCAAGCTTTTGGCACCATTTTTGAGTGAATTGCCAAAAGTCAGATTTTTGATGAAATTGTGACCCCGGGGCTTAGGGATTTTTTCAAAAAAATATTTTCTGCCGGTTAAGTTTTTGAGGGCTGATTTCTTGTCCTGTGATAAAAAGCCTTCTGTTTCGAGTGCCAAACCTTTCAGGAGAGCATCTTCAAGCTTTTGGCACCATTTTTGAGTGAATTGCCAAAAGTCAGATTTTTGCTGAAATTGTGACCCCGGGGCTTAGGGATTTTTTCAAAAAAATATTTTCTGCCGGTTAAGTTTTTGAGGGCTGATTTCTTGTCCTGTGATAAAAAGCCTTCTGTTTCGAGTGCCAAACCTTTCAGGAGAGCATTTTCAGGCTTTTGGCACCATTTTTGAGTGAATTGCCAAAAGTCAGATTTTTGCTGAAATTTTGACCCCGGGGCTTAGGGATTTTTTCAAAAAAATATTTTCTGCCGGTGACGTTTTTGAGGGCTGATTTCTTGTCCTGTGATAAAAAGCCTTCTGTTTCTAGTGCCAAACCTTTCAGGAGAGCATTTTCAAGCTTTTGGCACCATTTTTGAGTGAATTGCCAAAAGTCAGATTTTTGCTGAAATTGTGACCCCGGGGCTTAGGGATTTTTTCAAAAAAATATTTTCTGCCGGTTAAGTTTTTGAGGGCTGATTTCTTGTCCTGTGATAAAAAGCCTTCTGTTTCTAGTGCCAAACCTTTCAGGAGAGCATTTTCAAGCTTTTGGCACCATTTTTGAGTGAATTGCCAAAAGTCAGATTTTTGCTGAAATTGTGACCCCGGGGCTTGGGGATTTTTTCAAAAAAATATTTTCTGCCGGTTAAGTTTTTGAGGGCTGATTTCTTGTCCTGTGATAAAAAGCCTTCTGTTTCGAGTGCCAAACCTTTCAGGAGAGCATTTTCAGGCTTTTGGCAACATTTTTGAGTGAATTGCCAAAAGTCAGATTTTTGCTGAAATTGTGATCCCGGGGCTTAGGGATTTTTTCAAAAAAATATTTTCCGCTGGTTAAGTTTTTGAGGGCTGATTTCTTGTCCTGTGATAAAAAGGCTTCTGTTTCGAGGCCCAAACCTTTCAGGAGAGCATTTTCAGGCTTTTGGCACCATTTTTGAGTGAATTGCCAAAAGTCAGATTTTTGCTGAAATTGTGACTCCGGGGCTTAGGGATTTTTTCAAAAAAATATTTTCTGCCGGTTACGTTTTTGAGGGCTGATTTCTTGTCCTGTGATAAAAAGCCTTCTGTTTCCATCGCCAAAGCTTTCAGGGGAGCATTTTCAAGCTTTTAGCACCATTTTTGAGTGAATTGCCAAAAGTCAGATTTTTGCTGAAATTGTGACCCCGGGGCTTAGGGATTTTTTCAAAAAAATATTTTCTGCCGGTTAAGTTTTTGAGGGCTGATTTCTTGTCCTGTGATAAAAAGACTTCTGTTTCGAGTGCCAAACCTTTCAGGAGAGCATTTTCAGGCTTTTGGCACCATTTTTGAGTGAATTGCCAAAAGTCAGATTTTTGCTGAAATTGTGACTCCGGGGCTTAGGGATTTTTTCAAAAAAATATTTTCTGCCGGTTAAGTTTTTGAGGGCTGATTTCTTGTCCTGTGATAAAAAGACTTCTGTTTCGAGTGCCAAACCTTTCAGGAGAGCATTTTCAAGCTTTAGGCACCATTTTAGAGTGAATTGCCAAAAGTCAGATTTTTGCTGAAATTGTGACCCCGGGGCTTAGGGATTTTTTCAAAAAAATATTTTCTGCTGGTTAAGTTTTTGAGGGCTGATTTCTTGTCCTGTGATAAAAAGACTTCTGTTTCCATCGCCTAAGCTTTCAGGGGAGCATTTTCAAGCTTTTGGCACCATTTTTGAGTGAATTGCCAAAAGTCAGATTTTTGCTGAAATTGTGACCCCGGGGCTTAGGGATTTTTTCAAAAAAATATTTTCTGCCGGTTAAGTTTTTGAGGGCTGATTTCTTGTCCTGTGATAAAAAGACTTCTGTTTCCATCGCCAAAGCTTTCAGGGGGCATTTTCAAGCTTTTCGCACCATTTTTGAGTGAATTGCCAAAAGTCAGATTTTTGCTGAAATTGTGACCCCGGGGCTTAGGGATTTTTTCAAAAAAATATTTTCTGCCGGTTAAGTTTTTGAGGGCTGATTTCTTGTCCTGTGATAAAAAGACTTCTGTTTCGAGTGCCAAACCTTTCAGGAGAGCATTTTCAAGCTTTAGGCACCATTTTAGAGTGAATTGCCAAAAGTCAGATTTTTGCTGAAATTGTGACCCCGGGGCTTAGGGATTTTTTAAAAAAAATATTTTCTGCCGGTTAAGTTTTTGAGGGCTGATTTCTTGTCCTGTGATAAAAAGCCTTCTGTTTCGAGTGCCAAACCTTTCAGGAGAGCATTTTCAAGCTTTTGGCACCATTTTTGAGTGAATTGCCAAAAGTCAGATTTTTGCTGAAATTGTGACCCCGGGGCTTAGGGATTTTTTCAAAAAAATATTTTCTGCCGGTTAAGTTTTTGAGGGCTGATTTCTTGTCCTGTGATAAAAAGACTTCTGTTTCCATCGCCAAAGCTTTCAGGGGGGCATTTTCAAGCTTTTGGCACCATTTTTGAGTGAATTGCCAAAAGTCAGATTTTTGCTGAAATTGTGACCCCGGGGCTTAGGGATTTTTTCAAAAAAATATTTTCTGCCGGTTAAGTTTTTGAGGACTGATTTCTTGTCCTGTGATAAAAAGCCTTATGTTTCGAGTGCCAAACCTTTCAGGAGAGCATTTTCAAGCTTTTGGCACCACTTTTGAGTGAATTGCCAAAAGTCAGATTTTTGCTGAAATTGCTCAAAAAAATATTTTCTGCCGGTTAAGTTTTTGAGGGCTGATTTCTTGTCCTGTGATAAAAAGACTTCTGTTTCCATCGCCAAAGCTTTCAGGGGGCATTTTCAAGCTTTTGGCACCATTTTTGAGTGAATTGCCAAAAGTCAGATTTTTGCTGAAATTGTGACCCCGGGGCTTAGGGATTTTTTCAAAAAAATATTTTCTGCCGGTTACGTTTTTGAGGGCTGATTTCTTGTCCTGTGATAAAAAGCCTTCTGTTTCCATCGCCAAAGCTTTCAGGGGAGCATTTTCAAGCTTTTAGCACCATTTTTGAGTGAATTGCCAAAAGTCAGATTTTTGCTGAAATTGTGACCCCGGGGCTTAGGGATTTTTTCAAAAAAATATTTTCTGCCGGTTAAGTTTTTGAGGGCTGATTTCTTGTCCTGTGATAAAAAGACTTCTGTTTCGAGTGCCAAACCTTTCAGGAGAGCATTTTCAGGCTTTTGGCACCATTTTTGAGTGAATTGCCAAAAGTCAGATTTTTGCTGAAATTGTGACTCCGGGGCTTAGGGATTTTTTCAAAAAAATATTTTCTGCCGGTTAAGTTTTTGAGGGCTGATTTCTTGTCCTGTGATAAAAAGACTTCTGTTTCGAGTGCCAAACCTTTCAGGAGAGCATTTTCAAGCTTTAGGCACCATTTTAGAGTGAATTGCCAAAAGTCAGATTTTTGCTGAAATTGTGACCCCGGGGCTTAGGGATTTTTTCAAAAAAATATTTTCTGCTGGTTAAGTTTTTGAGGGCTGATTTCTTGTCCTGTGATAAAAAGACTTCTGTTTCCATCGCCTAAGCTTTCAGGGGAGCATTTTCAAGCTTTTGGCACCATTTTTGAGTGAATTGCCAAAAGTCAGATTTTTGCTGAAATTGTGACCCCGGGGCTTAGGGATTTTTTCAAAAAAATATTTTCTGCCGGTTAAGTTTTTGAGGGCTGATTTCTTGTCCTGTGATAAAAAGACTTCTGTTTCCATCGCCAAAGCTTTCAGGGGGCATTTTCAAGCTTTTGGCACCATTTTTGAGTGAATTGCCAAAAGTCAGATTTTTGCTGAAATTGTGACCCCGGGGCTTAGGGATTTTTTCAAAAAAATATTTTCTGCCGGTTAAGTTTTTGAGGGCTGATTTCTTGTCCTGTGATAAAAAGACTTCTGTTTCGAGTGCCAAACCTTTCAGGAGAGCATTTTCAAGCTTTAGGCACCATTTTAGAGTGAATTGCCAAAAGTCAGATTTTTGCTGAAATTGTGACCCCGGGGCTTAGGGATTTTTTCAAAAAAATATTTTCTGCTGGTTAAGTTTTTGAGGGCTGATTTCTTGTCCTGTGATAAAAAGACTTCTGTTTCCATCGCCTAAGCTTTCAGGGGAGCATTTTCAAGCTTTTGGCACCATTTTTGAGTGAATTGCCAAAAGTCAGATTTTTGCTGAAATTGTGACCCCGGGGCTTAGGGATTTTTTCAAAAAAATATTTTCTGCCGGTTAAGTTTTTGAGGGCTGATTTCTTGTCCTGTGATAAAAAGACTTCTGTTTCCATCGCCAAAGCTTTCAGGGGGCATTTTCAAGCTTTTGGCACCATTTTTGAGTGAATTGCCAAAAGTCAGATTTTTGCTGAAATTGTGACCCCGGGGCTTAGGGATTTTTTCAAAAAAATATTTTCTGCCGGTTAAGTTTTTGAGGACTGATTTCTTGTCCTGTGATAAAAAGCCTTATGTTTCGAGTGCCAAACCTTTCAGGAGAGCATTTTCAAGCTTTTGGCACCACTTTTGAGTGAATTGCCAAAAGTCAGAATTTTGTTGAAATTGCTCAAAAAAATATTTTCTGCCGGTTAAGTTTTTGAGGGCTGATTTCTTGTCCTGTGATAAAAAGACTTCTGTTTCCATCGCCAAAGCTTTCAGGGGAGCATTTTCAAGCTTTTGGCACCATTTTTGAGTGAATTGCCAAAAGTCAGATTTTTGCTGAAATTGTTCAAAAAAATATTTTCTGCCGGTTAAGTTTTTGAGGGCTGATTTCTTGTCCTGTGATAAAAAGCCTTCTGTTTCGAGTGCCAAACCTTTCAGGAGAGCATTTTCAGGCTTTTGGCACCATTTTTGAGTGAATTGCCAAAAGTCAGATTTTTGCTGAAATTGTGACCCCGGGGCTTAGGGATTTTTTAAAAAAAATATTTTCTGCCGGTTAAGTTTTTGAGGGCTGATTTCTTGTCCTGTGATAAAAAGCCTTCTGTTTCGAGTGCCAAACCTTTCAGGAGAGCATTTTCAGGCTTTTGGCACCATTTTTGAGTGAATTGCCAAAAGTCAGATTTTTGCTGAAATTGTGACCCCGGGGCTTAGGGATTTTTTAAAAAAAATATTTTCTGCCGGTTAAGTTTTTGAGGGCTGATTTCTTGTCCTGTGATAAAAAGCCTTCTGTTTCGAGTGCCAAACCTTTCAGGAGAGCATTTTCAAGCTTTTGGCACCATTTTTGAGTGAATTGCCAAAAGTCAGATTTTTGCTGAAATTGTGACCCCGGGGCTTAGGGATTTTTTCAAAAAAATATTTTCTGCCGGTTAAGTTTTTGAGGGCTGATTTCTTGTCCTGTGATAAAAAGACTTCTGTTTCCATCGCCAAAGCTTTCAGGGGGGCATTTTCAAGCTTTTGGCACCATTTTTGAGTGAATTGCCAAAAGTCAGATTTTTGCTGAAATTGTGACCCCGGGGCTTAGGGATTTTTTCAAAAAAATATTTTCTGCCGGTTAAGTTTTTGAGGACTGATTTCTTGTCCTGTGATAAAAAGGCTTCTGTTTCGAGTGCCAAACCTTTCAGGAGAGCATTTTCAAGCTTTTGGCACCACTTTTGAGTGAATTGCCAAAAGTCAGATTTTTGCTGAAATTGTGACCCCGGGGCTTAGGGATTTTTTCAAAAAAATATTTTCTGCCGGTTAAGTTTTTGAGGGCTGATTTCTTGTCCTGTGATAAAAAGACTTCTGTTTCCATCGCCAAAGCTTTCAGGAGAGCATTTTCAAGCTTTTGGCACCATTTTTGAGTGAATTGCCAAAAGTCAGATTTTTGCTGAAATTGTTCAAAAAAATATTTTCTGCCGGTTAAGTTTTTGAGGGCTGATTTCTTGTCCTGTGATAAAAAGCCTTCTGTTTCGAGTGCCAAACCTTTCAGGAGAGCATTTTCAGGCTTTTGGCACCATTTTTGAGTGAATTGCCAAAAGTCAGATTTTTGCTGAAATTGTGACCCCGGGGCTTAGGGATTTTTTAAAAAAAATATTTTCTGCCGGTTAAGTTTTTGAGGGCTGATTTCTTGTCCTGTGATAAAAAGCCTTCTGTTTCGAGTGCCAAACCTTTCAGGAGAGCATTTTCAAGCTTTTGGCACCATTTTTGAGTGAATTGCCAAAAGTCAGATTTTTGTTGAAATTGTGACCCCGGGGCTTGGGGATTTTTTCAAAAAAATATTTTCTGCCGGTTAAGTTTTTGAGGGCTGATTTATTTGCCTTTGATAAAAAGACTTCTGTTTCCATCGCCAAAGCTTTCAGGGGAGCATTTTCAGGCTTTTGGCACCATTTTTGAGTGAATTGCCAAAAGTCAGATTTTTGCTCAAATTGTGACCCCGGGGCCTAGGGATTTTTTCAAAAAAATATTTTCTGCCGGTTAAGTTTTTGAGTGCTGATTTCTTGTCCTGTGATAAAAAGCCTTCTGTTTCGAGTGCCAAACCTTTCAGGAGAGCATTTTCAGGCTTTAGGCACCATTTTTGAGTGAATTGCCAAAAGTCAGATTTTTGCTGAAATTGTTCAAAAAAATATTTTCTGCCGGTTAAGTTTTTGAGGGCTGATTTCTTGTCCTGTGATAAAAAGCCTTCTGTTTCTAGTGCCAAACCTTTCAGGAGAGCATTTTCAAGCTTTTGGCACCATTTTTGAGTGAATTGCCAAAAGTCAGATTTTTGCTGAAATTGTGACCCCGGGGCTTGGGGATTTTTTCAAAAAAATATTTTCTGCCGGTTAAGTTTTTGAGGGCTGATTTCTTGTCCTGTGATAAAAAGCCTTCTGTTTCGAGTGCCAAACCTTTCAGGAGAGCATTTTCAGGCTTTTGGCACCATTTTTGAGTGAATTGCCAAAAGTCAGATTTTAGCAGAAATTGTGACTCCGGGGCTTAGGGATTTTTTCAAAAAAATATTTTCTGCCGGTTACGTTTTTGAGGGCTGATTTCTTGTCCTGTGATAAAAAGCCTTCTGTTTCCATCGCCAAAGCTTTCAGGGGAGCATTTTCAAGCTTTTAGCACCATTTTTGAGTGAATTGCCGAAAGTCAGATTTTTGCTGAAATTGTGACCCCGGGGCTTAGGGATTTTTTCAAAAAAATATTTTCTGCCGGTTAAGTTTTTGAGGGCTGATTTCTTGTCCTGTGATAAAAAGCCTTCTGTTTCGAGTGCCAAACCTTTCAGGAGAGCATTTTCAGGCTTTTGGCACCATTTTTGAGTGAATTGCCAAAAGTCAGATTTTTGCTGAAATTGTGACTCCGGGGCTTAGGGATTTTTTCAAAAAAATATTTTCTGCCGGTTACGTTTTTGAGGGCTGATTTCTTGTCCTGTGATAAAAGGACTTCTGTTTCCATCGCCAAAGCTTTCAGGGGAGCATTTTCAAGCTTTTGGCACCATTTTTGAGTGAATTGCCAAAAGTCAGATTTTTGCTGAAATTGTGACCCCGGGGCTTAGGGATTTTTTCAAAAAAATATTTTCTGCCGGTTAAGTTTTTGAGGGCTGATTTCTTGTCCTGTGATAAAAAGACTTCTGTTTCGAGTGCCAAACCTTTCAGGAGAGCATTTTCAAGCTTTTGGCACCATTTTTGAGTGAATTGCCAAAAGTCAGATTTTTGCTGAAATTGTGACCCCGGGGCTTAGGGATTTTTTCAAAAAAATATTTTCTGCCGGTTAAGTTTTTGAGGGCTGATTTATTTTCCATTGATAAAAAGACTTCTGTTTCCATCGCCAAAGCTTTCAGGGGAGCATTTTCAGGCTTTTGGCACCATTTTTGAGTGAATTGCCAAAAGTCAGATTTTTGCTGAAATTGTGACCCCGGGGCTTAGGGATTTTTTCAAAAAAATATTTTCTGCCGGTTAAGTTTTTGAGGGCTGATTTCTTGTCCAGTGATAAAAAGCCTTCTGTTTCGAGTGCCAAACCTTTCAGGAGAGCATTTTCAGGCTTTGGGCACCATTTTTGAGTGAATTGCCAAAAGTCAGATTTTTGCTGAAATTGTTCAAAAAAATATTTTCTGCCGGTTAAGTTTTTGAGGGCTGATTTCTTGTCCTGTGATAAAAAGACTTCTGTTTCCATCGCCAAAGCTTTCAGGGGAGCATTTTCAAGCTTTTGGCACCATTTTTGAGTGAATTGCCAAAAGTCCGATTTTTGCTGAAATTGTGACCCCGGGGCTTAGGGATTTTTTCAAAAAAATATTTTCTGCCGGTTAAGTTTTTGAGGGCTGATTTCTTGTCCTGTGATAAAAAGCCTTCTGTTTCGAGTGCCAAACCTTTCAGGAGAGCATTTTCAGGCTTTTGGCACCATTTTTGAGTGAATTGCGAAAAGTCAGATTTTTGCTGAAATTGTGACCCCGGGGCTTAGGGATTTTTTCAAAAAAATATTTTCTGCCGGTTAAGTTTTTGAGGGCTGATTTATTTTCCTTTGATAAAAAGACTTCTGTTTCCATCGCCAAAGCTTTCAGGGGAGCATTTTCAGGCTTTTGGCACCATTTTTGAGTGAATTGCCAAAAGTCAGATTTTTGCTGAAATTGTGACCCCGGGGCTTAGGGATTTTTTCAAAAAAATATTTTCTGCCGGTTAAGTTTTTGAGGGATGATTTCTTGTCCTGTGATAAAAAGCCTTCTGTTTCGAGTGCCAAACCTTTCAGGAGAGCATTTTCAGGCTTTGGGCACCATTTTTGAGTGAATTGCCAAAAGTCAGATTTTTGCTGAAATTGTGACCCTGGGGCTTAGGGATTTTTTCAAAAAAATATTTTCTGCCGGTTAAGTTTTTGAGGGCTGATTTCTTGTCCTGTGATAAAAAGACTTCTGTTTCCATCGCCAAAGCTTTCAGGGGAGCATTTTCAGGCTTTTGGCACCATTTTTGAGTGAATTGCCAAAAGTCAGATTTTTGCTGAAATTGTGACTCCGGGGCTTAGGGATTTTTTCAAAAAAATATTTTCTGCCGGTTAAGTTTTTGAGGGCTGATTTCTTGTCCTGTGATAAAAAGCCTTCTGTTTCGAGTGCCAAACCTTTCAGGAGAGCATTTTCAGGCTTTTGGCACCATTTTTGAGTGAATTGCCAAAAGTCAGATTTTTGCTGAAATTGTGACTCCGGGGCTTAGGGATTTTTTCAAAAAAATATTTTCTGCCGGTTACGTTTTTGAGGGCTGATTTCTTGTCCTGTGATAAAAAGCATTCTGTTTCCATTGCCAAAGCTTTCAGGGGAGCATTTTCAAGCTTTTGGCACCATTTTTGAGTGAATTGCCAAAAGTCAGATTTTTGCTGAAATTGTGACCCCGGGGCTTAGGGATTTTTTCAAAAAAATATTTTCTGCCGGTTAAGTTTTTGAGGGCTGATTTCTTGTCCTGTGATAAAAAGCCTTCTGTTTCGAGTGCCAAACCTTTCAGGAGAGCATTTTCAAGCTTTTGGCACCATTTTTGAGTGAATTGCCAAAAGTCAGATTTTTGCTGAAATTGTGACCCCGGGGCTTAGGGATTTTTTCAAAAAAATATTTTCTGCCGGTTAAGTTTTTGAGGGCTGATTTATTTTCCATTGATAAAAAGACTTCTGTTTCCATCTCCAAAGCTTTCAGGGGAGCATTTTCAGGCTTTTGGCACCATTTTTGAGTGAATTGCCAAAAGTCAGATTTTTGCTGAAATTGTGACCCCGGGGCTTAGGGATTTTTTCAAAAAAATATTTTCTGCCGGTTAAGTTTTTGAGGGCTGATTTCTTGTCCTGTGATAAAAAGCCTTCTGTTTCGAGTGCCAAACCTTTCAGGAGAGCATTTTCAGGCTTTGGGCACCATTTTTGAGTGAATTGCCAAAAGTCAGATTTTTGCTGAAATTGTTCAAAAAAATATTTTCTGCCGGTTAAGTTTTTGAGGGCTGATTTCTTGTCCTGTGATAAAAAGACTTCTGTTTCCATCGCCAAAGCTTTCAGGGGAGCATTTTCAAGCTTTTGGCACCATTTTTGAGTGAATTGCCAAAAGTCAGATTTTTGCTGAAATTGTGACCCCGGGGCTTAGGGATTTTTTCAAAAAAATATTTTCTGCCGGTTAAGTTTTTGAGGGCTGATTTCTTGTCCTGTGATAAAAAGCCTTCTGTTTCGAGTGCCAAACCTTTCAGGAGAGCATTTTCAAGCTTTTGGCACCATTTTTGAGTGAATTGCCAAAAGTCAGATTTTTGCTGAAATTGTGACCCCGGGGCTTAGGGATTTTTTCAAAAAAATATTTTCTGCCGGTTAAGTTTTTGAGGGCTGATTTCTTGTCCTGTGATAAAAAGACTTCTGTTTCCATCGCCAAAGCTTTCAGGGGAGCATTTTCAGGCTTTTGGCACCATTTTTGAGTAAATTGCCAAAAGTCAGATTTTTGCTGAAATTGTGACTCCGGGGCTTAGGGATTTTTTCAAAAAAATATTTTCTGCCGGTTACGTTTTTGAGGGCTGATTTCTTGTCCTGTGATAAAAAGCATTCTGTTTCCATTGCCAAAGCTTTCAGGGGAGCATTTTCAAGCTTTTGGCACCATTTTTGAGTGAATTGCCAAAAGTCAGATTTTTGCTGAAATTGTGACCCCGGGGCTTAGGGATTTTTTCAAAAAAATATTTTCTGCCGGTTAAGTTTTTGAGGGCTGATTTCTTGTCCTGTGATAAAAAGCCTTCTGTTTCGAGTGCCAAACCTTTCAGGAGAGCATTTTCAAGCTTTTGGCACCATTTTTGAGTGAATTGCCAAAAGTCAGATTTTTGCTGAAATTGTGACCCCGGGGCTTAGGGATTTTTTCAAAAAAATATTTTCTGCCGGTTAAGTTTTTGAGGGCTGATTTATTTTCCATTGATAAAAAGACTTCTGTTTCCATCTCCAAAGCTTTCAGGGGAGCATTTTCAGGCTTTTGGCACCATTTTTGAGTGAATTGCCAAAAGTCAGATTTTTGCTGAAATTGTGACCCCGGGGCTTAGGGATTTTTTCAAAAAAATATTTTCTGCCGGTTAAGTTTTTGAGGGCTGATTTCTTGTCCTGTGATAAAAAGCCTTCTGTTTCGAGTGCCAAACCTTTCAGGAGAGCATTTTCAGGCTTTGGGCACCATTTTTGAGTGAATTGCCAAAAGTCAGATTTTTGCTGAAATTGTTCAAAAAAATATTTTCTGCCGGTTAAGTTTTTGAGGGCTGATTTCTTGTCCTGTGATAAAAAGACTTCTGTTTCCATCGCCAAAGCTTTCAGGGGAGCATTTTCAAGCTTTTGGCACCATTTTTGAGTGAATTGCCAAAAGTCAGATTTTTGCTGAAATTGTGACCCCGGGGCTTAGGGATTTTTTCAAAAAAATATTTTCTGCCGGTTAAGTTTTTGAGGGCTGATTTCTTGTCCTGTGATAAAAAGCCTTCTGTTTCGAGTGCCAAACCTTTCAGGAGAGCATTTTCAAGCTTTTGGCACCATTTTTGAGTGAATTGCCAAAAGTCAGATTTTTGCTGAAATTGTGACCCCGGGGCTTAGGGATTTTTTCAAAAAAATATTTTCTGCCGGTTAAGTTTTTGAGGGCTGATTTCTTGTCCTGTGATAAAAAGACTTCTGTTTCCATCGCCAAAGCTTTCAGGGGAGCATTTTCAGGCTTTTGGCACCATTTTTGAGTAAATTGCCAAAAGTCAGATTTTTGCTGAAATTGTGACTCCGGGGCTTAGGGATTTTTTCAAAAAAATATTTTCTGCCGGTTAAGTTTTTGAGGGCTGATTTCTTGTCCTGTGATAAAAAGCCTTCTGTTTCGAGTGCCAAACCTTTCAGGAGAGCATTTTCAGGCTTTTGGCACCATTTTTGAGTGAATTGCCAAAAGTCAGATTTTTGCTGAAATTGTGACTCCGGGGCTTAGGGATTTTTTCAAAAAAATATTTTCTGCCGGTTACGTTTTTGAGGGCTGATTTCTTGTCCTGTGATAAAAAGCATTCTGTTTCCATTGCCAAAGCTTTCAGGGGAGCATTTTCAAGCTTTTGGCACCATTTTTGAGTGAATTGCCAAAAGTCAGATTTTTGCTGAAATTGTGACCCCGGGGCTTAGGGATTTTTTCAAAAAAATATTTTCTGCCGGTTAAGTTTTTGAGGGCTGATTTCTTGTCCTGTGATAAAAAGCCTTCTGTTTCGAGTGCCAAACCTTTCAGGAGAGCATTTTCAAGCTTTTGGCACCATTTTTGAGTGAATTGCCAAAAGTCAGATTTTTGCTGAAATTGTTCAAAAAAATATTTTCTGCCGGTTAAGTTTTTGAGGGCTGATTTCTTGTCCTGTGATAAAAAGACTTCTGTTTCCATCGCCAAAGCTTTCGGGGGAGCATTTTCAAGCTTTTGGCACCATTTTTGAGTGAATTGCCAAAAGTCAGATTTTTGCTGAAATTGTTCAAAAAAATATTTTCTGCCGGTTAAGTTTTTGAGGGCTGATTTCTTGTCCTGTGATAAAAAGACTTCTGTTTCCATCGCCAAAGCTTTCAGGGGAGCATTTTCAAGCTTTTGGCACCATTTTTGAGTGAATTGCCAAAAGTCAGATTTTTGCTGAAATTGTGACCCCGGGGCTTAGGGATTTTTTCAAAAAAATATTTTCTGCCGGTTAAGTTTTTGAGGGCTGATTTCTTGTCCTGTGATAAAAAGCCTTCTGTTTCGAGTGCCAAACCTTTCAGGAGAGCATTTTCAAGCTTTTGGCACCATTTTTGAGTGAATTGCCAAAAGTCAGATTTTTGCTGAAATTGTGACCCCGGGGCTTAGGGATTTTTTCAAAAAAATATTTTCTGCCGGTTAAGTTTTTGAGGGCTGATTTCTTGTCCTGTGATAAAAAGCCTTCTGTTTCGAGTGCCAAACCTTTCAGGAGAGCATTTTCAGGCTTTGGGCACCATTTTTGAGTGAATTGCCAAAAGTCAGATTTTTGCTGAAATTGTTCAAAAAAATATTTTCTGCCGGTTAAGTTTTTGAGGGCTGATTTCTTGTCCTGTGATAAAAAGACTTCTGTTTCCATCGCCAAAGCTTTCAGGGGAGCATTTTCAAGCTTTTGGCACCATTTTTGAGTGAATTGCCAAAAGTCAGATTTTTGCTGAAATTGTGACCCCGGGGCTTAGGGATTTTTTCAAAAAAATATTTTCTGCCGGTTAAGTTTTTGAGGGCTGATTTCTTGTCCTGTGATAAAAAGCCTTCTGTTTCGAGTGCCAAACCTTTCAGGAGAGCATTTTCAAGCTTTTGGCACCATTTTTGAGTGAATTGCCAAAAGTCAGATTTTTGCTGAAATTGTGACCCCGGGGCTTAGGGATTTTTTCAAAAAAATATTTTCTGCCGGTTAAGTTTTTGAGGGCTGATTTATTTTCCTTTGATAAAAAGACTTCTGTTTCCATCGCCAAAGCTTTCAGGGGAGCATTTTCAGGCTTTTGGCACCATTTTTGAGTGAATTGCCAAAAGTCAGATTTTTGCTGAAATTGTGACCCCGGGGCTTAGGGATTTTTTCAAAAAAATATTTTCTGCCGGTTAAGTTTTTGAGGGCTGATTTCTTGTCCAGTGATAAAAAGCCTTCTGTTTCGAGTGCCAAACCTTTCAGGAGAGCGTTTTCAGGCTTTGGGCACCATTTTTGAGTGAATTGCCAAAAGTCAGATTTTTGCTGAAATTGTTCAAAAAAATATTTTCTGCCGGTTAAGTTTTTGAGGGCTGATTTCTTGTCCTGTGATAAAAAGACTTCTGTTTCCATCGCCAAAGCTTTCAGGGGAGCATTTTCAAGCTTTTGGCACCATTTTTGAGTGAATTGCCAAAAGTCAGATTTTTGCTGAAATTGTGACCCCGGGGCTTAGGGATTTTTTCAAAAAAATATTTTCTGCCGGTTAAGTTTTTGAGGGCTGATTTCTTGTCCTGTGATAAAAAGCCTTCTGTTTCGAGTGCCAAACCTTTCAGGAGAGCATTTTCAAGCTTTTGGCACCATTTTTGAGTGAATTGCCAAAAGTCAGATTTTTGCTGAAATTGTGACCCCGGGGCTTAGGGATTTTTTCAAAAAAATATTTTCTGCCGGTTAAGTTTTTGAGGGCTGATTTATATTCCTTTGATAAAAAGACTTCTGTTTCCATCGCCAAAGCTTTCAGTGGAGCATTTTCAGGCTTTTGGCACCATTTTTGAGTGAATTGCCCAAAGTCAGATTTTTGCTGAAATTGTGACCCCGGGGCTTAGGGATTTTTTCAAAAAAATATTTTCTGCCGGTTAAGTTTTTGAGGGTCGATTTCTTGTCCTGTGATAAAAAGCCTTCTGTTTCGAGTGCCAAACCTTTCAGGAGAGCATTTTCAGGCTTTGGGCACCATTTTTGAGTGAATTGCCAAAAGTCAGATTTTTGCTGAAATTGTTCAAAAAAATATTTTCTGCCGGTTAAGTTTTTGAGGGCTGATTTCTTGTCCTGCGATAAAAAGCCTTCTGTTTCGAGTGCAAACCTTTAGGAGAGCATTTTCAAGCTTTTGGCACCATTTTTGAGTGAATTGCCAAAAGTCAGATTTTTGCTGAAATTGTGACCCTGGGGCTTAGGGATTTTTTCAAAAAAATATTTTCTGCCGGTTAAGTTTTTGAGGGCTGATTTCTTGTCCTGTGATAAAAAGCCTTCTGTTTCTAGTGCCAAACCTTTCAGGAGAGCATTTTCAAGCTTTTGGCACCATTTTTGAGTGAATTGCCAAAAGTCAGATTTTTGCTGAAATTGTGACCCCGGGGCTTAGGGATTTTTTCAAAAAAATATTTTCTGCCGGTTAAGTTTTTGAGGGCTGATTTCTTGTCCTGTGATAAAAAGCCTTCTGTTTCGAGTGCCAAACCTTTCAGGAGAGCATTTTCAGGCTTTGGGCACCATTTTTGAGTGAATTGCCAAAAGTCAGATTTTTGCTGAAATTGTGACCCCGGGGCTTAGGGATTTTTTCAAAAAAATATTTTCTGCCGGTGTCGTTTTTGAGGGCTGATTTCTTGTCCTGTGATAAAAAGACTTCTGTTTCCATCGCCAAAGCTTTCAGGGGAGCATTTTCAGGCTTTTGGCACCATTTTTGAGTGAATTGCCAAAAGTCAGATTTTTGCTGAAATTGTGACTCCGGGGCTTAGGGATTTTTTCAAAAAAATATTTTCTGCCGGTTAAGTTTTTGAGGGATGATTTCTTGTCCTGTGATAAAAAGACTTCTGTTTCGAGTGCCAAACCTTTCAGGAGAGCATTTTCAGGCTTTTGGCACCATTTTTGAGTGAATTGCCAAAAGTCAGATTTTTGCTGAAATTGTGACCCCGGGGCTTAGGGATTTTTTCAAAAAAATATTTTCTGCCGGTTAAGTTTTTGAGGGCTGATTTCTTGTCCTGTGATAAAAAGCCTTCTGTTTCGAGTGCCAAACCTTTCAGGAGAGCATTTTCAAGCTTTTGGCACCATTTTTGAGTGAATTGCCAAAAGTCAGATTTTTGCTGAAATTGTTCAAAAAAATATTTTCTGCCGGTTAAGTTTTTGAGGGCTGATTTCTTGTCCTGTGATAAAAAGACTTCTGTTTCCATCGCCAAAGCTTTCGGGGGAGCATTTTCAAGCTTTTGGCACCATTTTTGAGTGAATTGCCAAAAGTCAGATGTTTGCTGAAATTGTTCAAAAAAATATTTTCTGCCGGTTAAGTTTTTGAGGGCTGATTTCTTGTCCTGTGATAAAAAGACTTCTGTTTCCATCGCCAAAGCTTTCAGGGGAGCATTTTCAAGCTTTTGGCACCATTTTTGAGTGAATTGCCAAAAGTCAGATTTTTGCTGAAATTGTGACCCCGGGGCTTAGGGATTTTTTCAAAAAAATATTTTCTGCCGGTTAAGTTTTTGAGGGCTGATTTCTTGTCCTGTGATAAAAAGCCTTCTGTTTCGAGTGCCAAACCTTTCAGGAGAGCATTTTCAAGCTTTTGGCACCATTTTTGAGTGAATTGCCAAAAGTCAGATTTTTGCTGAAATTGTGACCCCGGGGCTTAGGGATTTTTTCAAAAAAATATTTTCTGCCGGTTAAGTTTTTGAGGGCTGATTTATTTTCCATTGATAAAAAGACTTCTGTTTCCATCGCCAAAGCTTTCAGGGGAGCATTTTCAGGCTTTTGGCACCATTTTTGAGTGAATTGCCAAAAGTCAGATTTTTGCTGAAATTGTGACCCCGGGGCTTAGGGATTTTTTCAAAAAAATATTTTCTGCCGGTTAAGTTTTTGAGGGCTGATTTCTTGTCCTGTGATAAAAAGCCTTCTGTTTCGAGTGCCAAACCTTTCAGGAGAGCATTTTCAGGCTTTGGGCACCATTTTTGAGTGAATTGCCAAAAGTCAGATTTTTGCTGAAATTGTGACCCCGGGGCTTAGGGATTTTTTCAAAAAAATATTTTCTGCCGGTGTCGTTTTTGAGGGCTGATTTCTTGTCCTGTGATAAAAAGACTTCTGTTTCGAGTGCCAAACCTTTCAGGAGAGCATTTTCAGGCTTTTGGCACCATTTTTGAGTGAATTGCCAAAAGTCAGATTTTTGCTGAAATTGTGACCCCGGGGCTTAGGGATTTTTTCAAAAAAATATTTTCTGCCGGTTAAGTTTTTGAGGGCTGATTTCTTGTCCTGTGATAAAAAGCCTTCTGTTTCGAGTGCCAAACCTTTCAGGAGAGCATTTTCAGGCTTTGGGCACCATTTTTGAGTGAATTGCCAAAAGTCAGATTTTTGCTGAAATTGTGACCCCGGGGCTTAGGGATTTTTTCAAAAAAATATTTTCTGCCGGTGTCGTTTTTGAGGGCTGATTTCTTGTCCTGTGATAAAAAGACTTCTGTTTCCATCGCCAAAGCTTTCAGGGGAGCATTTTCAGGCTTTTGGCACCATTTTTGAGTGAATTGCCAAAAGTCAGATTTTTCCTGAAATTGTGACTCCGGGGCTTAGGGATTTTTTCAAAAAAATATTTTCTGCCGGTTAAGTTTTTGAGGGATGATTTCTTGTCCTGTGATAAAAAGCCTTCTGTTTCGAGTGCCAAACCTTTCAGGAGAGCATTTTCAGGCTTTTGGCACCATTTTTGAGTGAATTGCCAAAAGTCAGATTTTTGCTGAAATTGTGACCCCGGGGCTTAGGGATTTTTTAAAAAAAATATTTTCTGCCGGTTAAGTTTTTGAGGGCTGATTTCTTGTCCTGTGATAAAGAGACTTCTGTTTCCATCGCCAAAGCTTTCAGGGGAGCATTTTCAAGCTTTTGACACCATTTTTGAGTGAATTGCCAAAAGTCAGATTTTTGCTGAAATTGTGACCCCGGGGCTTAGGGATTCTTTCAAAAAAATATTTTCTGCCGGTTAAATTTTTGAGGGCTGATTTCTTGTCCTGTGATAAAAAGCCTTCTGTTTCGAGTGCCAAACCTTTCAGGAGAGCATTTTCAAACTTTTGGCACCATTTTTGAGTGAATTGCCAAAAGTCAGATTTTTGCTGAAATTGTGACCCCGGGGCTTAGGGATTTTTTCAAAAAAATATTTTCTGCTGGTTAAGTTTTTGAGGGCTGATTTCTTGACCTGTGATCAAAAGCCTTCCGTTTCCATCGCCAAAGCTTTCAGGGGAGCATTTTCAGGCTTTTGGCAGCATTTTTGAGTGAATTGCCAAAAGTCAGATTTTTGCTGAAAATGTGACCCCGGGGCTTAGGGATTTTTTCAAAAAAATATTTTCTGCCGGTGTCGTTTTTGAGGGCTGATTTCTTGCCCTGTGATAAAAAGCCTTCTGTTTCGAGTGCCAAACCTTTCAGGAGAGCATTTTCAGGCTTTTGGCACCATTTTTGAGTGAATTGCCAAAAGTCAGATTTTTGCTGAAATTGTGATCCCGGGGCTTAGGGATTTTTTCAAAAAAATATTTTCTGCCGGTTAAGTTTTTGAGGGATGATTTCTTGTCCTGTGATAAAAAGCCTTCTGTTTCGAGTGCCAAACCTTTCAGGAGAGCATTTTCAGGCTTTTGGCACCATTTTTGAGTGAATTGCCAAAAGTCAGATTTTTGCGGAAATTGTTCACAAAAATATTTTCTGCCGGTTAAGTTTTTGAGGGCTGATTTCTTGTCCTGTGATAAAGAGACTTCTGTTTCCATCGCCAAAGCTTTCAGGGGAGCATTTTCAAGCTTTTGGCACCATTTTTGAGTGAATTGCCAAAAGTCAGATTTTTGCTGAAATTGTGACCCCGGGGCTTAGGGATTTTTTCAAAAAAATATTTTCTGCCGGTTAAGTTTTTGAGGGCTGATTTCTTGTCCTGTGATAAAAAGCCTTCTGTTTCGAGTGCCAAACCTTTCAGGAGAGCATTTTCAAGCTTTTGGCACCATTTTTGAGTGAATTGCCAAAAGTCAGATTTTTGCTGAAATTGTGACCCCGGGGCTTAGGGATTTTTTCAAAAAAATATTTTCTGCCGGTTAAGTTTTTGAGGGCTGATTTATTTTCCTTTGATAAAAAGACTTCTGTTTCCATCGCCAAAGCTTTCAGTGGAGCATTTTCAGGCTTTTGGCACCATTTTTGAGTGAATTGCCCAAAGTCAGATTTTTGCTGAAATTGTGACCCCGGGGCTTAGGGATTTTTTCAAAAAAATATTTTCTGCCGGTTAAGTTTTTGAGGGTCGATTTCTTGTCCTGTGATAAAAAGCCTTCTGTTTCGAGTGCCAAACCTTTCAGGAGAGCATTTTCAGGCTTTGGGCACCATTTTTGAGTGAATTGCCAAAAGTCAGATTTTTGCTGAAATTGTTCAAAAAAATATTTTCTGCCGGTTAAGTTTTTGAGGGCTGATTTCTTGTCCTGCGATAAAAAGCCTTCTGTTTCGAGTGCAAACCTTTAGGAGAGCATTTTCAAGCTTTTGGCACCATTTTTGAGTGAATTGCCAAAAGTCAGATTTTTGCTGAAATTGTGACCCTGGGGCTTAGGGATTTTTTCAAAAAAATATTTTCTGCGGGTTAAGTTTTTGAGGGCTGATTTCTTGTCCTGTGATAAAAAGCCTTCTGTTTCTAGTGCCAAACCTTTCAGGAGAGCATTTTCAAGCTTTTGGCACCATTTTTGAGTGAATTGCCAAAAGTCAGATTTTTGCTGAAATTGTGATCCCGGGGCTTAGGGATTTTTTCAAAAAAATATTTTCTGCCGGTTAAGTTTTTGAGGGCTGATTTCTTGTCCTGTGATAAAAAGCCTTCTGTTTCGAGTGCCAAACCTTTCAGGAGAGCATTTTCAGGCTTTGGGCACCATTTTTGAGTGAATTGCCAAAAGTCAGATTTTTGCTGAAATTGTGACCCCGGGGCTTAGGGATTTTTTCAAAAAAATATTTTCTGCCGGTTAAGTTTTTGAGGGCTGATTTCTTGTCCTGTGATAAAGAGACTTCTGTTTCCATCGCCAAAGCTTTCAGGGGAGCATTTTCAAGCTTTTGGCACCATTTTTGAGTGAATTGCCAAAAGTCAGATTTTTGCTGAAATTGTGACCCCGGGGCTTAGGGATTTTTTCAAAAAAATATTTTCTGCCGGTTAAGTTTTTGAGGGCTGATTTCTTGTCCTGTGATAAAAAGCCTTCTGTTTCGAGTGCCAAACCTTTCAGGAGAGCATTTTCAAGCTTTTGGCACCATTTTTGAGTGAATTGCCAAAAGTCAGATTTTTGCTGAAATTGTGACCCCGGGGCTTAGGGATTTTTTCAAAAAAATATTTTCTGCCGGTTAAGTTTTTGAGGGCTGATTTATTTTCCTTTGATAAAAAGACTTCTGTTTCCATCGACAAAGCTTTCAGTGGAGCATTTTCAGGCTTTTGGCACCATTTTTGAGTGAATTGCCCAAAGTCAGATTTTTGCTGAAATTGTGACCCCGGGGCTTAGGGATTTTTTCAAAAAAATATTTTCTGCCGGTTAAGTTTTTGAGGGTCGATTTCTTGTCCTGTGATAAAAAGCCTTCTGTTTCGAGTGCCAAACCTTTCAGGAGAGCATTTTCAGGCTTTGGGCACCATTTTTGAGTGAATTGCCAAAAGTCAGATTTTTGCTGAAATTGTTCAAAAAAATATTTTCTGCCGGTTAAGTTTTTGAGGGCTGATTTCTTGTCCTGTGATAAAAAGCCTTCTGTTTCTAGTGCCAAACCTTTCAGGAGAGCATTTTCAAGCTTTTGGCACCATTTTTGAGTGAATTGCCAAAAGTCAGATTTTTGCTGAAATTGTGACCCCGGGGCTTAGGGATTTTTTCAAAAAAATATTTTCTGCCGGTTAAGTTTTTGAGGGCTGATTTCTTGTCCTGTGATAAAAAGCCTTCTGTTTCGAGTGCCAAACCTTTCAGGAGAGCATTTTCAGGCTTTGGGCACCATTTTTGAGTGAATTGCCAAAAGTCAGATTTTTGCTGAAATTGTGACCCCGGGGCTTAGGGATTTTTTCAAAAAAATATTTTCTGCCGGTTAAGTTTTTGAGGGCTGATTTCTTGTCCTGTGATAAAGAGACTTCTGTTTCCATCGCCAAAGCTTTCAGGGGAGCATTTTCAAGCTTTTGGCACCATTTTTGAGTGAATTGCCAAAAGTCAGATTTTTGCTGAAATTGTGACCCCGGGGCTTAGGGATTTTTTCAAAAAAATATTTTCTGCCGGTTAAGTTTTTGAGGGCTGATTTCTTGTCCTGTGATAAAAAGCCTTCTGTTTCTAGTGCCAAACCTTTCAGGAGAGCATTTTCAAGCTTTTGGCACCATTTTTGAGTGAATTGCCAAAAGTCAGATTTTTGCTGAAATTGTGATCCCGGGGCTTAGGGATTTTTTCAAAAAAATATTTTCTGCCGGTTAAGTTTTTGAGGGCTGATTTCTTGTCCTGTGATAAAAAGCCTTCTGTTTCGAGTGCCAAACCTTTCAGGAGAGCATTTTCAGGCTTTGGGCACCATTTTTGAGTGAATTGCCAAAAGTCAGATTTTTGCTGAAATTGTGACCCCGGGGCTTAGGGATTTTTTCAAAAAAATATTTTCTGCCGGTTAAGTTTTTGAGGGCTGATTTCTTGTCCTGTGATAAAGAGACTTCTGTTTCCATCGCCAAAGCTTTCAGGGGAGCATTTTCAAGCTTTTGGCACCATTTTTGAGTGAATTGCCAAAAGTCAGATTTTTGCTGAAATTGTGACCCCGGGGCTTAGGGATTTTTTCAAAAAAATATTTTCTGCCGGTTAAGTTTTTGAGGGCTGATTTCTTGTCCTGTGATAAAAAGCCTTCTGTTTCGAGTGCCAAACCTTTCAGGAGAGCATTTTCAAGCTTTTGGCACCATTTTTGAGTGAATTGCCAAAAGTCAGATTTTTGCTGAAATTGTGACCCCGGGGCTTAGGGATTTTTTCAAAAAAATATTTTCTGCCGGTTAAGTTTTTGAGGGCTGATTTATTTTCCTTTGATAAAAAGACTTCTGTTTCCATCGCCAAAGCTTTCAGTGGAGCATTTTCAGGCTTTTGGCACCATTTTTGAGTGAATTGCCCAAAGTCAGATTTTTGCTGAAATTGTGACCCCGGGGCTTAGGGATTTTTTCAAAAAAATATTTTCTGCCGGTTAAGTTTTTGAGGGTCGATTTCTTGTCCTGTGATAAAAAGCCTTCTGTTTCGAGTGCCAAACCTTTCAGGAGAGCATTTTCAGGCTTTGGGCACCATTTTTGAGTGAATTGCCAAAAGTCAGATTTTTGCTGAAATTGTTCAAAAAAATATTTTCTGCCGGTTAAGTTTTTGAGGGCTGATTTCTTGTCCTGCGATAAAAAGCCTTCTGTTTCGAGTGCAAACCTTTAGGAGAGCATTTTCAAGCTTTTGGCACCATTTTTGAGTGCATTGCCAAAAGTCAGATTTTTGCTGAAATTGTGACCCTGGGGCTTAGGGATTTTTTCAAAAAAATATTTTCTGCCGGTTAAGTTTTTGAGGGCTGATTTCTTGTCCTGTGATAAAAAGCCTTCTGTTTCTAGTGCCAAACCTTTCAGGAGAGCATTTTCAAGCTTTTGGCACCATTTTTGAGTGAATTGCCAAAAGTCAGATTTTTGCTGAAATTGTGACCCCGGGGCTTAGGGATTTTTTCAAAAAAATATTTTCTGCCGGTTAAGTTTTTGAGGGCTGATTTCTTGTCCTGTGATAAAAAGCCTTCTGTTTCGAGTGCCAAACCTTTCAGGAGAGCATTTTCAGGCTTTGGGCACCATTTTTGAGTGAATTGCCAAAAGTCAGATTTTTGCTGAAATTGTGACCCCGGGGCTTAGGGATTTTTTCAAAAAAATATTTTCTGCCGGTTAAGTTTTTGAGGGCTGATTTCTTGTCCTGTGATAAAGAGACTTCTGTTTCCATCGCCAAAGCTTTCAGGGGAGCATTTTCAAGCTTTTGGCACCATTTTTGAGTGAATTGCCAAAAGTCAGATTTTTGCTGAAATTGTGACCCCGGGGCTTAGGGATTTTTTCAAAAAAATATTTTCTGCCGGTTAAGTTTTTGAGGGCTGATTTCTTGTCCTGTGATAAAAAGCCTTCTGTTTCGAGTGCCAAACCTTTCAGGAGAGCATTTTCAAGCTTTTGGCACCATTTTTGAGTGAATTGCCAAAAGTCAGATTTTTGCTGAAATTGTGACCCCGGGGCTTAGGGATTTTTTCAAAAAAATATTTTCTGCCGGTTAAGTTTTTGAGGGCTGATTTATTTTCCTTTGATAAAAAGACTTCTGTTTCCATCGCCAAAGCTTTCAGTGGAGCATTTTCAGGCTTTTGGCACCATTTTTGAGTGAATTGCCCAAAGTCAGATTTTTGCTGAAATTGTGACCCCGGGGCTTAGGGATTTTTTCAAAAAAATATTTTCTGCCGGTTAAGTTTTTGAGGGTCGATTTCTTGTCCTGTGATAAAAAGCCTTCTGTTTCGAGTGCCAAACCTTTCAGGAGAGCATTTTCAGGCTTTGGGCACCATTTTTGAGTGAATTGCCAAAAGTCAGATTTTTGCTGAAATTGTTCAAAAAAATATTTTCTGCCGGTTAAGTTTTTGAGGGCTGATTTCTTGTCCTGCGATAAAAAGCCTTCTGTTTCGAGTGCAAACCTTTAGGAGAGCATTTTCAAGCTTTTGGCACCATTTTTGAGTGCATTGCCAAAAGTCAGATTTTGGCTGAAATTGTGACCCTGGGGCTTAGGGATTTTTTCAAAAAAATATTTTCTGCCGGTTAAGTTTTTGAGGGCTGATTTCTTGTCCTGTGATAAAAAGCCTTCTGTTTCTAGTGCCAAACCTTTCAGGAGAGCATTTTCAAGCTTTTGGCACCATTTTTGAGTGAATTGCCAAAAGTCAGATTTTTGCTGAAATTGTGACCCCGGGGCTTAGGGATTTTTTCAAAAAAATATTTTCTGCCGGTTAAGTTTTTGAGGGCTGATTTCTTGTCCTGTGATAAAAAGCCTTCTGTTTCGAGTGCCAAACCTTTCAGGAGAGCATTTTCAGGCTTTTGGCACCATTTTTGAGTGAATTGCCAAAAGTCAGATTTTTGCTGAAATTGTGACCCCGGGGCTTAGGGATTTTTTCAAAAAAATATTTTCTGCCGGTTAAGTTTTTGAGGGCTGATTTCTTGTCCTGTGATAAAGAGACTTCTGTTTCCATCGCCAAAGCTTTCAGGGGAGCATTTTCAAGCTTTTGGCACCATTTTTGAGTGAATTGCCAAAAGTCAGATTTTTGCTGAAATTGTGACCCCGGGGCTTAGGGATTTTTTCAAAAAAATATTTTCTGCCGGTTAAGTTTTTGAGGGCTGATTTCTTGTCCTGTGATAAAAAGCCTTCTGTTTCTAGTGCCAAACCTTTCAGGAGAGCATTTTCAAGCTTTTGGCACCATTTTTGAGTGAATTGCCAAAAGTCAGATTTTTGCTGAAATTGTGATCCCGGGGCTTAGGGATTTTTTCAAAAAAATATTTTCTGCCGGTTAAGTTTTTGAGGGCTGATTTCTTGTCCTGTGATAAAAAGCCTTCTGTTTCGAGTGCCAAACCTTTCAGGAGAGCATTTTCAGGCTTTGGGCACCATTTTTGAGTGAATTGCCAAAAGTCAGATTTTTGCTGAAATTGTGACCCCGGGGCTTAGGGATTTTTTCAAAAAAATATTTTCTGCCGGTTAAGTTTTTGAGGGCTGATTTCTTGTCCTGTGATAAAGAGACTTCTGTTTCCATCGCCAAAGCTTTCAGGGGAGCATTTTCAAGCTTTTGGCACCATTTTTGAGTGAATTGCCAAAAGTCAGATTTTTGCTGAAATTGTGACCCCGGGGCTTAGGGATTTTTTCAAAAAAATATTTTCTGCCGGTTAAGTTTTTGAGGGCTGATTTCTTGTCCTGTGATAAAAAGCCTTCTGTTTCGAGTGCCAAACCTTTCAGGAGAGCATTTTCAAGCTTTTGGCACCATTTTTGAGTGAATTGCCAAAAGTCAGATTTTTGCTGAAATTGTGACCCCGGGGCTTAGGGATTTTTTCAAAAAAATATTTTCTGCCGGTTAAGTTTTTGAGGGCTGATTTATTTTCCTTTGATAAAAAGACTTCTGTTTCCATCGCCAAAGCTTTCAGTGGAGCATTTTCAGGCTTTTGGCACCATTTTTGAGTGAATTGCCCAAAGTCAGATTTTTGCTGAAATTGTGACCCCGGGGCTTAGGGATTTTTTCAAAAAAATATTTTCTGCCGGTTAAGTTTTTGAGGGTCGATTTCTTGTCCTGTGATAAAAAGCCTTCTGTTTCGAGTGCCAAACCTTTCAGGAGAGCATTTTCAGGCTTTGGGCACCATTTTTGAGTGAATTGCCAAAAGTCAGATTTTTGCTGAAATTGTTCAAAAAAATATTTTCTGCCGGTTAAGTTTTTGAGGGCTGATTTCTTGTCCTGCGATAAAAAGCCTTCTGTTTCGAGTGCAAACCTTTAGGAGAGCATTTTCAAGCTTTTGGCACCATTTTTGAGTGCATTGCCAAAAGTCAGATTTTTGCTGAAATTGTGACCCTGGGGCTTAGGGATTTTTTCAAAAAAATATTTTCTGCCGGTTAAGTTTTTGAGGGCTGATTTCTTGTCCTGTGATAAAAAGCCTTCTGTTTCTAGTGCCAAACCTTTCAGGAGAGCATTTTCAAGCTTTTGGCACCATTTTTGAGTGAATTGCCAAAAGTCAGATTTTTGCTGAAATTGTGACCCCGGGGCTTAGGGATTTTTTCAAAAAAATATTTTCTGCCGGTTAAGTTTTTGAGGGCTGATTTCTTGTCCTGTGATAAAAAGCCTTCTGTTTCGAGTGCCAAACCTTTCAGGAGAGCATTTTCAGGCTTTGGGCACCATTTTTGAGTGAATTGCCAAAAGTCAGATTTTTGCTGAAATTGTGACCCCGGGGCTTAGGGATTTTTTCAAAAAAATATTTTCTGCCGGTTAAGTTTTTGAGGGCTGATTTCTTGTCCTGTGATAAAGAGACTTCTGTTTCCATCGCCAAAGCTTTCAGGGGAGCATTTTCAAGCTTTTGGCACCATTTTTGAGTGAATTGCCAAAAGTCAGATTTTTGCTGAAATTGTGACCCCGGGGCTTAGGGATTTTTTCAAAAAAATATTTTCTGCCGGTTAAGTTTTTGAGGGCTGATTTCTTGTCCTGTGATAAAAAGCCTTCTGTTTCGAGTGCCAAACCTTTCAGGAGAGCATTTTCAAGCTTTTGGCACCATTTTTGAGTGAATTGCCAAAAGTCAGATTTTTGCTGAAATTGTGACCCCGGGGCTTAGGGATTTTTTCAAAAAAATATTTTCTGCCGGTTAAGTTTTTGAGGGCTGATTTATTTTCCTTTGATAAAAAGACTTCTGTTTCCATCGCCAAAGCTTTCAGTGGAGCATTTTCAGGCTTTTGGCACCATTTTTGAGTGAATTGCCCAAAGTCAGATTTTTGCTGAAATTGTGACCCCGGGGCTTAGGGATTTTTTCAAAAAAATATTTTCTGCCGGTTAAGTTTTTGAGGGTCGATTTCTTGTCCTGTGATAAAAAGCCTTCTGTTTCGAGTGCCAAACCTTTCAGGAGAGCATTTTCAGGCTTTGGGCACCATTTTTGAGTGAATTGCCAAAAGTCAGATTTTTGCTGAAATTGTTCAAAAAAATATTTTCTGCCGGTTAAGTTTTTGAGGGCTGATTTCTTGTCCTGCGATAAAAAGCCTTCTGTTTCGAGTGCAAACCTTTAGGAGAGCATTTTCAAGCTTTTGGCACCATTTTTGAGTGCATTGCCAAAAGTCAGATTTTTGCTGAAATTGTGACCCTGGGGCTTAGGGATTTTTTCAAAAAAATATTTTCTGCCGGTTAAGTTTTTGAGGGCTGATTTCTTGTCCTGTGATAAAAAGCCTTCTGTTTCTAGTGCCAAACCTTTCAGGAGAGCATTTTCAAGCTTTTGGCACCATTTTTGAGTGAATTGCCAAAAGTCAGATTTTTGCTGAAATTGTGACCCCGGGGCTTAGGGATTTTTTCAAAAAAATATTTTCTGCCGGTTAAGTTTTTGAGGGCTGATTTCTTGTCCTGTGATAAAAAGCCTTCTGTTTCGAGTGCCAAACCTTTCAGGAGAGCATTTTCAGGCTTTGGGCACCATTTTTGAGTGAATTGCCAAAAGTCAGATTTTTGCTGAAATTGTGACCCCGGGGCTTAGGGATTTTTTCAAAAAAATATTTTCTGCCGGTTAAGTTTTTGAGGGCTGATTTCTTGTCCTGTGATAAAGAGACTTCTGTTTCCATCGCCAAAGCTTTCAGGGGAGCATTTTCAAGCTTTTGGCACCATTTTTGAGTGAATTGCCAAAAGTCAGATTTTTGCTGAAATTGTGACCCCGGGGCTTAGGGATTTTTTCAAAAAAATATTTTCTGCCGGTTAAGTTTTTGAGGGCTGATTTCTTGTCCTGTGATAAAAAGCCTTCTGTTTCTAGTGCCAAACCTTTCAGGAGAGCATTTTCAAGCTTTTGGCACCATTTTTGAGTGAATTGCCAAAAGTCAGATTTTTGCTGAAATTGTGATCCCGGGGCTTAGGGATTTTTTCAAAAAAATATTTTCTGCCGGTTAAGTTTTTGAGGGCTGATTTCTTGTCCTGTGATAAAAAGCCTTCTGTTTCGAGTGCCAAACCTTTCAGGAGAGCATTTTCAGGCTTTGGGCACCATTTTTGAGTGAATTGCCAAAAGTCAGATTTTTGCTGAAATTGTGACCCCGGGGCTTAGGGATTTTTTCAAAAAAATATTTTCTGCCGGTTAAGTTTTTGAGGGCTGATTTCTTGTCCTGTGATAAAGAGACTTCTGTTTCCATCGCCAAAGCTTTCAGGGGAGCATTTTCAAGCTTTTGGCACCATTTTTGAGTGAATTGCCAAAAGTCAGATTTTTGCTGAAATTGTGACCCCGGGGCTTAGGGATTTTTTCAAAAAAATATTTTCTGCCGGTTAAGTTTTTGAGGGCTGATTTCTTGTCCTGTGATAAAAAGCCTTCTGTTTCGAGTGCCAAACCTTTCAGGAGAGCATTTTCAAGCTTTTGGCACCATTTTTGAGTGAATTGCCAAAAGTCAGATTTTTGCTGAAATTGTGACCCCGGGGCTTAGGGATTTTTTCAAAAAAATATTTTCTGCCGGTTAAGTTTTTGAGGGCTGATTTATTTTCCTTTGATAAAAAGACTTCTGTTTCCATCGCCAAAGCTTTCAGTGGAGCATTTTCAGGCTTTTGGCACCATTTTTGAGTGAATTGCCCAAAGTCAGATTTTTGCTGAAATTGTGACCCCGGGGCTTAGGGATTTTTTCAAAAAAATATTTTCTGCCGGTTAAGTTTTTGAGGGTCGAATTCTTGTCCTGTGATAAAAAGCCTTCTGTTTCGAGTGCCAAACCTTTCAGGAGAGCATTTTCAGGCTTTGGGCACCATTTTTGAGTGAATTGCCAAAAGTCAGATTTTTGCTGAAATTGTTCAAAAAAATATTTTCTGCCGGTTAAGTTTTTGAGGGCTGATTTCTTGTCCTGCGATAAAAAGCCTTCTGTTTCGAGTGCAAACCTTTAGGAGAGCATTTTCAAGCTTTTGGCACCATTTTTGAGTGCATTGCCAAAAGTCAGATTTTTGCTGAAATTGTGACCCTGGGGCTTAGGGATTTTTTCAAAAAAATATTTTCTGCCGGTTAAGTTTTTGAGGGCTGATTTCTTGTCCTGTGATAAAAAGCCTTCTGTTTCGAGTGCCAAACCTTTCAGGAGAGCATTTTCAGGCTTTGGGCACCATTTTTGAGTGAATTGCCAAAAGTCAGATTTTTGCTGAAATTGTGACCCCGGGGCTTAGGGATTTTTTCAAAAAAATATTTTCTGCCGGTGTCGTTTTTGAGGGCTGATTTCTTGTCCTGTGATAAAAAGACTTCTGTTTCCATCGCCAAAGCTTTCAGGGGAGCATTTTCAGGCTTTTGGCACCATTTTTGAGTGAATTGCCAAAAGTCAGATTTTTCCTGAAATTGTGACTCCGGGGCTTAGGGATTTTTTCAAAAAAATATTTTCTGCCGGTTAAGTTTTTGAGGGATGATTTCTTGTCCTGTGATAAAAAGCCTTCTGTTTCGAGTGCCAAACCTTTCAGGAGAGCATTTTCAGGCTTTTGGCACCATTTTTGAGTGAATTGCCAAAAGTCAGATTTTTGCTGAAATTGTGACCCCGGGGCTTAGGGATTTTTTCAAAAAAATATTTTCTGCCGGTTAAGTTTTTGAGGGCTGATTTCTTGTCCTGTGATAAAGAGACTTCTGTTTCCATCGCCAAAGCTTTCAGGGGAGCATTTTCAAGCTTTTGACACCATTTTTGAGTGAATTGCCAAAAGTCAGATTTTTGCTGAAATTGTGACCCCGGGGCTTAGGGATTCTTTCAAAAAAATATTTTCTGCCGGTTAAATTTTTGAGGGCTGATTTCTTGTCCTGTGATAAAAAGCCTTCTGTTTCGAGTGCCAAACCTTTCAGGAGAGCATTTTCAAACTTTTGGCACCATTTTTGAGTGAATTGCCAAAAGTCAGATTTTTGCTGAAATTGTGACCCCGGGGCTTAGGGATTTTTTCAAAAAAATATTTTCTGCTGGTTAAGTTTTTGAGGGCTGATTTCTTGACCTGTGATCAAAAGCCTTCCGTTTCCATCGCCAAAGCTTTCAGGGGAGCATTTTCAGGCTTTTGGCAGCATTTTTGAGTGAATTGCCAAAAGTCAGATTTTTGCTGAAAATGTGACCCCGGGGCTTAGGGATTTTTTCAAAAAAATATTTTCTACCGGTGTCGTTTTTGAGGGCTGATTTCTTGCCCTGTGATAAAAAGCCTTCTGTTTCGAGTGCCAAACCTTTCAGGAGAGCATTTTCAGGCTTTTGGCACCATTTTTGAGTGAATTGCCAAAAGTCAGATTTTTGCTGAAATTGTGATCCCGGGGCTTAGGGATTTTTTCAAAAAAATATTTTCTGCCGGTTAAGTTTTTGAGGGATGATTTCTTGTCCTGTGATAAAAAGCCTTCTGTTTCGAGTGCCAAACCTTTCAGGAGAGCATTTTCAGGCTTTTGGCACCATTTTTGAGTGAATTGCCAAAAGTCAGATTTTTGCGGAAATTGTTCACAAAAATATTTTCTGCCGGTTAAGTTTTTGAGGGCTGATTTCTTGTCCTGTGATAAAGAGACTTCTGTTTCCATCGCCAAAGCTTTCAGGGGAGCATTTTCAAGCTTTTGGCACCATTTTTGAGTGAATTGCCAAAAGTCAGATTTTTGCTGAAATTGTGACCCCGGGGCTTAGGGATTCTTTCAAAAAAATATTTTCTGCCGGTTAAGTTTTTGAGGGCTGATTTCTTGTCCTGTGATAAAAAGCCTTCTGTTTCGAGTGCCAAACCTTTCAGGAGAGCATTTTCAGGCTTTTGGCACCATTTTTGAGTGAATTGCCAAAAGTCAGATTTTTGCTGAAATTGTGATCCCGGGGTTTAGGGATTTTTTCAAAAAAATATTTTCTGCTGGTTAAGTTTTTGAGGGCTGATTTGTTGTCCTGTGATAAAAAGCCTTCTGTTTCGAGTGCCAAACCATTCAGGAGAGCATTTTCAGGCTTTTGGCACCATTTTTGAGTGAATTGCCAAAAGTCAGATTTTTGCTGAAATTGTGACCCCGGGGCTTAGGGATTTTTTCAAAAAAATATTTTCTGCCGGTTAAGTTTTTGAGGGCTGATTTCTTGTCCTGTGATAAAAAGCCTTCTGTTTCCATCGCCAAAGCTTTCAGGAGAGCATTTTCAAGCTTTTGGCACCATTTTTGAGTGAATTGCCAAAAGTCAGATTTTTGCTGAAATTGTGACCCCGGGGCTTAGGGATTTTTTCAAAAAAATATTTCCTGCCGGTTAAGTTTTTGAGGGCTGATTTCTTGTCCTGTGATAAAAAGCCTTCTCTTTCGAGTGCCAAACCTTTCAGGAGAGCATTTTCAGGCTTTTGGCACCATTTTTGAGTGAATTGCCAAAAGTCAGATTTTTGCTGAAATTGTGACCCCGGGGCTTAGGGATTTTTTCAAAAAAATATTTTCTGCCGGTTAAGTTTTTGAGGGCTGATTTCTTGTCCTGTGATAAAAAGCCTTCTCTTTCGAGTGCCAAACCTTTCAGGAGAGCATTTTCAGGCTTTTGGCACCATTTTTGAGTGAATTGCCAAAAGTCAGATTTTTGCTGAAATTGTGACCCCGGGGCTTAGGGATTTTTTCAAAAAAATATTTTCTGCCGGTTAAGTTTTTGAGGGCTGATTTCTTGTCCTGTGATAAAAAGCCTTCTGTTTCTAGTGCCAAACCTTTCAGGAGAGCATTTTCAAGCTTTTGGCACCATTTTTGAGTGAATTGCCAAAAGTCAGATTTTTGCTGAAATTGTGACCCCGGGGCTTAGGGATTTTTTCAAAAAAATATCTTCTGCCGGTTAAGTTTTTGAGGGCTGATTTCTTGTCCTGTGATAAAAAGACTTCTGTTTCGAGTGCCAAACCTTTCAGGAGAGCATTTTCAGGCTTTTGGCACCATTTTTGAGTGAATTGCCAAAAGTCAGATTTTTGCTGAAATTGTTCAAAAAAATATTTTCTGCCGGTTAAGTTTTTGAGGGCTGTTTTCTTGTCCTGTGATAAAAAGACTTCTGTTTCCATCGCCAAAGCTTTCAGGGGAGCATTTTCAAGCTTTTGGCACCATTTTTGAGTGAATTGCCAAAAGTCAGATTTTTGCTGAAATTGTGACCCGGGGCTTAGGGATTTTTTCAAAAAAATATTTTCTGCCGGTTAAGTTTTTGAGGGCTGATTTCTTGTCCTGTGATAAAAAGCCTTCTGTTTCGAGTGCCAAACCTTTCAGGAGAGCATTTTCAGGCTTTTGGCACCATTTTTGAGTGCATTGCCAAAAGTCAGATTTTTGCTGAAATTGTGATCCCGGGGTTTAGGGATTTTTTCAAAAAAATATTTTCTGCTGGTTAAATTTTTGAGGCCTGATTTCTTGACCTGTGATAAAAAGCCTTCTGTTTCGAGTGCCAAACCTTTCAGGAGAGCATTTTCAGGCTTTTGGCACCATTTTTGAGTGAATTGCCAAAAGTCAGATTTTTGCTGAAATTGTGACCCCGGGGCTTAGGGATTTTTTCAAAAAAATATTTTCTGCCGGTTAAGTTTTTGAGGGCTGATTTCTTGTCCTGTGATAAAAAGACTTCTGTTTCCATCGCCAAAGCTTTCAGGGGAGCATTTTCAAGCTTTTGGCACCATTTTTGAGTGAATTGCCAAAAGTCAGATTTTTGCTGAAATTGTGACCCCGGGGCTTAGGGATTTTTTCAAAAAAATATTTTCTGCCGGTTAAGTTTTTGAGGGCTGATTTCTTGTCCTGTGATAAAAAGCCTTCTGTTTCGAGTGCCAAACCTTTCAGGAGAGCATTTTCAAGCTTTTGGCACCACTTTTGAGTGAATTGCCAAAAGTCAGATTTTTGCTGAAATTGTTCAAAAAAATATTTTCTGCCGGTTAAGTTTTTGAGGGCTGATTTCTTGTCCTGTGATAAAAAGCCTTCTGTTTCTAGTGCCAAACCTTTCAGGAGAGCATTTTCAAGCTTTTGGCACCATTTTTGAGTGAATTGCCAAAAGTCAGATTTTTGCTGAAATTGTGACCCCGGGGCTTAGGGATTTTTTCAAAAAAATATTTTCTGCCGGTTAAGTTTTTGAGGGCTGATTTCTTGTCCTGTGATAAAAAGCCTTCTGTTTCTAGTGCCAAACCTTTCAGGAGAGCATTTTCAAGCTTTTGGCACCATTTTTGAGTGAATTGCCAAAAGTCAGATTTTTGCTGAAATTGTGACCCCGGGGTTTAGGGATTTTTTCAAAAAAATATTTTCTGCCGGTTAAGTTTTTGAGGGCTGATTTCTTGTCCTGTGATAAAAAGCCTTCTGTTTCGAGTGCCAAACCTTTCAGGAGAGCATTTTCAAGCTTTTGGCACCATTTTTGAGTGAATTGCCAAAAGTCAGATTTTTGCTGAAATTGTGACCCCGGGGCTTAGGGATTTTTTCAAAAAAATATTTTCTGCCGGTTAAGTTTTTGAGGGCTGATTTCTTGTCCTGTGATAAAAAGCCTTCTGTTTCTAGTGCCAAACCTTTCAGGAGAGCATCTTCAAGCTTTTGGCACCATTTTTGAGTGAATTGCCAAAAGTCAGATTTTTGCTGAAATTGTGACCCCGGGGCTTGGGGATTTTTTCAAAAAAATATTTTCTGCCGGTTAAGTTTTTGAGGGCTGATTTCTTGTCCTGTGATAAAAAGCCTTCTGTTTCGAGTGCCAAACCTTTCAGGAGAGCATTTTCAGGCTTTTGGCACCATTTTTGAGTGAATTGCCAAAAGTCAGATTTTTGCTGAAATTGTGATCCCGGGGCTTAGGGATTTTTTCAAAAAAATATTTTCTGCTGGTTAAGTTTTTGAGGGCTGATTTCTTGTCCTGTGATAAAAAGCCTTCTGTTTCGAGTGCCAAACCTTTCAGGAGAGCATTTTCAGGCTTTTGGCACTATTTTTGAGTGAATTGCCAAAAGTCAGATTTTTGCTGAAATTGTGACCCCGGGGCTTAGGGATTTTTTCAAAAAAAAAATTTCTGCCGGTTAAGTTTTTGAGGGCTGATTTCTTGTCCTGTGATAAAAAGACTTCTGTTTCCATCGCCAAAGCTTTCAGGGGAGCATTTTCAAGCTTTTGGCACCCTTTTTGAGTGAATTGCCAAAAGTCAGATTTTTGCTGAAATTGTGACCCCGGGGCTTAGGGATTTTTTCAAAAAAATATTTTCTGCCGGTTAAGTTTTTGAGGGCTGATTTCTTGTCCTGTGATAAAAAGCCTTCTGTTTCGAGTGCCAAACCTTTCAGGAGAGCATTTTCAAGCTTTTGGCACCATTTTTGAGTGAATTGCCAAAAGTCAGATTTTTGCTGAAATTGTGACCCCGGGGCTTAGGGATTTTTTCAAAAAAATATTTTCTGCCGGTTAAGTTTTTGAGGGCTGATTTCTTGTCCTGTGATAAAAAGCCTTCTGTTTCTAGTGCCAAACCTTTCAGGAGAGCATTTTCAAGCTTTTGGCACCATTTTTGAGTGAATTGCCAAAAGTCAGATTTTTGCTGAAATTGTGACCCCGGGGCTTGGGGATTTTTTCAAAAAAATATTTTCTGCCGGTTAAGTTTTTGAGGGCTGATTTCTTGTCCTGTGATAAAAAGCCTTCTGTTTCGAGTGCCAAACCTTTCAGGAGAGCATTTTCAGGCTTTTGGCACCACTTTTGAGTGAATTGCCAAAAGTCAGATTTTTGCTGAAATTGTGACCCCGGGGCTTAGGGATTTTTTCAAAAAAAAATTTTCTGCCGGTTAAGTTTTTGAGGGCTGATTTCTTGTCCTGTGATAAAAAGACTTCTGTTTCCATCGCCAAAGCTTTCAGGGGAGCATTTTCAAGCTTTTGGCACCATTTTTGAGTGAATTGCCAAAAGTCAGATTTTTGCTGAAATTGTGACCCCGGGGCTTAGGGATTTTTTCAAAAAAATATTTTCTGCCGGTTAAGTTTTTGAGGGCTGATTTCTTGTCCTGTGATAAAAAGGCTTCTGTTTCGAGTGCCAAACCTTTCAGGAGAGCATTTTCAAGCTTTTGGCACCACTTTTGAGTGAATTGCCAAAAGTCAGATTTTTGCTGAAATTGTGACCCCGGGGCTTAGGGATTCTTTCAAAAAAATATTTTCTGCCGGTTAAGTTTTTGAGGGCTGATTTCTTGTCCTGTGATAAAAAGCCTTCTGTTTTGAGTGCCAAACCTTTCAGGAGAGCATTTTCAAGCTTTTGGCACCATTTTTGAGTGAATTGCCAAAAGTCAGATTTTTGCTGAAATTGTTCAAAAAAATATTTTCTGCCGGTTAAGTTTTTGAGGGCTGATTTCTTGTCCTGTGATAAAAAGACTTCTGTTTCCATCGCCAAAGCTTTCAGGGGAGCATTTTCAAGCTTTTGGCACCATTTTTGAGTGAATTGCCAAAAGTCAGATTTTTGCTGAAATTGTGACCCCGGGGCTTAGGGATTTTTTCAAAAAAATATTTTCTGCCGGTTAAGTTTTTGAGGGCTGATTTCTTGTCCTGTGATAAAAAGCCTTCTGTTTCGAGTGCCAAACCTTTCAGGAGAGCATTTTCAAGCTTTTGGCACCATTTTTGAGTGAATTGCCAAAAGTCAGATTTTTGCTGAAATTGTGACCCCGGGGCTTAGGGATTTTTTCAAAAAAATATTTTCTGCCTGTTAAGTTTTTGACGGCTGATTTCTTGTCCTGTGATAAAAAGACTTCTGTTTCCATCGCCAAAGTTTTCAGGGGAGCATTTTCAAGCTTTTGGCACCATTTTTGAGTGAATTGCCAAAAGTCAGATTTTTGCTGAAATTGTGACCCCGGGGCTTAGGGATTTTTTCAAAAAAATATTTTCTTCCGGTTAAGTTTTTGAGGTCTGATTTCTTGTCCTGTGATAAAAAGCCTTCTGTTTCGAGTGCCAAACCTTTCAGGAGAGCATTTTCAGGCTTTTGGCACCATTTTTGAGTGAATTGCCAAAAGTCAGATTTTTGCTGAAATTGTGACCCCGGGGCTTAGGGATTTTTTCAAAAAAATATTTTCTGCCGGTTAAGTTTTTGAGGGCTGATTTCTTGTCCTGTGATAAAAAGCCTTCTGTTTCGAGTGCCAAACCTTTCAGGAGAGCATTTTCAGGCTTTGGGCACCATTTTTGAGTGAATTGCCAAAAGTCAGATTTTTGCTGAAATTGTTCAAAAAAATATTTTCTGCCGGTTAAGTTTTTGAGGGCTGATTTCTTGTCCTGTGATAAAAAGACTTCTGTTTCCATCGCCAAAGCTTTCAGGGGAGCATTTTCAAGCTTTTGGCACCATTTTTGAGTGAATTGCCAAAAGTCAGATTTTTGCTGAAATTGTGACCCCGGGGCTTAGGGATTTTTTCAAAAAAATATTTTATGCCGGTTAAGTTTTTGAGGGCTGATTTCTTGTCCTGTGATAAAAAGCCTTCTGTTTCTAGTGCCAAACCTTTCAGGAGAGCATTTTCAAGCTTTTGGCACCATTTTTGAGTGAATTGCCAAAAGTCAGATTTTTGCTGAAATTGTGACCCCGGGGCTTAGGGATTTTTTCAAAAAAATATTTTCTGCCGGTTAAGTTTTTGAGGGCTGATTTCTTGTCCTGTGATAAAAAGCCTTCTGTTTCTAGTGCCAAACCTTTCAGGAGAGCATCTTCAAGCTTTTGGCACCATTTTTGAGTGAATTGCCAAAAGTCAGATTTTTGCTGAAATTGTGACCCCGGGGCTTAGGGATTTTTTCAAAAAAAAATTTTCTGCCGATTAAGTTTTTGAGGGCTGATTTCTTGTCCTGTGATAAAAAGCCTTCTGTTTCGAGTGCCAAACCTTTCAGGAGAGCATTTTCAGGCTTTGGGCACCATTTTTGAGTGAATTGCCAAAAGTCAGATTTTTGCTGAAATTGTTCAAAAAAATATTTTCTGCCGGTTAAGTTTTTGAGGGCTGATTTCTTGTCCTGCGATAAAAAGCCTTCTGTTTCGAGTGCCAAACCTTTCAGGAGAGCATTTTCAAGCTTTTGGCACCATTTTTGAGTGAATTGCCAAAAGTCAGATTTTTGCTGAAATTGTTCAAAAAAATATTTTCTGCCGGTTAAGTTTTTGAGGGCTGATTTCTTGTCCTGCGATAAAAAGCCTTCTGTTTCGAGTGCCAAACCTTTCAGGAGAGCATTTTCAAGCTTTTGGCACCATTTTTGAGTGAATTGCCAAAAGTCAGATTTTTGCTGAAATTGTGACCCCGGGGCTTAGGGATTTTTTCAAAAAAATATTTTCTGCCGGTGTCGTTTTTGAGGGCTGATTTCTTGTCCTGTGATAAAAAGCCTTCTGTTTCGAGTGCCAAACCTTTCAGGAGAGCATTTTCAAGCTTTTGGCACCATTTTTGAGTGAATTGCCAAAAGTCAGATTTTTGCTGAAATTGTGACCCCGGGGCTTAGGGATTTTTTCAAAAAAATATTTTCTGCCGGTTAAGTTTTTGAGGGCTGATTTCTTGTCCTGTGATAAAAAGCCTTCTGTTTCGAGTGCCAAACCTTTCAGGAGAGCATTTTCAGGCTTTTGGCACCATTTTTGAGTGAATTGCCAAAAGTCAGATTTTTGCTGAAATTGTGACCCCGGGGCTTAGGGATTTTTTCAAAAAAATATTTTCTGCCGGTTACGTTTTTGAGGGCTGATTTCTTGTCCTGTGATAAAAAGCCTTCTGTTTCGAGTGCCAAACTTTTCAGGAGAGCATTTTCAAGCTTTTGGCCCCTTTTTTTGTAAGAATTGCCAAAAGTCAGATTTTTGCTGAAATTGTGACCCCGGGGCTTAGGGATTTTTTCAAAAAAATATTTTCTGCCGGTTAAGTTTTTGAGGACTGATTTCTTGTCCTGTGATAAAAAGCCTTCTGTTTCGAGTGCCAAACCTTTCAGGAGAGAATTTTCAAGCTTTTGGCACCACTTTTGAGTGAATTGCCAAAAGTCAGATTTTTGCTGAAATTGTGACCCCGGGGCTTAGGGATTTTTTCAAAAAAAGATTTTCTGCCGGTTAAGTTTTTGAGGGCTGATTTCTTGTCCTGTGATAAAAAGCCTTCTGTTTCGAGTGCCAAACCTTTCATGAGAGCATTTTCAGGCTTTTGGCACCATTTTTGAGTGAATTGCCAAAAGTCAGATTTTTGCTGAAATTGTTCAAAAAAATATTTTCTGCCGGTTAAGTTTTTGAGGGCTGATTTCTTGTCCTGTGATAAAAAGACTTCTGTTTCCATCGCCAAAGCTTTCAGGGGAGCATTTTCAAGCTTTTGGCACCATTTTTGAGTGAATTGCCAAAAGTCAGATTTTTGCTGAAATTGTGACCCCGGGGCTTAGGGATTTTTTCAAAAAAATATTTTCTGCCAGTTAAGATTTTGAGGGCTGATTTCTTGTCCTGTGATAAAAAGCCTTCTGTTTCTAGTGCCAAACCTTTCAGGAGAGCATTTTCAAGCTTTTGGCACCATTTTTGAGTGAATTGCCAAAAGTCAGATTTTTGCTGAAATTGTGACCCCGGGGCTTAGGGATTTTTTTCAAAAAAATATTTTCTGCCGGTTACGTTTTTGAGGGCTGATTTCTTGTCCTGTGATAAAAAGGCTTCTGTTTCGAGTGCCAAACCTTTCAGGAAAGCATTTTCAAGCTTTTGGCACCATTTTTGAGTGAATTGCCAAAAGTCAGATTTTTGCTGAAATTGTGACCCCGGGGCTTAGGGATTTTTTCAAAAAAATATTTTCTGCCGGTTAAGTTTTTGAGGGCTGATTTCTTGTCCTGTGATAAAAAGACTTCTGTTTCCATCGCCAAAGCTTTCAGGGGAGCATTTTCAAGCTTTTGGCACCATTTTTGAGTGAATTGCCAAAAGTCAGATTTTTGCTGAAATTGTGACCCCGGGGCTTAGGGATTTTTTCAAAAAAATATTTTCTGCCAGTTAAGATTTTGAGGGCTGATTTCTTGTCCTGTGATAAAAAGCCTTCTGTTTCTAGTGCCAAACCTTTCAGGAGAGCATTTTCAAGCTTTTGGCACCATTTTTGAGTGAATTGCCAAAAGTCAGATTTTTGCTGAAATTGTGACCCCGGGGCTTAGGGATTTTTTCAAAAAAATATTTTCTGCCGGTTAAGTTTTTGAGGGCTGATTTCTTGTCCTGTGATAAAAAGACTTCTGTTTCCATCGCCAAAGTTTTCAGGGGAGCATTTTCAAGCTTTTGGCACCATTTTTGAGTGAATTGCCAAAAGTCAGATTTTTGCTGAAATTGTGACCCCGGGGCTTAGGGATTTTTTCAAAAAAATATTTTCTTCCGGTTAAGTTTTTGAGGTCTGATTTCTTGTCCTGTGATAAAAAGCCTTCTGTTTCGAGTGCCAAACCTTTCAGGAGAGCATTTTCAGGCTTTTGGCACCATTTTTGAGTGAATTGCCAAAAGTCAGATTTTTGCTGAAATTGTGACCCCGGGGCTTAGGGATTTTTTCAAAAAAATATTTTCTGCCGGTTAAGTTTTTGAGGGCTGATTTCTTGTCCTGTGATAAAAAGCCTTCTGTTTCGAGTGCCAAACCTTTCAGGAGAGCATTTTCAGGCTTTGGGCACCATTTTTGAGTGAATTGCCAAAAGTCAGATTTTTGCTGAAATTGTTCAAAAAAATATTTTCTGCCGGTTAAGTTTTTGAGGGCTGATTTCTTGTCCTGTGATAAAAAGACTTCTGTTTCCATCGCCAAAGCTTTCAGGGGAGCATTTTCAAGCTTTTGGCACCATTTTTGAGTGAATTGCCAAAAGTCAGATTTTTGCTGAAATTGTGACCCCGGGGCTTAGGGATTTTTTCAAAAAAATATTTTATGCCGGTTAAGTTTTTGAGGGCTGATTTCTTGTCCTGTGATAAAAAGCCTTCTGTTTCTAGTGCCAAACCTTTCAGGAGAGCATTTTCAAGCTTTTGGCACCATTTTTGAGTGAATTGCCAAAAGTCAGATTTTTGCTGAAATTGTGACCCCGGGGCTTAGGGATTTTTTCAAAAAAATATTTTCTGCCGGTTAAGTTTTTGAGGGCTGATTTCTTGTCCTGTGATAAAAAGCCTTCTGTTTCTAGTGCCAAACCTTTCAGGAGAGCATCTTCAAGCTTTTGGCACCATTTTTGAGTGAATTGCCAAAAGTCAGATTTTTGCTGAAATTGTGACCCCGGGGCTTAGGGATTTTTTCAAAAAAAAATTTTCTGCCGATTAAGTTTTTGAGGGCTGATTTCTTGTCCTGTGATAAAAAGCCTTCTGTTTCGAGTGCCAAACCTTTCAGGAGAGCATTTTCAGGCTTTGGGCACCATTTTTGAGTGAATTGCCAAAAGTCAGATTTTTGCTGAAATTGTTCAAAAAAATATTTTCTGCCGGTTAAGTTTTTGAGGGCTGATTTCTTGTCCTGCGATAAAAAGCCTTCTGTTTCGAGTGCCAAACCTTTCAGGAGAGCATTTTCAAGCTTTTGGCACCATTTTTGAGTGAATTGCCAAAAGTCAGATTTTTGCTGAAATTGTGACCCCGGGGCTTAGGGATTTTTTCAAAAAAATATTTTCTGCCGGTGTCGTTTTTGAGGGCTGATTTCTTGTCCTGTGATAAAAAGCCTTCTGTTTCGAGTGCCAAACCTTTCAGGAGAGCATTTTCAAGCTTTTGGCACCATTTTTGAGTGAATTGCCAAAAGTCAGATTTTTGCTGAAATTGTGACCCCGGGGCTTAGGGATTTTTTCAAAAAAATATTTTCTGCCGGTTAAGTTTTTGAGGGCTGATTTCTTGTCCTGTGATAAAAAGCCTTCTGTTTCGAGTGCCAAACCTTTCAGGAGAGCATTTTCAGGCTTTTGGCACCATTTTTGAGTGAATTGCCAAAAGTCAGATTTTTGCTGAAATTGTGACCCCGGGGCTTAGGGATTTTTTCAAAAAAATATTTTCTGCCGGTTACGTTTTTGAGGGCTGATTTCTTGTCCTGTGATAAAAAGCCTTCTGTTTCCATCGCCAAAGCTTTCAGGGCAGCATTTTCAAGCTTTTGGCAACATTTTTGAGTGAATTGCCAAAAGTCAGATTTTTGCTGAAATTGTGACCCCGGGGCTTAGGGATTTTATGAAAAAAAATATTTTCTGCCGGTTAAGTTTTTGAGGGCTGATTTCTTGTCCTGTGATAAAAAGCCTTCTGTTTCGAGTGCCAAACCTTTAAGGAGAGCATTTTCAAGCTTTTGGCACCACTTTTGAGTGAATTGCCAAAAGTCAGATTTTTGCTGAAATTGTGACCCCGGGGCTTAGGGATTTTTTCAAAAAAATATTTTCTGCCGGTTACGTTTTTGAGGGCTGATTTCTTGTCCTGTGATAAAAAGCCTTCTGTTTCGAGTGCCAAACTTTTCAGGAGAGCATTTTCAAGCTTTTGGCCCCTTTTTTTGTAAGAATTGCCAAAAGTCAGATTTTTGCTGAAATTGTGACCCCGGGGCTTAGGGATTTTATGAAAAAAAATATTTTCTGCCGGTTAAGTTTTTGAGGGCTTATTTCTTGTCCTGTGATAAAAAGCCTTCTGTTTCGAGTGCCAAACCTTTCAGGAGAGCATTTTCAAGCTTTTGGCACCATTTTTGAGTGAATTGCCAAAAGTCAGATTTTTGCTGAAATTGTGACCCCGGGGCTTAGGGATTTTTTCAAAAAAATATTTTCTGCCGGTTAAGTTTTTGAGGGATGATTTCTTGTCCTGTGATAAAAAGAATTCTGTTTCCATCGCCAAAGCTTTTAGGCGAGCATTTTCAAGCTTTTGGCACCACTTTTTAGTGAATTGCCAAAAGTCAGATTTTTGCTGAAATTGTGACCCCGGGGCTTAGGGATTTTTTCAAAAAAATATTTTCTGCCAGTTAAGTTTTTGAGGGCTGATTTCTTGTCCTGTGATAAAAAGACTTCTGTTTCCATCGCCAAACCTTTCAGGAGAGCATTTTCAAGCTTTTGGCACCATTTTTGAGTGAATTGCCAAAAGGCAGATTTTTGCTGAAATTGTGACCCCGGGGCTTAGGGATTTTTTCAAAAAAATATTTTCTGCCGGTTAAGTTTTTGAGGGCTGATTTCTTGTCCTGTGATAAAAAGCCTTCTGTTTCTAGTGCCAAACCTTTCAGGAGAGCATTTTCAAGCTTTTGGCACCATTTTTGAGTGAATTGCCAAAAGTCAGATTTTTGCTGAAATTGTGACCCCGGGGCTTGGGGATTTTTTCAAAAAAATATTTTCTGCCGGTTAAGTTTTTGAGGGCTGATTTCTTGTCCTGTGATAAAAAGCCTTCTGTTTCGAGTGCCAAACCTTTCAGGAGAGCATTTTCAGGCTTTTGGCACCATTTTTGAGTGAATTGCCAAAAGTCAGATTTTTGCTGAAATTGTGATCCCGGGGCTTAGGGATTTTTTCAAAAAAATATTTTCTGCTGGTTAAGTTTTTGAGGGCTGATTTCTTGTCCTGTGATAAAAAGCCTTCTGTTTCGAGTGCCAAACCTTTCAGGAGAGCATTTTCAGGCTTTTGGCACCATTTTTGAGTGAATTGCCAAAAGTCAGATTTTTGCTGAAATTGTGACCCCGGGGCTTAGGGATTTTTTCAAAAAAAAATTTTCTGCCGGTTAAGTTTTTGAGGGCTGATTTCTTGTCCTGTGATAAAAAGACTTCTGTTTCCATCGCCAAAGCTTTCAGGGGAGCATTTTCAAGCTTTTGGCACCATTTTTGAGTGAATTGCCAAAAGTCAGATTTTTGCTGAAATTGTGACCCCGCGGCTTAGGGATTTTTTCAAAAAAATATTTTCTGCCGGTTAAGTTTTTGAGGGCTGATTTCTTGTCCTGTGATAAAAAGGCTTCTGTTTCGAGTGCCAAACCTTTCAGGAGAGCATTTTCAAGCTTTTGGCACCACTTTTGAGTGAATTGCCAAAAGTCAGATTTTTGCTGAAATTGTGACCCCGGGGCTTAGGGATTCTTTCAAAAAAATATTTTCTGCCGGTTAAGTTTTTGAGGGCTGATTTCTTGTCCTGTGATAAAAAGCCTTCTGTTTTGAGTGCCAAACCTTTCAGGAGAGCATTTTCAAGCTTTTGGCACCATTTTTGAGTGAATTGCCAAAAGTCAGATTTTTGCTGAAATTGTTCAAAAAAATATTTTCTGCCGGTTAAGTTTTTGAGGGCTGATTTCTTGTCCTGTGATAAAAAGACTTCTGTTTCCATCGCCAAAGCTTTCAGGGGAGCATTTTCAAGCTTTTGGCACCATTTTTGAGTGAATTGCCAAAAGTCATATTTTTGCTGAAATTGTTCAAAAAAATATTTTCTGCCGGTTAAGTTTTTGAGGGCTGATTTCTTGTCCTGTGATAAAAGGCCTTCTGTTTCGAGTGCCAAACCTTTCAGGAGAGCATTTTCAAGCTTTTGGCACCATTTTTGAGTGAATTGCCAAAAGTCAGATTTTTGCTGAAATTGTGACCCCGGGGCTTAGGGATTTTTTCAAAAAAATATTTTCTGCCTGTTAAGTTTTTGACGGCTGATTTCTTGTCCTGTGATAAAAAGACTTCTGTTTCCATCGCCAAAGCTTTCAGGGGAGCATTTTCAAGCTTTTGGCACCATTTTTGAGTGAATTGCCAAAAGTCAGATTTTTGCTGAAATTGTGACCCCGGGGCTTAGGGATTTTTTCAAAAAAATATTTTCTTCCGGTTAAGTTTTTGAGGGCTGATTTCTTGTCCTGTGATAAAAAGCCTTCTGTTTCGAGTGCCAAACCTTTCAGGAGAGCATTTTCAAGCTTTTGGCACCATTTGTGAGTGAATTGCCAAAAGTCAGATTTTTGCTGAAATTGTGACCCCGGGGCTTAGGGGTTTTTTCAAAAAAATATTTTCTGCCGGTTAAGTTTTTGAGGGCTGATTTCTTGTCCTGTGATAAAAAGTCTTCTGTTTCCATCGCCAAAGCTTTCAGGGGAGCATTTTCAAGCTTTTGGCACCATTTTTGAGTGAATTGCCAAAAGTCAGATTTTTGCTGAAATTGTGACCCCGGGGCTTAGGGATTTTTTCAAAAAAATATTTTCTGCCGGTTAAGTTTTTGAGGGCTGATTTCTTATCCTGTCATAAAAAGCCTTCTGTTTCGAGTGCCAAACCTTTCAGGAGAGCATTTTCAGGCTTTTGGCACCATTTTTGAGTGAATTGCCAAAAGTCAGATTTTTGCTGAAATTGTGACCCCGGGGCTTAGGGATTTTTTCAAAAAAATATTTTCTGCCGGTTACGTTTTTGAGGGCTGATTTCTTGTCCTGTGATAAAAAGCCTTCTGTTTCCATCGCCAAAGCTTTCAGGGCAGCATTTTCAAGCTTTTGGCAACATTTTTGAGGGAATTGCCAAAAGTCAGATTTTTGCTGAAATTGTGACCCCGGGGCTTAGGGATTTTATGAAAAAAAATATTTTCTGCCGGTTAAGTTTTTGAGGGCTGATTTCTTGTCCTGTGATAAAAAGCCTTCTGTTTCGAGTGCCAAACCTTTAAGGAGAGCATTTTCAAGCTTTTGGCCCCTTTTTTTGTAAGAATTGCAAAAAGTCAGATTTTTGCTGAAATTGTGACCCCGGGGCTTAGGGATTTTATGAAAAAAAATATTTTCTGCCGGTTAAGTTTTTGAGGGCTTATTTCTTGTCCTGTGATAAAAAGCCTTCTGTTTCGAGTGCCAAACCTTTCAGGAGAGCATTTTCAAGCTTTTGGCACCATTTTTGAGTGAATTGCCAAAAGTCAGATTTTTGCTGAAATTGTGACCCCGGGGCTTAGGGATTTTTTCAAAAAAATATTTTCTGCCGGTTAAGTTTTTGAGGGATGATTTCTTGTCCTGTGATAAAAAGACTTCTGTTTCCATCGCCAAAGCTTTTAGGCGAGCATTTTCAAGCTTTTGGCACCATTTTTGAGTGAATTGCCAAAAGTCAGATTTTTGCTGAAATTGTGACCCCGGGGCTTAGGGATTTTTTCAAAAAAATATTTTCTGCCAGTTAAGTTTTTGAGGGCTGATTTCTTGTCCTGTGATAAAAAGCCTTCTGTTTCGAGTGCCAAACCTTTCAGGAGAGCATTTTCAGGCTTTTGGCACCGTTTTTGAGTGAATTGCCAAAAGTCAGATTTTTGCTGAAATTGTGACCCCGGGGCTTAGGGATTTTTTCAAAAAAATATTTTCTGCTGGTTAAGTTTTTGAGGGCTGATTTCTTGTCCTGTGATAAAAAGCCTTCTGTTTTGAGTGCCAAACCTTTCAGGAGAGCATTTTCAAGCTTTTGGCACCATTTTTGAGTGAATTGCCAAAAGTCAGATTTTTGCTGAAATTGTGACCCCGGGGCTTAAGGATTTTTTCAAAAAAATATTTTCTGCCGGTTAAGTTTTTGAGGGCTGATTTCTTGTCCTGTGATAAAAAGCCTTCTGTTTCGAGTGCCAAACCTTTCAGGAGAGCATTTTCAGGCTTTTGGCACCATTTTTGAGTGAATTGCCAAAAGTCAGATTTTTGCTGAAATTGTGACCCCGGGGCTTAGGGATTTTTTCAAAAAAATATTTTCTGCCGGTTAAGTTTTTGAGGGCTGATTTCTTGTCCTGTGATAAAAAGCCTTCTGTTTCGAGTGCCAAACCTTTCAGGAGAGCATTTTCAAGCTTTTGGGACCATTTTTGAGTGAATTGCCAAAAGTCAGATTTTTCCTGAAATTGTGACCCTGGGGCTTAGGGATTTTTTCAAAAAAATATTTTCTGCCGGTTAAGTTTTTGAGGGCTGATTTCTTGTCCTGTGATAAAAAGCCTTCTGTTTCGAGTGCCAAACCTTTCAGAAGAGCATTTTCAAGCTTTTGGCACCATTTTTGAGTGAATTGCCAAAAGTCAGATTTTTGCTGAAATTGTGACCCCGGGGCTTAGGGATTTTTTCAAAAAAATATTTTCTGCCGGTTAAGTTTTTGAGGGCTGATTTCTTGTCCTGTGATAAAAAGCCTTCTGTTTCCATCGCCAAAGCTTTCAGGGGAGCATTTTCAAGCTTTTGGCACCATTTTTGAGTGAATTGCCAAAAGTCAGATTTTTGCTGAAATTGTGACCCCGGGGCTTAGGGATTTTTTCAAAAAAATATTTTCTGCCGGTTAAGTTTTTGAGGACTGATTTCTTGTCCTGTGATAAAAAGCCTTCTGTTTCGAGTGCCAAACCTTTCAGGAGAGAATTTTCAAGCTTTTGGCACCACTTTTGAGTGAATTGCCAAAAGTCAGATTTTTGCTGAAATTGTGACCCCGGGGCTTAGGGATTTTTTCAAAAAAATATTTTCTGCCGGTTAAGTTTTTGAGGGCTGATTTCTTGTCCTGTGATAAAAAGCCTTCTGTTTCGAGTGCCAAACCTTTCAGGAGAGCATTTTCAAGCTTTTGGCACCACTTTTGAGTGAATTGCCAAAAGTCAGATTTTTGCTGAAATTATGACCCCGGGGCTTAGGGATTTTTTCAAAAAAATATTTTCTGCCTGTTAGGTTTTTGAGGGCTGATTTCTTGTCCTGTGATAAAAAGCCTTCTGTTTCGAGTGCCAAACCTTTCAGGAGAGCATTTTCAAGCTTTTGGCACCATTTTTGAGTGAATTGCCAAAAGTCAGATTTTTGCTGAAATTGTGACCCCGGGGCTTAGGGATTTTTTCAAAAAAAGATTTTCTGCCGGTTAAGTTTTTGAGGGCTGATTTCTTGTCCTGTGATAAAAAGCCTTCTGTTTCGAGTGCCAAACCTTTCATGAGAGCATTTTCAGGCTTTTGGCACCATTTTTGAGTGAATTGCCAAAAGTCAGATTTTTGCTGAAATTGTTCAAAAAAATATTTTCTGCCGGTTAAGTTTTTGAGGGCTGATTTCTTGTCCTGTGATAAAAAGACTTCTGTTTCCATCGCCAAAGCTTTCAGGGGAGCATTTTCAAGCTTTTGGCACCATTTTTGAGTGAATTGCCAAAAGTCAGATTTTTGCTGAAATTGTGACCCCGGGGCTTAGGGATTTTTTCAAAAAAATATTTTCTGCCAGTTAAGATTTTGAGGGCTGATTTCTTGTCCTGTGATAAAAAGCCTTCTGTTTCTAGTGCCAAACCTTTCAGGAGAGCATTTTCAAGCTTTTGGCACCATTTTTGAGTGAATTACCAAAAGTCAGATTTTTGCTGAAATTGTGACCCCGGGGCTTAGGGATTTTTTTCAAAAAAATATTTTCTGCCGGTTACGTTTTTGAGGGCTGATTTCTTGTCCTGTGATAAAAAGGCTTCTGTTTCGAGTGCCAAACCTTTCAGGAAAGCATTTTCAAGCTTTTGGCACCATTTTTGAGTGAATTGCCAAAAGTCAGATTTTTGCTGAAATTGTGACCCCGGGGCTTAGGGATTTTTTCAAAAAAAGATTTTCTGCCGGTTAAGTTTTTGAGGGCTGATTTCTTGTCCTGTGATAAAAAGCCTTCTGTTTCGAGTGCCAAACCTTTCATGAGAGCATTTTCAGGCTTTTGGCACCATTTTTGAGTGAATTGCCAAAAGTCAGATTTTTGCTGAAATTGTTCAAAAAAATATTTTCTGCCGGTTAAGTTTTTGAGGGCTGATTTCTTGTCCTGTGATAAAAAGACTTCTGTTTCCATCGCCAAAGCTTTCAGGGGAGCATTTTCAAGCTTTTGGCACCATTTTTGAGTGAATTGCCAAAAGTCAGATTTTTGCTGAAATTGTGACCCCGGGGCTTAGGGATTTTTTCAAAAAAATATTTTCTGCCAGTTAAGATTTTGAGGGCTGATTTCTTGTCCTGTGATAAAAAGCCTTCTGTTTCTAGTGCCAAACCTTTCAGGAGAGCATTTTCAAGCTTTTGGCACCATTTTTGAGTGAATTGCCAAAAGTCAGATTTTTGCTGAAATTGTGACCCCGGGGCTTAGGGATTTTTTTCAAAAAAATATTTTCTGCCGGTTACGTTTTTGAGGGCTGATTTCTTGTCCTGTGATAAAAAGGCTTCTGTTTCGAGTGCCAAACCTTTCAGGAAAGCATTTTCAAGCTTTTGGCACCATTTTTGAGTGAATTGCCAAAAGTCAGATTTTTGCTGAAATTGTGACCCCGGGGCTTAGGGATTTTTTCAAAAAAATATTTTCTGCCGGTTAAGTTTTTGAGGGCTGATTTCTTGTCCTGTGATAAAAAGACTTCTGTTTCCATCGCCAAAGCTTTCAGGGGAGCATTTTCAAGCTTTTGGCACCATTTTTGAGTGAATTGCCAAAAGTCAGATTTTTGCTGAAATTGTGACCCCGGGGCTTAGGGATTTTTTCAAAAAAATATTTTCTGCCAGTTAAGATTTTGAGGGCTGATTTCTTGTCCTGTGATAAAAAGCCTTCTGTTTCTAGTGCCAAACCTTTCAGGAGAGCATTTTCAAGCTTTTGGCACCATTTTTGAGTGAATTGCCAAAAGTCAGATTTTTGCTGAAATTGTGACCCCGGGGCTTAGGGATTTTTTCAAAAAAATATTTTCTGCCGGTTAAGTTTTTGAGGGCTGATTTCTTGTCCTGTGATAAAAAGACTTCTGTTTCCATCGCCAAAGCTTTCAGGGGAGCATTTTCAAGCTTTTGGCACCATTTTTGAGTGAATTGCCAAAAGTCAGATTTTTGCTGAAATTGTGACCCCGGGGCTTAGGGATTTTTTCAAAAAAATATTTTCTGCCGGTTACGTTTTTGAGGGCTGATTTCTTGTCCTGTGATAAAAAGGCTTCTGTTTCGAGTGCCAAACCTTTCAGGAAAGCATTTTCAAGCTTTTGGCACCACTTTTTAGTGAATTGCCAAAAGTCAGATTTTTGCTGAAATTGTGACCCCGGGGCTTAGGGATTTTTTCAAAAAAATATTTTCTGCCGGTTAAGTTTTTGAGGGCTGATTTCTTGTCCTGTGATAAAAAGCCTTCTGTTTCGAGTGCCAAACCTTTCATGAGAGCATTTTCAAGCTTTTGGCACCATTTTTGAGTGAATTGCCAAAAGTCAGATTTTTGCTGAAATTGTGACCCCGGGGCTTAGGGATTTTTTCAAAATAATATTTTCTGCCGGTTAAGTTTTTGAGGGCTGATTTCTTGTCCTGTGATAAAAAGACTTCTGTTTCCATCGCCAAAGCTTTCAGGGGAGCATTTTCAAGCTTTTGGCACCATTTTTGAGTGAATTGCCAAAAGTCAGATTTTTGCTGAAATTGTGACCCCGGGGCTTAGGGATTTTTTCAAAAAAATATTTTCTGCCGGTTAAGTTTTTGAGGGCTGATTTCTTGACCTGTGATAAAAAGCCTTCTGTTTCGAGTGCCAAACCTTTCAGGAGAGCATTTTCACGCTTTTGGCACCATTTTTGAGTGAATTGCCAAAAGTCAGATTTTTGCTGAAATTGTGACCCCGGGGCTTAGGGATTTTTTCAAAAAAATATTTTCTGCCGGTTAAGTTTTTGAGGGCTGATTTCTTGTCCTGTGATAAAAAGCCTTCTGCTTCGAGTGCCAAACCTTTCAGGAGAGCATTTTCAGGCTTTTGGCACCATTTTTGAGTGAATTGCCAAAAGTCAGATTTTTGCTGAAATTGTGACCCCGGGGCTTAGGGATTTTTTCAAAAAAATATTTTCTGCCGGTTAAGTTTTTGAGGGCTGATTTCTTGTCCTGTGATAAAAAGACTTCTGTTTCGAGTGCCAAACCTTTCAGCAGAGCATTTTCAAGCTTTTGGCACCACTTTTGAGTGAATTGCCAAAAGTCAGATTTTTGCTGAAATTGTGACCCCGGGGCTTAGGGATTTTTTCAAAAAAATATTTTCTGCCGGTTAAGTTTTTGAGGGCTGATTTCTTGTCCTGTGATAAAAAGCCTTCTGTTTCGAGTGCCAAACCTTTCATGAGAGCATTTTCAGGCTTTTGGCACCATTTTTGAGTGAATTGCCAAAAGTCAGATTTTTGCTGAAATTGTTCAAAAAAATATTTTCTGCCGGTTAAGTTTTTGAGGGCTGATTTCTTGTCCTGTGATAAAAAGCCTTCTGTTTCGAGTGCCAAACCTTTCAGGAGAGCATTTTCAAGCTTTTGGCACCACTTTTGAGTGAATTGCCAAAAGTCAGATTTTTGCTGAAATTGTGAGCCCGGGGCTTAGGGATTTTTTCAAAAAAATATTTTCTGCCGGTTACGTTTTTGAGGGCTGATTTCTTGTCCTGTGATAAAAAGGCTTCTGTTTCGAGTGCCAAACCTTTCAGGAGAGCATTTTCAAGCTTTTGGCACCACTTTTCAGTGAATTGCCAAAAGTCAGATTTTTGCTGAAATTGTGACCCCGGGGCTTAGGGATATTTTCAAAAAAATATTTTCTGCCGGTTAAGTTTTTGAGGGCTGATTTCTTGTCCTGTGATAAAAAGACTTCTGTTTCCATCGCCAAAGCTTTCAGGGGAGCATTTTCAAGCTTTTGGCACCATTTTTGAGTGAATTGCCAAAAGTCAGATTTTTGCTGAAATTGTGACCCCGGGGCTTAGGGATTTTTTCAAAAAAATATTTTCTGCTGGTTAAGTTTTTGAGGGCTGATTTCTTGACCTGTGATCAAAAGACTTTTGTTTCGAGTGCCATACCTTTCAGAAGAGCATTTTCAGGCTTTTGGCACCATTTTTGAGTGAATTGCCAAAAGTCAGATTTTTGCTGAAATTGTGACCCCGGGGCTTAGGGATTTTTTCAAAAAAATATTTTCTGCTGGTTAAGTTTTTGAGGGCTGATTTCTTGACCTGTGATCAAAAGACTTTTGTTTCGAGTGCCAAACCTTTCAGGAGAGCATTTTCACGCTTTTGGCACCATTTTTGAGTGAATTGCCAAAAGTCAGATTTTTGCTGAAATTGTGACCCCGGGGCTTAGGGATTTTTTCAAAAAAATATTTTCTGCCGGTTAAGTATTTGAGGGCTGATTTCTTGTCCTGTGATAAAAAGCCTTCTGCTTCGAGTGCCAAACCTTTCAGGAGAGCATTTTTAGGCTTTTGGCACCATTTTTGAGTGAATTGCCAAAAGTCAGATTTTTGCTGAAATTGTTCAAAAAAATATTTTCTGCCGGTTAAGTTTTTGAGGGCTGATTTCTTGACCTGTGATCAAAAGACTTCCGTTTCGAGTGCCAAACCTTTCAGGAGAGCATTTTCAGGCTTTTGGCACCATTTTTGAGTGAATTGCCAAAAGTCAGATTTTTGCTGAAATTGTGACCCCAGGGCTTAGGAATTTTTTCAAAAAAATATTTTCTGCCGGTTACGTTTTTGAGGGCTGATTTCTTGTCCTGTGATAAAAAGCCTTCTGTTTCGAGTGCCAAACCTTTCAGGAGAGCATTTTCAAGCTTTTGGCACCATTTTTGAGTGAATTGCCAAAAGTCAGATTTTTGCTGAAATTGTGACCCCGGGGCTTATGGATTTTTTCAAAAAAATATTTTCTGCCGGTTAAGTTTTTGAGGGCTGATTTCTTGTCCTGTGATAAAAAGCCTTCTGTTTCGAGTGCCAAACCTTTCATGAGAGCATTTTCAGGCTTTTGGCACCATTTTTGAGTGAATTGCCAAAAGTCAGATTTTTGCTGAAATTGTTCAAAAAAATATTTTCTGCCGGTTAAGTTTTTGATGGCTGATTTCTTGTCCTGTGATAAAAAGACTTCTGTTTCCATCGCCAAAGCTTTCAGGGGAGCATTTTCAAGCTTTTGGCACCATTTTTGAGTGAATTGCCAAAAGTCAGATTTTTGCTGAAATTGTGACCCCGGGGCTTAGGGATTTTTTCAAAAAAATATTTTCTGCCGGTTAAGTTTTTGAGGGCTGATTTCTTGACCTGTGATCAAAAGACTTCCGTTTCGAGTGCCAAACCTTTCAGGAGAGCATTTTCAGGCTTTTGGCACCATTTTTGAGTGAATTGCCAAAAGTCAGATTTTTGCTGAAATTGTGACCCCGGGGCTTAGGGATTTTTTCAAAAAAATATTTTCTGCTGGTTAAGTTTTTGAGGGCTGATTTCTTGACCTGTGATAAAAAGCCTTCCGTTTCCATCGCCAAAGCTTTCAGGGGAGCATTTTCACGCTTTTGGCACCATTTTTGAGTGAATTGCCAAAAGTCAGATTTTTGCTGAAATTGTGACCCCGGGGCTTAGGGATTTTTTCAAAAAAATATTTTCTGCCGGTTAAGTTTTTGAGGGCTGATTTCTTGACCTGTGATCAAAAGACTTTTGTTTCGAGTGCCAAACCTTTCAGGAGAGCATTTTCACGCTTTTGGCACCATTTTTGAGTGAATTGCCAAAAGTCAGATTTTTGCTGAAATTGTGACCCCGGGGCTTAGGGATTTTTTCAAAAAAATATTTTCTGCCGGTTAAGTATTTGAGGGCTGATTTCTTGTCCTGTGATAAAAAGCCTTCTGCTTCGAGTGCAAACCTTTCAGGAGAGCATTTTCAGGCTTTTGGCACCATTTTTGAGTGAATTGCCAAAAGTCAGATTTTTGCTGAAATTGTTCAAAAAAATATTTTCTGCCGGTTAAGTTTTTGAGGGCTGATTTCTTGACCTGTGATCAAAAGACTTCCGTTTCGAGTGCCAAACCTTTCAGGAGAGCATTTTCAGGCTTTTGGCACCATTTTTGAGTGAATTGCCAAAAGTCAGATTTTTGCTGAAATTGTGACCCCAGGGCTTAGGAATTTTTTCAAAAAAATATTTTCTGCCGGTTACGTTTTTGAGGGCTGATTTCTTGTCCTGTGATAAAAAGACTTCTGTTTCGAGTGCCAAACCTTTCAGGAGAGCATTTTCAAGCTTTTGGCACCATTTTTGAGTGAATTGCCAAAAGTCAGATTTTTGCTGAAATTGTGACCCCGGGGCTTAGGGATTTTTTCAAAAAAATATTTTCTGCCGGTTAAGTTTTTGAGGGCTGATTTCTTGTCCTGTGATAAAAAGCCTTCTGCTTCGAGTGCCAAACCTTTCAGGAGAGCATTTTCAGGCTTTTGGCACCATTTTTGAGTGAATTGCCAAAAGTCAGATTTTTGCTGAAATTGTGACCCCGGGGCTTAGGAATTTTTTCAAAAAAAATATTTTCTGCCGGTTACGTTTTTGAGGGCTGATTTCTTGTCCTGTGATAAAAAGCCTTCTGTTTCGAGTGCCAAACCTTTCAGGAGAGCATTTTCAAGCTTTTGGCACCATTTTTGAGTGAATTGCCAAAAGTCAGATTTTTGCTGAAATTGTGACCCCGGGGCTTATGGATTTTTTCAAAAAAATATTTTCTGCCGGTTAAGTTTTTGAGGGCTGATTTCTTGTCCTGTGATAAAAAGCCTTCTGTTTCGAGTGCCAAACCTTTCATGAGAGCATTTTCAGGCTTTTGGCATCATTTTTGAGTGAATTGCCAAAAGTCAGATTTTTGCTGAAATTGTTCAAAAAAATATTTTCTGCCGGTTAAGTTTTTGAGGGCTGATTTCTTGTCCTGTGATAAAAAGACTTCTGTTTCCATCGCCAAAGCTTTCAGGGGAGCATTTTCAAGCTTTTGGCACCATTTTTGAGTGAATTGCCAAAAGTCAGATTTTTGCTGAAATTGTTCAAAAAAATATTTTCTGCCGGTTAAGTTTTTGAGGGCTGATTTCTTGTCCTGTGATAAAAAGACTTCTGTTTCCATCGCCAAAGCTTTCAGGGGAGCATTTTCAAGCTTTTGGCACCATTTTTGAGTGAATTGCCAAAAGTCAGATTTTTGCTGAAATTGTGACCCCGGGGCTTAGGGATTTTTTCAAAAAAATATTTTCTGCCGGTTAAGTTTTTGAGGGCTGATTTCTTGACCTGTGATCAAAAGACTTCCGTTTCGAGTGCCAAACCTTTCAGGAGAGCATTTTCAGGCTTTTGGCACCATTTTTGAGTGAATTGCCAAAAGTCAGATTTTTGCTGAAATTGTGACCCCAGGGCTTAGGAATTTTTTCAAAAAAATATTTTCTGCCGGTTACGTTTTTGAGGGCTGATTTCTTGTCCTGTGATAAAAAGACTTCTGTTTCGAGTGCCAAACCTTTCAGGAGAGCATTTTCAAGCTTTTGGCACCATTTTTGAGTGAATTGCCAAAAGTCAGATTTTTGCTGAAATTGTGACCCCGGGGCTTAGGGATTTTTTCAAAAAAATATTTTCTGCCGGTTAAGTTTTTGAGGGCTGATTTCTTGTCCTGTGATAAAAAGCCTTCTGCTTCGAGTGCCAAACCTTTCAGGAGAGCATTTTCAGGCTTTTGGCACCATTTTTGAGTGAATTGCCAAAAGTCAGATTTTTGCTGAAATTGTGACCCCGGGGCTTAGGAATTTTTTCAAAAAAAATATTTTCTGCCGGTTACGTTTTTGAGGGCTGATTTCTTGTCCTGTGATAAAAAGCCTTCTGTTTCGAGTGCCAAACCTTTCAGGAGAGCATTTTCAAGCTTTTGGCACCATTTTTGAGTGAATTGCCAAAAGTCAGATTTTTGCTGAAATTGTGACCCCGGGGCTTATGGATTTTTTCAAAAAAATATTTTCTGCCGGTTAAGTTTTTGAGGGCTGATTTCTTGTCCTGTGATAAAAAGCCTTCTGTTTCGAGTGCCAAACCTTTCATGAGAGCATTTTCAGGCTGTTGGCATCATTTTTGAGTGAATTGCCAAAAGTCAGATTTTTGCTGAAATTGTTCAAAAAAATATTTTCTGCCGGTTAAGTTTTTGAGGGCTGATTTCTTGTCCTGTGATAAAAAGACTTCTGTTTCCATCGCCAAAGCTTTCAGGGGAGCATTTTCAAGCTTTTGGCACCATTTTTGAGTGAATTGCCAAAAGTCAGATTTTTGCTGAAATTGTTCAAAAAAATATTTTCTGCCGGTTAAGTTTTTGAGGGCTGATTTCTTGTCCTGTGATAAAAAGACTTCTGTTTCCATCGCCAAAGCTTTCAGGGGAGCATTTTCAAGCTTTTGGCACCATTTTTGAGTGAATTGCCAAAAGTCAGATTTTTGCTGAAATTGTGACCCCGGGGCTTAGGGATTTTTTCAAAAAAATATTTTCTGCCGGTTAAGTTTTTGAGGGCTGATTTCTTGACCTGTGATCAAAAGACTTCCGTTTCGAGTGCCAAACCTTTCAGGAGAGCATTTTCAGGCTTTTGGCACCATTTTTGATTGAATTGCCAAAAGTCAGATTTTTGCTGAAATTGTGACCCCGGGGCTTAGGGATTTTTTCAAAAAAATATTTTCTGCCGGTTAAGTTTTTGAGGGCTGATTTCTTGTCCTGTGATAAAAAGCCTTCTGCTTCGAGTGCCAAACCTTTCAGGAGAGCATTTTCAGGCTTTTGGCACCATTTTTGAGTGAATTGCCAAAAGTCAGATTTTTGCTGAAATTGTGACCCCAGGGCTTAGGAATTTTTTCAAAAAAATATTTTCTGCCGGTTACGTTTTTGAGGGCTGATTTCTTGTCCTGTGATAAAAAGACTTCTGTTTCGAGTGCCAAACCTTTCAGGAGAGCATTTTCAAGCTTTTGGCACCATTTTTGAGTGAATTGCCAAAAGTCAGATTTTTGCTGAAATTGTGACCCTGGGGCTTAGGGATTTTTTCAAAAAAATATTTTCTGCCGGTTAAGTTTTTGAGGGCTGATTTCTTGTCCTGTGATAAAAAGCCTTCTGTTTCGAGTGCCAAACCTTTCAGGAGAGCATTTTCAAGCTTTTGGCACCATTTTTGAGTGAATTGCCAAAAGTCAGATTTTTGCTGAAATTGTGACCCCGGGGCTTAGGGATTTTTTCAAAAAAATATTTTCTGCCGGTTAAGTTTTTGAGGGCTGATTTCTTGTCCTGTGATAAAAAGCCTTCTGTTTCGAGTGCCAAACCTTTCATGAGAGCATTTTCAGGCTTTTGGCACCATTTTTGAGTGAATTGCCAAAAGTCAGATTTTTGCTGAAATTGTTCAAAAAAATATTTTCTGCCGGTTAAGTTTTTGAGGGCTGATTTCTTGTCCTGTGATAAAAAGACTTCTGTTTCCATCGCCAAAGCTTTCAGGGGAGCATTTTCAAGCTTTTGGCACCATTTTTGAGTGAATTGCCAAAAGTCAGATTTTTGCTGAAATTGTGACCCCGGGGCTTAGGGATTTTTTCAAAAAAATATTTTCTGCTGGTTAAGTTTTTGAGGGCTGATATCTTGACCTGTGATCAAAAGACTTTTGTTTCGAGTGCCAAACCTTTCAGGAGAGCATTTTCACGCTTTTGGCACCATTTTAGAGTGAATTGCCAAAAGTCAGATTTTTGCTGAAATTGTGACCCCGGGGCTTAGGGATTTTTTCAAAAAAATATTTTCTGCCGGTTAAGTATTTGAGGGCTGATTTCTTGTCCTGTGATAAAAAGCCTTCTGCTTCGAGTGCCAAACCTTTCAGGAGAGCATTTTCAGGCTTTTGGCACCATTTTTGAGTGAATTGCCAAAAGTCAGATTTTTGCTGAAATTGTTCAAAAAAATATTTTCTGCCGGTTAAGTTTTTGAGGGCTGATTTCTTGACCTGTGATCAAAAGACTTCCGTTTCGAGTGCCAAACCTTTCAGGAGAGCATTTTCAGGCTTTTGGCACCATTTTTGAGTGAATTGCCAAAAGTCAGATTTTTGCTGAAATTGTGACCCCAGGGCTTAGGAATTTTTTCAAAAAAATATTTTCTGCCGGTTACGTTTTTGAGGGCTGATTTCTTGTCCTGTGATAAAAAGACTTCTGTTTCGAGTGCCAAACCTTTCAGGAGAGCATTTTCAAGCTTTTGGCACCATTTTTGAGTGAATTGCCAAAAGTCAGATTTTTGCTGAAATTGTGACCCCGGGGCTTAGGGATTTTTTCAAAAAAATATTTTCTGCCGGTTAAGTTTTTGAGGGCTGATTTCTTGTCCTGTGATAAAAAGCCTTCTGCTTCGAGTGCCAAACCTTTCAGGAGAGCATTTTCAGGCTTTTGGCACCATTTTTGAGTGAATTGCCAAAAGTCAGATTTTTGCTGAAATTGTGACCCCGGGGCTTAGGAATTTTTTCAAAAAAAATATTTTCTGCCGGTTACGTTTTTGAGGGCTGATTTCTTGTCCTGTGATAAAAAGCCTTCTGTTTCGAGTGCCAAACCTTTCAGGAGAGCATTTTCAAGCTTTTGGCACCATTTTTGAGTGAATTGCCAAAAGTCAGATTTTTGCTGAAATTGTGACCCCGGGGCTTATGGATTTTTTCAAAAAAATATTTTCTGCCGGTTAAGTTTTTGAGGGCTGATTTCTTGTCCTGTGATAAAAAGCCTTCTGTTTCGAGTGCCAAACCTTTCATGAGAGCATTTTCAGGCTTTTGGCACCATTTTTGAGTGAATTGCCAAAAGTCAGATTTTTGCTGAAATTGTTCAAAAAAATATTTTCTGCCGGTTAAGTTTTTGAGGGCTGATTTCTTGTCCTGTGATAAAAAGACTTCTGTTTCCATCGCCAAAGCTTTCAGGGGAGCATTTTCAAGCTTTTGGCACCATTTTTGAGTGAATTGCCAAAAGTCAGATTTTTGCTGAAATTGTGACCCCGGGGCTTAGGGATTTTTTCAAAAAAATATTTTCTGCCGGTTAAGTTTTTGAGGGCTGATTTCTTGACCTGTGATCAAAAGACTTCCGTTTCGAGTGCCAAACCTTTCAGGAGAGCATTTTCAGGCTTTTGGCACCATTTTTGAGTGAATTGCCAAAAGTCAGATTTTTGCTGAAATTGTGACCCCGGGGCTTAGGGATTTTTTCAAAAAAATATTTTCTGCCGGTTAAGTTTTTGAGGGCTGATTTCTTGTCCTGTGATAAAAAGCCTTCTGTTTCGAGTGCCAAACCTTTCAGGAGAGCATTTTCAAGCTTTTGGCACCATTTTTGAGTGAATTGCCAAAAGTCAGATTTTTGCTGAAATTGTGACCCCGGGGCTTAGGGATTTTTTCAAAAAAATATTTTCTGCCGGTTAAGTTTTTGAGGGCTGATTTCTTGTCCTGTGATAAAAAGCCTTCTGCTTCGAGTGCCAAACCTTTCAGGAGAGCATTTTCAGGCTTTTGGCACCATTTTTGAGTGAATTGCCAAAAGTCAGATTTTTGCTGAAATTGTGACCCTGGGGCTTAGGAATTTTTTCAAAAAAATATTTTCTGCCGGTTACGTTTTTGAGGGCTGATTTCTTGTCCTGTGATAAAAAGCCTTCTGTTTCGAGTGCCAAACCTTTCAGGAGAGCATTTTCAAACTTTTGGCACCACTTTTGAGTGAATTGCCAAAAGTCAGATTTTTTCTGAAATTGTTCAAAAAAATATTTTCTGCCGGTTAAGTTTTTGAGGGCTTATTTCTTGACCTGTGATCAAAAGACTTCCGTTTCGAGTGCCAAACCTTTCAGGAGAGCATTTTCAGGCTTTTGGCACCATTTTTGAGTGAATTGCCAAAAGTCAGATTTTTGCTGAAATTGTGACCCCTGGGCTTAGGGATTTTTTCAAAAAAATATTTTCTGCTGGTTAAGTTTTTGAGGGCTGATTTCTTGACCTGTGATAAAAAGCCTTCCGTTACCATCGCCAAAGCTTTCAGGGGAGCATTTTCACGCTTTTGGCACCATTTTTGAGTGAATTGCCAAAAGTCAGATTTTTGCTGAAATTGTGACCCCGGGGCTTAGGGATTATTTTAAAAAAATATTTTCTGCCGTTTAAGTTTTTGAGGGCTGATTTCTTGTCCTGTGATAAAAAGACTTCTGTTTCCATCGCCAAAGCTTTCAGGGGAGCATTTTCACGCTTTTGGCACCATTTTTGAGTGAATTGCCAAAAGTCAGATTTTTGCTGAAATTGTGACCCCGGGGCTTAGGGATTTTTTCAAAAAAATATTTTCTGCCGGTTAAGTTTTTGAGGGCTGATTTCTTGTCCTGTGATAAAAAGACTTCTGTTTCCATCGCCAAAGCTTTCAGGAGAGCATTTTCAAGCTTTTGGCACCATTTTTGAGTGAATTGCCAAAAGTCAGATTTTTGCTGAAATTGTGACCCCGGGGCTTAGGGATTTTTTCAAAAAAATATTTTCTGCCTGTTTAAGTTTTTGAGGGCTGATTTCTTGTCCTGTGATAAAAAGACTTCTGTTTCCATCGCCAAAGCTTTCAGGGGAGCATTTTCAAGCTTTTGGCACCATTTTTGAGTGAATTGCCAAAAGTCAGATTTTTGCTGAAATTGTTCAAAAAAATATTTTCTGCCGGTTATGTTTTTGAGGGCTGATTTCTTGACCTGTGATCAAAAGACTTCCGTTTCGAGTGCCAAACCTTTCAGGAGAGCATTTTCAGGCTTTTGGCACCATTTTTGAGTGAATTGCCAAAAGTCAGATTTTTGCTGAAATTGTGACCCCTGGGCTTAGGGATTTTTTCAAAAAAATATTTTCTGCTGGTTAAGTTTTTGAGGGCTGATTTCTTGACCTGTGATAAAAAGCCTTCCGTTTCCATCGCCAAAGCTTTCAGGGGAGCATTTTCACGCTTTTGGCACCATTTTTGAGTGAATTGCCAAAAGTCAGATTTTTGCTGAGATTGTGACCCCGGGGCTTAGGGATTTTTTCAAAAAAATATTTTCTGCCTGTTTAAGTTTTTGAGGGCTGATTTCTTGTCCTGTGATAAAAAGGCTTCTGTTTCCATCGCCAAAGCTTTCAGGGGAGCATTTTCAAGCTTTTGGCACCATTTTTGAGTGAATTGCCAAAAGTCTGATTTTTGCTGAAATTGTTCAAAAAAATATTTTCTGCCGGTTAAGTTTTTGAGGGCTGATTTCTTGACCTGTGATCAAAAGACTTCCGTTTCGAGTGCCAAACCTTTCAGGAGAGCATTTTCAGGCTTTTGGCACCATTTTTGAGTGAATTGCCAAAAGTCAGATTTTTGCTGAAATTGTGACCCCTGGGCTTAGGGATATTTTCAAAAAAATATTTTCTGCCGGTTAAGTTTTTGAGGGCTGATTTCTTGTCCTGTGATAAAAAGCCTTCTGTTTCGAGTGCCAAACCTTTCAGGAGAGCATTTTCAAGCTTTTGGCACCATTTTTGAGTGAATTGCCAAAAGTCAGATTTTTGCTGAAATTGTGACCCCGGGGCTTAGGGATTTTTTTAAAAAAAATATTTTCTGCTGGTTAAGTTTTTGAGGGCTGATTTCTTGACCTGTGATAAAAAGACTTCCGTTTCCATCGCCAAAGCTTTCAGGGAAGCATTTTCACGCTTTTGGCACCATTTTTGAGTGAATTGCCAAAAGTCAGATTTTTGCTGAAATTGTGACCCCGGGGCTAAGGGATATTTTCAAAAAAATATTTTCTGCCGGTTAAGTTTTTGAGGGCTGATTTCTTGTCCTGTGATAAAAAGCCTTCTGTTTCCATCGCCAAAGCTTTCAGGGGAGCATTTTCAAGCTTTTGGCACCATTTCTGAGTGAATTGCCAAAAGTCAGATTTTTGCTGAAATTGTGACCCCGGGGCTTAGGGATTTTTTTCAAAAAAATATTTTCTGCCGGTTAAGTTTTTGAGGGCTGATTTCTTGTCCTGTGATAAAAAGCCTTCTGTTTCCATCGCCAAAGCTTTCAGGGGAGCATTTTCAAGCTTTTGGCACCATTTCTGAGTGAATTGCCAAAAGTCAGATTTTTGCTGAAATTGTGACCCCGGGGCTTAGGGATTTTTTCAAAAAAATATTTTCTGCCGGTTAAGTTTTTGAGGGCTGATTTCTTGTCCTGTGATAAAGAGACTTCTGTTTCCATCGCCAAAGCTTTCAGGGGAGCATTTTCAAGCTTTTGGCACCATTTTTGAGTGAATTGCCAAAAGTCAGATTTTTGCTGAAATTGTGACCCCGGGGCTTAGGGATTTTTTCAAAAAAATATTTTCTGCCGGTTAAGTTTTTGAGGGCTGATTTCTTGTCCTGTGATAAAAAGCCTTCTGTTTCGAGTGCCAAACCTTTCAGGAGAGCATTTTCAGGCTTTTGGCACCATTTTTGAGTGAATTGCCAAAAGTCAGATTTTTGCTGAAATTGTGACCCCGGGGCTTAGGGATTTTTTCAAAAAAATATTTTCTGCTGGTTAAGTTTTTGAGGGCTGATTTCTTGACCTGTGATCAAAAGCCTTCCATTTCCATCGCCAAAGCTTTCAGGGGAGCATTTTCACGCTTTTGGCACCATTTTTGAGTGAATTACCAAAAGTCAGATTTTTGCTGAAAATGTGACCCCGGGGCTTAGGGATTTTTTCAAAAAAATATTTTCTGCCGGTTAAGTTTTTGAGGGCTGATTTCTTGTCCTGTGATAAAAAGCCTTCTGTTTCGAGTGCCAAACCTTTCAGGAGAGCATTTTCAGGCTTTTGGCACCATTTTTGAGTGAATTGCCAAAAGTCAGATTTTTGCTGAAATTGTGACCCCGGGGCTTAGGGATTTTTTCAAAAAAATATTTTCTGCTGGTTAAGTTTTTGAGGGCTGATTTCTTGACCTGTGATAAAAAGACTTCTGTTTCCATCGCCAAAGCTTTCAGGGGAGCATTTTCAAGCTTTTGGCACCATTTTTGAGTGAATTGCCAAAAGTCAGATTTTTGCTGAAATTGTGACCCCGGGGCTTGGGATTTTTTCAAAAAAATATTTTCTGCCGGTTAAGTTTTTGAGGGCTGATTTCTTGTCCTGTGATAAAAAGCCTTCTGTTTCGAGTGCCAAACCTTTCAGGAGAGCATTTTCAGGCTTTTGGCACCATTTTTGAGTGAATTGCCAAAAGTCAGATTTTTGCTGAAATTGTTCAAAAAAATATTTTCTGCCGGTTAAGTTTTTGAGGGCTGATTTCTTGTCCTGTGATAAAGAGACTTCTGTTTCCATCGCCAAAGCTTTCAGGGGAGCATTTTCAAGCTTTTGGCACCATTTTTGAGTGAATTGCCAAAAGTCAGATTTTTGCTGAAATTGTGACCCCGGGGCTTAGGGATTTTTTCAAAAAAATATTTTCTGCCGGTTAAGTTTTTGAGGGCTGATTTCTTCTCCTGTGATAAAAAGCCTTCTGTTTCGAGTGCCAAACCTTTCAGGAGAGCATTTTCAAGCTTTTGGCACCATTTTTGAGTGAATTGCCAAAAGTCAGATTTTTGCTGAAATTGTGACCCCGGGGCTTAGGGATTTTTTCAAAAAAATATTTTCTGCCGGTTACGTTTTTGAGGGCTGATTTCTTGTCCTGTGATAAAAAGCCTTCTGTTTCGAGTGCCAAACCTTTCAGGAGAGCATTTTCAGGCTTTTGGCACCATTTTTGAGTGAATTGCCAAAAGTCAGATTTTTGCTGAAATTGTGACCCCGGGGCTTAGGGATTTTTTCAAAAAAATATTTTCTGCTGGTTAAGTTTTTGAGGGCTGATTTCTTGACCTGTGATCAAAAGCCTTCCATTTCCATCGCCAAAGCTTTCAGGGGAGCATTTTCACGCTTTTGGCACCATTTTTGAGTGAATTGCCAAAAGTCAGATTTTTGCTGAAAATGTGACCCCGGGGCTTAGGGATTTTTTCAAAAAAATATTTTCTGCCGGTTAAGTTTTTGAGGGCTGATTTCTTGTCCTGTGATAAAAAGACTTCCGTTTCCATCGCCAAAGCTTTCAGGGGAGCATTTTCACGCTTTTGGCACCATTTTTGAGTGAATTGCCAAAAGTCAGATTTTTGCTGAAATTGTGACCCCGGGGCTTAGGGATTTTTTCAAAAAAATATTTTCTGCCGGTTAAATTTTTGAGTGCTGATTTCTTGTCCTGTGATAAAAAGACTTCCGTTTCCATCGCCAAAGCTTTCAGGGGAGCATTTTCACGCTTTTGGCACCATTTTTGAGTGAATTGCCAAAAGTCAGATTTTTGTTGAAATTGTGACCCCGGGGCTTAGGGATTTTTTCAAAAAAATATTTTCTTCCGGTTAAGTTTTTGAGGGCTGATTTCTTGTCCTGTGATAAAAAGCCTTCTGTTTCGAGTGCCAAACCTTTCAGGAGAGCATTTTCAAGATTTTGGCACCATTTCTGAGTGAATTGCCAAAAGTCAGATTTTTGCTGAAATTGTGACCCCGGGGCTTAGGGATTTTTTCAAAAAAATATTTTCTGCCGGTTAAGTTTTTGAGGGCTGATTTCTTGTCCTGTGATAAAAAGACTTCTGTTTCCATCGCCAAAGCTTTCAGGGGAGCATTTTCAAGCTTTTGGCACCATTTCTGAGTGAATTGCCAAAAGTCAGATTTTTGCTGAAATTGTGACCCCGGGGCTTAGGGATTTTTTCAAAAAAATATTTTCTGCCGGTTAAGTTTTTGAGGGCTGATTTCTTGTCCTGTGATAAAAAGCCTTCTGTTTTGAGTGCCAAACCTTTCAGGAGAGCATTTTCAGGCTTTTGGCACCATTTTTGAGTGAATTGCCAAAAGTCAGATTTTTGCTGAAATTGTTCAAAAAAATATTTTCTGCCGGTTAAGTGTTTGAGGGCTGATTTCTTGTCCTGTGATAAAGAGACTTCTGTTTCCATCGCCAAAGCTTTCAGGGGAGCATTTTCAAGCTTTTGGCACCATTTTTGAGTGAATTGCCAAAAGTCAGATTTTTGCTGAAATTGTGACCCCGGGGCTTGGGATTTTTTCAAAAAAATATTTTCTGCCGGTTAAGTTTTTGAGGGCTGATTTCTTGTCCTGTGATAAAAAGCCTTCTGTTTCGAGTGCCAAACCTTTCAGGGGAGCATTTTCAGGCTTTTGGCACAATTTTTGAGTGAATTGCCAAAAGTCAGATTTTTGCTGAAATTGTTCAAAAAAATATTTTCTGCCGGTTAAGTTTTTGAGGGCTGATTTCTTGTCCTGTGATAAAGAGACTTCTGTTTCCATCGCCAAAGCTTTCAGGGGAGCATTTTCAAGCTTTTGGCACCATTTTTGAGTGAATTGCCAAAAGTCAGATTTTTGCTGAAATTGTGACCCCGGGGCTTAGGGATTTTTTCAAAAAAATATTTTCTGCCGGTTAAGTTTTTGAGGGCTGATTTCTTGTCCTGTGATAAAAAGCCTTCTGTTTCGAGTGCCAAACCTTTCAGGAGAGCATTTTCAGGCTTTTGGCACCATTTTTGAGTGAATTGCCAAAAGTCAGATTTTTGCTGAAATTGTGACCCCGGGGCTTAGGGATTTTTTCAAAAAAATATTTTCTGCTGGTTAAGTTTTTGAGGGCTGATTTCTTGACCTGTGATCAAAAGCCTTCCATTTCCATCGCCAAAGCTTTCAGGGGAGCATTTTCACGCTTTTGGCACCATTTTTGAGTGAATTACCAAAAGTCAGATTTTTGCTGAAAATGTGACCCCGGGGCTTAGGGATTTTTTCAAAAAAATATTTTCTGCCGGTTAAGTTTTTGAGGGCTGATTTCTTGTCCTGTGATAAAAAGCCTTCTGTTTCGAGTGCCAAACCTTTCAGGAGAGCATTTTCAGGCTTTTGGCACCATTTTTGAGTGAATTGCCAAAAGTCAGATTTTTGCTGAAATTGTGACCCCGGGGCTTAGGGATTTTTTCAAAAAAATATTTTCTGCTGGTTAAGTTTTTGAGGGCTGATTTCTTGACCTGTGATCAAAAGCCTTCCATTTCCATCGCCAAAGCTTTCAGGGGAGCATTTTCACGCTTTTGGCACCATTTTTGAGTGAATTACCAAAAGTCAGATTTTTGCTGAAAATGTGACCCCGGGGCTTAGGGATTTTTTCAAAAAAATATTTTCTGCCGGTTAAGTTTTTGAGGGCTGATTTCTTGTCCTGTGATAAAAAGCCTTCTGTTTCGAGTGCCAAACCTTTCAGGAGAGCATTTTCAGGCTTTTGGCACAATTTTTGAGTGAATTGCCAAAAGTCAGATTTTTGCTGAAATTGTTCAAAAAAATATTTTCTGCCGGTTAAGTTTTTGAGGGCTGATTTCTTGTCCTGTGATAAAGAGACTTCTGTTTCCATCGCCAAAGCTTTCAGGGGAGCATTTTCAAGCTTTTGGCACCATTTTTGAGTGAATTGCCAAAAGTCAGATTTTTGCTGAAATTGTGACCCCGGGGCTTAGGGATTTTTTCAAAAAAATATTTTCTGCCGGTTAAGTTTTTGAGGGCTGATTTCTTGTCCTGTGATAAAAAGCCTTCTGTTTCGAGTGCCAAACCTTTCAGGAGAGCATTTTCAGGCTTTTGGCACCATTTTTGAGTGAATTGCCAAAAGTCAGATTTTTGCTGAAATTGTGACCCCGGGGCTTAGGGATTTTTTCAAAAAAATATTTTCTGCTGGTTAAGTTTTTGAGGGCTGATTTCTTGACCTGTGATCAAAAGCCTTCCATTTCCATCGCCAAAGCTTTCAGGGGAGCATTTTCACGCTTTTGGCACCATTTTTGAGTGAATTACCAAAAGTCAGATTTTTGCTGAAAATGTGACCCCGGGGCTTAGGGATTTTTTCAAAAAAATATTTTCTGCCGGTTAAGTTTTTGAGGGCTGATTTCTTGTCCTGTGATAAAAAGCCTTCTGTTTCGAGTGCCAAACCTTTCAGGAGAGCATTTTCAGGCTTTTGGCACCATTTTTGAGTGAATTGCCAAAAGTCAGATTTTTGCTGAAATTGTGACCCCGGGGCTTAGGGATTTTTTCAAAAAAATATTTTCTGCTGGTTAAGTTTTTGAGGGCTGATTTCTTGACCTGTGATCAAAAGCCTTCCATTTCCATCGCCAAAGCTTTCAGGGGAGCATTTTCACGCTTTTGGCACCATTTTTGAGTGAATTACCAAAAGTCAGATTTTTGCTGAAAATGTGACCCCGGGGCTTAGGGATTTTTTCAAAAAAATATTTTCTGCCGGTTAAGTTTTTGAGGGCTGATTTCTTGTCCTGTGATAAAAAGCCTTCTGTTTCGAGTGCCAAACCTTTCAGGAGAGCATTTTCAGGCTTTTGGCACCATTTTTGAGTGAATTGCCAAAAGTCAGATTTTTGCTGAAATTGTTCAAAAAAATATTTTCTGCCGGTTAAGTGTTTGAGGGCTGATTTCTTGTCCTGTGATAAAGAGACTTCTGTTTCCATCGCCAAAGCTTTCAGGGGAGCATTTTCAAGCTTTTGGCACCATTTTTGAGTGAATTGCCAAAAGTCAGATTTTTGCTGAAATTGTGACCCCGGGGCTTGGGATTTTTTCAAAAAAATATTTTCTGCCGGTTAAGTTTTTGAGGGCTGATTTCTTGTCCTGTGATAAAAAGCCTTCTGTTTCGAGTGCCAAACCTTTCAGGGGAGCATTTTCAGGCTTTTGGCACCATTTTTGAGTGAATTGCCAAAAGTCAGATTTTTGCTGAAATTGTTCAAAAAAATATTTTCTGCCGGTTAAGTTTTTGAGGGCTGATTTCTTGTCCTGTGATAAAGAGACTTCTGTTTCCATCGCCAAAGCTTTCAGGGGAGCATTTTCAGGCTTTTGGCACCATTTTTGAGTGAATTGCCAAAAGTCAGATTTTTGCTGAAATTGTGACCCCGGGGCTTAGGGATTTTTTCAAAAAAATATTTTCTGCCGGTTAAGTTTTTGAGGGCTGATTTCTTGTCCTGTGATAAAAAGACTTCTTTTTCCATCGCCAAAGCTTTCAGGGGAGCATTTTCAGGCTTTTGGCACCATTTTTGAGTGAATTGCCAAAAGTCAGATTTTTGCTGAAATTGTGACCCCGGGGCTTAGGGATTTTTTCAAAAAAATATTTTCTGCTGGTTAAGTTTTTGAGGGCTGATTTCTTGACCTGTGATAAAAAGACTTCTGTTTCCATCGCCAAAGCTTTCAGGGGAGCATTTTCAAGCTTTTGGCACCATTATTGAGTGAATTGCCAAAAGTCAGATTTTTGCTGAAATTGTGACCCCGGGGCTTGGGATTTTTTCAAAAAAATATTTTCTGCCGGTTAAGTTTTTGAGGGCTGATTTCTTGTCCTGTGATAAAAAGCCTTCTGTTTCGAGTGCCAAACCTTTCAGGAGAGCATTTTCAGGCTTTTGGCACCATTTTTGAGTGAATTGCCAAAAGTCAGATTTTTGCTGAAATTGTTCAAAAAAATATTTTCTGCCGGTTAAGTTTTTGAGGGCTAATTTCCTGTCCTGTGATAAAGAGACTTCGGTTTCCATCGCCAAAGCTTTCAGGGGAGCATTTTCAAGCTTTTGGCACCATTTTTGAGTGAATTGCCAAAAGTCAGATTTTTGCTGAAATTGTGACCCCGGGGCTTAGGGATTTTTTCAAAAAAATATTTTCTGCCGGTTAAGTTTTTGAGGGCTGATTTCTTCTCCTGTGATAAAAAGCCTTCTGTTTCGAGTGCCAAACCTTTCAGGAGAGCATTTTCAAGCTTTTGGCACCATTTTTGAGTGAATTGCCAAAAGTCAGATTTTTGCTGAAATTGTGACCCCGGGGCTTAGGGATTTTTTCAAAAAAATATTTTCTGCCGGTTACGTTTTTGAGGGCTGATTTCTTGTCCTGTGATAAAAAGCCTTCTGTTTCGAGTGCCAAACCTTTCAGGAGAGCATTTTCAGGCTTTTGGCACCATTTTTGAGTGAATTGCCAAAAGTCAGATTTTTGCTGAAATTGTGACCCCGGGGCTTAGGGATTTTTTCAAAAAAATATTTTCTGCTGGTTAAGTTTTTGAGGGCTGATTTCTTGACCTGTGATCAAAAGCCTTCCATTTCCATCGCCAAAGCTTTCAGGGGAGCATTTTCACGCTTTTGGCACCATTTTTGAGTGAATTGCCAAAAGTCAGATTTTTGCTGAAAATGTGACCCCGGGGCTTAGGGATTTTTTCAAAAAAATATTTTCTGCCGGTTAAGTTTTTGAGGGCTGATTTCTTGTCCTGTGATAAAAAGACTTCCGTTTCCATCGCCAAAGCTTTCAGGGGAGCATTTTCACGCTTTTGGCACCATTTTTGAGTGAATTGCCAAAAGTCAGATTTTTGCTGAAATTGTGACCCCGGGGCTTAGGGATTTTTTCAAAAAAATATTTTCTGCCGGTTAAATTTTTGAGGGCTGATTTCTTGTCCTGTGATAAAAAGACTTCCGTTTCCATCGCCAAAGCTTTCAGGGGAGCATTTTCACGCTTTTGGCACCATTTTTGAGTGAATTGCCAAAAGTCAGATTTTTGCTGAAATTGTGACCCCGGGGCTTAGGGATTTTTTCAAAAAAATATTTTCTGCCGGTTAAATTTTTGAGGGCTGATTTCTTGTCCTGTGATAAAAAGACTTCCGTTTCCATCGCCAAAGCTTTCAGGGGAGCATTTTCACGCTTTTGGCACCATTTTTGAGTGAATTGCCAAAAGTCAGATTTTTGCTGAAATTGTGACCCCGGGGCTTAGGGATTTTTTCAAAAAAATATTTTCTTCCGGTTAAGTTTTTGAGGGCTGATTTCTTGTCCTGTAATAAAAAGCCTTCTGTTTCGAGTGCCAAACCTTTCAGGAGAGCATTTTCAAGCTTTTGGCACCATTTCTGAGTGAATTGCCAAAAGTCAGATTTTTGCTGAAATTGTGACCCCGGGGCTTAGGGATTTTTTCAAAAAAATATTTTCTGCCGGTTAAGTTTTTGAGGGCTGATTTCTTGTCCTGTGATAAAAAGCCTTCTGTTTCGAGTTCCAAACCTTTGAGGAGAGCATTTTCAGGCTTTTGGCAGCATTTTTGAGTGAATAGCCAAAAGTTAGATTTTTGCTGAAATTGTGACCCCGGGGCTTAGGGATTTTTTCAAAAAAATATTTTCTGCCGGTTACGTTTTTGAGGGCTGATTTCTTGTCCTGTGATAAAAAGACTTCTGTTTCCATCGCCAAAGCTTTCAGGGGAGCATTTTCAAGCTTTTGGCACCATTTCTGAGTGAATTGCCAAAAGTCAGATTTTTGCTGAAATTGTGACCCCGGGGCTTAGGGATTTTTTCAAAAAAATATTTTCTGCCGGTTAAGTTTTTGAGGGCTGATTTCTTGTCCTGTGATAAAAAGCCTTCTGTTTCGAGTGCCAAACCTTTCAGGAGAGCATTTTCAGGCTTTTGGCACCATTTTTGAGTGAATTGCCAAAAGTCAGATTTTTGCTGAAATTGTTCAAAAAAATATTTTCTGCCGGTTAAGTGTTTGAGGGCTGATTTCTTGTCCTGTGATAAAGAGACTTCTGTTTCCATCGCCAAAGCTTTCAGGGGAGCATTTTCAAGCTTTTGGCACCATTTTTGAGTGAATTGCCAAAAGTCAGATTTTTGCTGAAATTGTGACCCCGGGGCTTGGGATTTTTTCAAAAAAATATTTTCTGCCGGTTAAGTTTTTGAGGGCTGATTTCTTGTCCTGTGATAAAAAGCCTTCTGTTTCGAGTGCCAAACCTTTCAGGGGAGCATTTTCAGGCTTTTGGCACCATTTTTGAGTGAATTGCCAAAAGTCAGATTTTTGCTGAAATTGTTCAAAAAAATATTTTCTGCCGGTTAAGTTTTTGAGGGCTGATTTCTTGTCCTGTGATAAAGAGACTTCTGTTTCCATCGCCAAAGCTTTCAGGGGAGCATTTTCAAGCTTTTGGCACCATTTTTGAGTGAATTGCCAAAAGTCAGATTTTTGCTGAAATTGTGACCCCGGGGCTTAGGGATTTTTTCAAAAAAATATTTTCTGCCGGTTAAGTTTTTGAGGGCTGATTTCTTGTCCTGTGATAAAAAGCCTTCTGTTTCGAGTGCCAAACCTTTCAGGAGAGCATTTTCAGGCTTTTGGTACCATTTTTGAGTGAATTGCCAAAAGTCAGATTTTTGCTGAAATTGTGACCCCGGGGCTTAGGGATTTTTTCAAAAAAATATTTTCTGCCGCCGGTTAAGTTTTTGAGGGCTGATTTCTTGTCCTGTGATAAAAAGCCTTCTGTTTCGAGTGCCAAACCATTCAGGAGAGCATTTTCAAGCTTTTGGCACCATTTTTGAGTGAATTGCCAAAAGTCAGATTTTTGCTGAAATTGTTCAAAAAAATATTTTCTGCCGGTTAAGTTTTTGAGGGCTGATTTCTTGTCCTGTGATAAAAAGACTTCTGTTTCCATCGCCAAAGCTTTCAGGGGAGCATTTTCAAGCTTTTGGCACCATTTCTGAGTGAATTGCCAAAAGTCAGATTTTTGCTGAAATTGTGACGCCGGGGCTTAGGGATTTTTTCAAAAAAATATTTTCTGCCGGTTAAGTTTTTGATGGCTGATTTCTTGTCCTGTGATAAAAAGACTTCTGTTTCCATCGCCAAAGCTTTCAGGGGAGCATTTTCAAGCTTTTGGCACCATTTTTGAGTGAATTGCCAATAGTCAGATTTTTGCTGAAATTGTGACCCCGGGGCTTGGGATTTTTTCAAAAAAATATTTTCTGCCGGTTAAGTTTTTGAGGGCTGATTTCTTGTCCTGTGATAAAAAGCCTTCTGTTTCGAGTGCCAAACCTTTCAGGAGAGCATTTTCAAGCTTTTGGCACCATTTTTGAGTGAATTGCCAAAAGTCAGATTTTTGCTGAAATTGTTCAAAAAAATATTTTCTGCCGGTTAAGTTTTTGAGGGCTGATTTCTTGTCCTGTGATAAAAAAAACTTCTGTTTCCATCGCCAAAGCTTTCAGGGGAGCATTTTGAAGCTTTTGGCACCATTTCTGAGTGAATTGCCAAAAGTCAGATTTTTGCTGAAATTGTGACCCCAGGGCTTAGGGATTTTTTCAAAAAAATATTTTCTGCCGGTTAAGTTTTTGAGGGCTGATTTCTTGTCCTGTGATAAAAAGACTTCTGTTTCCATCGCCAAAGCTTTCAGGGGAGCATTTTCAAGCTTTAGGCACCATTTCTGAGTGAATTGCCAAAAGTCAGATTTTTGCTGAAATTGTGACCCCGGGGCTTAGGGATTTTTTCAAAAAAATATTTTCTGCCGGTTAAGTTTTTGAGGGCTGATTTCTTGTCCTGTGATAAAAAGCCTTCTGTTTCGAATGCCAAACCTTTCAGGAGAGCATTTTCAAGCTTTTGGCACCATTTTTGAGTGAATTGCCAAAAGTCAGATTTTTGCTGAAATTGTGACCCCGGGGCTTAGGGATTTTTTCAAAAAAATATTTTCTGCCGCCGGTTAAGTTTTTGAGGGCTGATTTCTTGTCCTGTGATAAAAAGCCTTCTGTTTCCATCGCCAAAGCTTTCAGGGGAGCATTTTCAAGCTTTTGGCACCATTTTTGAGTGAATTGCCAAAAGTCAGATTTTTGCTGAAATTGTTCAAAAAAATATTTTCTGCTGGTTAAGTTTTTGAGGGCTGATTTCTTGTCCTGTGATAAAAAGACTTCTGTTTCCATCGCCAAAGCTTTCAGGGGAGCATTTTCAAGCTTTTGGCACCATTTTTGAGTGAATTGCCAAAAGTCAGATTTTTGCTGAAATTGTGACCCCGGGGCTTGGGATTTTTTCAAAAAAATATTTTCTGCCGGTTAAGTTTTTGAGGGCTGATTTCTTGTCCTGTGATAAAAAGCCTTCTGTTTCGAGTGCCAAACGTTTCAGGAGAGCATTTTCAGGCTTTTGGCACCATTTTTGAGTGAATTGCCAAAAGTCAGATTTTTGCTGAAATTGTTCAAAAAAATATTTTCTGCCGGTTAAGTTTTTGAGGGCTGATTTCTTGTCCTGTGATAAAAAGACTTCTGTTTCCATCGCCAAAGCTTTCAGGGGAGCATTTTCAAGCTTTTGGCACCATTTCTGAGTGAATTGCCAAAAGTAAGATTTTTGCTGAAATTGTGACCCCGGGGCTTAGGGATTTTTTCAAAAAAATATTTTCTGCTGGTTAAGTTTTTGAGGGCTGATTTCTTGTCCTGTGATAAAAAGACTTCTGTTTCCATCGCCAAAGCTTTCAGGGGAGCATTTTCAAGCTTTTGGCACCATTTTTGAGTGAATTGCCAAAAGTCAGATTTTTGCTGAAATTGTGACCCCGGGGCTTAGGGATTTTTTCAAAAAAATATTTTCTGCTGGTTAAGTTTTTGAGGGCTGATTTCTTGTCCTGTGATAAAAAGACTTCTGTTTCGAGTGCCAAACCTTTCAGGAGAGCATTTTCAAGCTTTTGGCACCATTTTTGAGTGAATTGCCAAAAGTCAGATTTTTGCTGAAATTGTGACCCCGGGGCTTAGGGATTTTTTCAAAAAAATATTTTCTGCCGCCGGTTAAGTTTTTGAGGGCTGATTTCTTGTCCTGTGATAAAAAGCCTTCTGTTTCGAGTGCCAAACCTTTCAGGAGAGCATTTTCAAGCTTTTGGCACCATTTTTGAGTGAATTGCCAAAAGTCAGATTTTTGCTTAAATTGTGACCCCGGGGCTTAGGGATTTTTTCAAAAAAATATTTTCTGCCTGTTTAAGTTTTTGAGGGCTGATTTCTTGTCCTGTGATAAAAAGACTTCTGTTTCCATCGCCAAAGCTTTCAGGGGAGCATTTTCAAGCTTTTGGCACCATTTTTGAGTGAATTGCCAAAAGTCAGATTTTTGCTGAAATTGTTCAAAAAAATATTTTCTGCCGGTTAAGTTTTTGAGGGCTGATTTCTTGTCCTGTGATAAAAAAAACTTCTGTTTCCATCGCCAAAGCTTTCAGGGGAGCATTTTGAAGCTTTTGGCACCATTTCTGAGTGAATTGCCAAAAGTCAGATTTTTGCTGAAATTGTGACCCCAGGGCTTAGGGATTTTTTCAAAAAAATATTTTCTGCCGGTTAAGTTTTTGAGGGCTGATTTCTTGTCCTGTGATAAAAAGACTTCTGTTTCCATCGCCAAAGCTTTCAGGGGAGCATTTTCAAGCTTTAGGCACCATTTCTGAGTGAATTGCCAAAAGTCAGATTTTTGCTGAAATTGTGACCCCGGGGCTTAGGGATTTTTTCAAAAAAATATTTTCTGCCGGTTAAGTTTTTGAGGGCTGATTTCTTGTCCTGTGATAAAAAGCCTTCTGTTTCGAATGCCAAACCTTTCAGGAGAGCATTTTCAAGCTTTTGGCACCATTTTTGAGTGAATTGCCAAAAGTCAGATTTTTGCTGAAATTGTGACCCCGGGGCTTAGGGATTTATTCAAAAAAATATTTTCTGCCGCCGGTTAAGTTTTTGAGGGCTGATTTCTTGTCCTGTGATAAAAAGCCTTCTGTTTCCATCGCCAAAGCTTTCAGGGGAGCATTTTCAAGCTTTTGGCACCATTTTTGAGTGAATTGCCAAAAGTCAGATTTTTGCTGAAATTGTTCAAAAAAATATTTTCTGCTGGTTAAGTTTTTGAGGGCTGATTTCTTGTCCTGTGATAAAAAGACTTCTGTTTCCATCGCCAAAGCTTTCAGGGGAGCATTTTCAAGCTTTTGGCACCATTTTTGAGTGAATTGCCAAAAGTCAGATTTTTGCTGAAATTGTGACCCCGGGGCTTGGGATTTTTTCAAAAAAATATTTTCTGCCGGTTAAGTTTTTGAGGGCTGATTTCTTGTCCTGTGATAAAAAGCCTTCTGTTTCGAGTGCCAAACGTTTCAGGAGAGCATTTTCAGGCTTTTGGCACCATTTTTGAGTGAATTGCCAAAAGTCAGATTTTTGCTGAAATTGTTCAAAAAAATATTTTCTGCCGGTTAAGTTTTTGAGGGCTGATTTCTTGTCCTGTGATAAAAAGACTTCTGTTTCCATCGCCAAAGCTTTCAGGGGAGCATTTTCAAGCTTTTGGCACCATTTCTGAGTGAATTGCCAAAAGTAAGATTTTTGCTGAAATTGTGACCCCGGGGCTTAGGGATTTTTTCAAAAAAATATTTTCTGCTGGTTAAGTTTTTGAGGGCTGATTTCTTGTCCTGTGATAAAAAGACTTCTGTTTCCATCGCCAAAGCTTTCAGGGGAGCATTTTCAAGCTTTTGGCACCATTTTTGAGTGAATTGCCAAAAGTCAGATTTTTGCTGAAATTGTGACCCCGGGGCTTAGGGATTTTTTCAAAAAAATATTTTCTGCTGGTTAAGTTTTTGAGGGCTGATTTCTTGTCCTGTGATAAAAAGACTTCTGTTTCGAGTGCCAAACCTTTCAGGAGAGCATTTTCAAGCTTTTGGCACCATTTTTGAGTGAATTGCCAAAAGTCAGATTTTTGCTGAAATTGTGACCCCGGGGCTTAGGGATTTTTTCAAAAAAATATTTTCTGCCGCCGGTTAAGTTTTTGAGGGCTGATTTCTTGTCCTGTGATAAAAAGCCTTCTGTTTCGAGTGCCAAACCTTTCAGGAGAGCATTTTCAAGCTTTTGGCACCATTTTTGAGTGAATTGCCAAAAGTCAGATTTTTGCTGAAATTGTGACCCCGGGGCTTAGGGATTTTTTCAAAAAAATATTTTCTGCCTGTTTAAGTTTTTGAGGGCTGATTTCTTGTCCTGTGATAAAAAGACTTCTGTTTCCATCGCCAAAGCTTTCAGGGGAGCATTTTCAAGCTTTTGGCACCATTTTTGAGTGAATTGCCAAAAGTCAGATTTTTGCTGAAATTGTTCAAAAAAATATTTTCTGCCGGTTAAGTTTTTGAGGGCTGATTTCTTGTCCTGTGATAAAAAGACTTCTGTTTCCATCGCCAAAGCTTTCAGGGGAGCATTTTCAAGCTTTTGGCACCATTTTTGAGTGAATTGCCAAAAGTCAGATTTTTGCTGAAATTGTGACCCCGGGGCTTAGGGATTTTTTCAAAAAAATATTTTCTGCCGGTTAAGTTTTTGAGGGCTGATTTCTTGTCCTGTGATAAAAAGCCTTCTGTTTCGAGTGCCAAACCTTTCAGGAGAGCATTTTCAAGCTTTTGGCACCATTTTTGAGTGAATTGCCAAAAGTCAGATTTTTGCTGAAATTGTGACCCCGGGGCTTAGGGATTTTTTCAAAAAAATATTTTCTGCCGCCGGTTAAGTTTTTGAGGGCTGATTTCTTGTCCTGTGATAAAAAGCCTTCTGTTTCGAGTGCCAAACCTTTCAGGAGAGCATTTTCAAGCTTTTGGCACCATTTTTGAGTGAATTGCCAAAAGTCAGATTTTTGCTGAAATTGTGACCCCGGGGCTTAGGGATTTTTTCAAAAAAATATTTTCTGCCTGTTTAAGTTTTTGAGGGCTGATTTCTTGTCCTGTGATAAAAAGACTTCTGTTTCCATCGCCAAAGCTTTCAGGGGAGCATTTTCAAGCTTTTGGCACCATTTTTGAGTGAATTGCCAAAAGTCAGATTTTTGCTGAAATTGTTCAAAAAAATATTTTCTGCCGGTTAAGTTTTTGAGGGCTGATTTCTTGTCCTGTGATAAAAAGACTTCTGTTTCCATCGCCAAAGCTTTCAGGGGAGCATTTTCAAGCTTTTGGCACCATTTCTGAGTGAATTGCCAAAAGTCAGATTTTTGCTGAAATTGTGACCCCGGGGCTTAGGGATTTTTTCAAAAAAATATTTTCTGCCGGTTAAGTTTTTGAGGGCTGATTTCTTGTCCTGTGATAAAAAGACTTCTGTTTCCATCGCCAAAGCTTTCAGGGGAGCATTTTCAAGCTTTTGGCACCATTTTTGAGTGAATTGCCAAAAGTCAGATTTTTGCTGAAATTGTGACCCCGGGGCTTGGGATTTTTTCAAAAAAATATTTTCTGCCGGTTAAGTTTTTGAGGGCTGATTTCTTGTCCTGTGATAAAAAGCCTTCTGTTTCGAGTGCCAAACCTTTCAGGAGAGCATTTTCAAGCTTTTGGCACCATTTTTGAGTGAATTGCCAAAAGTCAGATTTTTGCTGAAATTGTTCAAAAAAATATTTTCTGCCGGTTAAGTTTTTGAGGGCTGATTTCTTGTCCTGTGATAAAATGACTTCTGTTTCCATCGCCAAAGCTTTCAGGGGAGCATTTTCAAGCTTTTGGCACCATCTCTGAGTGAATTGCCAAAAGTCAGATTTTTGCTGAAATTGTGACCCCGGGGCTTAGGGATTTTTTCAAAAAAATATTTTCTGCCGGTTAAGTTTTTGAGGGCTGATTTCTTGTCCTGTGATAAAAAGACTTCTGTTTCCATCGCCAAAGCTTTCAGGGGAGCATTTTCAAGCTTTTGGCACCATTTTTGAGTGAATTGCCAAAAGTCAGATTTTTGCTGAAATTGTGACCCCGGGGCTTAGGGATTTTTTCAAAAAAATATTTTCTGCCGGTTAAGTTTTTGAGGGCTGATTTCTTGTCCTGTGATAAAAAGCCTTCTGTTTCGAATGCCAAACCTTTCAGGAGAGCATTTTCAAGCTTTTGGCACCATTTTTGAGTGAATTGCCAAAAGTCAGATTTTTGCTGAAATTGTGACCCCGGGGCTTAGGGATTTTTTCAAAAAAATATTTTCTGCCGCCGGTTAAGTTTTTGAGGGCTGATTTCTTGTCCTGTGATAAAAAGCCTTCTGTTTCCATCGCCAAAGCTTTCAGGGGAGCATTTTCAAGCTTTTGGCACCATTTTTGAGTGAATTGCCAAAAGTCAGATTTTTGCTGAAATTGTTCAAAAAAATATTTTCTGCCGGTTAAGTTTTTGAGGGCTGATTTCTTGTCCTGTGATAAAAAGACTTCTGTTTGCATCGCCAAAGCTTTCAGGGGAGCATTTTCAAGCTTTTGTCACCATTTCTGAGTGAATTGCCAAAAGTCAGATTTTTGCTGAAATTGTGACCCCGGGGCTTAGGGATTTTTTCAAAAAAATATTTTCTGCCGGTTAAGTTTTTGAGGGCTGATTTCTTGTCCTGTTATAAAAAGACTTCTGTTTCCATCGCCAAAGCTTTCAGGGGAGCATTTTCAAGCTTTTGGCACCATTTTTGAGTGAATTGCCAAAAGTCAGATTTTTGCTGAAATTGTGACCCCGGGGCTTGGGATTTTTTCAAAAAAATATTTTCTGCCGGTTAAGTTTTTGAGGGCTGATTTCTTGTCCTGTGATAAAAAGCCTTCTGTTTCGAGTGCCAAACGTTTCAGGAGAGCATTTTCAGGCTTTTGGCACCATTTTTGAGTGAATTGCCAAAAGTCAGATTTTTGCTGAAATTGTTCAAAAAAATATTTTCTGCCGGTTAAGTTTTTGAGGGCTGATTTCTTGTCCTGTGATAAAAAGACTTCTGTTTCCATCGCCAAAGCTTTCAGGGGAGCATTTTCAAGCTTTTGGCACCATTTCTGAGTGAATTGCCAAAAGTCAGATTTTTGCTGAAATTGTGACCCCGGGGCTTAGGGATTTTTTCAAAAAAATATTTTCTGCCGGTTAAGTTTTTGAGGGCTGATTTCTTGTCCTGTGATAAAAAGCCTTCTGTTTCGAGTGCCAAACCTTTCAGGAGAGCATTTTCAAGCTTTTGGCACCATTTTTGAGTGAATTGCCAAAAGTCAGATTTTTGCTGAAATTGTGACCCCGGGGCATAGGGATTTTTTCAAAAAAATATTTTCTGCCGCCGGTTAAGTTTTTGAGGGCTGATTTCTTGTCCTGTGATAAAAAGCCTTCTGTTTCGAGTGCCAAACCTTTCAGGAGAGCATTTTCAAGCTTTTGGCACCATTTTTGAGTGAATTGCCAAAAGTCAGATTTTTGCTGAAATTGTGACCCCGGGGCTTAGGGATTTTTTCAAAAAAATATTTTCTGCCTGTTTAAGTTTTTGAGGGCTGATTTCTTGTCCTGTGTTAAAAAGACTTCTGTTTCCATCGCCAAAGCTTTCAGGGGAGCATTTTCAAGCTTTTGGCACCAATTTTGAGTGAATTGCCAAAAGTCAGATTTTTGCTGAAATTGTTCAAAAAAATATTTTCTGCCGGTTAAGTTTTTGAGGGCTGATTTCTTGTCCTGTGATAAAAAGACTTCTGTTTCCATCGCCAAAGCTTTCAGGGGAGCATTTTCAAGCTTTTGGCACCATTTCTGAGTGAATTGCCAAAAGTCAGATTTTTGCTGAAATTGTGACCCCGGGGCTTAGGGATTTTTTCAAAAAAATATTTTCTGCCGGTTAAGTTTTTGAGGGCTGATTTCTTGTCCTGTGATAAAAAGACTTCTGTTTCCATCGCCAAAGCTTTCAGGGGAGCATTTTCAAGCTTTTGGCACCATTTTTGAGTGAATTGCCAAAAGTCAGATTTTTGCTGAAATTGTGACCCCGGGGCTTGGGATTTTTTCAAAAAAATATTTTCTGCCGGTTAAGTTTTTGAGGGCTGATTTCTTGTCCTGTGATAAAAAGCCTTCTGTTTCGAGTGCCAAACCTTTCAGGAGAGCATTTTCAGGCTTTTGGCACCATTTTTGAGTGATTTGCCAAAAGTCAGATTTTTGCTGAAATTGTTCAAAAAAATATTTTCTGCCGGTTAAGTTTTTGAGGGCTGATTTCTTGTCCTGTGATAAAGAGACTTCTGTTTCCATCGCCAAAGCTTTCAGGGGAGCATTTTCAAGCTTTTGGCACCATTTTTGAGTGAATTGCCAAAAGTCAGATTTTTGCTGAAATTGTGACCCCGGGGCTTAGGGATTTTTTCAAAAAAATATTTTCTGCCGGTTAAGTTTTTGAGGGCTGATTTCTTGTCCTGTGATAAAAAGCCTTCTGTTTCGAGTGCCAAACCTTTCAGGAGAGCATTTTCAAGCTTTTGGCACCATTTTTGAGTGAATTGCCAAAAGTCAGATTTTTGCTGATATTGTGACCCCGGGGCTTTGGGATTTTTTCAAAAAAATATTTTCTGCCGGTTAAGTTTTTGAGGGCTGATTTCTTGTCCTGTGATAAAAAGCCTTCTGTTTCGAGTGCCAAACCTTTCAGGAGAGCATTTTCAGGCTTTTGGCACCATTTTTGAGTGAATTGCCAAAAGTCAGATTTTTGCTGAAATTGTGACCCCGGGGCTTAGGGATTTTTTCAAAAAAATATTTTCTGCCGGTTAAGTTTTTGAGGGCTGATTTCTTGTCCTGTGATAAAAAGCCTTCTGTTTCGAGTGCCAAACCTTTCAGGAGAGCATTTTCAAGCTTTTGGCACCATTTCTGAGTGAATTGCCAAAAGTCAGATTTTTGCTGAAATAGTGACCCCGGGGCTTAGGGATTTTTTCAAAAAAATATTTTCTGCCGGTTAAGTTTTTGAGGGCTGATTTCTTGTCCTGTGATAAAAAGACTTCTGTTTCCATCGCCAAAGCTTTCAGGGGTGCATTTTCAAGCTTTTGGCACCATTTTTGAGTGAATTGCCAAAAGTCAGATTTTTGCTGAAATTGTGACCCCGGGGCTTAGGGATTTTTTCAAAAAAATATTTTCTGCCGGTTAAGTTTTTGAGGGCTGATTTCTTGTCCTGTGATAAAAAGCCTTCTGTTTCGAGTGCCAAACCTTTCAGGAGAGCATTTTCAAGCTTTTGGCACCACTTTTGAGTGAATTGCCAAAAGTCAGATTTTTGCTGAAATTGTGACCCCGGGGCTTAGGGATTTTTTCAAAAAAATATTTTCTGCCGGTTAAGTTTTTGAGGGCTGATTTCTTGTCCTGTGATAAAAAGCCTTCTGTTTCGAGTGCCAAACCTTTCAGGAGAGCATTTTCAGGCTTTTGGCACCATTTTTGAGTGAATTGCCAAAAGTCAGATTTTTGCTGAAATTGTTCAAAAAAATATTTTCTGCCGGTTAAGTTTTTGAGGGCTGATTTCTTGTCCTGTGATAAAGAGACTTCTGTTTCCATCGCCAAAGCTTTCAGGGGAGCATTTTCAAGCTTTTGGCACCATTTCTGAGTGAATTGCCAAAAGTCAGATTTTTGCTGAAATTGTGACCCCGGGGCTTAGGGATTTTTTCAAAAAAATATTTTCTGCCGGTTAAGTTTTTGAGGGCTGATTTCTTGTCCTGTGATAAAAAGACTTCTGTTTCCATCGCCAAAGCTTTCAGGGGAGCATTTTCAAGCTTTTGGCACCATTTTTGAGTGAATTGCCAAAAGTCAGATTTTTGCTGAAATTGTGACCCCGGGGCTTGGGATTTTTTCAAAAAAATATTTTCTGCCGGTTAAGTTTTTGAGGGCTGATTTCTTGTCCTGTGATAAAAAGCCTTCTGTTTCGAGTGCCAAACCTTTCAGGAGAGCATTTTCAGGCTTTTGGCACCATTTTTGAGTGATTTGCCAAAAGTCAGATTTTTGCTGAAATTGTGACCCCGGGGCTTAGGGATTTTTTCAAAAAAATATTTTCTGCCGGTTAAGTTTTTGAGGGCTGATTTCTTGTCCTGTGATAAAAAGCCTTCTGTTTCGAGTGCCAAACCTTTCAGGAGAGCATTTTCAAGCTTTTGGCACCATTTCTGAGTGAATTGCCAAAAGTCAGATTTTTGCTGAAATTGTGACCCCGGGGCTTAGGGATTTTTTCAAAAAAATATTTTCTGCCGGTTAAGTTTTTGAGGGCTGATTTCTTGTCCTGTGATAAAAAGACTTCTGTTTCCATCGCCAAAGCTTTCAGGGGTGCATTTTCAAGCTTTTGGCACCATTTTTGAGTGAATTGCCAAAAGTCAGATTTTTGCTGAAATTGTGACCCCGGGGCTTAGGGATTTTTTCAAAAAAATATTTTCTGCCGGTTAAGTTTTTGAGGGCTGATTTCTTGTCCTGTGATAAAAAGCCTTCTGTTTCGAGTGCCAAACCTTTCAGGAGAGCATTTTCAAGCTTTTGGCACCACTTTTGAGTGAATTGCCAAAAGTCAGATTTTTGCTGAAATTGTGACCCCGGGGCTTAGGGATTTTTTCAAAAAAATATTTTCTGCCGGTTAAGTTTTTGAGGGCTGATTTCTTGTCCTGTGATAAAAAGCCTTCTGTTTCGAGTGCCAAACCTTTCAGGAGAGCATTTTCAGGCTTTTGGCACCATTTTTGAGTGATTTGCCAAAAGTCAGATTTTTGCTGAAATTGTTCAAAAAAATATTTTCTGCCGGTTAAGTTTTTGAGGGCTGATTTCTTGTCCTGTGATAAAGAGACTTCTGTTTCCATCGCCAAAGCTTTCAGGGGAGCATTTTCAAGCTTTTGGCACCATTTCTGAGTGAATTGCCAAAAGTCAGATTTTTGCTGAAATTGTGACCCTGGGGCTTAGGGATTTTTTCAAAAAAATATTTTCTGCCGGTTAAGTTTTTGAGGGCTGATTTCTTGTCCTGTGATAAAAAGACTTCTGTTTCCATCGCCAAAGCTTTCAGGGGAGCATTTTCAAGCTTTTGGCACCATTTTTGAGTGAATTGCCAAAAGTCAGATTTTTGCTGAAATTGTGACCCCGGGGCTTGGGATTTTTTCAAAAAAATATTTTCTGCCGGTTAAGTTTTTGAGGGCTGATTTCTTGTCCTGTGATAAAAAGCCTTCTGTTTCGAGTGCCAAACCTTTCAGGAGAGCATTTTCAGGCTTTTGGCACCATTTTTGAGTGATTTGCCAAAAGTCAGATTTTTGCTGAAATTGTGACCCCGGGGCTTAGGGATTTTTTCAAAAAAATATTTTCTGCCGGTTAAGTTTTTGAGGGCTGATTTCTTGTCCTGTGATAAAAAGCCTTCTGTTTCGAGTGCCAAACCTTTCAGGAGAGCATTTTCAAGCTTTTGGCACCATTTCTGAGTGAATTGCCAAAAGTCAGATTTTTGCTGAAATTGTGACCCCGGGGCTTAGGGATTTTTTCAAAAAAATATTTTCTGCCGGTTAAGTTTTTGAGGGCTGATTTCTTGTCCTGTGATAAAAAGACTTCTGTTTCCATCGCCAAAGCTTTCAGGGGTGCATTTTCAAGCTTTTGGCACCATTTTTGAGTGAATTGCCAAAAGTCAGATTTTTGCTGAAATTGTGACCCCGGGGCTTAGGGATTTTTTCAAAAAAATATTTTCTGCCGGTTAAGTTTTTGAGGGCTGATTTCTTGTCCTGTGATAAAAAGCCTTCTGTTTCGAGTGCCAAACCTTTCAGGAGAGCATTTTCAAGCTTTTGGCACCACTTTTGAGTGAATTGCCAAAAGTCAGATTTTTGCTGAAATTGTGACCCCGGGGCTTAGGGATTTTTTCAAAAAAATATTTTCTGCCGGTTAAGTTTTTGAGGGCTGATTTCTTGTCCTGTGATAAAAAGCCTTCTGTTTCGAGTGCCAAACCTTTCAGGAGAGCATTTTCAGGCTTTTGGCACCATTTTTGAGTGATTTGCCAAAAGTCAGATTTTTGCTGAAATTGTTCAAAAAAATATTTTCTGCCGGTTAAGTTTTTGAGGGCTGATTTCTTGTCCTGTGATAAAGAGACTTCTGTTTCCATCGCCAAAGCTTTCAGGGGAGCATTTTCAAGCTTTTGGCACCATTTTTGAGTGAATTGCCAAAAGTCAGATTTTTGCTGAAATTGTGACCCCGGGGCTTAGGGATTTTTTCAAAAAAATATTTTCTGCCGGTTAAGTTTTTGAGGGCTGATTTCTTGTCCTGTGATAAAAAGCCTTCTGTTTCGAGTGCCAAACCTTTCAGGAGAGCATTTTCAAGCTTTTGGCACCACTTTTGAGTGAATTGCCAAAAGTCAGATTTTTGCTGAAATTGTGACCCCGGGGCTTAGGGATTTTTTCAAAAAAATATTTTCTGCCGGTTAAGTTTTTGAGGGCTGATTTCTTGTCCTGTGATAAAAAGCCTTCTGTTTCGAGTGCCAAACCTTTCAGGAGAGCATTTTCAGGCTTTTGGCACCATTTTTGAGTGAATTGCCAAAAGTCAGATTTTTGCTGAAATTGTTCAAAAAAATATTTTCTGCCGGTTAAGTTTTTGAGGGCTGATTTCTTGTCCTGTGATAAAGAGACTTCTGTTTCCATCGCCAAAGCTTTCAGGGGAGCATTTTCAAGCTTTTGGCACCATTTTTGAGTGAATTGCCAAAAGTCAGATTTTTGCTGAAATTGTGACCCCGGGGCTTAGAGATTTTTTCAAAAAAATATTTTCTGCCGGTTAAGTTTTTGAGGACTGATTTCTTGTCCTGTGTTAAAAAGTCTTCTGTTTCGAGTGCCAAACCTTTCAGGAGAGCATTTTCAAGCTTTTGGCACCATTTTTGAGTGAATTGCCAAAAGTCAGATTTTTGCTGAAATTGTGACCCCGGGGCTTAGGGATTTTTTCAAAAAAATATTTTCTGCCGGTTAAGTTTTTGAGGGCTAATTTCTTGTTCTGTGATAAAAAGACTTCTGTTTCCATCGCCAATGCTTTCAGGGGAGCATTTTCAAGCTTTTGGCACCATTTTTGAGTGAATTGCCAAAAGTCAGATTTTTGCTGAAATTGTTCAAAAAAATATTTTCTGCCGGTTAAGTTTTTGAGGGCTGATTTCTTGTCCTGTGATAAAAAGACTTCTGTTTCCATCGCCAAAGCTTTCAGGGGAGCATTTTCAAGCTTTTGGCACCATTTCTGAGTGAATTGCCAAAAGTCAGATTTTTGCTGAAATTGTGACCCCGGGGCTTAGGGATTTTTTCAAAAAAATATTTTCTGCCGGTTAAGTTTTTGAGGGCTGATTTCTTGTCCTGTGATAAAAAGACTTCTGTTTCCATCGCCAAAGCTTTCAGGGGAGCATTTTCAAGCTTTTGGCACCATTTTTGAGTGAATTGCCAAAAGTCAGATTTTTGCTGAAATTGTGACCCCGGGGCTTAGGGATTTTTTCAAAAAAATATTTTCTGCCGGTTAAGTTTTTGAGGGCTGATTTCTTGTCCTGTGATAAAAAGCCTTCTGTTTCGAGTGCCAAACCTTTCAGGAGAGCATTTTCAAGCTTTTGGCACCATTTTTGAGTGAATTGCCAAAAGTCAGATTTTTGCTGATATTGTGACCCCGGGGCTTTGGGATTTTTTCAAAAAAATATTTTCTGCCGGTTAAGTTTTTGAGGGCTGATTTCTTGTCCTGTGATAAAAAGCCTTCTGTTTCGAGTGCCAAACCTTTCAGGAGAGCATTTTCAAGCTTTTGGCACCATTTCTGAGTGAATTGCCAAAAGTCAGATTTTTGCTGAAATTGTGACCCCGGGGCTTAGGGATTTTTTCAAAAAAATATTTTCTGCCGGTTAAGTTTTTGAGGGCTGATTTCTTGTCCTGTGATAAAAAGACTTCTGTTTCCATCGCCAAAGCTTTCAGGGGTGCATTTTCAAGCTTTTGGCACCATTTTTGAGTGAATTGCCAAAAGTCAGATTTTTGCTGAAATTGTGACCCCGGGGCTTAGGGATTTTTTCAAAAAAATATTTTCTGCCGGTTAAGTTTTTGAGGGCTGATTTCTTGTCCTGTGATAAAAAGCCTTCTGTTTCGAGTGCCAAACCTTTCAGGAGAGCATTTTCAAGCTTTTGGCACCACTTTTGAGTGAATTGCCAAAAGTCAGATTTTTGCTGAAATTGTGACCCCGGGGCTTAGGGATTTTTTCAAAAAAATATTTTCTGCCGGTTAAGTTTTTGAGGGCTGATTTCTTGTCCTGTGATAAAAAGCCTTCTGTTTCGAGTGCCAAACCTTTCAGGAGAGCATTTTCAGGCTTTTGGCACCATTTTTGAGTGAATTGCCAAAAGTCAGATTTTTGCTGAAATTGTTCAAAAAAATATTTTCTGCCGGTTAAGTTTTTGAGGGCTGATTTCTTGTCCTGTGATAAAGAGACTTCTGTTTCCATCGCCAAAGCTTTCAGGGGAGCATTTTCAAGCTTTTGGCACCATTTCTGAGTGAATTGCCAAAAGTCAGATTTTTGCTGAAATTGTGACCCCGGGGCTTAGGGATTTTTTCAAAAAAATATTTTCTGCCGGTTAAGTTTTTGAGGGCTGATTTCTTGTCCTGTGATAAAAAGACTTCTGTTTCCATCGCCAAAGCTTTCAGGGGAGCATTTTCAAGCTTTTGGCACCATTTTTGAGTGAATTGCCAAAAGTCAGATTTTTGCTGAAATTGTGACCCCGGGGCTTGGGATTTTTTCAAAAAAATATTTTCTGCCGGTTAAGTTTTTGAGGGCTGATTTCTTGTCCTGTGATAAAAAGCCTTCTGTTTCGAGTGCCAAACCTTTCAGGAGAGCATTTTCAGGCTTTTGGCACCATTTTTGAGTGATTTGCCAAAAGTCAGATTTTTGCTGAAATTGTGACCCCGGGGCTTAGGGATTTTTTCAAAAAAATATTTTCTGCCGGTTAAGTTTTTGAGGGCTGATTTCTTGTCCTGTGATAAAAAGCCTTCTGTTTCGAGTGCCAAACCTTTCAGGAGAGCATTTTCAAGCTTTTGGCACCATTTCTGAGTGAATTGCCAAAAGTCAGATTTTTGCTGAAATTGTGACCCCGGGGCTTAGGGATTTTTTCAAAAAAATATTTTCTGCCGGTTAAGTTTTTGAGGGCTGATTTCTTGTCCTGTGATAAAAAGACTTCTGTTTCCATCGCCAAAGCTTTCAGGGGTGCATTTTCAAGCTTTTGGCACCATTTTTGAGTGAATTGCCAAAAGTCAGATTTTTGCTGAAATTGTGACCCCGGGGCTTAGGGATTTTTTCAAAAAAATATTTTCTGCCGGTTAAGTTTTTGAGGGCTGATTTCTTGTCCTGTGATAAAAAGCCTTCTGTTTCGAGTGCCAAACCTTTCAGGAGAGCATTTTCAAGCTTTTGGCACCACTTTTGAGTGAATTGCCAAAAGTCAGATTTTTGCTGAAATTGTGACCCCGGGGCTTAGGGATTTTTTCAAAAAAATATTTTCTGCCGGTTAAGTTTTTGAGGGCTGATTTCTTGTCCTGTGATAAAAAGCCTTCTGTTTCGAGTGCCAAACCTTTCAGGAGAGCATTTTCAGGCTTTTGGCACCATTTTTGAGTGATTTGCCAAAAGTCAGATTTTTGCTGAAATTGTTCAAAAAAATATTTTCTGCCGGTTAAGTTTTTGAGGGCTGATTTCTTGTCCTGTGATAAAGAGACTTCTGTTTCCATCGCCAAAGCTTTCAGGGGAGCATTTTCAAGCTTTTGGCACCATTTTTGAGTGAATTGCCAAAAGTCAGATTTTTGCTGAAATTGTGACCCCGGGGCTTAGGGATTTTTTCAAAAAAATATTTTCTGCCGGTTAAGTTTTTGAGGGCTGATTTCTTGTCCTGTGATAAAAAGCCTTCTGTTTCGAGTGCCAAACCTTTCAGGAGAGCATTTTCAAGCTTTTGGCACCACTTTTGAGTGAATTGCCAAAAGTCAGATTTTTGCTGAAATTGTGACCCCGGGGCTTAGGGATTTTTTCAAAAAAATATTTTCTGCCGGTTAAGTTTTTGAGGGCTGATTTCTTGTCCTGTGATAAAAAGCCTTCTGTTTCGAGTGCCAAACCTTTCAGGAGAGCATTTTCAGGCTTTTGGCACCATTTTTGAGTGAATTGCCAAAAGTCAGATTTTTGCTGAAATTGTTCAAAAAAATATTTTCTGCCGGTTAAGTTTTTGAGGGCTGATTTCTTGTCCTGTGATAAAGAGACTTCTGTTTCCATCGCCAAAGCTTTCAGGGGAGCATTTTCAAGCTTTTGGCAAGATTTTTGAGTGAATTGCCAAAAGTCAGATTTTTGCTGAAATTGTGACCCCGGGGCTTAGGGATTTTTTCAAAAAAATATTTTCTGCTGGTTAAGTTTTTGAGGGCTGATTTCTTGACCTGTGATCAAAAGCCTTCCGTTTCCATCGCCAAAGCTTTCAGGGGAGCATTTTCACGCTTTTGGCACCATTTTTGAGTGAATCGCCAAAAGTCAGATTTTTGCTGAAATTGTGACCCCGGGGCTTAGAGATTTTTTCAAAAAAATATTTTCTGCCGGTTAAGTTTTTGAGGACTGATTTCTTGTCCTGTGATAAAAAGTCTTCTGTTTCGAGTGCCAAACCTTTCAGGAGAGCATTTTCAAGCTTTTGGCACCATTTTTGAGTGAATTGCCAAAAGTCAGATTTTTGCTGAAATTGTGACCCCGGGGCTTAGGGATTTTTTCAAAAAAATATTTTCTGCCGGTTAAGTTTTTGAGGGCTAATTTCTTGTTCTGTGATAAAAAGACTTCTGTTTCCATCGCCAAAGCTTTCAGGGGAGCATTTTCAAGCTTTTGGCACCATTTTTGAGTGAATTGCCAAAAGTCAGATTTTTGCTGAAATTGTTCAAAAAAATATTTTCTGCCGGTTAAGTTTTTGAGGGCTGATTTCTTGTCCTGTGATAAAAAGACTTCTGTTTCCATCGCCAAAGCTTTCAGGGGAGCATTTTCAAGCTTTTGGCACCATTTTTGAGTGAATTGCCAAAAGTCAGATTTTTGCTGAAATTGTGACCCCGGGGCTTGGGATTTTTTCAAAAAAATATTTTCTGCCGGTTAAGTTTTTGAGGGCTGATTTCTTGTCCTGTGATAAAAAGCCTTCTGTTTCGAGTGCCAAACCTTTCAGGAGAGCATTTTCAGGCTTTTGGCACCATTTTTGAGTGATTTGCCAAAAGTCAGATTTTTGCTGAAATTGTTCAAAAAAATATTTTCTGCCGGTTAAGTTTTTGAGGGCTGATTTCTTGTCCTGTGATAAAGAGACTTCTGTTTCCATCGCCAAAGCTTTCAGGGGAGCATTTTCAAGCTTTTGGCACCATTTTTGAGTGAATTGCCAAAAGTCAGATTTTTGCTGAAATTGTGACCCCGGGGCTTAGGGATTTTTTCAAAAAAATATTTTCTGCCGGTTAAGTTTTTGAGGGCTGATTTCTTGTCCTGTGATAAAAAGCCTTCTGTTTCGAGTGCCAAACCTTTCAGGAGAGCATTTTCAAGCTTTTGGCACCATTTTTGAGTGAATTGCCAAAAGTCAGATTTTTGCTGATATTGTGACCCCGGGGCTTTGGGATTTTTTCAAAAAAATATTTTCTGCCGGTTAAGTTTTTGAGGGCTGATTTCTTGTCCTGTGATAAAAAGCCTTCTGTTTCGAGTGCCAAACCTTTCAGGAGAGCATTTTCAGGCTTTTGGCACCATTTTTGAGTGAATTGCCAAAAGTCAGATTTTTGCTGAAATTGTGACCCCGGGGCTTAGGGATTTTTTCAAAAAAATATTTTCTGCCGGTTAAGTTTTTGAGGGCTGATTTCTTGTCCTGTGATAAAAAGCCTTCTGTTTCGAGTGCCAAACCTTTCAGGAGAGCATTTTCAAGCTTTTGGCACCATTTCTGAGTGAATTGCCAAAAGTCAGATTTTTGCTGAAATAGTGACCCCGGGGCTTAGGGATTTTTTCAAAAAAATATTTTCTGCCGGTTAAGTTTTTGAGGGCTGATTTCTTGTCCTGTGATAAAAAGACTTCTGTTTCCATCGCCAAAGCTTTCAGGGGTGCATTTTCAAGCTTTTGGCACCATTTTTGAGTGAATTGCCAAAAGTCAGATTTTTGCTGAAATTGTGACCCCGGGGCTTAGGGATTTTTTCAAAAAAATATTTTCTGCCGGTTAAGTTTTTGAGGGCTGATTTCTTGTCCTGTGATAAAAAGCCTTCTGTTTCGAGTGCCAAACCTTTCAGGAGAGCATTTTCAAGCTTTTGGCACCACTTTTGAGTGAATTGCCAAAAGTCAGATTTTTGCTGAAATTGTGACCCCGGGGCTTAGGGATTTTTTCAAAAAAATATTTTCTGCCGGTTAAGTTTTTGAGGGCTGATTTCTTGTCCTGTGATAAAAAGCCTTCTGTTTCGAGTGCCAAACCTTTCAGGAGAGCATTTTCAGGCTTTTGGCACCATTTTTGAGTGAATTGCCAAAAGTCAGATTTTTGCTGAAATTGTTCAAAAAAATATTTTCTGCCGGTTAAGTTTTTGAGGGCTGATTTCTTGTCCTGTGATAAAGAGACTTCTGTTTCCATCGCCAAAGCTTTCAGGGGAGCATTTTCAAGCTTTTGGCACCATTTCTGAGTGAATTGCCAAAAGTCAGATTTTTGCTGAAATTGTGACCCCGGGGCTTAGGGATTTTTTCAAAAAAATATTTTCTGCCGGTTAAGTTTTTGAGGGCTGATTTCTTGTCCTGTGATAAAAAGACTTCTGTTTCCATCGCCAAAGCTTTCAGGGGAGCATTTTCAAGCTTTTGGCACCATTTTTGAGTGAATTGCCAAAAGTCAGATTTTTGCTGAAATTGTGACCCCGGGGCTTGGGATTTTTTCAAAAAAATATTTTCTGCCGGTTAAGTTTTTGAGGGCTGATTTCTTGTCCTGTGATAAAAAGCCTTCTGTTTCGAGTGCCAAACCTTTCAGGAGAGCATTTTCAGGCTTTTGGCACCATTTTTGAGTGATTTGCCAAAAGTCAGATTTTTGCTGAAATTGTGACCCCGGGGCTTAGGGATTTTTTCAAAAAAATATTTTCTGCCGGTTAAGTTTTTGAGGGCTGATTTCTTGTCCTGTGATAAAAAGCCTTCTGTTTCGAGTGCCAAACCTTTCAGGAGAGCATTTTCAAGCTTTTGGCACCATTTCTGAGTGAATTGCCAAAAGTCAGATTTTTGCTGAAATTGTGACCCCGGGGCTTAGGGATTTTTTCAAAAAAATATTTTCTGCCGGTTAAGTTTTTGAGGGCTGATTTCTTGTCCTGTGATAAAAAGACTTCTGTTTCCATCGCCAAAGCTTTCAGGGGTGCATTTTCAAGCTTTTGGCACCATTTTTGAGTGAATTGCCAAAAGTCAGATTTTTGCTGAAATTGTGACCCCGGGGCTTAGGGATTTTTTCAAAAAAATATTTTCTGCCGGTTAAGTTTTTGAGGGCTGATTTCTTGTCCTGTGATAAAAAGCCTTCTGTTTCGAGTGCCAAACCTTTCAGGAGAGCATTTTCAAGCTTTTGGCACCACTTTTGAGTGAATTGCCAAAAGTCAGATTTTTGCTGAAATTGTGACCCCGGGGCTTAGGGATTTTTTCAAAAAAATATTTTCTGCCGGTTAAGTTTTTGAGGGCTGATTTCTTGTCCTGTGATAAAAAGCCTTCTGTTTCGAGTGCCAAACCTTTCAGGAGAGCATTTTCAGGCTTTTGGCACCATTTTTGAGTGATTTGCCAAAAGTCAGATTTTTGCTGAAATTGTTCAAAAAAATATTTTCTGCCGGTTAAGTTTTTGAGGGCTGATTTCTTGTCCTGTGATAAAGAGACTTCTGTTTCCATCGCCAAAGCTTTCAGGGGAGCATTTTCAAGCTTTTGGCACCATTTCTGAGTGAATTGCCAAAAGTCAGATTTTTGCTGAAATTGTGACCCTGGGGCTTAGGGATTTTTTCAAAAAAATATTTTCTGCCGGTTAAGTTTTTGAGGGCTGATTTCTTGTCCTGTGATAAAAAGACTTCTGTTTCCATCGCCAAAGCTTTCAGGGGAGCATTTTCAAGCTTTTGGCACCATTTTTGAGTGAATTGCCAAAAGTCAGATTTTTGCTGAAATTGTGACCCCGGGGCTTGGGATTTTTTCAAAAAAATATTTTCTGCCGGTTAAGTTTTTGAGGGCTGATTTCTTGTCCTGTGATAAAAAGCCTTCTGTTTCGAGTGCCAAACCTTTCAGGAGAGCATTTTCAGGCTTTTGGCACCATTTTTGAGTGATTTGCCAAAAGTCAGATTTTTGCTGAAATTGTGACCCCGGGGCTTAGGGATTTTTTCAAAAAAATATTTTCTGCCGGTTAAGTTTTTGAGGGCTGATTTCTTGTCCTGTGATAAAAAGCCTTCTGTTTCGAGTGCCAAACCTTTCAGGAGAGCATTTTCAAGCTTTTGGCACCATTTCTGAGTGAATTGCCAAAAGTCAGATTTTTGCTGAAATTGTGACCCCGGGGCTTAGGGATTTTTTCAAAAAAATATTTTCTGCCGGTTAAGTTTTTGAGGGCTGATTTCTTGTCCTGTGATAAAAAGACTTCTGTTTCCATCGCCAAAGCTTTCAGGGGTGCATTTTCAAGCTTTTGGCACCATTTTTGAGTGAATTGCCAAAAGTCAGATTTTTGCTGAAATTGTGACCCCGGGGCTTAGGGATTTTTTCAAAAAAATATTTTCTGCCGGTTAAGTTTTTGAGGGCTGATTTCTTGTCCTGTGATAAAAAGCCTTCTGTTTCGAGTGCCAAACCTTTCAGGAGAGCATTTTCAAGCTTTTGGCACCACTTTTGAGTGAATTGCCAAAAGTCAGATTTTTGCTGAAATTGTGACCCCGGGGCTTAGGGATTTTTTCAAAAAAATATTTTCTGCCGGTTAAGTTTTTGAGGGCTGATTTCTTGTCCTGTGATAAAAAGCCTTCTGTTTCGAGTGCCAAACCTTTCAGGAGAGCATTTTCAGGCTTTTGGCACCATTTTTGAGTGATTTGCCAAAAGTCAGATTTTTGCTGAAATTGTTCAAAAAAATATTTTCTGCCGGTTAAGTTTTTGAGGGCTGATTTCTTGTCCTGTGATAAAGAGACTTCTGTTTCCATCGCCAAAGCTTTCAGGGGAGCATTTTCAAGCTTTTGGCACCATTTTTGAGTGAATTGCCAAAAGTCAGATTTTTGCTGAAATTGTGACCCCGGGGCTTAGGGATTTTTTCAAAAAAATATTTTCTGCCGGTTAAGTTTTTGAGGGCTGATTTCTTGTCCTGTGATAAAAAGCCTTCTGTTTCGAGTGCCAAACCTTTCAGGAGAGCATTTTCAAGCTTTTGGCACCACTTTTGAGTGAATTGCCAAAAGTCAGATTTTTGCTGAAATTGTGACCCCGGGGCTTAGGGATTTTTTCAAAAAAATATTTTCTGCCGGTTAAGTTTTTGAGGGCTGATTTCTTGTCCTGTGATAAAAAGCCTTCTGTTTCGAGTGCCAAACCTTTCAGGAGAGCATTTTCAGGCTTTTGGCACCATTTTTGAGTGAATTGCCAAAAGTCAGATTTTTGCTGAAATTGTTCAAAAAAATATTTTCTGCCGGTTAAGTTTTTGAGGGCTGATTTCTTGTCCTGTGATAAAGAGACTTCTGTTTCCATCGCCAAAGCTTTCAGGGGAGCATTTTCAAGCTTTTGGCACCATTTTTGAGTGAATTGCCAAAAGTCAGATTTTTGCTGAAATTGTGACCCCGGGGCTTAGGGATTTTTTCAAAAAAATATTTTCTGCTGGTTAAGTTTTTGAGGGCTGATTTCTTGACCTGTGATCAAAAGCCTTCCGTTTCCATCGCCAAAGCTTTCAGGGGAGCATTTTCACGCTTTTGGCACCATTTTTGAGTGAATTGCCAAAAGTCAGATTTTTGCTGAAATTGTGACCCCGGGGCTTAGAGATTTTTTCAAAAAAATATTTTCTGCCGGTTAAGTTTTTGAGGACTGATTTCTTGTCCTGTGATAAAAAGTCTTCTGTTTCGAGTGCCAAACCTTTCAGGAGAGCATTTTCAAGCTTTTGGCACCATTTTTGAGTGAATTGCCAAAAGTCAGATTTTTGCTGAAATTGTGACCCCGGGGCTTGGGATTTTTTCAAAAAAATATTTTCTGCCGGTTAAGTTTTTGAGGGCTGATTTCTTGTCCTGTGATAAAAAGCCTTCTGTTTCGAGTGCCAAACCTTTCAGGAGAGCATTTTCAGGCTTTTGGCACCATTTTTGAGTGATTTGCCAAAAGTCAGATTTTTGCTGAAATTGTTCAAAAAAATATTTTCTGCCGGTTAAGTTTTTGAGGGCTGATTTCTTGTCCTGTGATAAAGAGACTTCTGTTTCCATCGCCAAAGCTTTCAGGGGAGCATTTTCAAGCTTTTGGCACCATTTCTGAGTGAATTGCCAAAAGTCAGATTTTTGCTGAAATTGTGACCCTGGGGCTTAGGGATTTTTTCAAAAAAATATTTTCTGCCGGTTAAGTTTTTGAGGGCTGATTTCTTGTCCTGTGATAAAAAGACTTCTGTTTCCATCGCCAAAGCTTTCAGGGGAGCATTTTCAAGCTTTTGGCACCATTTTTGAGTGAATTGCCAAAAGTCAGATTTTTGCTGAAATTGTGACCCCGGGGCTTGGGATTTTTTCAAAAAAATATTTTCTGCCGGTTAAGTTTTTGAGGGCTGATTTCTTGTCCTGTGATAAAAAGCCTTCTGTTTCGAGTGCCAAACCTTTCAGGAGAGCATTTTCAGGCTTTTGGCACCATTTTTGAGTGATTTGCCAAAAGTCAGATTTTTGCTGAAATTGTGACCCCGGGGCTTAGGGATTTTTTCAAAAAAATATTTTCTGCCGGTTAAGTTTTTGAGGGCTGATTTCTTGTCCTGTGATAAAAAGCCTTCTGTTTCGAGTGCCAAACCTTTCAGGAGAGCATTTTCAAGCTTTTGGCACCATTTCTGAGTGAATTGCCAAAAGTCAGATTTTTGCTGAAATTGTGACCCCGGGGCTTAGGGATTTTTTCAAAAAAATATTTTCTGCCGGTTAAGTTTTTGAGGGCTGATTTCTTGTCCTGTGATAAAAAGACTTCTGTTTCCATCGCCAAAGCTTTCAGGGGTGCATTTTCAAGCTTTTGGCACCATTTTTGAGTGAATTGCCAAAAGTCAGATTTTTGCTGAAATTGTGACCCCGGGGCTTAGGGATTTTTTCAAAAAAATATTTTCTGCCGGTTAAGTTTTTGAGGGCTGATTTCTTGTCCTGTGATAAAAAGCCTTCTGTTTCGAGTGCCAAACCTTTCAGGAGAGCATTTTCAAGCTTTTGGCACCACTTTTGAGTGAATTGCCAAAAGTCAGATTTTTGCTGAAATTGTGACCCCGGGGCTTAGGGATTTTTTCAAAAAAATATTTTCTGCCGGTTAAGTTTTTGAGGGCTGATTTCTTGTCCTGTGATAAAAAGCCTTCTGTTTCGAGTGCCAAACCTTTCAGGAGAGCATTTTCAGGCTTTTGGCACCATTTTTGAGTGATTTGCCAAAAGTCAGATTTTTGCTGAAATTGTTCAAAAAAATATTTTCTGCCGGTTAAGTTTTTGAGGGCTGATTTCTTGTCCTGTGATAAAGAGACTTCTGTTTCCATCGCCAAAGCTTTCAGGGGAGCATTTTCAAGCTTTTGGCACCATTTTTGAGTGAATTGCCAAAAGTCAGATTTTTGCTGAAATTGTGACCCCGGGGCTTAGGGATTTTTTCAAAAAAATATTTTCTGCCGGTTAAGTTTTTGAGGGCTGATTTCTTGTCCTGTGATAAAAAGCCTTCTGTTTCGAGTGCCAAACCTTTCAGGAGAGCATTTTCAAGCTTTTGGCACCACTTTTGAGTGAATTGCCAAAAGTCAGATTTTTGCTGAAATTGTGACCCCGGGGCTTAGGGATTTTTTCAAAAAAATATTTTCTGCCGGTTAAGTTTTTGAGGGCTGATTTCTTGTCCTGTGATAAAAAGCCTTCTGTTTCGAGTGCCAAACCTTTCAGGAGAGCATTTTCAGGCTTTTGGCACCATTTTTGAGTGAATTGCCAAAAGTCAGATTTTTGCTGAAATTGTTCAAAAAAATATTTTCTGCCGGTTAAGTTTTTGAGGGCTGATTTCTTGTCCTGTGATAAAGAGACTTCTGTTTCCATCGCCAAAGCTTTCAGGGGAGCATTTTCAAGCTTTTGGCACCATTTTTGAGTGAATTGCCAAAAGTCAGATTTTTGCTGAAATTGTGACCCCGGGGCTTAGGGATTTTTTCAAAAAAATATTTTCTGCTGGTTAAGTTTTTGAGGGCTGATTTCTTGACCTGTGATCAAAAGCCTTCCGTTTCCATCGCCAAAGCTTTCAGGGGAGCATTTTCACGCTTTTGGCACCATTTTTGAGTGAATTGCCAAAAGTCAGATTTTTGCTGAAATTGTGACCCCGGGGCTTAGAGATTTTTTCAAAAAAATATTTTCTGCCGGTTAAGTTTTTGAGGACTGATTTCTTGTCCTGTGATAAAAAGTCTTCTGTTTCGAGTGCCAAACCTTTCAGGAGAGCATTTTCAAGCTTTTGGCACCATTTTTGAGTGAATTGCCAAAAGTCAGATTTTTGCTGAAATTGTGACCCCGGGGCTTAGGGATTTTTTCAAAAAAATATTTTCTGCCGGTTAAGTTTTTGAGGGCTAATTTCTTGTTCTGTGATAAAAAGACTTCTGTTTCCATCGCCAAAGCTTTCAGGAGAGCATTTTCAAGCTTTTGGCACCATTTTTGAGTGAATTGCCAAAAGTCAGATTTTTGCTGAAATTGTTCAAAAAAATATTTTCTGCCGGTTAAGTTTTTGAGGGCTGATTTCTTGTCCTGTGATAAAAAGACTTCTGTTTCCATCGCCAAAACTTTCAGGGGAGCATTTTCAAGCTTTTCGCACCATTTTTGAGTGAATTGCCAAAAGTCAGATTTTTGCTGAAATTGTTCAAAAAAATATTTTCTGCCGGTTAAGTTTTTGAGGGCTGTTTTCTTGTCCTGTGATAAAAAGACTTCTGTTTCCATCGCCAAAGCTTTCAGGGGAGCATTTTCAAGCTTTTCGCACCATTTTTGAGTGAATTGCCAAAAGTCAGATTTTTGCTGAAATTGTGACCCCGGGGCTTAGGGATTTTTTCAAAAAAATATTTTCTGCCGGTTAAGTTTTTGAGGGCTGATTTCTTGTCCTGTGATAAAAAGTCTTCTGTTTCGAGTGCCAAACCTTTCAGGAGAGCATTTTCAAGCTTTTGGCACCATTTGTGAGTGAATTGCCAAAAGTCAGATTTTTGCTGAAATTGTGACCCCGGGGCTTAGGGGTTTTTTCAAAAAAATATTTTCTGCCGGTTAAGTTTTTGAGGGCTGATTTCTTGTCCTGTGATAAAAAGTCTTCTGTTTCCATCGCCAAAGCTTTCAGGGGTGCATTTTCAAGCTTTTGGCACCATTTTTGAGTGAATTGCCAAAAGTCAGATTTTTGCTGAAATTGTGACCCCGGGTCTTAGGGATTTTTTCAAAAAAATATTTTCTACCGGTTAAGTTTTTGAGGGCTGATTTCTTGTCCTGTGATAAAAAGCCTTCTGTTTCGAGTGCCAAACCTTTCAGGAGAGCATTTTCAGGCTTTTGGCACCATTTTTGAGTGAATTGCCAAAAGTCAGATTTTTGCTGAAATTGTTCAAAAAAATATTTTCTGCCGGTTAAGTTTTTGAGGGCTGATTTCTTGTCCTGTGATAAAGAGACTTCTGTTTCCATCGCCAAAGCTTTCAGGGGAGCATTTTCAAGCTTTTGGCACCATTTTTGAGTGAATTGCCAAAAGTCAGATTTTTGCTGAAATTGTGACCCCGGGGCTTAGGGATTTTATGAAAAAAAATATTTTCTGCCGGTTAAGTTTTTGAGGGCTGATTTCTTGTCCTGTGATAAAAAGCCTTCTGTTTCGAGTGCCAAACCTTTCAGGAGAGCATTTTCAGGCTTTTGGCACCATTTTTGAGTGAATTGCCAAAAGTCAGATTTTTGCTGAAATTGTGACCCCGGGGCTTAGGGATTTTTTCAAAAAAATATTTTCTGCCGGTTAAGTTTTTGAGGGCTGATTTCTTGTCCTGTGATAAAAAGCCTTCTGTTTCGAGTGCCAAACCTTTCAGGAGAGCATTTTCAAGCTTTTGGCACCATTTTTGAGTGAATTGCCAAAAGTCAGATTTTTGCTGAAATTGTGACCCCGGGGCTTAGGGATTTTTTCAAAAAAATATTTTCTGCCGCCGGTTAAGTTTTTGAGGGCTGATTTCTTGTCCTGTGATAAAAAGCCTTCTGTTTCGAGTGCCAAACCATTCAGGAGAGCATTTTCAAGCTTTTGGCACCATTTTTGAGTGAATTGCCAAAAGTCAGATTTTTGCTGAAATTGTGACCCCGGGGCTTAGGGATTTTTTCAAAAAAATATTTTCTGCCGGTTAAGTTTTTGAGGGCTGATTTCTTGTCCTGTGATAAAAAGCCTTCTGTTTCGAGTGCCATACCTTTCAGGAGAGCATTTTCAGGCTTTTGGCACCATTTTTGAGTGAATTGCCAAAAGTCAGATTTTTCCTGAAATTGTGACCCCGGGGCTTAGGGATTTTTTCAAAAAAATATTTTCTGCCGGTTACGTTTTTGAGGGCTGATTTCTTGTCCTGTGATAAAAAGCCTTCTGTTTCCATCGCCAAAGCTTACAGGGCAGCATTTTCAAGCTTTTGGCACCATTTTTGAGTGAATTGCCAAAAGTCAGATTTTTGCTGAAATTGTGACCCCGGGGCTTAGGGATTTTATGAAAAAAAATATTTTCTGCCGGTTAAGTTTTTGAGGGCTGATTTCTTGTCCTGTGATAAAAAGCCTTCTGTTTCGAGTGCCAAACCTTTCAGGAGAGCATTTTCAGGCTTTTGGCACCATTTTTGAGTGAATTGCCAAAAGTCAGATTTTTGCTGAAATTGTTCAAAAAAATATTTTCTGCCGGTTAAGTTTTTGAGGGCTGTTTTCTTGTCCTGTGATAAAAAGACTTCTGTTTCCATCGCCACAGCTTTCAGGGGAGCATTTTCAAGCTTTTGGCACCATTTTTGAGTGAATTGCCAAAAGTCAGATTTTTGCTGAAATTGTGACCCCGGGGATAAGGGATTTTTTCAAAAAAATATTTTCTGCCGGTTAAGTTTTTGAGGGCTGATTTCTTGTCCTGTGATAAAAAGCCTTCTGTTTCGAGTGCCAAACCTTTCAGGAGAGCATTTTCAAGCTTTTGGCACCATTTTTGAGTGAATTGCCAAAAGTCAGATTTTTGCTGAAATTGTGACCCCGGGGCTTAGGGATTTTTTCAAAAAAATATTTTCTGCCGCCGGTTAAGTTTTTGAGGGCTGATTTCTTGTCCTGTGATAAAAAGCCTTCTGTTTCGAGTGCCAAACCATTCAGGAGAGCATTTTCAAGCTTTTGGCACCATTTTTGAGTGAATTGCCAAAAGTCAGATTTTTGCTGAAATTGTTCAAAAAAATATTTTCTGCCGGTTAAGTTTTTGAGGGCTGATTTCTTGTCCTGTGATAAAAAGACTTCTGTTTCCATCGCCAAAACTTTCAGGGGAGCATTTTCAAGCTTTTGGCACCATTTTTGAGTGAATTGCCAAAAGTCAGATTTTTGCTGAAATTGTTCAAAAAAATATTTTCTGCCGGTTAAGTTTTTGAGGGCTGTTTTCTTGTCCTGTGATAAAAAGACTTCTGTTTCCATCGCCAAAGCTTTCAGGGGTGCATTTTCAAGCTTTTGGCACCATTTTTGAGTGAATTGCCAAAAGTCAGATTTTTGCTGAAATTGTGACCCCGGGGCTTAGGGATTTTTTCAAAAAAATATTTTCTGCCGGTTAAGTTTTTGAGGGCTGATTTCTTGTCCTGTGATAAAAAGCCTTCTGTTTCGAGTGCCAAACCTTTCAGGAGAGCATTTTCAGGCTTTTGGCACCATTTTTGAGTGAATTGCCAAAAGTCAGATTTTTGCTGAAATTGTGACCCCGGGGCTTAGGGATTTTTTCAAAAAAATATTTTCTGCCGGTTAAGTTTTTGAGGGCTGATTTCTTGTCCTGTGATAAAAAGCCTTCTGTTTCGAGTGCCAAACCTTTCAGGAGAGCATTTTCAGGCTTTTGGCACCATTTTTGAGTGATTTGCCAAAAGTCAGATTTTTGCTGAAATTGTGACCCCGGGGCTTAGGGATTTTTTCAAAAAAATATTTTCTGCCGGTTAAATTTTTGAGGGCTGATTTCTTGTCCTGTGATAAAAAGCCTTCTGTTTCGAGTGCCATACCTTTCATGAGAGCATTTTCAGGCTTTTGGCACCATTTTTGAGTGAATTGCCAAAAGTCAGATTTTTGCTGAAATTGTGACCCCGGGGCTTAGGGATTTTTTCAAAAAAATATTTTCTGCCGGTTACGTTTTTGAGGGCTGATTTCTTGTCCTGTGATAAAAAGCCTTCTGTTTCCATCGCCAAAGCTTACAGGGCAGCATTTTCAAGCTTTTGGCACCATTTTTGAGTGAATTGCCAAAAGTCAGATTTTTGCTGAAATTGTGACCCCGGGGTTAGAGATTTTATGAAAAAAAATATTTTCTGCCAGTTAAGTTTTTGAGGGCTGATTTCTTGTCCTGTGATAAAAAGCCTTCTGTTTCGAGTGCCAAACCTTTCAGGAGAGCATTTTCAAGCTTTTGGCACCACTTTTGAGTGAATTGCCAAAAGTCAGATTTTTCCTGAAATTGTGACCCCGGGGCTTAGGGATTTTTTCAAAAAAATATTTTCTGCCGGTTAAGTTTTTGAGGGCTGGTTTCTTGTCCTGTGATAAAAAGACTTCTTTTTCCATCGCCAAAGCTTTCAGGGGAGCATTTTCAGGCTTTTGGCACCATTTTTGAGTGAATTGCCAAAAGTCAGATTTTTGCTGAAATTGTGACCCCGGGGCTTAGGGATTTTTTCAAAAAAATATTTTCTGCCGGTTAAGTTTTTGAGGGCTGATTTCTTGTCCTGTGATAAAAAGCCTTCTGTTTCGAGTGCCATACCTTTCAGGAGAGCATTTTCAAGCTTTTGGCACCATTTTTGAGTGAATTGCCAAAAGTCAGATTTTTGCTGAAATTGTGACCCCGGGGCTTAGGGATTTTTTCAAAAAAATATTTTCTGCCGCCGGTTAAGTTTTTGAGGGCTGATTTCTTGTCCTGTGATAAAAAGCCTTCTGTTTCGAGTGCCAAACCATTCAGGAGAGCATTTTCAAGCTTTTGGCACCATTTTTGAGTGAATTGCCAAAAGTCAGATTTTTGCTGAAATTGTGACCCCGGGGCTTAGGGATTTTTTCAAAAAAATATTTTCTGCCGGTTAAGTTTTTGAGGGCTGATTTCTTGTCCTGTGATAAAAAGCCTTCTGTTTCGAGTGCCATACCTTTCAGGAGAGCATTTTCAGGCTTTTGGCACCATTTTTGAGTGAATTGCCAAAAGTCAGATTTTTCCTGAAATTGTGACGCCGGGGCTTAGGGATTTTTTCAAAAAAATATTTTCTGCCGGTTACGTTTTTGAGGGCTGATTTCTTGTCCTGTGATAAAAAGCCTTCTGTTTCCATCGCCAAAGCTTACAGGGCAGCATTTTCAAGCTTTTGGCACCATTTTTGAGTGAATTGCCAAAAGTCAGATTTTTGCTGAAATTGTGACCCCGGGGCTTAGGGATTTTATGAAAAAAAATATTTTCTGCCGGTTAAGTTTTTGAGGGCTGATTTCTTGTCCTGTGATAAAAAGCCTTCTGTTTCGAGTGCCAAACCTTTCAGGAGAGCATTTTCAGGCTTTTGGCACCATTTTTGAGTGAATTGCCAAAAGTCAGATTTTTGCTGAAATTGTGACCCCGGGGCTTAGGGATTTTTTCAAAAAAATATTTTCTGCTGGTTACGTTTTTGAGGGCTGATTTCTTGTCCTGTGATAAAAAGCCTTCTGTTTCCATCGCCAAAGCTTACAGGGCAGCATTTTCAAGCTTTTGGCACCATTTTTGAGTGAATTGCCAAAAGTCAGATTTTTGCTGAAATTGTGACCCCGGGGCTTAGGGATTTTATGAAAAAAAATATTTTCTGCCGGTTAAGTTTTTGAGGGCTGATTTCTTGTCCTGTGATAAAAAGCCTTCTGTTTCGAGTGCCAAACCTTTCAGGAGAGCATTTTCAGGCTTTTGGCACCATTTTTGAGTGAATTGCCAAAAGTCAGATTTTTGCTGAAATTGTTCAAAAAAATATTTTCTGCCGGTTAAGTTTTTGAGGGCTGTTTTCTTGTCCTGTGATAAAAAGACTTCTGTTTCCATCGCCACAGCTTTCAGGGGAGCATTTTCAAGCTTTTGGCACCATTTTTGAGTGAATTGCCAAAAGTCAGATTTTTGCTGAAATTGTGACCCCGGGGATAAGGGATTTTTTCAAAAAAATATTTTCTGCCGGTTAAGTTTTTGAGGGCTGATTTCTTGTCCTGTGATAAAAAGCCTTCTGTTTCGAGTGCCAAACCTTTCAGGAGAGCATTTTCAAGCTTTTGGCACCATTTTTGAGTGAATTGCCAAAAGTCAGATTTTTGCTGAAATTGTGACCCCGGGGCTTAGGGATTTTTTCAAAAAAATATTTTCTGCCGCCGGTTAAGTTTTTGAGGGCTGATTTCTTGTCCTGTGATAAAAAGCCTTCTGTTTCGAGTGCCAAACCATTCAGGAGAGCATTTTCAAGCTTTTGGCACCATTTTTGAGTGAATTGCCAAAAGTCAGATTTTTCTGAAATTGTTCAAAAAAATATTTTCTGCCGGTTAAGTTTTTGAGGGCTGATTTCTTGTCCTGTGATAAAAAGACTTCTGTTTCCATCGCCAAAACTTTCAGGGGAGCATTTTCAAGCTTTTGGCACCATTTTTGAGTGAATTGCCAAAAGTCAGATTTTTGCTGAAATTGTTCAAAAAAATATTTTCTGCCGGTTAAGTTTTTGAGGGCTGTTTTCTTGTCCTGTGATAAAAAGACTTCTGTTTCCATCGCCAAAGCTTTCAGGGGTGCATTTTCAAGCTTTTGGCACCATTTTTGAGTGAATTGCCAAAAGTCAGATTTTTGCTGAAATTGTGACCCCGGGGCTTAGGGATTTTTTCAAAAAAATATTTTCTGCCGGTTAAGTTTTTGAGGGCTGATTTCTTGTCCTGTGATAAAAAGCCTTCTGTTTCGAGTGCCAAACCTTTCAGGAGAGCATTTTCAGGCTTTTGGCACCATTTTTGAGTGAATTGCCAAAAGTCAGATTTTTGCTGAAATTGTGACCCCGGGGCTTAGGGATTTTTTCAAAAAAATATTTTCTGCCGGTTAAGTTTTTGAGGGCTGATTTCTTGTCCTGTGATAAAAAGCCTTCTGTTTCGAGTGCCAAACCTTTCAGGAGAGCATTTTCAGGCTTTTGGCACCATTTTTGAGTGATTTGCCAAAAGTCAGATTTTTGCTGAAATTGTGACCCCGGGGCTTAGGGATTTTTTCAAAAAAATATTTTCTGCCGGTTAAATTTTTGAGGGCTGATTTCTTGTCCTGTGATAAAAAGCCTTCTGTTTCGAGTGCCATACCTTTCATGAGAGCATTTTCAGGCTTTTGGCACCATTTTTGAGTGAATTGCCAAAAGTCAGATTTTTGCTGAAATTGTGACCCCGGGGCTTAGGGATTTTTTCAAAAAAATATTTTCTGCCGGTTACGTTTTTGAGGGCTGATTTCTTGTCCTGTGATAAAAAGCCTTCTGTTTCCATCGCCAAAGCTTACAGGGCAGCATTTTCAAGCTTTTGGCACCATTTTTGAGTGAATTGCCAAAAGTCAGATTTTTGCTGAAATTGTGACCCCGGGGTTAGAGATTTTATGAAAAAAAATATTTTCTGCCAGTTAAGTTTTTGAGGGCTGATTTCTTGTCCTGTGATAAAAAGCCTTCTGTTTCGAGTGCCAAACCTTTCAGGAGAGCATTTTCAAGCTTTTGGCACCACTTTTGAGTGAATTGCCAAAAGTCAGATTTTTCCTGAAATTGTGACCCCGGGGCTTAGGGATTTTTTCAAAAAAATATTTTCTGCCGGTTAAGTTTTTGAGGGCTGGTTTCTTGTCCTGTGATAAAAAGACTTCTTTTTCCATCGCCAAAGCTTTCAGGGGAGCATTTTCAGGCTTTTGGCACCATTTTTGAGTGAATTGCCAAAAGTCAGATTTTTGCTGAAATTGTGACCCCGGGGCTTAGGGATTTTTTCAAAAAAATATTTTCTGCCGGTTAAGTTTTTGAGGGCTGATTTCTTGTCCTGTGATAAAAAGCCTTCTGTTTCGAGTGCCATACCTTTCAGGAGAGCATTTTCAGGCTTTTGGCACCATTTTTGAGTGAATTGCCAAAAGTCAGATTTTTCCTGAAATTGTGACCCCGGGGCTTAGGGATTTTTTCAAAAAAATATTTTCTGCCGGTTACGTTTTTGAGGGCTGATTTCTTGTCCTGTGATAAAAAGCCTTCTGTTTCCATCGCCAAAGCTTACAGGGCAGCATTTTCAAGCTTTTGGCACCATTTTTGAGTGAATTGCCAAAAGTCAGATTTTTGCTGAAATTGTGACCCCGGGGCTTAGGGATTTTATGAAAAAAAATATTTTCTGCCGGTTAAGTTTTTGAGGGCTGATTTCTTGTCCTGTGATAAAAAGCCTTCTGTTTCGAGTGCCAAACCTTTCAGGAGAGCATTTTCAGGCTTTTGGCACCATTTTTGAGTGAATTGCCAAAAGTCAGATTTTTGCTGAAATTGTGACCCCGGGGCTTAGGGATTTTTTCAAAAAAATATTTTCTGCTGGTTACGTTTTTGAGGGCTGATTTCTTGTCCTGTGATAAAAAGCCTTCTGTTTCCATCGCCAAAGCTTACAGGGCAGCATTTTCAAGCTTTTGGCACCATTTTTGAGTGAATTGCCAAAAGTCAGATTTTTGCTGAAATTGTGACCCCGGGGCTTTGGGATTTTATGAAAAAAAATATTTTCTGCCGGTTAAGTTTTTGAGGGCTGATTTCTTGTCCTGTGATAAAAAGCCTTCTGTTTCGAGTGCCAAACCTTTCAGGAGAGCATTTTCAGGCTTTTGGCACCATTTTTGAGTGAATTGCCAAAAGTCAGATTTTTGCTGAAATTGTGACCCCGGGTCTTAGGGATTTTTTCAAAAAAATATTTTCTGCTGGTTAAGTTTTTGAGGGCTGATTTCTTGTCCTGTGATAAAAAGACTTCTGTTTCGAGTGCCAAACCTTTCAGGAGAGCATTTTCAGGCTTTTGGCACCATTTTTGAGTGAATTGCCAAAAGTCAGATTTTTGCTGAAATTGTGACCCCGGGGCTTAGGGATTTTTTCAAAAAAATATTTTCTGCCGGTTAAGTTTTTGAGGGCTGACTTCTTGTCCTGTGATAAAAAGCCTTCTGTTTCGAGTGCCAAACCTTTCAGGAGAGCATTTTCAGGCTTTTGGCACCATTTTTGAGTGAATTGCCAAAAGTCAGATTTTTGCTGAAATTGTGACCCCGGGGCTTAGGGATTTTTTCAAAAAAATATTTTCTGCCGGTTAAGTTTTTGAGGGCTGATTTCTTGTCCTGTGATAAAAAGCCTTCTGTTTCGAGTGCCAAACCTTTCAGGAGAGCATTTTCAGGCTTTTGGCACCATTTTTGAGTGATTTGCCAAAAGTCAGATTTTTGCTGAAATTGTGACCCCGGGGCTTAGGGATTTTTTCAAAAAAATATTTTCTGCCGGTTAAATTTTTGAGGGCTGATTTCTTGTCCTGTGATAAAAAGCCTTCTGTTTCGAGTGCCATACCTTTCATGAGAGCATTTTCAGGCTTTTGGCACCATTTTTGAGTGAATTGCCAAAAGTCAGATTTTTGCTGAAATTGTGACCCCGGGGCTTAGGGATTTTTTCAAAAAAATATTTTCTGCCGGTTACGTTTTTGAGGGCTGATTTCTTGTCCTGTGATAAAAAGCCTTCTGTTTCCATCGCCAAAGCTTACAGGGCAGCATTTTCAAGCTTTTGGCACCATTTTTGAGTGAATTGCCAAAAGTCAGATTTTTGCTGAAATTGTGACCCCGGGGTTAGAGATTTTATGAAAAAAAATATTTTCTGCCAGTTAAGTTTTTGAGGGCTGATTTCTTGTCCTGTGATAAAAAGCCTTCTGTTTCGAGTGCCAAACCTTTCAGGAGAGCATTTTCAAGCTTTTGGCACCACTTTTGAGTGAATTGCCAAAAGTCAGATTTTTCCTGAAATTGTGACCCCGGGGCTTAGGGATTTTTTCAAAAAAATATTTTCTGCCGGTTAAGTTTTTGAGGGCTGATTTCTTGTCCTGTGATAAAAAGACTTCTTTTTCCATCGCCAAAGCTTTCAGGGGAGCATTTTCAGGCTTTTGGCACCATTTTTGAGTGAATTGCCAAAAGTCAGATTTTTGCTGAAATTGTGACCCCGGGGCTTAGGGATTTTTTCAAAAAAATATTTTCTGCCGGTTAAGTTTTTGAGGGCTGATTTCTTGTCCTGTGATAAAAAGCCTTCTGTTTCGAGTGCCATACCTTTCAGGAGAGCATTTTCAGGCTTTTGGCACCATTTTTGAGTGAATTGCCAAAAGTCAGATTTTTCCTGAAATTGTGACCCCGGGGCTTAGGGATTTTTTCAAAAAAATATTTTCTGCCGGTTACGTTTTTGAGGGCTGATTTCTTGTCCTGTGATAAAAAGCCTTCTGTTTCCATCGCCAAAGCTTACAGGGCAGCATTTTCAAGCTTTTGGCACCATTTTTGAGTGAATTGCCAAAAGTCAGATTTTTGCTGAAATTGTGACCCCGGGGCTTAGGGATTTTATGAAAAAAAATATTTTCTGCCGGTTAAGTTTTTGAGGGCTGATTTCTTGTCCTGTGATAAAAAGCCTTCTGTTTCGAGTGCCAAACCTTTCAGGAGAGCATTTTCAGGCTTTTGGCACCATTTTTGAGTGAATTGCCAAAAGTCAGATTTTTGCTGAAATTGTGACCCCGGGGCTTAGGGATTTTTTCAAAAAAATATTTTCTGCTGGTTACGTTTTTGAGGGCTGATTTCTTGTCCTGTGATAAAAAGCCTTCTGTTTCCATCGCCAAAGCTTACAGGGCAGCATTTTCAAGCTTTTGGCACCATTTTTGAGTGAATTGCCAAAAGTCAGATTTTTGCTGAAATTGTGACCCCGGGGCTTAGGGATTTTATGAAAAAAAATATTTTCTGCCGGTTAAGTTTTTGAGGGCTGATTTCTTGTCCTGTGATAAAAAGCCTTCTGTTTCGAGTGCCAAACCTTTCAGGAGAGCATTTTCAGGCTTTTGGCACCATTTTTGAGTGAATTGCCAAAAGTCAGATTTTTGCTGAAATTGTGACCCCGGGTCTTAGGGATTTTTTCAAAAAAATATTTTCTGCTGGTTAAGTTTTTGAGGGCTGATTTCTTGTCCTGTGATAAAAAGACTTCTGTTTCGAGTGCCAAACCTTTCAGGAGAGCATTTTCAGGCTTTTGGCACCATTTTTGAGTGAATTGCCAAAAGTCAGATTTTTGCTGAAATTGTTCAAAAAAATATTTTCTGCCGGTTAAGTTTTTGAGGGCTGTTTTCTTGTCCTGTGATAAAAAGACTTCTGTTTCCATCGCCACAGCTTTCAGGGGAGCATTTTCAAGCTTTTGGCACCATTTTTGAGTGAATTGCCAAAAGTCAGATTTTTGCTGAAATTGTGACCCCGGGGCTTAGGGATTTTTTCAAAAAAATATTTTCTGCCAGTTAAGTTTTTGAGGGCTGATTTCTTGTCCTGTGATAAAAAGCCTTCTGTTTCGAGTGCCAAACCTTTCAGGAGAGCATTTTCAGGCTTTTGGCACCATTTTTGAGTGAATTGCCAAAAGTCAGATTTTTGCTGAAATTGTGACCCCGGGGCTTAGGGATTTTTTCAAAAAAATATTTTCTGCCGGTTAAGTTTTTGAGGGCTGATTTCTTGTCCTGTGATAAAAAGACTTCTGTTTCCATCGCCAAAGCTTTCAGGGGAGCATTTTCAAGCTTTTGGCACCATTTTTGAGTGAATTGCCAAAAGTCAGATTTTTGCTTAAATTGTTCAAAAAAATATTTTCTGCCGGTTAAGTTTTTGAGGGCTGATTTCTTGTCCTGTGATAAAGAGACTTCTGTTTCCATCGCCAAAGCTTTCAGGGGAGCATTTTCAAGCTTTTGGCACCATTTTTGAGTGAATTGCCAAAAGTCAGATTTTTGCTGAAATTGTGACCCCGGGGCTTAGGAATTTTTTCAAAAAAATATTTTCTGCCGGTTAAGTTTTTGAGGGCTGATTTCTTGTCCTGTGATAAAAAGCCTTCTGTTTCGAGTGCCAAACCTTTCAGGAGAGCATTTTCAAGCTTTTGGCACCATTTTTGAGTGAATTGCCAAAAGTCAGATTTTTGCTGAAATTGTGACCCCGGGGCTTAGGGATTTTTTCAAAAAAATATTTTCTGCCGGTTAAGTTTTTGAGGGCTGATTTCTTGTCCTGTGATAAAAAGCCTTCTGTTTCGAGTGCCAAACCTTTCAGGAGAGCATTTTCAGGCTTTTGGCACCATTTTTGAGTGAATTGCCAAAAGTCAGATTTTTGCTGAAATTGTGACCCCGGGGCTTAGGGATTTTTTCAAAAAAATATTTTCTGCTGGTTAAGTTTTTGAGGGCTGATTTCTTGTCCTGTGATAAAAAGACTTCTGTTTCGAGTGCCAAACCTTTCAGGAGAGCATTTTCAGGCTTTTGGCACCATTTTTGAGTGAATTGCCAAAAGTCAGATTTTTGCTGAAATTGTTCAAAAAAATATTTTCTGCCGGTTAAGTTTTTGAGGGCTGTTTTCTTGTCCTGTGATAAAAAGACTTCTGTTTCGAGTGCCAAACCTTTCAGGAGAGCATTTTCAGGCTTTTGGCACCATTTTTGAGTGAATTGCCAAAAGTCAGATTTTTGCTGAAATTGTTCAAAAAAATATTTTCTGCCGGTTAAGTTTTTGAGGGCTCTTTTCTTGTCCTGTGATAAAAAGACTTCTGTTTCCATCGCCAAAGCTTTCAGGGGAGCATTTTCAAGCTTTTGGCACCATTTTTGAGTGAATTGCCAAAAGTCAGATTTTTGCTGAAATTGTGACCCCGGGGCTTAGGGATTTTTTCAAAAAAATATTTTCTGCCGGTTAAGTTTTTGAGGGCTGATTTCTTGTCCTGTGATAAAAAGCCTTCTGTTTCTAGTGCCAAACCTTTCAGGAAAGCATTTTCAAGCTTTTGGCACCATTTTTGAGTGAATTGCCAAAAGTCAGATTTTTGCTGAAATTGTGACCCCGGGGCTTAGGGATTTTTTCAAAAAAATATTTTCTGCTGGTTAAGTTTTTGAGGGCTGATTTCTTGACCTGTGATAAAAAGCCTTCTGTTTCGAGTGCCAAACCTTTCAGGAGAGCATTTTCAGGCTTTTGGCACCATTTTTGAGTGAATTGCCAAAAGTCAGATTTTTGCTGAAATTGTGACCCCGGGGCTTAGGGATTTTTTCAAAAAAATATTTTCTGCCGGTTAAGTTTTTGAGGGCTAATTTCTTGTCCTGTGATAAAAAGACTTCTGTTTCCATCGCCAAAGCTTTCAGGGGAGCATTTTCAAGCTTTTGGCACCATTTTTGAGTGAATTGCCAAAAGTCAGATTTTTGCTGAAATTGTGACCCCGGGGCTTAGGGATTTTTTCAAAAAAATATTTTCTGCCGGTTAAGTTTTTGAGGGCTGATTTCTTGTCCTGTGATAAAAAGGCTTCTGTTTCGAGTGCCAAACCTTTCAGGAGAGCATTTTCAAGCTTTTGGCACCATTTTTGAGTGAATTGCCAAAAGTCAGATTTTTGCTGAAATTGTTCAAAAAAATATTTTCTGCCGGTTAAGTTTTTGAGGGCTGTTTTCTTGTCCTGTGATAAAAAGACTTTTGTTTCCATCGCCAAAGCTTTCAGGGGAGCATTTTCAAGCTTTTGGCACCATTTTTGAGTGAATTGCCAGAAGTCAGATTTTTGCTGAAATTGTGACCCCGGGGCTTAGGGATTTTTTCAAAAAAATATTTTCTGCCGGTTACGTTTTTGAGGGCTGATTTCTTGTCCTGTGATAAAAAGCCTTCTGTTTCCATCGCCAAAGCTTTCAGGGGAGCATTTTCACGCTTTTGGCACCATTTTTGAGTGAATTGCCAAAAGTCAGATTTTTGCTGAAATTGTGACCCCGGGGCTTAGGGATTTTTTCAAAAAAATATTTTCTGCCGGTTCAGTTTTTGAGGGCTGATCTCTTGTCCTGTCATAAAAAGCCTTCTGTTTCGAATGCCAAACCTTTCAGGAGAGCATTTTCAGGCTTTTGGCACCATTTTTGAGTGAATTGCCAAAAGTCAGATTTTTGCTGAAATTGTGACCCCGGGGCTTAGGGATTTTTTCAAAAAAATATTTTCTGCCGGTTAAGTTTTTGAGGGCTGATTTCTTGTCCTGTGATAAAAAGACTTCTGTTTCCATCGCCAAAGCTTTCAGGGGAGCATTTTCAAGCTTTTGGCACCATTTTTGAGTGAATTACCAAAAGTCAGATTTTTGCTGAAATTGTGACCCCGGGGGTTAGGGATTTTTTGAAGAAAATATTTTCTGCCGGTTAAGTTTTTGAGGGCTGATTTCTTGTCCTGTGATAAAAAGCCTTCTGTTTCGAGTGCCAAACCTTTCAGGAGAGCATTTTCAGGCTTTTGGCACCATTTTTGAGTGAATTGCCAAAAGTCAGATTTTTGCTGAAATTGTTCAAAAAAATATTTTCTGCCGGTTAAGTTTTTGAGGGCTGTTTTCTTGTCCTGTGATAAAAAGACTTCTGTTTCCATCGCCACAGCTTTCAGGGGAGCATTTTCAAGCTTTTGGCACCATTTTTGAGTGAATTGCCAAAAGTCAGATTTTTGCTGAAATTGTGACCCCGGGGCTTAGGGATTTTTTCAAAAAAATATTTTCTGCCAGTTAAGTTTTTGAGGGCTGATTTCTTGTCCTGTGATAAAAAGCCTTCTGTTTCGAGTGCCAAACCTTTCAGGAGAGCATTTTCAGGCTTTTGGCACCATTTTTGAGTGAATTGCCAAAAGTCAGATTTTTGCTGAAATTGTGACCCCGGGGCTTAGGGATTTTTTCAAAAAAATATTTTCTGCCGGTTAAGTTTTTGAGGGCTGATTTCTTGTCATGTGATAAAAAGACTTCTGTTTCCATCGCCAAAGCTTTCAGGGGAGCATTTTCAAGCTTTTGGCACCATTTTTGAGTGAATTGCCAAAAGTCAGATTTTTGCTGAAATTGTGACCCCGGGGCTTAGGGATTTTTTCAAAAAAATATTTTCTGCCGGTTCAGTTTTTGAGGGCTGATCTCTTGTCCTGTGATAAAAAGCCTTCTGTTTCGAGTTCCAAACCTTTGAGGAGAGCATTTTCAGGCTTTTGGCAGCATTTTTGAGTGAATAGCCAAAAGTTAGATTTTTGCTGAAATTGTGACCCCGGGGCTTAGGGATTTTTTCAAAAAAATATTTTCTGCCGGTTACGTTTTTGAGGGCTGATTTCTTGTCCTGTGATAAAAAGACTTCTGTTTCCATCGCCAAAGCTTTCAGAGGAGCATTTTCAAGCTTTTGGCACCATTTTTGAGTGAATTGCCAAAAGTCAGATTTTTGCTGAAATTGTGACCCCGGGGCTTAGGGATTTTTTCAAAAAAATATTTTCTGCCGGTTACGTTTTTGAGGGCTGATTTCTTGTCCTGTGATAAAAAGCCTTCTGTTTCGAGTGCCAAACCTTTCAGGAGAGCATTTTCAGGCTTTTGGCATCATTTTTGAGTGAATTGTCAAAAGTCAGATTTTTGCTGAAATTGTGACTCCGGGGCTTAGGGATTTTTTCAAAAAAATATTTTCTGCCGGTTACGTTTTTGAGGGCTGATTTCTTGTCCTGTGATAAAAAGCCTTCTGTTTCCATCGCCAAAGCTTTCAGGGGAGCATTTTCACGCTTTTGGCACCATTTTTGAGTGAATTGCCAAAAGTCAGATTTTTGCTGAAATTGTGACCCCGGGGCTTTGGGATTTTTTCAAAAAAATATTTTCTGCCGGTTAAGTTTTTGAGGGCTGATTTCTTGTCCTGTGATAGAAAGCCTTCTGTTTCGAGTGCCAAACCTTTCAGGAGAGCATTTTCAAGCTTTTGGCACCATTTTTGAGTGAATTGCCAAAAGTCAGATTTTTGCTGAAATTGTGACCCCGGGGCTTAGGGATTTTTTCAAAAAAATATTTTCTGCCGGTTAAGTTTTTGAGGGCTGATTTCTTGTCATGTGATAAAAAGACTTCTGTTTCCATCGCCAAAGCTTTCAGGGGAGCATTTTCAAGCTTTTGGCACCATTTTTGAGTGAATTGCCAAAAGTCAGATTTTTGCTGAAATTGTGACCCCGGGGCTTAGGGATTTTTTCAAAAAAATATTTTCTGCCGGTTCAGTTTTTGAGGGCTGATCTCTTGTCCTGTGATAAAAAGCCTTCTGTTTCGAGTGCCAAACCTTTCAGGAGAGCATTTTCAGGCTTTTGGCAACATTTTTGAGTGAATTGCCAAAAGTCAGATTTTTGCTGAAATTGTGACCCCGGGGCTTAGGGATTTTTTCAAAAAAATATTTTCTGCCGGTTAAGTTTTTGAGGGCTGATTTCTTGTCCTGTGATAAAAAGACTTCTGTTTCCATCGCCAAAGCTTTCAGGGGAGCATTTTCAAGTTTTTGGCACCATTTTTGAGTGAATTACCAAAAGTCAGATTTTTGCTGAAATTGTGACCCCGGGGGTTAGGGATTTTTTCAAGAAAATATTTTCTGCCGGTTAAGTTTTTGAGGGCTGATTTCTTGTCCTGTGATAAAAAGCCTTCTATTTCGAGTGCCAAACCTTTCAGGAGAGCATTTTCAGGCTTTTGGCACCATTTTTGAGTGAATTGCCAAAAGTCAGATTTTTGCTGAAATTGTGACTCCGGGGCTTAGGGATTATTTCAAAAAAATATTTTCTGCTGGTTAAGTTTTTGAGGTCTGATTTCTTGTCCTGTGATAAAAAGACTTCTGTTTCCATCGCCAAACCTTTCAGGAGAGCATTTTCAAGCTTTTGGCACCATTTTTGAGTGAATTGCCAAAAGTCAGATTTTTGCTGAAATTGTGACCCCGGGGCTTAGGGATTTTTTCAAAAAAATATTTTCTGCCGGTTAAGTTTTTGAGGGCTGATTTCTTGACCTGTGATAAAAAGCCTTCTGTTTCGAGTGCCAAACCTTTCAGGAGAGCATTTTCAGGCTTTTGGCACCATTTTTGAGTGAATTGCCAAAAGTCAGATTTTTGGTGAAATTGTGACCCCGGGGCTTAGGGATTTTTTCAAAAAAATATTTTCTGCCGGTTAAGTTTTTGAGGGCTGATTTCTTGTCCTGTGATAAAAAGGCTTCTGTTTCGAGTGCCAAACCTTTCAGGAGAGCATTTTCAAGCTTTTGGCACCATTTTTGAGTGAATTGCCAAAAGTCAGATTTTTGCTGAAATTGTTCAAAAAAATATTTTCTGCCGGTTAAGTTTTTGAGGGCTGTTTTCTTGTCCTGTGATAAAAAGACTTCTGTTTCCATCGCCAAAGCTTTCAGGGGAGCATTTTCAAGCTTTTGGAACCATTTTTGAGTGAATTGCCAAAAGTCAGATTTTTGCTGAAATTGTGACCCCGGGGGTTAGGGATTTTTTCAAGAAAATATTTTCTGCCGGTTAAGTTTTTGAGGGCTGATTTCTTGTCCTGTGATAAAAAGCCTTCTGTTTCGAGTGCCAAACCTTTCAGGAGAGCATTTTCAGGCTTTTGGCACCATTTTTGAGTGAATTGCCAAAAGTCAGATTTTTGCTGAAATTGTTCAAAAAAATATTTTCTGCCGGTTAAGTTTTTGAGGGCTGATTTCTTGTCCTGCGATAAAAAGCCTTCTGTTTCGAGTGCCAAACCTTTCAGGAGAGCATTTTCAAGCTTTTGGCACCATTTTTGAGTGAATTGCCAAAAGTCAGATTTTTGCTGAAATTGTGACCCCGGGGCTTAGGGATTTTTTCAAAAAAAATATTTTCTGCCGGTGACGTTTTTGAGGGCTGATTTCTTGTCCTGTGATAAAAAGCCTTCTGTTTCGAGTGCCAAACCTTTCAGGAGAGCATTTTCAGGCTTTTGGCACCATTTTTGAGTGAATTGCCAAAAGTCAGATTTTTGCTGAAATTGTGACCCCGGGGCTTAGGGATTTTTTCAAAAAAATATTTTCTGCCGGTTACGTTTTTGAGGGCTGATTTCTTGTCCTGTGATAAAAAGCCTTCTGTTTCCATCGCCAAAGCTTTCAGGGCAGCATTTTCAAGCTTTTGGCACCATTTTTGAGTGAATTGCCAAAAGTCAGATTTTTGCTGAAATTGTGACTCCGGGGCTTAGGGATTTTTTCAAAAAAATATTTTCTGCCAGTTACGTTTTTGAGGGCTGATTTCTTGTCCTGTGATAAAAAGCCTTCTGTTTCCATCGCCAAAGCTTTCAGGGGAGCATTTTCACGCTTTTGGCACCATTTTTGAGTGAATTGCCAAAAGTCAGATTTTTGCTGAAATTGTGACCCCGGGGCTTAGGGATTTTTTCAAAAAAATATTTTCTGCCGGTTAAGTTTTTGAGGGCTGATTTCTTGTCCTGTGATAAAAAGCCTTCTGTTTCGAGTGCCAAACCTTTCAGGGGAGCATTTTCAAGCTTTTGGCACCATTTTTGAGTGAATTACCAAAATCAGATTTTTGCTGAAATTGTGACCCCGGGGCTTAGGGATTTTTTCAAAAAAATATTTTCTGCCGGTTAAGTTTTTGAGGGCTGATTTCTTGTCCTGTGATAAAAAGACTTCTGTTTCGAGTGCCAAACCTTTCAGGAGAGCATTTTCAGGCTTTTGGCACCATTTTTGAGTGAATTGCCAAAAGTCAGATTTTTGCTGAAATTGTTCAAAAAAATATTTTCTGCCGGTTAAGTTTTTGAGGGCTGATTTCTTGTCCTGTGATAAAGAGACTTCTGTTTCCATCGCCAAAGCTTTCAGGGGAGCATTTTCAAGCTTTTGGCACCATTTTTGAGTGAATTGCCAAAAGTCAGATTTTTGCTGAAATTGTGACCCCGGGGCTTTGGGATTTTTTCAAAAAAATATTTTCTGCCGGTTAAGTTTTTGAGGGCTGATTTCTTGTCCTGTGATAAAAAGCCTTCTGTTTCGAGTGCCAAACCTTTCAGGAGAGCATTTTCAAGCTTTTGGCACCATTTTTGAGTGAATTGCCAAAAGTCAGATTTTTGCTGAAATTGTGACCCCGGGGCTTAGGGATTTTTTCAAAAAAATATTTTCTGCCGGTTAAGTTTTTGAGGGCTGATTTCTTGTCCTGTGATAAAAAGACTTCTGTTTCGAGTGCCAAACCTTTCAGGAGAGCATTTTCAGGCTTTTGGCACCATTTTTGAGTGAATTGCCAAAAGTCAGATTTTTGCTGAAATTGTTCAAAAAAATATTTTCTGCCGGTTAAGTTTTTGAGGGCTGTTTTCTTGTCCTGTGATAAAAAGACTTCTGTTTCCATCGCCAAACCTTTCAGGAGAGCATTTTCAGGCTTTTGGCACCATTTTTGGGTGAATTGCCAAAAGTCAGATTTTTGCTGAAATTGTGACTCCGGGGCTTAGGGATTTTTTAAAAAAAATATTTTCTGCCGGTTAAGTTTTTGAGGGCTGATTTCTTGTCCTGTGATAAAAAGACTTCTGTTTCCATCGCCAAAGCTTTCAGGGGAGCATTTTCAAGCTTTTGGCACCATTTTTGAGTGAATTGCCAAAAGTCAGATTTTTGCTGAAATTGTGACCCCGGGGCTTAGGGATTATTTCAAAAAAATATTTTCTGCCGGTTAAGTTTTTGAGGGCTGATTTCTTGTCCTGTGATAAAAAGCCTTCTGTTTCGAGTGCCAAACCTTTCAGGAGAGCATTTTCAGGCTTTTGGCACCATTTTTGAGTGAATTGTCAAAAGTCAGATTTTTGCTGAAATTGTGACTCCGGGGCTTAGGGATTTTTTCAAAAAAATATTTTCTGCCGGTTACGTTTTTGAGGGCTGATTTCTTGTCCTGTGATAAAAAGCCTTCTGTTTCGAGTGCCAAACCTTTCAGGGGAGCATTTTCAGGCTTTTGGCACCATTTTTGAGTGAATTGCCAAAAGTCAGATTTTTTCTGAAATTGTGACCCCGGGGCTTAGGGATTTTTTCAAAAAAATATTTTCTGCCGGTTAAGTTTTTGAGGGCTGATTTCTTGTCCTGTGATAAAAAGTCTTCTGTTTCCATCGCCAAAGCTTTCAGGGGAGCATTTTCAAGCTTTTGGCACCATTTTTGAGTTAATTGCCAAAAGTCAGATTTTTGCTGAAATTGTGACCCCGGGGCTTAGGGATTTTTTCAAAAAAATATTTTCTGCCGGTTAAGTTTTTGAGAGCTGATTTCTTGTCCTGTGATAAAAAGACTTCTGTTTCCATCGCCAAAGCTTTCAGGGGAGCATTTTCAAGCTTTTGGCACCATTTGTGAGTGAATTGCCAAAAGTCAGATTTTTGCTGAAATTGTGACCCCGGGGCTTAGGGATTTTTTCAAAAAAATATTTTCTGCCGGTTAAGTTTTTGAGGGCTGATTTCTTGTCCTGTGATAAAAAGCCTTCTGTTTCGAGTTCCAAACCTTTGAGGAGAGCATTTTCAGGCTTTTGGCAGCATTTTTGAGTGAATAGCCAAAAGTTAGATTTTTGCTGAAATTGTGACCCCGGGGCTTAGGGATTTTTTCAAAAAAATATTTTCTGCCGGTTACGTTTTTGAGGGCTGATTTCTTGTCCTGTGATAAAAAGACTTCTGTTTCCATCGCCAAAGCTTTCAGAGGAGCATTTTCAAGCTTTTGGCACCATTTTTGAGTGAATTGCCAAAAGTCAGATTTTTGCTGAAATTGTGACCCCGGGGCTTAGGGATTTTTTCAAAAAAATATTTTCTGCCGGTTACGTTTTTGAGGGCTGATTTCTTGTCCTGTGATAAAAAGCCTTCTGTTTCGAGTGCCAAACCTTTCAGGAGAGAATTTTCAAGCTTTTGGCACCACTTTTGAGTGAATTGCCAAAAGTCAGATTTTTGCTGAAATTGTGACCCCGGGGCTTAGGGATTTTTTCAAAAAAATATTTTCTGCCGGTTAAGTTTTTGAGGGCTGATTTCTTGTCCTGTGATAAAAAGCCTTCTGTTTCGAGTGCCAAACCTTTCAGGAGAGCATTTTCAGGCTTTTGGCACCATTTTTGAGTGAATTGCCAAAAGTCAGATTTTTGCTGAAATTGTTCAAAAAAATATTTTCTGCCGGTTAAGTTTTTGAGGGCTGATTTCTTGTCCTGCGATAAAAAGCCTTCTGTTTCGAGTGCCAAACCTTTCAGGAGAGCATTTTCAAGCTTTTGGCACCATTTTTGAGTGAATTGCCAAAAGTCAGATTTTTGCTGAAATTGTGACCCCGGGGCTTAGGGATTTTTTCAAAAAAATATTTTCTGCCGGTGACGTTTTTGAGGGCTGATTTCTTGTCCTGTGATAAAAAGCCTTCTGTTTCGAGTGCCAAACCTTTCAGGAGAGCATTTTCAGGCTTTTGGCACCATTTTTGAGTGAATTGCCAAAAGTCAGATTTTTGCTGAAATTGTGACCCCGGGGCTTAGGGATTTTTTCAAAAAAATATTTTCTGCCGGTTAAGTTTTTGAGAGCTGATTTCTTGTCCTGTGATAAAAAGCCTTCTGTTTCGAATTCCAAACCTTTGAGGAGAGCATTTTCAGGCTTTTGGCAGCATTTTTGAGTGAATAGCCAAAAGATAGATTTTTGCTGAAATTGTGACCCCGGGGCTTAGGGATTTTTTCAAAAAAATATTTTCTGCCGGTTACGTTTTTGAGGGCTGATTTCTTGTCCTGTGATAAAAAGACTTCTGTTTCCATCGCCAAAGCTTTCAGAGGAGCATTTTCAAGCTTTTGGCACCATTTTTGAGTGAATTGCCAAAAGTCAGATTTTTGCTGAAATTGTGACCCCGGGGCTTAGGGATTTTTTCAAAAAAATATTTTCTGCCGGTTACGTTTTTGAGGGCTGATTTCTTGTCCTGTGATAAAAAGCCTTCTGTTTCGAGTGCCAAACCTTTCAGGAGAGAATTTTCAAGCTTTTGGCACCACTTTTGAGTGAATTGCCAAAAGTCAGATTTTTTCTGAAATTGTGACCCCGGGGCTTAGGGATTTTTTCAAAAAAATATTTTCTGCCGGTTACGTTTTTGAGGGCTGATTTCTTGTCCTGTGATAAAAAGCCTTCTGTTTCGAGTGCCAAACCTTTCAGGAGAGCATTTTCAGGCTTTTGGCACCATTTTTGAGTGAATTGCCAAAAGTCAGATTTTTGCTGAAATTGTGACCCCGGGGCTTAGGGATTTTTTCAAAAAAATATTTTCTGCCGGTTAAGTTTTTGAGGGCTGATTTCTTGTCCTGTGATAAAAAGCCTTCTGTTTCGAGTGCCAAACCTTTCAGGAGAGCATTTTCAGGCTTTTGGCACCATTTTTGAGTGAATTGCCAAAAGTCAGATTTTTGCTGAAATTGTGACCCCGGGGCTTAGGGATTTTTTCAAAAAAATATTTTCTGCCGGTTAAGTTTTTGAGGGCTGATTTCTTGTCCTGTGATAAAAAGCCTTCTGTTTCGAGTTCCAAACCTTTGAGGAGAGCATTTTCAGGCTTTTGGCAGCATTTTTGAGTGAATAGCCAAAAGTTAGATTTTTGCTGAAATTGTGACCCCGGGGCTTAGGGATTTTTTCAAAAAAATATTTTCTGCCGGTTACGTTTTTGAGGGCTGATTTCTTGTCCTGTGATAAAAAGCCTTCTGTTTCGAGTGCCAAACCTTTCAGGAGAGAATTTTCAAGCTTTTGGCACCACTTTTGAGTGAATTGCCAAAAGTCAGATTTTTGCTGAAATTGTGACCCCGGGGCTTAGGGATTTTTTCAAAAAAATATTTTCTGCCGGTTACGTTTTTGAGGGCTGATTTCTTGTCCTGTGATAAAAAGCCTTCTGTTTCGAGTGCCAAACCTTTCAGGAGAGCATTTTCAGACTTTTGGCACCATTTTTGAGTGAATTGTCAAAAGTCAGATTTTTGCTGAAATTGTGACTCCGGGGCTTAGGGATTTTTTCAAAAAAATATTTTCTGCCGGTTACGTTTTTGAGGGCTGATTTCTTGTCCTGTGATAAAAAGCCTTCTGTTTCCATCGCCAAAGCTTTCAGGGGAGCATTTTCACGCTTTTGGCACCATTTTTGAGTGAATTGCCAAAAGTCAGATTTTTGCTGAAATTGTGACCCCGGGGCTTTGGGATTTTTTCAAAAAAATATTTTCTGCCGGTTAAGTTTTTGAGGGCTGATTTCTTGTCCTGTGATAGAAAGCCTTCTGTTTCGAGTGCCAAACCTTTCAGGAGAGCATTTTCAAGCTTTTGGCACCATTTTTGAGTGAATTGCCAAAAGTAAGATTTTTGCTGAAATTGTGACCCCGGGGCTTAGGGATTTTTTCAAAAAAATATTTTCTGCCGGTTAAGTTTTTGAGGGCTGATTTCTTGTCCTGTGATAAAAAAAACTTCTGTTTCGAGTGCCAAACCTTTCAGGAGAGCATTTTCAAGCTTTTGGCACCATTTTTGAGTGAATTGCCAAAAGTCAGATTTTTGCTGAAATTGTGACCCCGGGGCTTAGGGATTTTTTCAAAAAAATATTTTCTGCCGGTTAAGTTTTTGAGGGCTGATTTCTTGTCCTGTGATAAAAAGCCTTCTGTTTCGAGTGCCAAACCTTTCAGGAGAGCATTTTCAGGCTTTTGGCACCATTTTTGAGTGAATTGCCAAAAGTCAGATTTTTGCTGAAATTGTGACCCCGGGGCTTAGGGATTTTTTCAAAAAAATATTTTCTGCTGGTTAAGTTTTTGAGGGCTGATTTCTTGTCCTGTGATAAAAAGCCTTCTGTTTCGAGTGCCAAACCTTTCAGGGGAGCATTTTCAGGCTTTTGGCACCATTTTTGAGTGAATTGCCAAAAGTCAGATTTTTGCTGAAATTGTGACCCCGGGGCTTAGGGATTTTTTCAAAAAAATATTTTCTGCCGGTTAAGTTTTTGAGGGCTGATTTCTTGTCCTGTGATAAAAAGCCTTCTGTTTCGAGTTCCAAACCTTTGAGGAGAGCATTTTCAGGCTTTTGGCACCATTTTTGAGTGAATAGCCAAAAGTTAGATTTTTGCTGAAATTGTGACCCCGGGGCTTAGGGATTTTTTCAAAAAAATATTTTCTGCCGGTTACGTTTTTGAGGGCTGATTTCTTGTCCTGTGATAAAAAGACTTCTGTTTCCATCGCCAAAGCTTTCAGAGGAGCATTTTCAAGCTTTTGGCACCATTTTTGAGTGAATTGCCAAAAGTCAGATTTTTGCTGAAATTGTGACCCCGGGGCTTAGGGATTTTTTCAAAAAAATATTTTCTGCCGGTTACGTTTTTGAGGGCTGATTTCTTGTCCTGTGATAAAAAGCCTTCTGTTTCGAGTGCCAAACCTTTCAGGAGAGCATTTTCAGGCTTTTGGCACCATTTTTGAGTGAATTGTCAAAAGTCAGATTTTTGCTGAAATTGTGACTCCGGGGCTTAGGGATTTTTTCAAAAAAATATTTTCTGCCGGTTACGTTTTTGAGGGCTGATTTCTTGTCCTGTGATAAAAAGCCTTCTGTTTCCATCGCCAAAGCTTTCAGGGGAGCATTTTCACGCTTTTGGCACCATTTTTGAGTGAATTGCCAAAAGTCAGATTTTTGCTGAAATTGTGACCCCGGGGCTTTGGGATTTTTTCAAAAAAATATTTTCTGCCGGTTAAGTTTTTGAGGGCTGATTTCTTGTCCTGTGATAAAAAGCCTTCTGTTTCGAGTGCCAAACCTTTCAGGAGAGCATTTTCAGGCTTTTGGCACCATTTTTGAGTGAATTGCCAAAAGTCAGATTTTTGCTGAAATTGGGACCCCGGGGCTTAGGGATTTTTTCAAAAAAATATTTTCTGCCGGTTAAGTTTTTGAGGGCTGATTTCTTGTCCTGTGATAAAAAGCCTTCTGTTTCGAGTGCCAAACCTTTCAGGAGAGCATTTTCAGGCTTTTGGCACCATTTTTGAGTGAATTGCCAAAAGTCAGATTTTTGCTGAAATTGTGACCCCGGGGCTTAGGGATTTTTTCAAAAAAATATTTTCTGCCGGTTAAGTTTTTGAGGGCTGATTTCTTGTCCTGTGATAAAAAGACTTCTGTTTCCATCGCCAAAGCTTTCAGAGGAGCATTTTCAAGCTTTTGGCACCATTTTTGAGTGAATTGCCAAAAGTCAGATTTTTGCTGAAATTGTGACCCCGGGGCTTAGGGATTTTTTCAAAAAAATATTTTCTGCCGGTTACGTTTTTGAGGGCTGATTTCTTGTCCTGTGATAAAAAGCCTTCTGTTTCGAGTGCCAAACCTTTCAGGAGAGAATTTTCAAGCTTTTGGCACCACTTTTGAGTGAATTGCCAAAAGTCAGATTTTTGCTGAAATTGTGACCCCGGGGCTTAGGGATTTTTTCAAAAAAATATTTTCTGCCGGTTACGTTTTTGAGGGCTGATTTCTTGTCCTGTGATAAAAAGCCTTCTGTTTCGAGTGCCAAACCTTTCAGGAGAGCATTTTCAGGCTTTTGGCACCATTTTTGAGTGAATTGTCAAAAGTCAGATTTTTGCTGAAATTGTGACTCCGGGGCTTAGGGATTTTTTCAAAAAAATATTTTCTGCCGGTTACGTTTTTGAGGGCTGATTTCTTGTCCTGTGATAAAAAGCCTTCTGTTTCCATCGCCAAAGCTTTCAGGGGAGCATTTTCACGCTTTTGGCACCATTTTTGAGTGAATTGCCAAAAGTCAGATTTTTGCTGAAATTGTGACCCCGGGGCTTTGGGATTTTTTCAAAAAAATATTTTCTGCCGGTTAAGTTTTTGAGGGCTGATTTCTTGTCCTGTGATAGAAAGCCTTCTGTTTCGAGTGCCAAACCTTTCAGGAGAGCATTTTCAAGCTTTTGGCACCATTTTTGAGTGAATTGCCAAAAGTAAGATTTTTGCTGAAATTGTGACCCCGGGGCTTAGGGATTTTTTCAAAAAAATATTTTCTGCCGGTTAAGTTTTTGAGGGCTGATTTCTTGTCCTGTGATAAAAAAAACTTCTGTTTCGAGTGCCAAACCTTTCAGGAGAGCATTTTCAAGCTTTTGGCACCATTTTTGAGTGAATTGCCAAAAGTCAGATTTTTGCTGAAATTGTGACCCCGGGGCTTAGGGATTTTTTCAAAAAAATATTTTCTGCCGGTTACGTTTTTGAGGGCTGATTTCTTGTCCTGTGATAAAAAGCCTTCTGTTTCGAGTGCCAAACCTTTCAGGAGAGCATTTTCAGGCTTTTGGCACCATTTTTGAGTGAATTGTCAAAAGTCAGATTTTTGCTGAAATTGTGACTCCGGGGCTTAGGGATTTTTTCAAAAAAATATTTTCTGCCGGTTACGTTTTTGAGGACTGATTTCTTGTCCTGTGATAAAAAGCCTTCTGTTTCCATCGCCAAAGCTTTCAGGGGAGCATTTTCACGCTTTTGGCACCATTTTTGAGTGAATTGCCAAAAGTCAGATTTTTGCTGAAATTGTGACCCCGGGGCTTTGGGATTTTTTCAAAAAAATATTTTCTGCCGGTTAAGTTTTTGAGGGCTGATTTCTTGTCCTGTGATAGAAAGCCTTCTGTTTCGAGTGCCAAACCTTTCAGGAGAGCATTTTCAAGCTTTTGGCACCATTTTTGAGTGAATTGCCAAAAGTCAGATTTTTGCTGAAATTGTGACCCCGGGGCTTAGGGATTTTTTCAAAAAAATATTTTCTGCCGGTTAAGTTTTTGAGGTCTGATTTCTTGTCCTGTGATAAAAAAAACTTCTGTTTCGAGTGCCAAACCTTTCAGGAGAGCATTTTCAAGCTTTTGGCACCATTTTTGAGTGAATTGCCAAAAGTCAGATTTTTGCTGAAATTGTGACCCCGGGGCTTAGGGATTTTTTCAAAAAAATATTTTCTGCCGGTTAAGTTTTTGAGGGCTGATTTCTTGTCCTGTGATAAAAAAAACTTCTGTTTCGAGTGCCAAACCTTTCAGGAGAGCATTTTCAAGCTTTTGGCACCATTTTTGAGTGAATTGCCAAAAGTCAGATTTTTGCTGAAATTGTGACCCCGGGGCTTAGGGATTTTTTCAAAAAAATATTTTCTGCCGGTTACGTTTTTGAGGGCTGATTTCTTGTCCTGTGATAAAAAGCCTTCTGTTTCGAGTGCCAAACCTTTCAGGAGAGCATTTTCAGGCTTTTGGCACCATTTTTGAGTGAATTGTCAAAAGTCAGATTTTTGCTGAAATTGTGACTCCGGGGCTTAGGGATTTTTTCAAAAAAATATTTTCTGCCGGTTACGTTTTTGAGGACTGATTTCTTGTCCTGTGATAAAAAGCCTTCTGTTTCCATCGCCAAAGCTTTCAGGGGAGCATTTTCACGCTTTTGGCACCATTTTTGAGTGAATTGCCAAAAGTCAGATTTTTGCTGAAATTGTGACCCCGGGGCTTTGGGATTTTTTCAAAAAAATATTTTCTGCCGGTTAAGTTTTTGAGGGCTGATTTCTTGTCCTGTGATAGAAAGCCTTCTGTTTCGAGTGCCAAACCTTTCAGGAGAGCATTTTCAAGCTTTTGGCACCATTTTTGAGTGAATTGCCAAAAGTCAGATTTTTGCTGAAATTGTGACCCCGGGGCTTAGGGATTTTTTCAAAAAAATATTTTCTGCCGGTTAAGTTTTTGAGGTCTGATTTCTTGTCCTGTGATAAAAAAAACTTCTGTTTCGAGTGCCAAACCTTTCAGGAGAGCATTTTCAAGCTTTTGGCACCATTTTTGAGTGAATTGCCAAAAGTCAGATTTTTGCTGAAATTGTGACCCCGGGGCTTAGGGATTTTTTCAAAAAAATATTTTCTGCCGGTTACGTTTTTGAGGGCTGATTTCTTGTCCTGTGATAAAAAGACTTCTGTTTCCACCGCCAAAGCTTTCAGAGGAGCATTTTCAAGCTTTTGGCACCATTTTTGAGTGAATTGCCAAAAGTCAGATTTTTGCTGAAATTGTGACCCCGGGGCTTAGGGATTTTTTCAAAAAAATATTTTCTGCCGGTTACGTTTTTGAGGGCTGATTTCTTGTCCTGTGATAAAAAGCCTTCTGTTTCGAGTGCCAAACCTTTCAGGAGAGCATTTTCAGGCTTTTGGCACCATTTTTGAGTGAATTGTCAAAAGTCAGATTTTTGCTGAAATTGTGACTCCGGGGCTTAGGGATTTTTTCAAAAAAATATTTTCTGCCGGTTACGTTTTTGAGGGCTGATTTCTTGTCCTGTGATAAAAAGCCTTCTGTTTCCATCGCCAAAGCTTTCAGGGGAGCATTTTCACGCTTTTGGCACCATTTTTGAGTGAATTGCCAAAAGTCAGATTTTTGCTGAAATTGTGACCCCGGGGCTTTGGGATTTTTTCAAAAAAATTTTTTCTGCCGGTTAAGTTTTTGAGGGCTGATTTCTTGTCCTGTGATAAAAAGCCTTCTGTTTCGAGTGCCAAACCTTTCAGGAGAGCATTTTCAGGCTTTTGGCACCATTTTTGAGTGAATTGCCAAAAGTCAGATTTTTGCTGAAATTGTGACCCCGGGGCTTAGGGATTTTTTCAAAAAAATATTTTCTGCTGGTTAAGTTTTTGAGGGCTGATTTCTTGTCCTGTGATAAAAAGCCTTCTGTTTCGAGTGCCAAACCTTTCAGGGGAGCATTTTCAGGCTTTTGGCACCATTTTTGAGTGAATTGCCAAAAGTCAGATTTTTGCTGAAATTGTGACCCCGGGGCTTAGGGATTTTTTCAAAAAAATATTTTCTGCCGGTTAAGTTTTTGAGGGCTGATTTCTTGTCCTGTGATAAAAAGCCTTCTGTTTCGAGTGCCAAACCTTTCAGGAGAGCATTTTCAGGCTTTTGGCACCATTTTTGAGTGAATTGCCAAAAGTCAGATTTTTGCTGAAATTGTGACCCCGGGGCTTAGGGATTTTTTCAAAAAAATATTTTCTGCCGGTTAAGTTTTTGAGGGCTGATTTCTTGTCCTGTGATAAAAAGCCTTCTGTTTCGAGTTCCAAACCTTTGAGGAGAGCATTTTCAGGCTTTTGGCAGCATTTTTGAGTGAATAGCCAAAAGATAGATTTTTGCTGAAATTGTGACCCCGGGGCTTAGGGATTTTTTCAAAAAAATATTTTCTGCCGGTTACGTTTTTGAGGGCTTATTTCTTGTCCTGTGATAAAAAGACTTCTGTTTCCATCGCCAAAGCTTTCAGAGGAGCATTTTCAAGCTTTTGGCACCATTTTTGAGTGAATTGCCAAAAGTCAGATTTTTGCTGAAATTGTGACCCCGGGGCTTAGGGATTTTTTCAAAAAAATATTTTCTGCCGGTTACGTTTTTGAGGGCTGATTTCTTGTCCTGTGATAAAAAGCCTTCTGTTTCGAGTGCCAAACCTTTCAGGAGAGAATTTTCAAGCTTTTGGCACCACTTTTGAGTGAATTGCCAAAAGTCAGATTTTTGCTGAAATTGTGACCCCGGGGCTTAGGGATTTTTTCAAAAAAAAAATTTCTGCCGGTTACGTTTTTGAGGGCTGATTTCTTGTCCTGTGATAAAAAGCCTTCTGTTTCGAGTGCCAAACCTTTCAGGAGAGCATTTTCAGGCTTTTGGCACCATTTTTGAGTGAATTGTCAAAAGTCAGATTTTTGCTGAAATTGTGACTCCGGGGCTTAGGGATTTTTTCAAAAAAATATTTTCTGCCGGTTACGTTTTTGAGGGCTGATTTCTTGTCCTGTGATAAAAAGCCTTCTGTTTCCATCGCCAAAGCTTTCAGGGGAGCATTTTCACGCTTTTGGCACCATTTTTGAGTGAATTGCCAAAAGTCAGATTTTTGCTGAAATTGTGACCCCGGGGCTTTGGGATTTTTTCAAAAAAATATTTTCTGCCGGTTAAGTTTTTGAGGGCTGATTTCTTGTCCTGTGATAGAAAGCCTTCTGTTTCGAGTGCCAAACCTTTCAGGAGAGCATTTTCAAGCTTTTGGCACCATTTTTGAGTGAATTGCCAAAAGTAAGATTTTTGCTGAAATTGTGACCCCGGGGCTTAGGGATTTTTTCAAAAAAATATTTTCTGCCGGTTAAGTTTTTGAGGGCTGATTTCTTGTCCTGTGATAAAAAAACTTCTGTTTCGAGTGCCAAACCTTTCAGGAGAGCATTTTCAAGCTTTTGGCACCATTTTTGAGTGAATTGCCAAAAGTCAGATTTTTGCTGAAATTGTGACCCCGGGGCTTAGGGATTTTTTCAAAAAAATATTTTCTGCCGGTTAAGTTTTTGAGGGCTGATTTCTTGTCCTGTGATAAAAAGCCTTCTGTTTCGAGTGCCAAACCTTTCAGGAGAGCATTTTCAGGCTTTTGGCACCATTTTTGAGTGAATTGCCAAAAGTCAGATTTTTGCTGAAATTGTGACCCCGGGGCTTAGGGATTTTTTCAAAAAAATATTTTCTGCCGGTTAAGTTTTTGAGGGCTGATTTCTTGTCCTGTGATAAAAAGCCTTCTGTTTCGAGTTCCAAACCTTTGAGGAGAGCATTTTCAGGCTTTTGGCAGCATTTTTGAGTGAATAGCCAAAAGTTAGATTTTTGCTGAAATTGTGACCCCGGGGCTTAGGGATTTTTTCAAAAAAATATTTTCTGCCGGTTACGTTTTTGAGGGCTGATTTCTTGTCCTGTGATAAAAAGACTTCTGTTTCCATCGCCAAAGCTTTCAGAGGAGCATTTTCAAGCTTTTGGCACCATTTTTGAGTGAATTGCCAAAAGTCAGATTTTTGCTGAAATTGTGACCCCGGGGCTTAGGGATTTTTCTGCCGGTTATTTCTGCCGGTTACGTTTTTGAGGGCTGATTTCTTGTCCTGTGATAAAAAGCCTTCTGATTTCTTGTCCTGTGATAAAAAGCCTTCTGAAAAAATCCCTAAGCCCCGGAGTCACAATTTCAGCAAAAATCTGACTTTTGACAATTCACTCAAAAATGGTGCCAAAAGCCTGAAAATGCTCTCCTGAAAGGTTTGGCACTCGAAACAGAAGGCTTTTTATCACAGGTCAAGAAATCAGCCCTCAAAAACGTAACCGGCAGAAAATCGCCAAAGCTTTCAGGGGAGCATTTTCACGCTTTTGGCACCATTTTTGAGTGAATTGCCAAAAGTCAGATTTTTGCTGAAATTGTGACCCCGGGGCTTTGGGATTTTTTCAAAAAAATATTTTCTGCCGGTTAAGTTTTTGAGGGCTGATTTCTTGTCCTGTGATAGAAAGCCTTCTGTTTCGAGTGCCAAACCTTTCAGGAGAGCATTTTCAAGCTTTTGGCACCATTTTTGAGTGAATTGCCAAAAGTCAGATTTTTGCTGAAATTGTGACCCCGGGGCTTAGGGATTTTTTCAAAAAAATATTTTCTGCCGGTTACCTTTCAGGAGAGCATTTTCAGGCTTTTGGCACCATTTTTGAGTGAATTGCCAAAAGTCAGATTTTTGCTGAAATTGTGACCCCGGGGCTTAGGGATTTTTTCAAAAAAATATTTTCTGCTGGTTAAGTTTTTGAGGGCTGATTTCTTGTCCTGTGATAAAAAGCCTTCTGTTTCGAGTGCCAAACCTTTCAGGGGAGCATTTTCAGGCTTTTGGCACCATTTTTGAGTGAATTGCCAAAAGTCAGATTTTTGCTGAAATTGTGACCCCGGGGCTTAGGGATTTTTTCAAAAAAATATTTTCTGCCGGTTAAGTTTTTGAGGGCTGATTTCTTGTCCTGTGATAAAAAGCCTTCTGTTTCGAGTGCCAAACCTTTCAGGAGAGCATTTTCAGGCTTTTGGCACCATTTTTGAGTGAATTGCCAAAAGTCAGATTTTTGCTGAAATTGTGACCCCGGGGCTTAGGGATTTTTTCAAAAAAATATTTTCTGCCGGTTAAGTTTTTGAGGGCTGATTTCTTGTCCTGTGATAAAAAGTCTTCTGTTTCCATCGCCAAAGCTTTCAGGGGAGCATTTTCAAGCTTTTGGCACCATTTTTGAGTGAATTGCCAAAAGTCAGATTTTTGCTGAAATTGTGACCCCGGGGCTTAGGGATTTTTTCAAAAAAATATTTTCTGCCGGTTAAGTTTTTGAGAGCTGATTTCTTGTCCTGTGATAAAAAGACTTCTGTTTCCATCGCCAAAGCTTTCAGGGGAGCATTTTCAAGCTTTTGGCACCATTTGTGAGTGAATTGCCAAAAGTCAGATTTTTGCTGAAATTGTGACCCCGGGGCTTAGGGATTTTTTCAAAAAAATATTTTCTGCCGGTTACGTTTTTGAGGGCTGATTTCTTGTCCTGTGATAAAAAGACTTCTGTTTCCATCGCCAAAGCTTTCAGGGGAGCATTTTCAAGCTTTTGGCACCATTTTTGAGTGAATTGCCAAAAGTCAGATTTTTGCTGAAATTGTGACCCCGGGGCTTAGGGATTTTTTCAAAAAAATATTTTCTGCTGGTTAAGTTTTTGAGGGCTGATTTCTTGTCCTGTGATAAAAAGCCTTCTGTTTCGAGTGCCAAACCTTTCAGGGGAGCATTTTCAGGCTTTTGGCACCATTTTTGAGTGAATTGCCAAAAGTCAGATTTTTGCTGAAATTGTGACCCCGGGGCTTAGGGATTTTTTCAAAAAAATATTTTCTGCCGATTAAGTTTTTGAGGGCTGATTTCTTGTCCTGTGATAAAAAGCCTTCTGTTTCGAGTTCCAAACCTTTGAGGAGAGCATTTTCAGGCTTTTGGCAGCATTTTTGAGTGAATAGCCAAAAGTTAGATTTTTGCTGAAATTGTGACCCCGGAGCTTAGGGATTTTTTCAAAAAAATATTTTCTGCCGGTTACGTTTTTGAGGGCTGATTTCTTGTCCTGTGATAAAAAGACTTCTGTTTCCATCGCCAAAGCTTTCAGAGGAGCATTTTCAAGCTTTTGGCACCATTTTTGAGTGAATTGCCAAAAGTCAGATTTTTGCTGAAATTGTGACCCCGGGGCTTAGGGATTTTTTCAAAAAAATATTTTCTGCCGGTTACGTTTTTGAGGGCTGATTTCTTGTCCTGTGATAAAAAGCCTTCTGTTTCCATCGCCAAAGCTTTCAGGAGAGCATTTTCAGGCTTTTGGCACCATTTTTGAGTGAATTGTCAAAAGTCAGATTTTTGCTGAAATTGTGACTCCGGGGCTTAGGGATTTTTTCAAAAAAATATTTTCTGCCGGTTACGTTTTTGAGGGCTGATTTCTTGTCCTGTGATAAAAAGCCTTCTGTTTCCATCGCCAAAGCTTTCAGGGGAGCATTTTCACGCTTTTGGCACCATTTTTGAGTGAATTGCCAAAAGTCAGATTTTTGCTGAAATTGTGACCCCGGGGCTTTGGGATTTTTTCAAAAAAATATTTTCTGCCGGTTAAGTTTTTGAGGGCTGATTTCTTGTCCTGTGATAAAAAGCCTTCTGTTTCGAGTGCCAAACCTTTCAGGAGAGCATTTTCAAGCTTTTGGCACCATTTGTGAGTGAATTGCCAAAAGTCAGATTTTTGCTGAAATTGTGACCCCGGGGCTTAGGGATTTTTTCAAAAAAATATTTTCTGCCGGTTAAGTTTTTGAGGGCTGATTTCTTGTCCTGTGATAAAAAGCCTTCTGTTTCGAGTGCCAAACCTTTCAGGGGAGCATTTTCAGGCTTTTGGCACCATTTTTGATTGAATTGCCAAAAGTCAGATTTTTGCTGAAATTGTGACCCCGGGGCTTAGGGATTTTTTCAAAAAAATATTTTCTGCCGGTTAAGTTTTTGAGGGCTGATTTCTTGTCCTGTGATAAAAAGCCTTCTATTTCGAGTTCCAAACCTTTGAGGAGAGCATTTTCAGGCTTTTGGCAGCATTTTTGAGTGAATAGCCAAAAGTTAGATTTTTGCTGAAATTGTGACCCCGAGGCTTAGGGATTTTTTCAAAAAAATATTTTCTGCCGGTTACGTTTTTGAGGGCTGATTTCTTGTCCTGTGATAAAAAGACTTCTGTTTCCATCGCCAAAGCTTTCAGAGGAGCATTTTCAAGCTTTTGGCACCATTTTTGAGTGAATTGCCAAAAGTCAGATTTTTGCTGAAATTGTGACCCCGGGGCTTAGGGATTTTTTCAAAAAAATATTTTCTGCCGGTTACGTTTTTGAGGGCTGATTTCTTGTCCTGTGATAAAAAGCCTTCTGTTTCGAGTGCCAAACCTTTCAGGAGAGCATTTTCAGGCTTTTGGCATCATTTTTGAGTGAATTGTCAAAAGTCAGATTTTTGCTGAAATTGTGACTCCGGGGCTTAGGGATTTTTTCAAAAAAATATTTTCTGCCGGTTACGTTTTTGAGGGCTGATTTCTTGTCCTGTGATAAAAAGCCTTCTGTTTCCATCGCCAAAGCTTTCAGGGGAGCATTTTCACGCTTTTGGCACCATTTTTGAGTGAATTGCCAAAAGTCAGATTTTTGCTGAAATTGTGACCCCGGGGCTTTGGGATTTTTTCAAAAAAATATTTTCTGCCGGTTAAGTTTTTGAGGGCTGATTTCTTGTCCTGTGATAGAAAGCCTTCTGTTTCGAGTGCCAAACCTTTCAGGAGAGCATTTTCAAGCTTTTGGCACCATTTTTGAGTGAATTGCCAAAAGTCAGATTTTTGCTGAAATTGTGACCCCGGGGCTTAGGGATTTTTTCAAAAAAATATTTTCTGCCGGTTAAGTTTTTGAGAGCTGATTTCTTGTCCTGTGATAAAAAGACTTCTGTTTCCATCGCCAAAGCTTTCAGGGGAGCATTTTCAAGCTTTTGGCACCATTTGTGAGTGAATTGCCAAAAGTCAGATTTTTGCCTAAATTGTGACCCCGGGGCTTAGGGATTTTTTCAAAAAAATATTTTCTGCCGGTTAAGTTTTTGAGGGCTGATTTCTTGTCCTGTGATAAAAAGACTTCTGTTTCCATCGCCAAAGCTTTCAGGGGAGCATTTTCAAGCTTTTGGCACCATTTTTGAGTGAATTGCCAAAAGTCAGATTTTTGCTGAAATTGTGACCCCGGGGCTTAGGGATTTTTTCAAAAAAATATTTTCTGCCGGTTAAGTTTTTGAGGGCTGATTTCTTGTCCTGTGATAAAAAGCCTTCTGTTTCGAGTGCCAAACCTTTCAGGAGAGCATTTTCAGGCTTTTGGCACCATTTTTGAGTGAATTGCCAAAAGTCAGATTTTTGCTGAAATTGTGACCCCGGGGCTTAGGGATTTTTTCAAAAAAATATTTTCTGCTGGTTAAGTTTTTGAGGGCTGATTTCTTGTCCTGTGATAAAAAGCCTTCTGTTTCGAGTGCCAAACCTTTCAGGGGAGCATTTTCAGGCTTTTGGCACCATTTTTGAGTGAATTGCCAAAAGTCAGATTTTTGCTGAAATTGTGACCCCGGGGCTTAGGGATTTTTTCAAAAAAATATTTTCTGCCGGTTAAGTTTTTGAGGGCTGATTTCTTGTCCTGTGATAAAAAGCCTTCTGTTTCGAGTTCCAAACCTTTGAGGAGAGCATTTTCAGGCTTTTGGCAGCATTTTTGAGTGAATAGCCAAAAGTTAGATTTTTGCTGAAATTGTGACCCCGGGGCTTAGGGATTTTTTCAAAAAAATATTTTCTGCCGGTTACGTTTTTGAGGGCTGATTTCTTGTCCTGTGATAAAAAGACTTCTGTTTCCATCGCCAAAGCTTTCAGAGGAGCATTTTCAAGCTTTTGGCACCATTTTTGAGTGAATTGCCAAAAGTCAGATTTTTGCTGAAATTGTGACCCCGGGGCTTAGGGATTTTTTCAAAAAAATATTTTCTGCCGGTTACGTTTTTGAGGGCTGATTTCTTGTCCTGTGATAAAAAGCCTTCTGTTTCGAGTGCCAAACCTTTCAGGAGAGCATTTTCAGGCTTTTGGCATCATTTTTGAGTGAATTGTCAAAAGTCAGATTTTTGCTGAAATTGTGACTCCGGGGCTTAGGGATTTTTTCAAAAAAATATTTTCTGCCGGTTACGTTTTTGAGGGCTGATTTCTTGTCCTGTGATAAAAAGCCTTCTGTTTCCATCGCCAAAGCTTTCAGGGGAGCATTTTCACGCTTTTGGCACCATTTTTGAGTGAATTGCCAAAAGTCAGATTTTTGCTGAAATTGTGACCCCGGGGCTTTGGGATTTTTTCAAAAAAATATTTTCTGCCGGTTAAGTTTTTGAGGGCTGATTTCTTGTCCTGTGATAGAAAGCCTTCTGTTTCGAGTGCCAAACCTTTCAGGAGAGCATTTTCAAGCTTTTGGCACCATTTTTGAGTGAATTGCCAAAAGTCAGATTTTTGCTGAAATTGTGACCCCGGGGCTTAGGGATTTTTTCAAAAAAATATTTTCTGCCGGTTAAGTTTTTGAGAGCTGATTTCTTGTCCTGTGATAAAAAGACTTCTGTTTCCATCGCCAAAGCTTTCAGGGGAGCATTTTCAAGCTTTTGGCACCATTTGTGAGTGAATTGCCAAAAGTCAGATTTTTGCTGAAATTGTGACCCCGGGGCTTAGGGATTTTTTCAAAAAAATATTTTCTGCCGGTTAAGTTTTTGAGGGCTGATTTCTTGTCCTGTGATAAAAAGACTTCTGTTTCCATCGCCAAAGCTTTCAGGGGAGCATTTTCAAGCTTTTGGCACCATTTTTGAGTGAATTGCCAAAAGTCAGATTTTTGCTGAAATTGTGACCCCGGGGCTTAGGGATTTTTTCAAAAAAATATTTTCTGCCGGTTAAGTTTTTGAGGGCTGATTTCTTGTCCTGTGATAAAAAGCCTTCTGTTTCGAGTGCCAAACCTTTCAGGGGAGCATTTTCAGGCTTTTGGCACCATTTTTGAGTGAATTGCCAAAAGTCAGATTTTTGCTGAAATTGTGACCCCGGGGCTTAGGGATTTTTTCAAAAAAATATTTTCTGCCGGTTAAGTTTTTGAGGGCTGATTTCTTGTCCTGTGATAAAAAGCCTTCTGTTTCGAGTTCCAAACCTTTGAGGAGAGCATTTTCAGGCTTTTGGCAGCATTTTTGAGTGAATAGCCAAAAGTTAGATATTTGCTGAAATTGTGACCCCGGGGCTTAGGGATTTTTTCAAAAAAATATTTTCTGCCGGTTACGTTTTTGAGGGCTGATTTCTTGTCCTGTGATAAAAAGACTTCTGTTTCCATCGCCAAAGCTTTCAGAGGAGCATTTTCAAGCTTTTGGCACCATTTTTGAGTGAATTGCCAAAAGTCAGATTTTTGCTGAAATTGTGACCCCGGGGCTTAGGGATTTTTTCAAAAAAATATTTTCTGCCGGTTACGTTTTTGAGGGCTGATTTCTTGTCCTGTGATAAAAAGCCTTCTGTTTCGAGTGCCAAACCTTTCAGGAGAGCATTTTCAGGCTTTTGGCATCATTTTTGAGTGAATTGTCAAAAGTCAGATTTTTGCTGAAATTGTGACTCCGGGGCTTAGGGATTTTTTCAAAAAAATATTTTCTGCCGGTTACGTTTTTGAGGGCTGATTTCTTGTCCTGTGATAAAAAGCCTTCTGTTTCCATCGCCAAAGCTTTCAGGGGAGCATTTTCACGCTTTTGGCACCATTTTTGAGTGAATTGCCAAAAGTCAGATTTTTGCTGAAATTGTGACCCCGGGGCTTTGGGATTTTTTCAAAAAAATATTTTCTGCCGGTTACGTTTTTGAGGGCTGATTTCTTGTCCTGTGATAAAAAGCCTTCTGTTTCCATCGCCAAAGCTTTCAGGGGAGCATTTTCACGCTTTTGGCACCATTTTTGAGTGAATTGCCAAAAGTCAGATTTTTGCTGAAATTGTGACCCCGGGGCTTTGGGATTTTTTCAAAAAAATATTTTCTGCCGGTTAAGTTTTTGAGGGCTGATTTCTTGTCCTGTGATAGAAAGCCTTCTGTTTCGAGTGCCAAACCTTTCAGGAGAGCATTTTCAAGCTTTTGGCACCATTTTTGAGTGAATTGCCAAAAGTAAGATTTTTGCTGAAATTGTGACCCCGGGGCTTAGGGATATTTTCAAAAAAAATATACTCTGCCGGTTAATTTTCTGAGGGCTGATTTCTTGTCCTGTGATAAAAAGCCTTCTGTTTCGAGTGCCAAACCTTTCAGGAGAGCATTTTCAGGCTTTTGGCACCATTTTTGAGTGAATTGCCAAAAGTCAGATTTTTGCTGAAATTGTGACCCCGGGGCTTAGGGATTTTTTCAAAAAAATATTTTCTGCCGGTTAAGTTTTTGAGGGCTGATTTCTTGTCCTGTGATAAAAAGTCTTCTGTTTCCATCGCCAAAGCTTTCAGGGGAGCATTTTCAAGCTTTTGGCACCATTTTTGAGTGAATTGCCAAAAGTCAGATTTTTGCTGAAATTGTGACCCCGGGGCTTAGGGATTTTTTCAAAAAAATATTTTCTGCCGGTTAAGTTTTTGAGAGCTGATTTCTTGTCCTGTGATAAAAAGACTTCTGTTTCCATCGCCAAAGCTTTCAGGGGAGCATTTTCAAGCTTTTGGCACCATTTGTGAGTGAATTGCCAAAAGTCAGATTTTTGCTGAAATTGTGACCCCGGGGCTTAGGGATTTTTTCAAAAAAATATTTTCTGCCGGTTAAGTTTTTGAGGGCTGATTTCTTGTCCTGTGATAAAAAGACTTCTGTTTCCATCGCCAAAGCTTTCAGGGGAGCATTTTCAAGCTTTTGGCACCATTTTTGAGTGAATTGCCAAAAGTCAGATTTTTGCTGAAATTGTGACCCCGGGGCTTAGGGATTTTTTCAAAAAAATATTTTCTGCTGGTTAAGTTTTTGAGGGCTGATTTCTTGTCCTGTGATAAAAAGCCTTCTGTTTCGAGTGCCAAACCTTTCAGGGGAGCATTTTCAGGCTTTTGGCACCATTTTTGAGTGAATTGCCAAAAGTCAGATTTTTGCTGAAATTGTGACCCCGGGGCTTAGGGATTTTTTCAAAAAAATATTTTCTGCCGATTAAGTTTTTGAGGGCTGATTTCTTGTCCTGTGATAAAAAGCCTTCTGTTTCGAGTTCCAAACCTTTGAGGAGAGCATTTTCAGGCTTTTGGCAGCATTTTTGAGTGAATAGCCAAAAGTTAGATTTTTGCTGAAATTGTGACCCCGGGGCTTAGGGATTTTTTCAAAAAAATATTTTCTGCCGGTTACGTTTTTGAGGGCTGATTTCTTGTCCTGTGATAAAAAGACTTCTGTTTCCATCGCCAAAGCTTTCAGAGGAGCATTTTCAAGCTTTTGGCACCATTTTTGAGTGAATTGCCAAAAGTCAGATTTTTGCTGAAATTGTGACCCCGGGGCTTAGGGATTTTTTCAAAAAAATATTTTCTGCCGGTTACGTTTTTGAGGGCTGATTTCTTGTCCTGTGATAAAAAGCCTTCTGTTTCGAGTGCCAAACCTTTCAGGAGAGCATTTTCAGGCTTTTGGCACCATTTTTGAGTGAATTGTCAAAAGTCAGATTTTTGCTGAAATTGTGACTCCGGGGCTTAGGGATTTTTTCAAAAAAATATTTTCTGCCGGTTACGTTTTTGAGGGCTGATTTCTTGTCCTGTGATAAAAAGCCTTCTGTTTCCATCGCCAAAGCTTTCAGGGGAGCATTTTCACGCTTTTGGCACCATTTTTGAGTGAATTGCCAAAAGTCAGATTTTTGCTGAAATTGTGACCCCGGGGCTTTGGGATTTTTTCAAAAAAATATTTTCTGCCGGTTAAGTTTTTGAGGGCTGATTTCTTGTCCTGTGATAAAAAGCCTTCTGTTTCGAGTGCCAAACCTTTCAGGGGAGCATTTTCAGGCTTTTGGCACCATTTTTGAGTGAATTGCCAAAAGTCAGATTTTTGCTGAAATTGTGACCCCGGGGCTTAGGGATTTTTTCAAAAAAATATTTTCTGCCGGTTAAGTTTTTGAGGGCTGATTTCTTGTCCTGTGATAAAAAGCCTTCTATTTCGAGTTCCAAACCTTTGAGGAGAGCATTTTCAGGCTTTTGGCAGCATTTTTGAGTGAATAGCCAAAAGTTAGATTTTTGCTGAAATTGTGACCCCGAGGCTTAGGGATTTTTTCAAAAAAATATTTTCTGCCGGTTACGTTTTTGAGGGCTGATTTCTTGTCCTGTGATAAAAAGACTTCTGTTTCCATCGCCAAAGCTTTCAGAGGAGCATTTTCAAGCTTTTGGCACCATTTTTGAGTGAATTGCCAAAAGTCAGATTTTTGCTGAAATTGTGACCCCGGGGCTTAGGGATTTTTTCAAAAAAATATTTTCTGCCGGTTACGTTTTTGAGGGCTGATTTCTTGTCCTGTGATAAAAAGCCTTCTGTTTCGAGTGCCAAACCTTTCAGGAGAGCATTTTCAGGCTTTTGGCATCATTTTTGAGTGAATTGTCAAAAGTCAGATTTTTGCTGAAATTGTGACTCCGGGGCTTAGGGATTTTTTCAAAAAAATATTTTCTGCCGGTTACGTTTTTGAGGGCTGATTTCTTGTCCTGTGATAAAAAGCCTTCTGTTTCCATCGCCAAAGCTTTCAGGGGAGCATTTTCACGCTTTTGGCACCATTTTTGAGTGAATTGCCAAAAGTCAGATTTTTGCTGAAATTGTGACCCCGGGGCTTTGGGATTTTTTCAAAAAAATATTTTCTGCCGGTTAAGTTTTTGAGGGCTGATTTCTTGTCCTGTGATAGAAAGCCTTCTGTTTCGAGTGCCAAACCTTTCAGGAGAGCATTTTCAAGCTTTTGGCACCATTTTTGAGTGAATTGCCAAAAGTAAGATTTTTGCTGAAATTGTGACCCCGGGGCTTAGGGATATTTTCAAAAAAAATATATTCTGCCGGTTAATTTTCTGAGGGCTGATTTCTTGTCCTGTGATAAAAAGCCTTCTGTTTCGAGTGCCAAACCTTTCAGGAGAGCATTTTCAGGCTTTTGGCACCATTTTTGAGTGAATTGCCAAAAGTCAGATTTTTGCTGAAATTGTGACCCCGGGGCTTAGGGATTTTTTCAAAAAAATATTTTCTGCCGGTTAAGTTTTTGAGGGCTGATTTCTTGTCCTGTGATAAAAAGTCTTCTGTTTCCATCGCCAAAGCTTTCAGGGGAGCATTTTCAAGCTTTTGGCACCATTTTTGAGTGAATTGCCAAAAGTCAGATTTTTGCTGAAATTGTGACCCCGGGGCTTAGGGATTTTTTCAAAAAAATATTTTCTGCCGGTTAAGTTTTTGAGAGCTGATTTCTTGTCCTGTGATAAAAAGACTTCTGTTTCCATCGCCAAAGCTTTCAGGGGAGCATTTTCAAGCTTTTGGCACCATTTGTGAGTGAATTGCCAAAAGTCAGATTTTTGCTGAAATTGTGACCCCGGGGCTTAGGGATTTTTTCAAAAAAATATTTTCTGCCGGTTAAGTTTTTGAGGGCTGATTTCTTGTCCTGTGATAAAAAGACTTCTGTTTCCATCGCCAAAGCTTTCAGGGGAGCATTTTCAAGCTTTTGGCACCATTTTTGAGTGAATTGCCAAAAGTCAGATTTTTGCTGAAATTGTGACCCCGGGGCTTAGGGATTTTTTCAAAAAAATATTTTCTGCCGGTTAAGTTTTTGAGGGCTGATTTCTTGTCCTGTGATAAAAAGCCTTCTGTTTCGAGTGCCAAACCTTTCAGGAGAGCATTTTCAGGCTTTTGGCACCATTTTTGAGTGAATTGCCAAAAGTCAGATTTTTGCTGAAATTGTGACCCCGGGGCTTAGGGATTTTTTCAAAAAAATATTTTCTGCCGGTTAAGTTTTTGAGGGCTGATTTCTTGTCCTGTGATAAAAAGCCTTCTGTTTCGAGTGCCAAACCTTTCAGGAGAGCATTTTCAGGCTTTTGGCACCATTTTTGAGTGAATTGCCAAAAGTCAGATTTTTGCTGAAATTGTTCAAAAAAATATTTTCTGCCGGTTAAGTTTTTGAGGGCTGATTTCTTCTCCTGTGATAAAAAGTGTTCTGTTTCGAGTGCCAAACCTTTCAGGAGAGCATTTTCAGGCTTTTGGCACCATTTTTGAGTGAATTGCCAAAAGTCAGATTTCTGCTGAAATTGTGACCCCGGGGCTGAGGGATTTTATGAAAAAAAATATTTTCTGCCGGTTACGTTTTTGAGGGCTGATTTCTTGTCCTGTGATAAAAAGCCTTCTGTTTCGAGTGCCAAACCTTTCAGGAGAGCATTTTCAGGCTTTTGGCACCATTTTTGAGTGAATTGTCAAAAGTCAGATTTTTGCTGAAATTGTGACTCCGGGGCTTAGGGATTTTTTCAAAAAAATATTTTCTGCCGGTTACGTTTTTGAGGGCTGATTTCTTGTCCTGTGATAAAAAGCCTTCTGTTTCCATCGCCAAAGCTTTCAGGGGAGCATTTTCACGCTTTTGGCACCATTTTTGAGTGAATTGCCAAAAGTCAGATTTTTGCTGAAATTGTGACCCCGGGGCTTTGGGATTTTTTCAAAAAAATATTTTCTGCCGGTTAAGTTTTTGAGGGCTGATTTCTTGTCCTGTGATAAAAAGCCTTCTGTTTCGAGTGCCAAACCTTTCAGGAGAGCATTTTCAGGCTTTTGGCACCATTTTTGAGTGAATTGCCAAAAGTCAGATTTTTGCTGAAATTGTGACCCCGGGGCTTAGGGATTTTTTCAAAAAAATATTTTCTGCTGGTTAAGTTTTTGAGGGCTGATTTCTTGTCCTGTGATAAAAAGCCTTCTGTTTCGAGTGCCAAACCTTTCAGGGGAGCATTTTCAGGCTTTTGGCACCATTTTTGAGTGAATTGCCAAAAGTCAGATTTTTGCTGAAATTGTGACCCCGGGGCTTAGGGATTTTTTCAAAAAAATATTTTCTGCCGGTTAAGTTTTTGAGGGCTGATTTCTTGTCCTGTGATAAAAAGCCTTCTGTTTCGAGTTCCAAACCTTTGAGGAGAGCATTTTCAGGCTTTTGGCAGCATTTTTGAGTGAATAGCCAAAAGTTAGATTTTTGCTGAAATTGTGACCCCGGGGCTTAGGGATTTTTTCAAAAAAATATTTTCTGCCGGTTACGTTTTTGAGGGCTGATTTCTTGTCCTGTGATAAAAAGACTTCTGTTTCCATCGCCAAAGCTTTCAGAGGAGCATTTTCAAGCTTTTGGCACCATTTTTGAGTGAGTTGCCAAAAGTCAGATTTTTGCTGAAATTGTGACCCCGGGGCTTAGGGATTTTTTCAAAAAAATATTTTCTGCCGGTTACGTTTTTGAGGGCTGATTTCTTGTCCTGTGATAAAAAGCCTTCTGTTTCGAGTGCCAAACCTTTCAGGAGAGCATTTTCAGGCTTTTGGCACCATTTTTGAGTGAATTGTCAAAAGTCAGATTTTTGCTGAAATTGTGACTCCGGGGCTTAGGGATTTTTTCAAAAAAATATTTTCTGCCGGTTACGTTTTTGAGGGCTGATTTCTTGTCCTGTGATAAAAAGCCTTCTGTTTCCATCGCCAAAGCTTTCAGGGGAGCATTTTCACGCTTTTGGCACCATTTTTGAGTGAATTGCCAAAAGTCAGATTTTTGCTGAAATTGTGACCCCGGGGCTTTGGGATTTTTTCAAAAAAATATTTTCTGCCGGTTAAGTTTTTGAGGGCTGATTTCTTGTCCTGTGATAGAAAGCCTTCTGTTTCGAGTGCCAAACCTTTCAGGAGAGCATTTTCAGGCTTTTGGCACCATTTTTGAGTGAATTGCCAAAAGTCAGATTTTTGCTGAAATTGTGACCCCGGGGCTTAGGGATTTTTTCAAAAAAATATTTTCTGCTGGTTAAGTTTTTGAGGGCTGATTTCTTGTCCTGTGATAAAAAGCCTTCTGTTTCGAGTTCCAAACCTTTGAGGAGAGCATTTTCAGGCTTTTGGCAGCATTTTTGAGTGAATAGCCAAAAGTTAGATTTTTGCTGAAATTGTGACCCCGGGGCTTAGGGATTTTTTCAAAAAAATATTTTCTGCCGGTTACGTTTTTGAGGGCTGATTTCTTGTCCTGTGATAAAAAGACTTCTGTTTCCATCGCCAAAGCTTTCAGAGGAGCATTTTCAAGCTTTTGGCACCATTTTTGAGTGAGTTGCCAAAAGTCAGATTTTTGCTGAAATTGTGACCCCGGGGCTTAGGGATTTTTTCAAAAAAATATTTTCTGCCGGTTACGTTTTTGAGGGCTGATTTCTTGTCCTGTGATAAAAAGCCTTCTGTTTCGAGTGCCAAACCTTTCAGGAGAGCATTTTCAGGCTTTTGGCACCATTTTTGAGTGAATTGCCAAAAGTCAGATTTTTGCTGAAATTGTGACCCCGGGGCTTTGGGATTTTTTCAAAAAAATATTTTCTGCCGGTTAAGTTTTTGAGGGCTGATTTCTTGTCCTGTGATAGAAAGCCTTCTGTTTCGAGTGCCAAACCTTTCAGGAGAGCATTTTCAAGCTTTTGGCACCATTTTTGAGTGAATTGCCAAAAGTAAGATTTTTGCTGAAATTGTGACCCCGGGGCTTAGGGATATTTTCAAAAAAAAAATATTCTGCCGGTTAATTTTCTGAGGGCTGATTTCTTGTCCTGTGATAAAAAGCCTTCTGTTTCGAGTGCCAAACCTTTCAGGAGAGCATTTTCAGGCTTTTGGCACCATTTTTGAGTGAATTGCCAAAAGTCAGATTTTTGCTGAAATTGTGACCCCGGGGCTTAGGGATTTTTTCAAAAAAATATTTTCTGCCGGTTAAGTTTTGGAGGGCTGATTTCTTGTCCTGTGATAAAAAGTCTTCTGTTTCCATCGCCAAAGCTTTCAGGGGAGCATTTTCAAGCTTTTGGCACCATTTTTGAGTGAATTGCCAAAAGTCAGATTTTTGCTGAAATTGTGACCCCGGGGCTTAGGGATTTTTTCAAAAAAATATTTTCTGCCGGTTAAGTTTTTGAGAGCTGATTTCTTGTCCTGTGATAAAAAGACTTCTGTTTCCATCGCCAAAGCTTTCAGGGGAGCATTTTCAAGCTTTTGGCACCATTTGTGAGTGAATTGCCAAAAGTCAGATTTTTGCTGAAATTGTGACCCCGGGGCTTAGGGATTTTTTCAAAAAAATATTTTCTGCCGGTTAAGTTTTTGAGGGCTGATTTCTTGTCCTGTGATAAAAAGACTTCTGTTTCCATCGCCAAAGCTTTCAGGGGAGCATTTTCAAGCTTTTGGCACCATTTTTGAGTGAATTGCCAAAAGTCAGATTTTTGCTGAAATTGTGACCCCGGGGCTTAGGGATTTTTTCAAAAAAATATTTTCTGCCGGTTAAGTTTTTGAGGGCTGATTTCTTGTCCTGTGATAAAAAGCCTTCTGTTTCGAGTGCCAAACCTTTCAGGAGAGCATTTTCAGGCTTTTGGCACCATTTTTGAGTGAATTGCCAAAAGTCAGATTTTTGCTGAAATTGTGACCCCGGGGCTTAGGGATTTTTTCAAAAAAATATTTTCTGCCGGTTAAGTTTTTGAGGGCTGATTTCTTGTCCTGTGATAAAAAGCCTTCTGTTTCGAGTGCCAAACCTTTCAGGAGAGCATTTTCAGGCTTTTGGCACCATTTTTGAGTGAATTGCCAAAAGTCAGATTTTTGCTGAAATTGTTCAAAAAAATATTTTCTGCCGGTTAAGTTTTTGAGGGCTGATTTCTTCTCCTGTGATAAAAAGTCTTCTGTTTCGAGTGCCAAACCTTTCAGGAGAGCATTTTCAGGCTTTTGGCACCATTTTTGAGTGAATTGCCAAAAGTCAGATTTCTGCTGAAATTGTGACCCCGGGGCTGAGGGATTTTATGAAAAAAAATATTTTCTGCCGGTTAAGTTTTTGAGGGCTGATTTCTTGTCCTGTGATAAAAAGCCTTCTGTTTCGAGTGCCAAACCTTTCAGGAGAGCATTTTCAAGCTTTTGGCACCATTTTTGAGTGAATTGCCAAAAGTCAGATTTTTGCTGACATTGTGACCCCAGGGCTTAGGGATTTTTTCAAAAAAATATTTTCTGCCGGTTAAGTTTTTGAGGGCTGATTTCTTGTCCTGTTATAAAAAGGCTTCTGTTTCGAGTGCCAAACCTTTCAGGAGAGCATTTTCAGGCTTTTGGCACCATTTTTGAGTGAATTGCCAAAAGTCAGATTTTTCCTGAAATTGTGACCCCGGGGCTTAGGGATTTTTCCAAAAAAATATTTTCTGCCGGTTAAGTTTTTGAGGGCTGATTTCTTGTCCTGTGATAAAAAGACTTCTGTTTCCATCGCCAAAGCTTTCAGGGGAGCATTTTCAAGCTTTTGGCACCATTTTTGAGTGAATTGCCAAAAGTCAGATTTTTGCTGAAATTGTTCAAAAAAATATTTTCTGCCGGTTAAGTTTTTGAGGGCTGATTTCTTGTCCTGTGATAAAAAGCCTTCTGTTTCGAGTGCCAAACCTTTCAGGAGAGCATTTTCAAGCTTTTGGCACCATTTTTGAGTGAATGGCCAAAAGTCAGATTTTTGCTGAAATTGTGACCCCGGGGCTTAGGGATTTTTTCAAAAAAATGTTTTCTGCCGGTTAAGTTTTTGAGGGCTGATTTCTTGTCCTGTTATAAAAAGGCTTCTGTTTTGAGTGCCAAACCTTTCAGGAGAGCATTTTCAAGCTTTTGGCACCACTTTTGAGTGAATTGCCAAAAGTCAGATTTTTGCTGAAATTGTGACCCCGGGGCTTAGGGATTTTTCAAAAAAAATATTTTCTGCCGGTTAAGTTTTTGAGGGCTGATTTCTTGTCCTGTGATAAAAAGACTTCTGTTTCCATCGCCAAAGCTTTCAGGGGAGCATTTTCAAGCTTTTGGCACCATTTTTGAGTGAATTGCCAAAAGTCAGATTTTTGCTGAAATTGTTCAAAAAAATATTTTCTGCCGGTTAAGTTTTTGAGGGCTGATTTCTTGTCCTGTGATAAAAAGACTTCTGTTTCCATTGCCAAAGCTTTCAGGGGAGCATTTTCAAGCTTTTGGCACCATTTTTGAGTGAATTGCCAAAAGTCAGATTTTTGCTGAAATTGTGACCCCGGGGCTGAGGGATTTTATGAAAAAAAATATTTTCTGCCGGTTAAGTTTTTGAGGGCTGATTTCTTGTCCTGTGATAAAAAGACTTCTGTTTCCATCGCCAAAGCTTTCAGGGGAGCATTTTCAAGCTTTTGGCACCATTTTTGAGTGAATTGCCAAAAGTCAGATTTTTGCTGAAATTGTGACCCCGGGGCTTAGGGATTTTTTCAAAAAAATATTTTCTGCCGGTTAAGTTTTTGAGGGCTGATTTCTTGTCCTGTGATAAAAAGACTTCTGTTTCCATCGCCAAACCTTTCAGGAGAGCATTTTCAGGCTTTTGGCACCATTTTTGAGTGAATTGCCAAAAGTCAGATTTTTGCTGAAATTGTGACCCCGGGGCTTAGGGATTTTTTCAAAAAAAAAGTTTCTGCCGGTTAAGTTTTTGAGGGCTGATTTCTTGTCCTGTGATAAAAAGCCTTCTGTTTCGAGTGCCAAACCTTTCAGGAGAGCATTTTCAAGCTTTTGGCACCATTTTTGAGTGAATTGCCAAAAGTCAGATTTTTGCTGAAATTGTGACCCCGGGGCTTAGGGATTTTTTCAAAAAAATATTTTCTGCCGGTTAAGTTTTTGAGGGCTGATTTCTTGTCCTGTGATAAAAAGACTTCTGTTTCCATCGCCAAAGCTTTCAGGGGAGCATTTTCCAGCTTTTGGCACCACTTTTGAGTGAATTGCCAAAAGTCAGATTTTTGCTGAAATTGTGACCCCGGGGCTGAGGCATTTTTTCAAAAAATTATTTTCTGCCGGTTACGTTTTTGAGGGCTGATTTCTTGTCCTGTGATAAAAAGGCTTCTGTTTCGAGTGCCAAACCTTTCAGGAGAGCATGTTCAAGCTTTTGGCACCACTTTTGAGTGAATTGCCAAAAGTCAGATTTTTGCAGAAATTGTGACCCCGGGGCTTAGGGATATTTTCAAAAAAAATATTTTCTGCCGGTTAATTTTCTGAGGGCTGATTTCTTGTCCTGTGATAAAAAGCCTTCTGTTTCGAGTGCCAAACCTTTCAGGAGAGCATTTTCAAGCTTTTGGCACCACTTTTGAGTGAATTGCCAAAAGTCAGATTTTTGCTGAAATTGTGACCCCGGGGCTTAGGGATTTTTTCAAAAAAATATTTTCTGCCGGTTAAGTTTTTGAGGGCTGATTTCTTGTCCTGTGATAAAAAGAGTTCTGTTTCCATCGCCAAAGCTTTCAGGGGAGCATTTTCAAGCTTTTGGCACCATTTTTGAGTGAATTGCCAAAAGTCAGATTTTTGCTGAAATTGTGACCCCGGGGCTTAGGGATTTTTTCAAAAAAATATTTTCTGCCGGTTAAGTTTTTGAGGGATGATTTCTTGTCCTGTGATAAAAAGCCTTCTGTTTCAAGTGCCAAACCTTTCAGGAGAGCATTTTCAGGCTTTTGGCACCATTTTTGAGTGAATTGCCAAAAGTCAGATTTTTGCTGAAATTGTGACCCCGGGGCTTAGGGATTTTTTCAAAAAAAAAGTTTCTGCCGGTTAAGTTTTTGAGGGCTGATTTCTTGTCCTGTGATAAAAAGCCTTCTGTTTCGAGTGCCAAACCTTTCAGGAGAGCATTTTCAAGCTTTTGGCACCATTTTTGAGTGAATTGCCAAAAGTCAGATTTTTGCTGAAATTGTGACCCCGGGGCTTAGGGATTTTTTCAAAAAAATATTTTCTGCCGGTTAAGTTTTTGAGGGCTGATTTCTTGTCCTGTGATAAAAAGAGTTCTGTTTCCATCGCCAAAGCTTTCAGGGGAGCATTTTCAAGCTTTTGGCACCATTTTTGAGTGAATTGCCAAAAGTCAGATTTTTGCTGAAATTGTGACCCCGGGGCTTAGGGATTTTTTCAAAAAAATATTTTCTGCACGTTAAGTTTTTGAGGGATGATTTCTTGTCCTGTGATAAAAAGCCTTCTGTTTCGAGTGCCAAACCTTTCAGGAGAGCATTTTCAGGCTTTTGGCACCATTTTTGAGTGAATTGCCAAAAGTCAGATTTTTGCTGAAATTGTGACCCCGGGGCTTAGGGATTTTTTCAAAAAAAAAGTTTCTGCCGGTTAAGTTTTTGAGGGCTGATTTCTTGTCCTGTGATAAAAAGCCTTCTGTTTCGAGTGCCAAACCTTTCAGGAGAGCATTTTCAAGCTTTTGGCACCATTTTTGAGTGAATTGCCAAAAGTCAGATTTTTGCTGAAATTGTGACCCCGGGGCTTAGGGATTTTTTCAAAAAAATATTTTCTGCCGGTTAAGTTTTTGAGGGCTGATTTCTTGTCCTGTGATAAAAAGACTTCTGTTTCCATCGCCAAAGCTTTCAGGGGAGCATTTTCCAGCTTTTGGCACCACTTTTGAGTGAATTGCCAAAAGTCAGATTTTTGCTGAAATTGTGACCCCGGGGCTGAGGCATTTTTTCAAAAAATTATTTTCTGCCGGTTACGTTTTTGAGGGCTGATTTCTTGTCCTGTGATAAAAAGGCTTCTGTTTCGAGTGCCAAACCTTTCAGGAGAGCATGTTCAAGCTTTTGGCACCACTTTTGAGTGAATTGCCAAAAGTCAGATTTTTGCAGAAATTGTGACCCCGGGGCTTAGGGATATTTTCAAAAAAAATATTTTCTGCCGGTTAATTTTCTGAGGGCTGATTTCTTGTCCTGTGATAAAAAGCCTTCTGTTTCGAGTGCCAAACCTTTCAGGAGAGCATTTTCAAGCTTTTGGCACCACTTTTGAGTGAATTGCCAAAAGTCAGATTTTTGCTGAAATTGTGACCCCGGGGCTTAGGGATTTTTTCAAAAAAATATTTTCTGCCGGTTAAGTTTTTGAGGGCTGATTTCTTGTCCTGTGATAAAAAGAGTTCTGTTTCCATCGCCAAAGCTTTCAGGGGAGCATTTTCAAGCTTTTGGCACCATTTTTGAGTGAATTGCCAAAAGTCAGATTTTTGCTGAAATTGTGACCCCGGGGCTTAGGGATTTTTTCAAAAAAATATTTTCTGCCGGTTAAGTTTTTGAGGGATGATTTCTTGTCCTGTGATAAAAAGCCTTCTGTTTCGAGTGCCAAACCTTTCAGGAGAGCATTTTCAGGCTTTTGGCACCATTTTTGAGTGAATTGCCAAAAGTCAGATTTTTGCTGAAATTGTGACCCCGGGGCTTAGGGATTTTTTCAAAAAAAAAGTTTCTGCCGGTTAAGTTTTTGAGGGCTGATTTCTTGTCCTGTGATAAAAAGCCTTCTGTTTCGAGTGCCAAACCTTTCAGGAGAGCATTTTCAAGCTTTTGGCACCATTTTTGAGTGAATTGCCAAAAGTCAGATTTTTGCTGAAATTGTGACCCCGGGGCTTAGGGATTTTTTCAAAAAAATATTTTCTGCCGGTTAAGTTTTTGAGGGCTGATTTCTTGTCCTGTGATAAAAAGACTTCTGTTTCCATCGCCAAAGCTTTCAGGGGAGCATTTTCCAGCTTTTGGCACCACTTTTGAGTGAATTGCCAAAAGTCAGATTTTTGCTGAAATTGTGACCCCGGGGCTGAGGCATTTTTTCAAAAAATTATTTTCTGCCGGTTACGTTTTTGAGGGCTGATTTCTTGTCCTGTGATAAAAAGGCTTCTGTTTCGAGTGCCAAACCTTTCAGGAGAGCATGTTCAAGCTTTTGGCACCACTTTTGAGTGAATTGCCAAAAGTCAGATTTTTGCAGAAATTGTGACCCCGGGGCTTAGGGATATTTTCAAAAAAAATATTTTCTGCCGGTTAATTTTCTGAGGGCTGATTTCTTGTCCTGTGATAAAAAGCCTTCTGTTTCGAGTGCCAAACCTTTCAGGAGAGCATTTTCAAGCTTTTGGCACCACTTTTGAGTGAATTGCCAAAAGTCAGATTTTTGCTGAAATTGTGACCCCGGGGCTTAGGGATTTTTTCAAAAAAATATTTTCTGCCGGTTAAGTTTTGGAGGGCTGATTTCTTGTCCTGTGATAAAAAGAGTTCTGTTTCCATCGCCAAAGCTTTCAGGGGAGCATTTTCAAGCTTTTGGCACCATTTTTGAGTGAATTGCCAAAAGTCAGATTTTTGCTGAAATTGTGACCCCGGGGCTTAGGGATTTTTTCAAAAAAATATTTTCTGCCGGTTAAGTTTTTGAGGGCTGTTTTCTTGTCCTGTGATAAAAAGACTTCTGTTTCGAGTGCCAAACCTTTCAGGAGAGCATTTCCAGGCTTTTGGCACCATTTTTGAGTGAATTGCCAAAAGTCAGATTTTTGCTGAAATTGTGACCCCGGGGCTTAGGGATTTTTTCCAAAAAATATTTTCTGCCGGTTAAGTTTTTGAGGGCTGATTTCTTGTCCTGTGATAAAAGGATTTCTGTTTCCATCGCCAAAGCTTTCAGGAGAGCATTTTCAAGCTTTTGGCACCATTTTTGAGTGAATTGCCAAAAGTCAGATTTTTGCTGAAATTGTGACCCCGGGGCTTAGGGATTTTTTCAAAAAAATATTTTCTCCTGGTTAAGTTTTTGAGGGCTGATTTCTTGTCCTGTGATAAAAAGACTTCTGTTTCCATCGCCAAAGCTTTCAGGGGAGCATTTTCAAGCTTTTGGCACCATTTTTGAGTGAATTGCCAAAAGTCAGATTTTTGCTGAAATTGTGACCCCGGGGTTTAGGGATTTTTTCAAAAAAATATTTTCTGCCGGTTAAGTTTTTGAGGGCTGATTTCTTGTCCTGTGATAAAAAGCCTTCTGTTTCGAGTGCCAAACCTTTCAGGAGAGCATTTTCAAGCTTTTGGCACCACTTTTGAGTGAATTGCCAAAAGTCAGATTTTTGCTGAAATTGTGACCCCGGGGCTGAGGGATTTTTTCAAAAAATTATTTTCTGCCGGTTACGTTTTTGAGGGCTGATTTCTTGTCCTGTGATAAAAAGGCTTCTGTTTCGAGTGCCAAACCTTTCAGGAGAGCATGTTCAAGCTTTTGGCACCACTTTTGAGTGAATTGCCAAAAGTCAGATTTTTGCTGAAATTGTGACCCCGGGGCTTAGGGATATTTTCAAAAAAAATATTTTCTGCCGGTTAATTTTCTGAGGGCTGATTTCTTGTCCTGTGATAAAAAGCCTTCTGTTTCGAGTGCCAAACCTTTCAGGAGAGCATTTTCAAGCTTTTGGCACCACTTTTGAGTGAATTGCCAAAAGTCAGATTTTTGCTGAAATTGTGACCCCGGGGCTTAGGGATTTTTTCAAAAAAATATTTTCTGCCGGTTAAGTTTTTGAGGGCTGATTTCTTGTCCTGTGATAAAAAGACTTCTGTTTCCATCGCCAAAGCTTTCAGGGGAGCATTTTCAAGCTTTTGGCACCATTTTTGAGTGAATTGCCAAAAGTCAGATTTTTGCTGAAATTGTGACCCCGGGGCTTAGGGATTTTTTCAAAAAAATATTTTCTGCCGGTTAAGTTTTTGAGGGCTGATTTCTTGTCCTGTGATAAAAAGCCTTCTGTTTCCATCGCCAAAGCTTTCAGGGGAGCATTTTCAAGCTTTTGGCACCATTTTTGAGTGACTTGCCAAAAGTCAGATTTTTGCTGAAATTGTGACCCTGGGGCTTAGGGATTTTTTCAAAAAAATATTTTCTGCCGGTTAAGTTTTTGAGGGCTGATTTCTTGTCCTGTGATAAAAAGACTTCTGTTTCCATCGCCAAAGCTTTCAGGGGAGCATTTTCAAGCTTTTGGCACCATTTTTGAGTGAATTGCCAAAAGTCAGATTTTTGCTGAAATTGTGACCCCGGGGCTTAGGGATTTTTTCAAAAAAATATTTTCTGCCGGTTAAGTTTTTGAGGGCTGATTTCTTGTCCTGTGATAAAAAGGCTTCTGTTTCGAGTGCCAAACCTTTCAGGAGAGCATTTTCAAGCTTTTGGCACCACTTTTGAGTGAATTTCCAAAAGTCAGATTTTTGCTGAAATTGTGACCCCGGGGCTTAGGGATTTTTTCAAAAAAATATTTTCTGCCGGTTAAGTTTTTGAGGGCTGATTTCTTGTTCTGTGATAAAAAGCCTTCTGTTTCGAGTGCCAAACCTTTCAGGAGAGCATTTTCAGGCTTTTGGCACCATTTTTGAGTGAATTGCCAAAAGTCAGATTTTTGCTGAAATTGTGACCCCGGGGCTTAGGGATTTTTTCAAAAAAATATTTTCTGCCGGTTAAGTTTTTGAGGGCTGATTTCTTGTCCTGTGATAAAAGGACTTCTGTTTCCATCGCCAAAGCTTTCAGGGGAGCATTTTCAAGCTTTTGTCACCATTTTTGAGTGAATTGCCAAAAGTCAGATTTTTGCTGAAATTGAGACCCCGGGGCTTAGGGATTTTTTCAAAAAAATATTTTCTGCCGGTTAAGTTTTTGAGGGCTGATTTCTTGTCCTGTGATAAAAAGCCTTCTGTTTCGAGTGCCAAACCTTTCAGGAGAGCATTTTCAGGCTTTTGGCACCATTTTTGAGTGAATTGCCAAAAGTCAGATTTTTGCTGAAATTGTTCAAAAAAATATTTTCTGCCGGTTAAGTTTTTGAGGGCTGATTTCTTGTCCTGTGATAAAAAGAGTTCTGTTTCCATCGCCAAAGCTTTCAGGGGAGCATTTTCAAGCTTTTGGCACCATTTTTGAGTGAATTGCCAAAAGTCAGATTTTTGCTGAAATTGTGACCCCGGGGCTTAGGGATTTTTTCAAAAAAATATTTTCTGCCGGTTAAGTTTTTGAGGGCTGATTTCTTGTCCTGTGATAAAAAGACTTCTGTTTCCATCGCCTAAGCTTTCAGGGGAGCATTTTCAAGCTTTTGGCACCATTTTTGAGTGAATTGCCAAAAGTCAGATTTTTGCTGAAATTGTGACCCCGGAGCTTAGGGATTTTTTCAAAAAAATATTTTCTGCACGTTAAGTTTTTGAGGGATGATTTCTTGTCCTGTGATAAAAAGCCTTCTGTTTCGAGTGCCAAACCTTTCAGGAGAGCATTTTCAAGCTTTTGGCACCATTTTTGAGTGAATTGCCAAAAGTCAGATTTTTGCTGAAATTGTGACCCCGGGGCTTAGGGATTTTTTCAAAAAAAAAGTTTCTGCTGGTTAAGTTTTTGAGGGCTGATTTCTTGTCCTGTGATAAAAAGCCTTCTGTTTCGAGTGCCAAACCTTTCAGGAGAGCATTTTCAAGCTTTTGGCACCATTTTTGAGTGAATTGCCAAAAGTCAGATTTTTGCTGAAATTGTGACCCCGGGGCTTAGGGATTTTTTCAAAAAAATATTTTCTGCCGGTTAAGTTTTTGAGGGCTGATTTCTTGTCCTGTGATAAAAAGACTTCTGTTTCCATCGCCAAAGCTTTCAGGGGAGCATTTTCCAGCTTTTGGCACCACTTTTGAGTGAATTGCCAAAAGTCAGATTTTTGCTGAAATTGTGACCCCGGGGCTGAGGCATTTTTTCAAAAAATTATTTTCTGCCGGTTACGTTTTTGAGGGCTGATTTCTTGTCCTGTGATAAAAACGCTTCTGTTTCGAGTGCCAAACCTTTCAGGAGAGCATGTTCAAGCTTTTGGCACCACTTTTGAGTGAATTGCCAAAAGTCAGATTTTTGCTGAAATTGTGACCCCGGGGCTTAGGGATATTTTCAAAAAAAATATTTTCTGCCGGTTAATTTTCTGAGGGCTGATTTCTTCTCCTGTGATAAAAAGCCTTCTGTTTCGAGTGCCAAACCTTTCAGGAGAGCATTTTCAAGCTTTTGGCACCACTTTTGAGTGAATTGCCAAAAGTCAGATTTTTGCTGAAATTGTGACCCCGGGGCTTAGGGATTTTTTCAAAAAAATATTTTCTGCCGGTTAAGTTTTGGAGGGCTGATTTCTTGTCCTGTGATAAAAAGAGTTCTGTTTCCATCGCCAAAGCTTTCAGGGGAGCATTTTCAAGCTTTTGGCACCATTTTTGAGTGAATTGCCAAAAGTCAGATTTTTGCTGAAATTGTGACCCCGGGGCTTAGGGATTTTTTCAAAAAAATATTTTCTGCCGGTTAAGTTTTTGAGGGCTGTTTTCTTGTCCTGTGATAAAAAGACTTCTGTTTCGAGTGCCAAACCTTTCAGGAGAGCATTTCCAGGCTTTTGGCACCATTTTTGAGTGAATTGCCAAAAGTCAGATTTTTGCTGAAATTGTGACCCCGGGGCTTAGGGATTTTTTCCAAAAAATATTTTCTGCCGGTTAAGTTTTTGAGGGCTGATTTCTTGTCCTGTGATAAAAGGATTTCTGTTTCCATCGCCAAAGCTTTCAGGAGAGCATTTTCAAGCTTTTGGCACCATTTTTGAGTGAATTGCCAAAAGTCAGATTTTTGCTGAAATTGTGACCCCGGGGCTTAGGGATTTTTTCAAAAAAATATTTTCTCCTGGTTAAGTTTTTGAGGGCTGATTTCTTGTCCTGTGATAAAAAGACTTCTGTTTCCATCGCCAAAGCTTTCAGGGGAGCATTTTCAAGCTTTTGGCACCATTTTTGAGTGAATTGCCAAAAGTCAGATTTTTGCTGAAATTGTGACCCCGGGGTTTAGGGATTTTTTCAAAAAAATATTTTCTGCCGGTTAAGTTTTTGAGGGCTGATTTCTTGTCCTGTGATAAAAAGCCTTCTGTTTCGAGTGCCAAACCTTTCAGGAGAGCATTTTCAAGCTTTTGGCACCACTTTTGAGTGAATTGCCAAAAGTCAGATTTTTGCTGAAATTGTGACCCCGGGGCTGAGGGATTTTTTCAAAAAATTATTTTCTGCCGGTTACGTTTTTGAGGGCTGATTTCTTGTCCTGTGATAAAAAGGCTTCTGTTTCGAGTGCCAAACCTTTCAGGAGAGCATGTTCAAGCTTTTGGCACCACTTTTGAGTGAATTGCCAAAAGTCAGATTTTTGCTGAAATTGTGACCCCGGGGCTTAGGGATATTTTCAAAAAAAATATTTTCTGCCGGTTAATTTTCTGAGGGCTGATTTCTTGTCCTGTGATAAAAAGCCTTCTGTTTCGAGTGCCAAACCTTTCAGGAGAGCATTTTCAAGCTTTTGGCACCACTTTTGAGTGAATTGCCAAAAGTCAGATTTTTGCTGAAATTGTGACCCCGGGGCTTAGGGATTTTTTCAAAAAAATATTTTCTGCCGGTTAAGTTTTGGAGGGCTGATTTCTTGTCCTGTGATAAAAGGATTTCTGTTTCCATCGCCAAAGCTTTCAGGAGAGCATTTTCAAGCTTTTGGCACCATTTTTGAGTGAATTGCCAAAAGTCAGATTTTTGCTGAAATTGTGACCCCGGGGCTTAGGGATTTTTTCAAAAAAATATTTTCTCCTGGTTAAGTTTTTGAGGGCTGATTTCTTGTCCTGTGATAAAAAGACTTCTGTTTCCATCGCCAAAGCTTTCAGGGGAGCATTTTCAAGCTTTTGGCACCATTTTTGAGTGAATTGCCAAAAGTCAGATTTTTGCTGAAATTGTGACCCCGGGGTTTAGGGATTTTTTCAAAAAAATATTTTCTGCCGGTTAAGTTTTTGAGGGCTGATTTCTTGTCCTGTGATAAAAAGACTTCTGTTTCCATCGTCAAAGCTTTCAGGGGAGCATTTTCAAGCTTTTGGCACCATTTTTGAGTGAATTGCCAAAAGTCAGTTTTTTACTGAAATTGTGACCCCGGGGCTTAGGGATTTTTTCAAAAAAATATTTTCTGCCGGTTAAGTTTTTGAGGACTGATTTCTTGTCCTGTGATAAAAAGCCTTCTGTTTCGAGTGCCAAACCTTTCAGGAGAGCATTTTCAAGCTTTTGGCACCACTTTTGAGTGAATTGCCAAAAGTCAGATTTTTGCTGAAATTGTGACCCCGGGGCTTAGGGATTTTTTCAAAAAAATATCTTCTGCCGGTTAAGTTTTTGAGGGCTGATTTCTTGTCCTGTGATAAAAAGCCTTCTGTTTCGAGTGCCAAACCTTTCAGGAGAGCATTTTCAAGCTTTTGGCACCATTTTTGAGTGAATTGCCAAAAGTCAGATTTTTGCTGAAATTGTGACCCCGGGGCTTAGGGATTTTTTCAAAAAAATATTTTCTGCCGGTTAAGTTTTGGAGGGCTGATTTCTTGTCCTGTGATAAAAAGAGTTCTGTTTCCATCGCCAAAGCTTTCAGGGGAGCATTTTCAAGCTTTTGGCACCATTTTTGAGTGAATTGCCAAAAGTCAGATTTTTGCTGAAATTGTGACCCCGGGGTTTAGGGATTTTTTCAAAAAAATATTTTCTCCTGGTTAAGTTTTTGAGGGCTGATTTCTTGTCCTGTGATAAAAAGACTTCTGTTTCGAGTGCCAAACCTTTCAGGAGAGCATTTTCAGGCTTTTGGCACCATTTTTGAGTGAATTGCCAAAAGTCAGATTTTTGCTGAAATTGTGACCCCGGGGTTTAGGGATTTTTTCAAAAAAATATTTTCTGCCGGTTAAGTTTTTGAGGGCTGATTTCTTGTCCTGTGATAAAAAGACTTCTGTTTCCATCGTCAAAGCTTTCAGGGGAGCATTTTCAAGCTTTTGGCACCATTTTTGAGTGAATTGCCAAAAGTCAGATTTTTGCTGAAATTGTGACCCCGGGGCTTAGGGATTTTTTCAAAAAAATATTTTCTGCCGGTTAAGTTTTTGAGGACTGATTTCTTGTCCTGTGATAAAAAGCCTTCTGTTTCGAGTGCCAAACCTTTCAGGAGAGCATTTTCAAGCTTTTGGCACCACTTTTGAGTGAATTGCCAAAAGTCAGATTTTTGCTGAAATTGTGACCCCGGGGCTTAGGGATTTTTTCAAAAAAATATCTTCTGCCGGTTAAGTTTTTGAGGGCTGATTTCTTGTCCTGTGATAAAAAGACTTCTGTTTCCATCGCCAAAGCTTTCAGGGGAGCATTTTCAAGCTTTTGGCACCATTTTTGAGTGAATTGCCAAAAGTCAGATTTTTGCTGAAATTGTGACCCCGGGGCTTAGGGATTTTTTCAAAAAAATATTTTCTGCCGGTTAAGTTTTTGAGGGCTGATTTCTTGTCCTGTGATAAAAAGACTTCTGTTTCCATCGCCAAAGCTTTCAGGGGAGCATTTTCAAGCTTTTGGCACCATTTTTTAGTGAATTGCCAAAAGTCAGATTTTTGCTGAAATTGTGACCCCGGGGCTGAGGGATTTTTTCAAAAAATTATTTTCTGCCGGTTACGTTTTTGAGGGCTGATTTCTTGTCCTGTGATAAAAAGGCTTCTGTTTCGAGTGCCAAACCTTTCAGGAGAGCATGTTCAAGCTTTTGGCACCACTTTTGAGTGAATTGCCAAAAGTCAGATTTTTGCTGAAATTGTGACCCCGGGGCTTAGGGATATTTTCAAAAAAAATATTTTCTGCCGGTTAATTTTCTGAGGGCTGATTTCTTGTCCTGTGATAAAAAGCCTTCTGTTTCGAGTGCCAAACCTTTCAGGAGAGCATTTTCAAGCTTTTGGCACCACTTTTGAGTGAATTGCCAAAAGTCAGATTTTTGCTGAAATTGTGACCCCGGGGCTTAGGGATTTTTTCAAAAAAATATTTTCTGCCGGTTAAGTTTTGGAGGGCCTATTTCTTGTCCTGTGATAAAAAGAGTTCTGTTTCCATCGCCAAAGCTTTCAGGGGAGCATTTTCAAGCTTTTGGCACCATTTTTGAGTGAATTGCCAAAAGTCAGATTTTTGCTGAAATTGTGACCCCGGGGCTTAGGGATTTTTTCAAAAAAATATTTTCTGCCGGTTAAGTTTTTGAGGGCTGTTTTCTTGTCCTGTGATAAAAAGACTTCTGTTTCGAGTGCCAAACCTTTCAGGAGAGCATTTCCAGGCTTTTGGCACCATTTTTGAGTGAATTGCCAAAAGTCAGATTTTTGCTGAAATTGTGACCCCGGGGCTTAGGGATTTTTTCCAAAAAATATTTTCTGCCGGTTAAGTTTTTGAGGGCTGATTTCTTGTCCTGTGATAAAAGGATTTCTGTTTCCATCGCCAAAGCTTTCAGGAGAGCATTTTCAAGCTTTTGGCACCATTTTTGAGTGAATTGCCAAAAGTCAGATTTTTGCTGAAATTGTGACCCCGGGGTTTAGGGATTTTTTCAAAAAAATATTTTCTCCTGGTTAAGTTTTTGAGGGCTGATTTCTTGTCCTGTGATAAAAAGACTTCTGTTTCGAGTGCCAAACCTTTCAGGAGAGCATTTTCAGGCTTTTGGCACCATTTTTGAGTGAATTGCCAAAAGTCAGATTTTTGCTGAAATTGTGACCCCGGGGTTTAGGGATTTTTTCAAAAAAATATTTTCTGCCGGTTAAGTTTTTGAGGGCTGATTTCTTGTCCTGTGATAAAAAGACTTCTGTTTCCATCGTCAAAGCTTTCAGGGGAGCATTTTCAAGCTTTTGGCACCATTTTTGAGTGAATTGCCAAAAGTCAGATTTTTGCTGAAATTGTGACCCCGGGGTTTAGGGATTTTTTCAAAAAAATATTTTCTCCTGGTTAAGTTTTTGAGGGCTGATTTCTTGTCCTGTGATAAAAAGACTTCTGTTTCGAGTGCCAAACCTTTCAGGAGAGCATTTTCAGGCTTTTGGCACCATTTTTGAGTGAATTGCCAAAAGTCAGATTTTTGCTGAAATTGTGACCCCGGGGCTTAGGGATTTTTTCAAAAAAATATTTTCTGCCGGTTAAGTTTTTGAGGACTGATTTCTTGTCCTGTGATAAAAAGCCTTCTGTTTCGAGTGCCAAACCTTTCAGGAGAGCATTTTCAAGCTTTTGGCACCACTTTTGAGTGAATTGCCAAAAGTCAGATTTTTGCTGAAATTGTGACCCCGGGGCTTAGGGATTTTTTCAAAAAAATATTTTCTGCCGGTTAAGTTTTTGAGGGCTGATTTCTTGTCCTGTGATAAAAAGACTTCTGTTTCCATCGCCAAAGCTTTCATGGGAGCATTTTCAAGCTTTTGGCACCATTTTTGAGTGAATTGCCAAAAGTCAGATTTTTGCTGAAATTGTGACCCCGGGGCTTAGGGATTTTTTCAAAAAAATATTTTCTGCCGGTTAAGTTTTTGAGGGCTGATTTCTTGTCCTGTGATAAAAAGACTTCTGTTTCCATCGCCAAAGCTTTCAGGGGAGCATTTTCAAGCTTTTGGCACCATTTTTGAGTGAATTGCCAAAAGTCAGATTTTTGCTGAAATTGTGACCCCGGGGCTTAGGGATTTTTTAAAAAAAATATTTTCTGCCGGTTAAGTTTTTGAGGACTGATTTCTTGTTCTGTGATAAAAAGCCTTCTGTTTCGAGTGCCAAACCTTTCAGGAGAGCATTTTCAAGCTTTTGGCACCACTTTTGAGTGAATTGCCAAAAGTCAGATTTTTGCTGAAATTGTGACCCCGGGGCTTAGGGATTATTTCAAAAAAATATTTTCTGCCGGTTAAGTTTTTGAGGACTGATTTCTTGTCCTGTGATAAAAAGCCTTCTGTTTCGAGTGCCAAACCTTTCAGGAGAGCATTTTCAAGCTTTTGGCACCACTTTTGAGTGAATTGCCAAAAGTCAGATTTTTGCTGAAATTGTGACCCCGGGGCTTAGGGATTTTTTTCAAAAAAATATTTTCTGCCGGTTAAGTTTTTGAGGGCTGATTTCTTGTCCTGTGATAAAAAGCCTTCTGTTTCGAGTGCCAAACCTTTCAGGAGAGCATTTTCAAGCTTTTGGCACCATTTTTGAGTGAATTGCCAAAAGTCAGATTTTTGCTGAAATTGTGACCCCGGGGCTTAGGGATTTTTTCAAAAAAATATTTTCTGCCGGTTAAGTTTTTGAGGGCTGTTTTCTTGTCCTGTGATAAAAAGCCTTCTGTTTCGAGTGCCAAACCTTTCAGGAGAGCATTTTCAAGCTTTTGGCACCACTTTTGAGTGAATTGCCAAAAGTCAGATTTTTGCTGAAATTGTGACCCCGGGGCTTAGGGATTTTTTCAAAAAAATATTTTCTGCCGGTTAAGTTTTGGAGGGCTGATTTCTTGTCCTGTGATAAAAAGAGTTCTGTTTCCATCGCCAAAGCTTTCAGGGGAGCATTTTCAAGCTTTTGGCACCATTTTTGAGTGAATTGCCAAAAGTCAGATTTTTGCTGAAATTGTGACCCCGGGGCTTAGGGATTTTTTCAAAAAAATATTTTCTGCCGGTTAAGTTTTTGAGGGCTGTTTTCTTGTCCTGTGATAAAAAGACTTCTGTTTCGAGTGCCAAACCTTTCAGGAGAGCATTTCCAGGCTTTTGGCACCATTTTTGAGTGAATTGCCAAAAGTCAGATTTTTGCTGAAATTGTGACCCCGGGGCTTAGGGATTTTTTCCAAAAAATATTTTCTGCCGGTTAAGTTTTTGAGGGCTGATTTCTTGTCCTGTGATAAAAGGATTTCTGTTTCCATCGCCAAAGCTTTCAGGAGAGCATTTTCAAGCTTTTGGCACCATTTTTGAGTGAATTGCCAAAAGTCAGATTTTTGCTGAAATTGTGACCCCGGGGTTTAGGGATTTTTTCAAAAAAATATTTTCTCCTGGTTAAGTTTTTGAGGGCTGATTTCTTGTCCTGTGATAAAAAGACTTCTGTTTCGAGTGCCAAACCTTTCAGGAGAGCATTTTCAGGCTTTTGGCACCATTTTTGAGTGAATTGCCAAAAGTCAGATTTTTGCTGAAATTGTGACCCCGGGGTTTAGGGATTTTTTCAAAAAAATATTTTCTGCCGGTTAAGTTTTTGAGGGCTGATTTCTTGTCCTGTGATAAAAAGACTTCTGTTTCCATCGTCAAAGCTTTCAGGGGAGCATTTTCAAGCTTTTGGCACCATTTTTGAGTGAATTGCCAAAAGTCAGATTTTTGCTGAAATTGTGACCCCGGGGTTTAGGGATTTTTTCAAAAAAATATTTTCTCCTGGTTAAGTTTTTGAGGGCTGATTTCTTGTCCTGTGATAAAAAGACTTCTGTTTCGAGTGCCAAACCTTTCAGGAGAGCATTTTCAGGCTTTTGGCACCATTTTTGAGTGAATTGCCAAAAGTCAGATTTTTGCTGAAATTGTGACCCCGGGGCTTAGGGATTTTTTCAAAAAAATATTTTCTGCCGGTTAAGTTTTTGAGGACTGATTTCTTGTCCTGTGATAAAAAGCCTTCTGTTTCGAGTGCCAAACCTTTCAGGAGAGCATTTTCAAGCTTTTGGCACCACTTTTGAGTGAATTGCCAAAAGTCAGATTTTTGCTGAAATTGTGACCCCGGGGCTTAGGGATTTTTTCAAAAAAATATTTTCTGCCGGTTAAGTTTTTGAGGGCTGATTTCTTGTCCTGTGATAAAAAGACTTCTGTTTCCATCGCCAAAGCTTTCATGGGAGCATTTTCAAGCTTTTGGCACCATTTTTGAGTGAATTGCCAAAAGTCAGATTTTTGCTGAAATTGTGACCCCGGGGCTTAGGGATTTTTTCAAAAAAATATTTTCTGCCGGTTAAGTTTTTGAGGGCTGATTTCTTGTCCTGTGATAAAAAGACTTCTGTTTCCATCGCCAAAGCTTTCAGGGGAGCATTTTCAAGCTTTTGGCACCATTTTTGAGTGAATTGCCAAAAGTCAGATTTTTGCTGAAATTGTGACCCCGGGGCTTAGGGATTTTTTAAAAAAAATATTTTCTGCCGGTTAAGTTTTTGAGGACTGATTTCTTGTTCTGTGATAAAAAGCCTTCTGTTTCGAGTGCCAAACCTTTCAGGAGAGCATTTTCAAGCTTTTGGCACCACTTTTGAGTGAATTGCCAAAAGTCAGATTTTTGCTGAAATTGTGACCCCGGGGCTTAGGGATTATTTCAAAAAAATATTTTCTGCCGGTTATGTTTTTGAGGACTGATTTCTTGTCCTGTGATAAAAAGCCTTCTGTTTCGAGTGCCAAACCTTTCAGGAGAGCATTTTCAAGCTTTTGGCACCACTTTTGAGTGAATTGCCAAAAGTCAGATTTTTGCTGAAATTGTGACCCCGGGGCTTAGGGATTTTTTTCAAAAAAATATTTTCTGCCGGTTAAGTTTTTGAGGGCTAATTTCTTGTCCTGTGATAAAAAGCCTTCTGTTTCGAGTGCCAAACCTTTCAGGAGAGCATTTTCAAGCTTTTGGCACCATTTTTGAGTGAATTGCCAAAAGTCAGATTTTTGCTGAAATTGTGACCCCGGGGCTTAGGGATTTTTTCAAAAAAATATTTTCTGCCGGTTAAGTTTTTGAGGGCTGTTTTCTTGTCCTGTGATAAAAAGACTTCTGTTTCGAGTGCCAAACCTTTCAGGAGAGCATTTCCAGGCTTTTGGCACCATTTTTGAGTGAATTGCCAAAAGTCAGATTTTTGCTGAAATTGTGACCCCGGGGCTTAGGGATTTTTTCCAAAAAATATTTTCTGCCGGTTAAGTTTTTGAGGGCTGATTTCTTGTCCTGTGATAAAAGGATTTCTGTTTCCATCGCCAAAGCTTTCAGGAGAGCATTTTCAAGCTTTTGGCACCATTTTTGAGTGAATTGCCAAAAGTCAGATTTTTGCTGAAATTGTGACCCCGGGGCTTAGGGATTTTTTCAAAAAAATATTTTCTCCTGGTTAAGTTTTTGAGGGCTGATTTCTTGTCCTGTGATAAAAAGACTTCTGTTTCCATCGCCAAAGCTTTCAGGGGAGCATTTTCAAGCTTTTGGCACCATTTTTGAGTGAATTGCCAAAAGTCAGATTTTTGCTGAAATTGTGACCCCGGGGTTTAGGGATTTTTTCAAAAAAATATTTTCTGCCGGTTAAGTTTTTGAGGGCTGATTTCTTGTCCTGTGATAAAAAGACTTCTGTTTCCATCGTCAAAGCTTTCAGGGGAGCATTTTCAAGCTTTTGGCACCATTTTTGAGTGAATTGCCAAAAGTCAGTTTTTTACTGAAATTGTGACCCCGGGGCTTAGGGATTTTTTCAAAAAAATATTTTCTGCCGGTTAAGTTTTTGAGGACTGATTTCTTGTCCTGTGATAAAAAGCCTTCTGTTTCGAGTGCCAAACCTTTCAGGAGAGCATTTTCAAGCTTTTGGCACCACTTTTGAGTGAATTGCCAAAAGTCAGATTTTTGCTGAAATTGTGACCCCGGGGCTGAGGGATTTTTTCAAAAAATTATTTTCTGCCGGTTACGTTTTTGAGGGCTGATTTCTTGTCCTGTGATAAAAAGGCTTCTGTTTCGAGTGCCAAACCTTTCAGGAGAGCATGTTCAAGCTTTTGGCACCACTTTTGAGTGAATTGCCAAAAGTCAGATTTTTGCTGAAATTGTGACCCCGGGGCTTAGGGATATTTTCAAAAAAAATATTTTCTGCCGGTTAATTTTCTGAGGGCTGATTTCTTGTCCTGTGATAAAAAGCCTTCTGTTTCGAGTGCCAAACCTTTCAGGAGAGCATTTTCAAGCTTTTGGCACCACTTTTGAGTGAATTGCCAAAAGTCAGATTTTTGCTGAAATTGTGACCCCGGGGCTTAGGGATTTTTTCAAAAAAATATTTTCTGCCGGTTAAGTTTTGGAGGGCTGATTTCTTGTCCTGTGATAAAAAGAGTTCTGTTTCCATCGCCAAAGCTTTCAGGGGAGCATTTTCAAGCTTTTGGCACCATTTTTGAGTGAATTGCCAAAAGTCAGATTTTTGCTGAAATTGTGACCCCGGGGCTTAGGGATTTTTTCAAAAAAATATTTTCTGCCGGTTAAGTTTTTGAGGGCTGTTTTCTTGTCCTGTGATAAAAAGACTTCTGTTTCGAGTGCCAAACCTTTCAGGAGAGCATTTCCAGGCTTTTGGCACCATTTTTGAGTGAATTGCCAAAAGTCAGATTTTTGCTGAAATTGTGACCCCGGGGCTTAGGGATTTTTTCCAAAAAATATTTTCTGCCGGTTAAGTTTTTGAGGGCTGATTTCTTGTCCTGTGATAAAAGGATTTCTGTTTCCATCGCCAAAGCTTTCAGGAGAGCATTTTCAAGCTTTTGGCACCATTTTTGAGTGAATTGCCAAAAGTCAGATTTTTGCTGAAATTGTGACCCCGGGGCTTAGGGATTTTTTCAAAAAAATATTTTCTCCTGGTTAAGTTTTTGAGGGCTGATTTCTTGTCCTGTGATAAAAAGACTTCTGTTTCCATCGCCAAAGCTTTCAGGGGAGCATTTTCAAGCTTTTGGCACCATTTTTGAGTGAATTGCCAAAAGTCAGATTTTTGCTGAAATTGTGACCCCGGGGTTTAGGGATTTTTTCAAAAAAATATTTTCTGCCGGTTATGTTTTTGAGGGCTGATTTCTTGTCCTGTGATAAAAAGACTTCTGTTTCCATCGTCAAAGCTTTCAGGGGAGCATTTTCAAGCTTTTGGCACCATTTTTGAGTGAATTGCCAAAAGTCAGTTTTTTACTGAAATTGTGACCCCGGGGCTTAGGGATTTTTTCAAAAAAATATTTTCTGCCGGTTAAGTTTTTGAGGACTGATTTCTTGTCCTGTGATAAAAAGCCTTCTGTTTCGAGTGCCAAACCTTTCAGGAGAGCATTTTCAAGCTTTTGGCACCACTTTTGAGTGAATTGCCAAAAGTCAGATTTTTGCTGAAATTGTGACCCCGGGGCTTAGGGATTTTTTCAAAAAAATATCTTCTGCCGGTTAAGTTTTTGAGGGCTGATTTCTTGTCCTGTGATAAAAAGACTTCTGTTTCCATCGCCAAAGCTTTCAGGGGAGCATTTTCAAGCTTTTGGCACCATTTTTGAGTGAATTGCCAAAAGTCAGATTTTTGCTGAAATTGTGACCCCGGGGCTTAGGGATTTTTTCAAAAAAATATTTTCTGCCGGTTAAGTTTTTGAGGGCTGATTTCTTGTCCTGTGATAAAAAGACTTCTGTTTCCATCGCCAAAGCTTTCAGGGGAGCATTTTCAAGCTTTTGGCACCATTTTTTAGTGAATTGCCAAAAGTCAGATTTTTGCTGAAATTGTGACCCCGGGGCTGAGGGATTTTTTCAAAAAATTATTTTCTGCCGGTTACGTTTTTGAGGGCTGATTTCTTGTCCTGTGATAAAAAGGCTTCTGTTTCGAGTGCCAAACCTTTCAGGAGAGCATGTTCAAGCTTTTGGCACCACTTTTGAGTGAATTGCCAAAAGTCAGATTTTTGCTGAAATTGTGACCCCGGGGCTTAGGGATATTTTCAAAAAAAATATTTTCTGCCGGTTAATTTTCTGAGGGCTGATTTCTTGTCCTGTGATAAAAAGCCTTCTGTTTCGAGTGCCAAACCTTTCAGGAGAGCATTTTCAAGCTTTTGGCACCACTTTTGAGTGAATTGCCAAAAGTCAGATTTTTGCTGAAATTGTGACCCCGGGGCTTAGGGATTTTTTCAAAAAAATATTTTCTGCCGGTTAAGTTTTGGAGGGCTGATTTCTTGTCCTGTGATAAAAAGAGTTCTGTTTCCATCGCCAAAGCTTTCAGGGGAGCATTTTCAAGCTTTTGGCACCATTTTTGAGTGAATTGCCAAAAGTCAGATTTTTGCTGAAATTGTGACCCCGGGGCTTAGGGATTTTTTCAAAAAAATATTTTCTGCCGGTTAAATTTTTGAGGGCTGTTTTCTTGTCCTGTGATAAAAAGACTTCTGTTTCGAGTGCCAAACCTTTCAGGAGAGCATTTCCAGGCTTTTGGCACCATTTTTGAGTGAATTGCCAAAAGTCAGATTTTTGCTGAAATTGTGACCCCGGGGCTTAGGGATTTTTTCCAAAAAATATTTTCTGCCGGTTAAGTTTTTGAGGGCTGATTTCTTGTCCTGTGATAAAAGGATTTCTGTTTCCATCGCCAAAGCTTTCAGGAGAGCATTTTCAAGCTTTTGGCACCATTTTTGAGTGAATTGCCAAAAGTCAGATTTTTGCTGAAATTGTGACCCCGGGGTTTAGGGATTTTTTCAAAAAAATATTTTCTCCTGGTTAAGTTTTTGAGGGCTGATTTCTTGTCCTGTGATAAAAAGACTTCTGTTTCGAGTGCCAAACCTTTCAGGAGAGCATTTTCAGGCTTTTGGCACCATTTTTGAGTGAATTGCCAAAAGTCAGATTTTTGCTGAAATTGTGACCCCGGGGTTTAGGGATTTTTTCAAAAAAATATTTTCTGCCGGTTAAGTTTTTGAGGGCTGATTTCTTGTCCTGTGATAAAAAGATTTCTGTTTCCATCGTCAAAGCTTTCAGGGGAGCATTTTCAAGCTTTTGGCACCATTTTTGAGTGAATTGCCAAAAGTCAGATTTTTGCTGAAATTGTGACCCCGGGGCTTAGGGATTTTTTCAAAAAAATATTTTCTGCCGGTTAAGTTTTTGAGGACTGATTTCTTGTCCTGTGATAAAAAGCCTTCTGTTTCGAGTGCCAAACCTTTCAGGAGAGCATTTTCAAGCTTTTGGCACCACTTTTGAGTGAATTGCCAAAAGTCAGATTTTTGCTGAAATTGTGACCCCGGGGCTTAGGGATTTTTTCAAAAAAATATCTTCTGCCGGTTAAGTTTTTGAGGGCTGATTTCTTGTCCTGTGATAAAAAGACTTCTGTTTCCATCGCCAAAGCTTTCAGGGGAGCATTTTCAAGCTTTTGGCACCATTTTTGAGTGAATTGCCAAAAGTCAGATTTTTGCTGAAATTGTGACCCCGGGGCTTAGGGATTTTTTCCAAAAAATATTTTCTGCCGGTTAAGTTTTTGAGGGCTGATTTCTTGTCCTGTGATAAAAAGACTTCTGTTTCCATCGCCAAAGCTTTCAGGGGAGCATTTTCAAGCTTTTGGCACCATTTTTTAGTGAATTGCCAAAAGTCAGATTTTTGCTGAAATTGTGACCCCGGGGCTGAGGGATTTTTTCAAAAAATTATTTTCTGCCGGTTACGTTTTTGAGGGCTGATTTCTTGTCCTGTGATAAAAAGGCTTCTGTTTCGAGTGCCAAACCTTTCAGGAGAGCATGTTCAAGCTTTTGGCACCACTTTTGAGTGAATTGCCAAAAGTCAGATTTTTGCTGAAATTGTGACCCCGGGGCTTAGGGATATTTTCAAAAAAAATATTTTCTGCCGGTTAATTTTCTGAGGGCTGATTTCTTGTCCTGTGATAAAAAGCCTTCTGTTTCGAGTGCCAAACCTTTCAGGAGAGCATTTTCAAGCTTTTGGCACCACTTTTGAGTGAATTGCCAAAAGTCAGATTTTTGCTGAAATTGTGACCCCGGGGCTTAGGGATTTTTTCAAAAAAAAAGTTTCTGCCGGTTAAGTTTTTGAGGGCTGATTTCTTGTCCTGTGATAAAAAGACTTCTGTTTCCATCGCCAAAAAAAATATTTTCTGCCGGTTAATTTTCTGAGGGCTGATTTCTTGTCCTGTGATAAAAAGCCTTCTGTTTCGAGTGCCAAACCTTTCAGGGGAGCATTTTCAAGCTTTTGGCACCATTTTTGAGTGAATTGCCAAAAGTCAGATTTTTGCTGAAATTGTGACCCCGGGGCTTAGGGATTTTTTCAAAAAAATATTTTCTGCCGGTTAAGTTTTTGAGGGATGATTTCTTGTCCTGTGATAAAAAGCCTTCTGTTTCGAGTGCCAAACCTTTCAGGAGAGCATTTTCAGGCTTTTGGCACCATTTTTGAGTGAATTGCCAAAAGTCAGATTTTTGCTGAAATTGTGACCCCGGGGCTTAGGGATTTTTTCAAAAAAAAAGTTTCTGCCGGTTAAGTTTTTGAGGGCTGATTTCTTGTCCTGTGATAAAAAGCCTTCTGTTTCGAGTGCCAAACCTTTCAGGAGAGCATTTTCAAGCTTTTGGCACCATTTTTGAGTGAATTGCCAAAAGTCAGATTTTTGCTGAAATTGTGACCCCGGGGCTTAGGGATTTTTTCAAAAAAATATTTTCTGCCGGTTAAGTTTTTGAGGGCTGATTTCTTGTCCTGTGATAAAAAGACTTCTGTTTCCATCGCCAAAGCTTTCAGGGGAGCATTTTCCAGCTTTTGGCACCACTTTTGAGTGAATTGCCAAAAGTCAGATTTTTGCTGAAATTGTGACCCCGGGGCTGAGGCATTTTTTCAAAAAATTATTTTCTGCCGGTTACGTTTTTGAGGGCTGATTTCTTGTCCTGTGATAAAAAGGCTTCTGTTTCGAGTGCCAAACCTTTCAGGAGAGCATGTTCAAGCTTTTGGCACCACTTTTGAGTGAATTGCCAAAAGTCAGATTTTTGCAGAAATTGTGACCCCGGGGCTTAGGGATATTTTCAAAAAAAATATTTTCTGCCGGTTAATTTTCTGAGGGCTGATTTCTTGTCCTGTGATAAAAAGCCTTCTGTTTCGAGTGCCAAACCTTTCAGGAGAGCATTTTCAAGCTTTTGGCACCACTTTTGAGTGAATTGCCAAAAGTCAGATTTTTGCTGAAATTGTGACCCCGGGGCTTAGGGATTTTTTCAAAAAAATATTTTCTGCCGGTTAAGTTTTGGAGGGCTGATTTCTTGTCCTGTGATAAAAAGAGTTCTGTTTCCATCGCCAAAGCTTTCAGGGGAGCATTTTCAAGCTTTTGGCACCATTTTTGAGTGAATTGCCAAAAGTCAGATTTTTGCTGAAATTGTGACCCCGGGGCTTAGGGATTTTTTCAAAAAAATATTTTCTGCCGGTTAAGTTTTTGAGGGCTGTTTTCTTGTCCTGTGATAAAAAGACTTCTGTTTCGAGTGCCAAACCTTTCAGGAGAGCATTTCCAGGCTTTTGGCACCATTTTTGAGTGAATTGCCAAAAGTCAGATTTTTGCTGAAATTGTGACCCCGGGGCTTAGGGATTTTTTCCAAAAAATATTTTCTGCCGGTTAAGTTTTTGAGGGCTGATTTCTTGTCCTGTGATAAAAGGATTTCTGTTTCCATCGCCAAAGCTTTCAGGAGAGCATTTTCAAGCTTTTGGCACCATTTTTGAGTGAATTGCCAAAAGTCAGATTTTTGCTGAAATTGTGACCCCGGGGCTTAGGGATTTTTTCAAAAAAATATTTTCTCCTGGTTAAGTTTTTGAGGGCTGATTTCTTGTCCTGTGATAAAAAGACTTCTGTTTCCATCGCCAAAGCTTTCAGGGGAGCATTTTCAAGCTTTTGGCACCATTTTTGAGTGAATTGCCAAAAGTCAGATTTTTGCTGAAATTGTGACCCCGGGGTTTAGGGATTTTTTCAAAAAAATATTTTCTGCCGGTTAAGTTTTTGAGGGCTGATTTCTTGTCCTGTGATAAAAAGCCTTCTGTTTCGAGTGCCAAACCTTTCAGGAGAGCATTTTCAAGCTTTTGGCACCACTTTTGAGTGAATTGCCAAAAGTCAGATTTTTGCTGAAATTGTGACCCCGGGGCTGAGGGATTTTTTCAAAAAATTATTTTCTGCCGGTTACGTTTTTGAGGGCTGATTTCTTGTCCTGTGATAAAAAGGCTTCTGTTTCGAGTGCCAAACCTTTCAGGAGAGCATGTTCAAGCTTTTGGCACCACTTTTGAGTGAATTGCCAAAAGTCAGATTTTTGCTGAAATTGTGACCCCGGGGCTTAGGGATATTTTCAAAAAAAATATTTTCTGCCGGTTAATTTTCTGAGGGCTGATTTCTTGTCCTGTGATAAAAAGCCTTCTGTTTCGAGTGCCAAACCTTTCAGGAGAGCATTTTCAAGCTTTTGGCACCACTTTTGAGTGAATTGCCAAAAGTCAGATTTTTGCTGAAATTGTGACCCCGGGGCTTAGGGATTTTTTCAAAAAAATATTTTCTGCCGGTTAAGTTTTTGAGGGCTGATTTCTTGTCCTGTGATAAAAAGACTTCTGTTTCCATCGCCAAAGCTTTCAGGGGAGCATTTTCAAGCTTTTGGCACCATTTTTGAGTGAATTGCCAAAAGTCAGATTTTTGCTGAAATTGTGACCCCGGGGCTTAGGGATTTTTTCAAAAAAATATTTTCTGCCGGTTAAGTTTTTGAGGGCTGATTTCTTGTCCTGTGATAAAAAGCCTTCTGTTTCCATCGCCAAAGCTTTCAGGGGAGCATTTTCAAGCTTTTGGCACCATTTTTGAGTGACTTGCCAAAAGTCAGATTTTTGCTGAAATTGTGACCCTGGGGCTTAGGGATTTTTTCAAAAAAATATTTTCTGCCGGTTAAGTTTTTGAGGGCTGATTTCTTGTCCTGTGATAAAAAGACTTCTGTTTCCATCGCCAAAGCTTTCAGGGGAGCATTTTCAAGCTTTTGGCACCATTTTTGAGTGAATTGCCAAAAGTCAGATTTTTGCTGAAATTGTGACCCCGGGGCTTAGGGATTTTTTCAAAAAAATATTTTCTGCCGGTTAAGTTTTTGAGGGCTGATTTCTTGTCCTGTGATAAAAAGGCTTCTGTTTCGAGTGCCAAACCTTTCAGGAGAGCATTTTCAAGCTTTTGGCACCACTTTTGAGTGAATTTCCAAAAGTCAGATTTTTGCTGAAATTGTGACCCCGGGGCTTAGGGATTTTTTCAAAAAAATATTTTCTGCCGGTTAAGTTTTTGAGGGCTGATTTCTTGTTCTGTGATAAAAAGCCTTCTGTTTCGAGTGCCAAACCTTTCAGGAGAGCATTTTCAGGCTTTTGGCACCATTTTTGAGTGAATTGCCAAAAGTCAGATTTTTGCTGAAATTGTGACCCCGGGGCTTAGGGATTTTTTCAAAAAAATATTTTCTGCCGGTTAAGTTTTTGAGGGCTGATTTCTTGTCCTGTGATAAAAGGACTTCTGTTTCCATCGCCAAAGCTTTCAGGGGAGCATTTTCAAGCTTTTGTCACCATTTTTGAGTGAATTGCCAAAAGTCAGATTTTTGCTGAAATTGTGACCCCGGGGCTTAGGGATTTTTTCAAAAAAATATTTTCTGCCGGTTAAGTTTTTGAGGGCTGATTTCTTGTCCTGTGATAAAAAGCCTTCTGTTTCGAGTGCCAAACCTTTCAGGAGAGCATTTTCAGGCTTTTGGCACCATTTTTGAGTGAATTGCCAAAAGTCAGATTTTTGCTGAAATTGTTCAAAAAAATATTTTCTGCCGGTTAAGTTTTTGAGGGCTGATTTCTTGTCCTGTGATAAAAAGAGTTCTGTTTCCATCGCCAAAGCTTTCAGGGGAGCATTTTCAAGCTTTTGGCACCATTTTTGAGTGAATTGCCAAAAGTCAGATTTTTGCTGAAATTGTGACCCCGGGGCTTAGGGATTTTTTCAAAAAAATATTTTCTGCCGGTTAAGTTTTTGAGGGCTGATTTCTTGTCCTGTGATAAAAAGACTTCTGTTTCCATCGCCTAAGCTTTCAGGGGAGCATTTTCAAGCTTTTGGCACCATTTTTGAGTGAATTGCCAAAAGTCAGATTTTTGCTGAAATTGTGACCCCGGAGCTTAGGGATTTTTTCAAAAAAATATTTTCTGCACGTTAAGTTTTTGAGGGATGATTTCTTGTCCTGTGATAAAAAGCCTTCTGTTTCGAGTGCCAAACCTTTCAGGAGAGCATTTTCAAGCTTTTGGCACCATTTTTGAGTGAATTGCCAAAAGTCAGATTTTTGCTGAAATTGTGACCCCGGGGCTTAGGGATTTTTTCAAAAAAAAAGTTTCTGCCGGTTAAGTTTTTGAGGGCTGATTTCTTGTCCTGTGATAAAAAGCCTTCTGTTTCGAGTGCCAAACCTTTCAGGAGAGCATTTTCAAGCTTTTGGCACCATTTTTGAGTGAATTGCCAAAAGTCAGATTTTTGCTGAAATTGTGACCCCGGGGCTTAGGGATTTTTTCAAAAAAATATTTTCTGCCGGTTAAGTTTTTGAGGGCTGATTTCTTGTCCTGTGATAAAAAGACTTCTGTTTCCATCGCCAAAGCTTTCAGGGGAGCATTTTCCAGCTTTTGGCACCACTTTTGAGTGAATTGCCAAAAGTCAGATTTTTGCTGAAATTGTGACCCCGGGGCTGAGGCATTTTTTCAAAAAATTATTTTCTGCCGGTTACGTTTTTGAGGGCTGATTTCTTGTCCTGTGATAAAAACGCTTCTGTTTCGAGTGCCAAACCTTTCAGGAGAGCATGTTCAAGCTTTTGGCACCACTTTTGAGTGAATTGCCAAAAGTCAGATTTTTGCTGAAATTGTGACCCCGGGGCTTAGGGATATTTTCAAAAAAAATATTTTCTGCCGGTTAATTTTCTGAGGGCTGATTTCTTCTCCTGTGATAAAAAGCCTTCTGTTTCGAGTGCCAAACCTTTCAGGAGAGCATTTTCAAGCTTTTGGCACCACTTTTGAGTGAATTGCCAAAAGTCAGATTTTTGCTGAAATTGTGACCCCGGGGCTTAGGGATTTTTTCAAAAAAATATTTTCTGCCGGTTAAGTTTTGGAGGGCTGATTTCTTGTCCTGTGATAAAAAGAGTTCTGTTTCCATCGCCAAAGCTTTCAGGGGAGCATTTTCAAGCTTTTGGCACCATTTTTGAGTGAATTGCCAAAAGTCAGATTTTTGCTGAAATTGTGACCCCGGGGCTTAGGGATTTTTTCAAAAAAATATTTTCTGCCGGTTAAGTTTTTGAGGGCTGTTTTCTTGTCCTGTGATAAAAAGACTTCTGTTTCGAGTGCCAAACCTTTCAGGAGAGCATTTCCAGGCTTTTGGCACCATTTTTGAGTGAATTGCCAAAAGTCAGATTTTTGCTGAAATTGTGACCCCGGGGCTTAGGGATTTTTTCCAAAAAATATTTTCTGCCGGTTAAGTTTTTGAGGGCTGATTTCTTGTCCTGTGATAAAAGGATTTCTGTTTCCATCGCCAAAGCTTTCAGGAGAGCATTTTCAAGCTTTTGGCACCATTTTTGAGTGAATTGCCAAAAGTCAGATTTTTGCTGAAATTGTGACCCCGGGGCTTAGGGATTTTTTCAAAAAAATATTTTCTCCTGGTTAAGTTTTTGAGGGCTGATTTCTTGTCCTGTGATAAAAAGACTTCTGTTTCCATCGCCAAAGCTTTCAGGGGAGCATTTTCAAGCTTTTGGCACCATTTTTGAGTGAATTGCCAAAAGTCAGATTTTTGCTGAAATTGTGACCCCGGGGTTTAGGGATTTTTTCAAAAAAATATTTTCTGCCGGTTAAGTTTTTGAGGGCTGATTTCTTGTCCTGTGATAAAAAGCCTTCTGTTTCGAGTGCCAAACCTTTCAGGAGAGCATTTTCAAGCTTTTGGCACCACTTTTGAGTGAATTGCCAAAAGTCAGATTTTTGCTGAAATTGTGACCCCGGGGCTGAGGGATTTTTTCAAAAAATTATTTTCTGCCGGTTACGTTTTTGAGGGCTGATTTCTTGTCCTGTGATAAAAAGGCTTCTGTTTCGAGTGCCAAACCTTTCAGGAGAGCATGTTCAAGCTTTTGGCACCACTTTTGAGTGAATTGCCAAAAGTCAGATTTTTGCTGAAATTGTGACCCCGGGGCTTAGGGATATTTTCAAAAAAAATATTTTCTGCCGGTTAATTTTCTGAGGGCTGATTTCTTGTCCTGTGATAAAAAGCCTTCTGTTTCGAGTGCCAAACCTTTCAGGAGAGCATTTTCAAGCTTTTGGCACCACTTTTGAGTGAATTGCCAAAAGTCAGATTTTTGCTGAAATTGTGACCCCGGGGCTTAGGGATTTTTTCAAAAAAATATTTTCTGCCGGTTAAGTTTTGGAGGGCTGATTTCTTGTCCTGTGATAAAAGGATTTCTGTTTCCATCGCCAAAGCTTTCAGGAGAGCATTTTCAAGCTTTTGGCACCATTTTTGAGTGAATTGCCAAAAGTCAGATTTTTGCTGAAATTGTGACCCCGGGGCTTAGGGATTTTTTCAAAAAAATATTTTCTCCTGGTTAAGTTTTTGAGGGCTGATTTCTTGTCCTGTGATAAAAAGACTTCTGTTTCCATCGCCAAAGCTTTCAGGGGAGCATTTTCAAGCTTTTGGCACCATTTTTGAGTGAATTGCCAAAAGTCAGATTTTTGCTGAAATTGTGACCCCGGGGTTTAGGGATTTTTTCAAAAAAATATTTTCTGCCGGTTAAGTTTTTGAGGGCTGATTTCTTGTCCTGTGATAAAAAGACTTCTGTTTCCATCGTCGAAGCTTTCAGGGGAGCATTTTCAAGCTTTTGGCACCATTTTTGAGTGAATTGCCAAAAGTCAGTTTTTTACTGAAATTGTGACCCCGGGGCTTAGGGATTTTTTCAAAAAAATATTTTCTGCCGGTTAAGTTTTTGAGGACTGATTTCTTGTCCTGTGATAAAAAGCCTTCTGTTTCGAGTGCCAAACCTTTCAGGAGAGCATTTTCAAGCTTTTGGCACCACTTTTGAGTGAATTGCCAAAAGTCAGATTTTTGCTGAAATTGTGACCCCGGGGCTTAGGGATTTTTTCAAAAAAATATCTTCTGCCGGTTAAGTTTTTGAGGGCTGATTTCTTGTCCTGTGATAAAAAGACTTCTGTTTCCATCGCCAAAGCTTTCAGGGGAGCATTTTCAAGCTTTTGGCACCATTTTTGAGTGAATTGCCAAAAGTCAGATTTTTGCTGAAATTGTGACCCCGGGGCTTAGGGATTTTTTCAAAAAAATATTTTCTGCCGGTTAAGTTTTTGAGGGCTGATTTCTTGTCCTGTGATAAAAAGACTTCTGTTTCCATCGCCAAAGCTTTCAGGGGAGCATTTTCAAGCTTTTGGCACCATTTTTTAGTGAATTGCCAAAAGTCAGATTTTTGCTGAAATTGTGACCCCGGGGCTGAGGGATTTTTTCAAAAAATTATTTTCTGCCGGTTACGTTTTTGAGGGCTGATTTCTTGTCCTGTGATAAAAAGGCTTCTGTTTCGAGTGCCAAACCTTTCAGGAGAGCATGTTCAAGCTTTTGGCACCACTTTTGAGTGAATTGCCAAAAGTCAGATTTTTGCTGAAATTGTGACCCCGGGGCTTAGGGATATTTTCAAAAAAAATATTTTCTGCCGGTTAATTTTCTGAGGGCTGATTTCTTGTCCTGTGATAAAAAGCCTTCTGTTTCGAGTGCCAAACCTTTCAGGAGAGCATTTTCAAGCTTTTGGCACCACTTTTGAGTGAATTGCCAAAAGTCAGATTTTTGCTGAAATTGTGACCCCGGGGCTTAGGGATTTTTTCAAAAAAATATTTTCTGCCGGTTAAGTTTTGGAGGGCTGATTTCTTGTCCTGTGATAAAAAGAGTTCTGTTTCCATCGCCAAAGCTTTCAGGGGAGCATTTTCAAGCTTTTGGCACCATTTTTGAGTGAATTGCCAAAAGTCAGATTTTTGCTGAAATTGTGACCCCGGGGTTTAGGGATTTTTTCAAAAAAATATTTTCTCCTGGTTAAGTTTTTGAGGGCTGATTTCTTGTCCTGTGATAAAAAGACTTCTGTTTCGAGTGCCAAACCTTTCAGGAGAGCATTTTCAGGCTTTTGGCACCATTTTTGAGTGAATTGCCAAAAGTCAGATTTTTGCTGAAATTGTGACCCCGGGGTTTAGGGATTTTTTCAAAAAAATATTTTCTGCCGGTTAAGTTTTTGAGGGCTGATTTCTTGTCCTGTGATAAAAAGACTTCTGTTTCCATCGTCAAAGCTTTCAGGGGAGCATTTTCAAGCTTTTGGCACCATTTTTGAGTGAATTGCCAAAAGTCAGATTTTTGCTGAAATTGTGACCCCGGGGCTTAGGGATTTTTTCAAAAAAATATTTTCTGCCGGTTAAGTTTTTGAGGACTGATTTCTTGTCCTGTGATAAAAAGCCTTCTGTTTCGAGTGCCAAACCTTTCAGGAGAGCATTTTCAAGCTTTTGGCACCACTTTTGAGTGAATTGCCAAAAGTCAGATTTTTGCTGAAATTGTGACCCCGGGGCTTAGGGATTTTTTCAAAAAAATATCTTCTGCCGGTTAAGTTTTTGAGGGCTGATTTCTTGTCCTGTGATAAAAAGACTTCTGTTTCCATCGCCAAAGCTTTCAGGGGAGCATTTTCAAGCTTTTGGCACCATTTTTGAGTGAATTGCCAAAAGTCAGATTTTTGCTGAAATTGTGACCCCGGGGCTTAGGGATTTTTTCAAAAAAATATTTTCTGCCGGTTAAGTTTTTGAGGGCTGATTTCTTGTCCTGTGATAAAAAGACTTCTGTTTCCATCGCCAAAGCTTTCAGGGGAGCATTTTCAAGCTTTTGGCACCATTTTTTAGTGAATTGCCAAAAGTCAGATTTTTGCTGAAATTGTGACCCCGGGGCTGAGGGATTTTTTCAAAAAATTATTTTCTGCCGGTTACGTTTTTGAGGGCTGATTTCTTGTCCTGTGATAAAAAGGCTTCTGTTTCGAGTGCCAAACCTTTCAGGAGAGCATGTTCAAGCTTTTGGCACCACTTTTGAGTGAATTGCCAAAAGTCAGATTTTTGCTGAAATTGTGACCCCGGGGCTTAGGGATATTTTCAAAAAAAATATTTTCTGCCGGTTAATTTTCTGAGGGCTGATTTCTTGTCCTGTGATAAAAAGCCTTCTGTTTCGAGTGCCAAACCTTTCAGGAGAGCATTTTCAAGCTTTTGGCACCACTTTTGAGTGAATTGCCAAAAGTCAGATTTTTGCTGAAATTGTGACCCCGGGGCTTAGGGATTTTTTCAAAAAAATATTTTCTGCCGGTTAAGTTTTGGAGGGCCTATTTCTTGTCCTGTGATAAAAAGAGTTCTGTTTCCATCGCCAAAGCTTTCAGGGGAGCATTTTCAAGCTTTTGGCACCATTTTTGAGTGAATTGCCAAAAGTCAGATTTTTGCTGAAATTGTGACCCCGGGGCTTAGGGATTTTTTCAAAAAAATATTTTCTGCCGGTTAAGTTTTTGAGGGCTGTTTTCTTGTCCTGTGATAAAAAGACTTCTGTTTCGAGTGCCAAACCTTTCAGGAGAGCATTTCCAGGCTTTTGGCACCATTTTTGAGTGAATTGCCAAAAGTCAGATTTTTGCTGAAATTGTGACCCCGGGGCTTAGGGATTTTTTCCAAAAAATATTTTCTGCCGGTTAAGTTTTTGAGGGCTGATTTCTTGTCCTGTGATAAAAGGATTTCTGTTTCCATCGCCAAAGCTTTCAGGAGAGCATTTTCAAGCTTTTGGCACCATTTTTGAGTGAATTGCCAAAAGTCAGATTTTTGCTGAAATTGTGACCCCGGGGTTTAGGGATTTTTTCAAAAAAATATTTTCTCCTGGTTAAGTTTTTGAGGGCTGATTTCTTGTCCTGTGATAAAAAGACTTCTGTTTCGAGTGCCAAACCTTTCAGGAGAGCATTTTCAGGCTTTTGGCACCATTTTTGAGTGAATTGCCAAAAGTCAGATTTTTGCTGAAATTGTGACCCCGGGGTTTAGGGATTTTTTCAAAAAAATATTTTCTGCCGGTTAAGTTTTTGAGGGCTGATTTCTTGTCCTGTGATAAAAAGACTTCTGTTTCCATCGTCAAAGCTTTCAGGGGAGCATTTTCAAGCTTTTGGCACCATTTTTGAGTGAATTGCCAAAAGTCAGATTTTTGCTGAAATTGTGACCCCGGGGTTTAGGGATTTTTTCAAAAAAATATTTTCTCCTGGTTAAGTTTTTGAGGGCTGATTTCTTGTCCTGTGATAAAAAGACTTCTGTTTCGAGTGCCAAACCTTTCAGGAGAGCATTTTCAGGCTTTTGGCACCATTTTTGAGTGAATTGCCAAAAGTCAGATTTTTGCTGAAATTGTGACCCCGGGGCTTAGGGATTTTTTCAAAAAAATATTTTCTGCCGGTTAAGTTTTTGAGGACTGATTTCTTGTCCTGTGATAAAAAGCCTTCTGTTTCGAGTGCCAAACCTTTCAGGAGAGCATTTTCAAGCTTTTGGCACCACTTTTGAGTGAATTGCCAAAAGTCAGATTTTTGCTGAAATTGTGACCCCGGGGCTTAGGGATTTTTTCAAAAAAATATTTTCTGCCGGTTAAGTTTTTGAGGGCTGATTTCTTGTCCTGTGATAAAAAGACTTCTGTTTCCATCGCCAAAGCTTTCATGGGAGCATTTTCAAGCTTTTGGCACCATTTTTGAGTGAATTGCCAAAAGTCAGATTTTTGCTGAAATTGTGACCCCGGGGCTTAGGGATTTTTTCAAAAAAATATTTTCTGCCGGTTAAGTTTTTGAGGGCTGATTTCTTGTCCTGTGATAAAAAGACTTCTGTTTCCATCGCCAAAGCTTTCAGGGGAGCATTTTCAAGCTTTTGGCACCATTTTTGAGTGAATTGCCAAAAGTCAGATTTTTGCTGAAATTGTGACCCCGGGGCTTAGGGATTTTTTTAAAAAAATATTTTCTGCCGGTTAAGTTTTTGAGGACTGATTTCTTGTTCTGTGATAAAAAGCCTTCTGTTTCGAGTGCCAAACCTTTCAGGAGAGCATTTTCAAGCTTTTGGCACCACTTTTGAGTGAATTGCCAAAAGTCAGATTTTTGCTGAAATTGTGACCCCGGGGCTTAGGGATTATTTCAAAAAAATATTTTCTGCCGGTTAAGTTTTTGAGGACTGATTTCTTGTCCTGTGATAAAAAGCCTTCTGTTTCGAGTGCCAAACCTTTCAGGAGAGCATTTTCAAGCTTTTGGCACCACTTTTGAGTGAATTGCCAAAAGTCAGATTTTTGCTGAAATTGTGACCCCGGGGCTTAGGGATTTTTTTCAAAAAAATATTTTCTGCCGGTTAAGTTTTTGAGGGCTGATTTCTTGTCCTGTGATAAAAAGCCTTCTGTTTCGAGTGCCAAACCTTTCAGGAGAGCATTTTCAAGCTTTTGGCACCATTTTTGAGTGAATTGCCAAAAGTCAGATTTTTGCTGAAATTGTGACCCCGGGGCTTAGGGATTTTTTCAAAAAAATATTTTCTGCCGGTTAAGTTTTTGAGGGCTGTTTTCTTGTCCTGTGATAAAAAGCCTTCTGTTTCGAGTGCCAAACCTTTCAGGAGAGCATTTTCAAGCTTTTGGCACCACTTTTGAGTGAATTGCCAAAAGTCAGATTTTTGCTGAAATTGTGACCCCGGGGCTTAGGGATTTTTTCAAAAAAATATTTTCTGCCGGTTAAGTTTTGGAGGGCTGATTTCTTGTCCTGTGATAAAAAGAGTTCTGTTTCCATCGCCAAAGCTTTCAGGGGAGCATTTTCAAGCTTTTGGCACCATTTTTGAGTGAATTGCCAAAAGTCAGATTTTTGCTGAAATTGTGACCCCGGGGCTTAGGGATTTTTTCAAAAAAATATTTTCTGCCGGTTAAGTTTTTGAGGGCTGTTTTCTTGTCCTGTGATAAAAAGACTTCTGTTTCGAGTGCCAAACCTTTCAGGAGAGCATTTCCAGGCTTTTGGCACCATTTTTGAGTGAATTGCCAAAAGTCAGATTTTTGCTGAAATTGTGACCCCGGGGCTTAGGGATTTTTTCCAAAAAATATTTTCTGCCGGTTAAGTTTTTGAGGGCTGATTTCTTGTCCTGTGATAAAAGGATTTCTGTTTCCATCGCCAAAGCTTTCAGGAGAGCATTTTCAAGCTTTTGGCACCATTTTTGAGTGAATTGCCAAAAGTCAGATTTTTGCTGAAATTGTGACCCCGGGGTTTAGGGATTTTTTCAAAAAAATATTTTCTCCTGGTTAAGTTTTTGAGGGCTGATTTCTTGTCCTGTGATAAAAAGACTTCTGTTTCGAGTGCCAAACCTTTCAGGAGAGCATTTTCAGGCTTTTGGCACCATTTTTGAGTGAATTGCCAAAAGTCAGATTTTTGCTGAAATTGTGACCCCGGGGTTTAGGGATTTTTTCAAAAAAATATTTTCTGCCGGTTAAGTTTTTGAGGGCTGATTTCTTGTCCTGTGATAAAAAGACTTCTGTTTCCATCGTCAAAGCTTTCAGGGGAGCATTTTCAAGCTTTTGGCACCATTTTTGAGTGAATTGCCAAAAGTCAGATTTTTGCTGAAATTGTGACCCCGGGGTTTAGGGATTTTTTCAAAAAAATATTTTCTCCTGGTTAAGTTTTTGAGGGCTGATTTCTTGTCCTGTGATAAAAAGACTTCTGTTTCGAGTGCCAAACCTTTCAGGAGAGCATTTTCAGGCTTTTGGCACCATTTTTGAGTGAATTGCCAAAAGTCAGATTTTTGCTGAAATTGTGACCCCGGGGCTTAGGGATTTTTTCAAAAAAATATTTTCTGCCGGTTAAGTTTTTGAGGACTGATTTCTTGTCCTGTGATAAAAAGCCTTCTGTTTCGAGTGCCAAACCTTTCAGGAGAGCATTTTCAAGCTTTTGGCACCACTTTTGAGTGAATTGCCAAAAGTCAGATTTTTGCTGAAATTGTGACCCCGGGGCTTAGGGATTTTTTCAAAAAAATATTTTCTGCCGGTTAAGTTTTTGAGGGCTGATTTCTTGTCCTGTGATAAAAAGACTTCTGTTTCCATCGCCAAAGCTTTCATGGGAGCATTTTCAAGCTTTTGGCACCATTTTTGAGTGAATTGCCAAAAGTCAGATTTTTGCTGAAATTGTGACCCCGGGGCTTAGGGATTTTTTCAAAAAAATATTTTCTGCCGGTTAAGTTTTTGAGGGCTGATTTCTTGTCCTGTGATAAAAAGACTTCTGTTTCCATCGCCAAAGCTTTCAGGGGAGCATTTTCAAGCTTTTGGCACCATTTTTGAGTGAATTGCCAAAAGTCAGATTTTTGCTGAAATTGTGACCCCGGGGCTTAGGGATTTTTTAAAAAAAATATTTTCTGCCGGTTAAGTTTTTGAGGACTGATTTCTTGTTCTGTGATAAAAAGCCTTCTGTTTCGAGTGCCAAACCTTTCAGGAGAGCATTTTCAAGCTTTTGGCACCACTTTTGAGTGAATTGCCAAAAGTCAGATTTTTGCTGAAATTGTGACCCCGGGGCTTAGGGATTATTTCAAAAAAATATTTTCTGCCGGTTATGTTTTTGAGGACTGATTTCTTGTCCTGTGATAAAAAGCCTTCTGTTTCGAGTGCCAAACCTTTCAGGAGAGCATTTTCAAGCTTTTGGCACCACTTTTGAGTGAATTGCCAAAAGTCAGATTTTTGCTGAAATTGTGACCCCGGGGCTTAGGGATTTTTTTCAAAAAAATATTTTCTGCCGGTTAAGTTTTTGAGGGCTAATTTCTTGTCCTGTGATAAAAAGCCTTCTGTTTCGAGTGCCAAACCTTTCAGGAGAGCATTTTCAAGCTTTTGGCACCATTTTTGAGTGAATTGCCAAAAGTCAGATTTTTGCTGAAATTGTGACCCCGGGGCTTAGGGATTTTTTCAAAAAAATATTTTCTGCCGGTTAAGTTTTTGAGGGCTGTTTTCTTGTCCTGTGATAAAAAGACTTCTGTTTCGAGTGCCAAACCTTTCAGGAGAGCATTTCCAGGCTTTTGGCACCATTTTTGAGTGAATTGCCAAAAGTCAGATTTTTGCTGAAATTGTGACCCCGGGGCTTAGGGATTTTTTCCAAAAAATATTTTCTGCCGGTTAAGTTTTTGAGGGCTGATTTCTTGTCCTGTGATAAAAGGATTTCTGTTTCCATCGCCAAAGCTTTCAGGAGAGCATTTTCAAGCTTTTGGCACCATTTTTGAGTGAATTGCCAAAAGTCAGATTTTTGCTGAAATTGTGACCCCGGGGCTTAGGGATTTTTTCAAAAAAATATTTTCTCCTGGTTAAGTTTTTGAGGGCTGATTTCTTGTCCTGTGATAAAAAGACTTCTGTTTCCATCGCCAAAGCTTTCAGGGGAGCATTTTCAAGCTTTTGGCACCATTTTTGAGTGAATTGCCAAAAGTCAGATTTTTGCTGAAATTGTGACCCCGGGGTTTAGGGATTTTTTCAAAAAAATATTTTCTGCCGGTTAAGTTTTTGAGGGCTGATTTCTTGTCCTGTGATAAAAAAACTTCTGTTTCCATCGTCAAAGCTTTCAGGGGAGCATTTTCAAGCTTTTGGCACCATTTTTGAGTGAATTGCCAAAAGTCAGTTTTTTACTGAAATTGTGACCCCGGGGCTTAGGGATTTTTTCAAAAAAATATTTTCTGCCGGTTAAGTTTTTGAGGACTGATTTCTTGTCCTGTGATAAAAAGCCTTCTGTTTCGAGTGCCAAACCTTTCAGGAGAGCATTTTCAAGCTTTTGGCACCACTTTTGAGTGAATTGCCAAAAGTCAGATTTTTGCTGAAATTGTGACCCCGGGGCTGAGGGATTTTTTCAAAAAATTATTTTCTGCCGGTTACGTTTTTGAGGGCTGATTTCTTGTCCTGTGATAAAAAGGCTTCTGTTTCGAGTGCCAAACCTTTCAGGAGAGCATGTTCAAGCTTTTGGCACCACTTTTGAGTGAATTGCCAAAAGTCAGATTTTTGCTGAAATTGTGACCCCGGGGCTTAGGGATATTTTCAAAAAAAATATTTTCTGCCGGTTAATTTTCTGAGGGCTGATTTCTTGTCCTGTGATAAAAAGCCTTCTGTTTCGAGTGCCAAACCTTTCAGGAGAGCATTTTCAAGCTTTTGGCACCACTTTTGAGTGAATTGCCAAAAGTCAGATTTTTGCTGAAATTGTGACCCCGGGGCTTAGGGATTTTTTCAAAAAAATATTTTCTGCCGGTTAAGTTTTGGAGGGCTGATTTCTTGTCCTGTGATAAAAAGAGTTCTGTTTCCATCGCCAAAGCTTTCAGGGGAGCATTTTCAAGCTTTTGGCACCATTTTTGAGTGAATTGCCAAAAGTCAGATTTTTGCTGAAATTGTGACCCCGGGGCTTAGGGATTTTTTCAAAAAAATATTTTCTGCCGGTTAAGTTTTTGAGGGCTGTTTTCTTGTCCTGTGATAAAAAGACTTCTGTTTCGAGTGCCAAACCTTTCAGGAGAGCATTTCCAGGCTTTTGGCACCATTTTTGAGTGAATTGCCAAAAGTCAGATTTTTGCTGAAATTGTGACCCCGGGGCTTAGGGATTTTTTCCAAAAAATATTTTCTGCCGGTTAAATTTTTGAGGGCTGATTTCTTGTCCTGTGATAAAAGGATTTCTGTTTCCATCGCCAAAGCTTTCAGGAGAGCATTTTCAAGCTTTTGGCACCATTTTTGAGTGAATTGCCAAAAGTCAGATTTTTGCTGAAATTGTGACCCCGGGGCTTAGGGATTTTTTCAAAAAAATATTTTCTCCTGGTTAAGTTTTTGAGGGCTGATTTCTTGTCCTGTGATAAAAAGACTTCTGTTTCCATCGCCAAAGCTTTCAGGGGAGCATTTTCAAGCTTTTGGCACCATTTTTGAGTGAATTGCCAAAAGTCAGATTTTTGCTGAAATTGTGACCCCGGGGTTTAGGGATTTTTTCAAAAAAATATTTTCTGCCGGTTATGTTTTTGAGGGCTGATTTCTTGTCCTGTGATAAAAAGACTTCTGTTTCCATCGTCAAAGCTTTCAGGGGAGCATTTTCAAGCTTTTGGCACCATTTTTGAGTGAATTGCCAAAAGTCAGTTTTTTACTGAAATTGTGACCCCGGGGCTTAGGGATTTTTTCAAAAAAATATTTTCTGCCGGTTAAGTTTTTGAGGACTGATTTCTTGTCCTGTGATAAAAAGCCTTCTGTTTCGAGTGCCAAACCTTTCAGGAGAGCATTTTCAAGCTTTTGGCACCACTTTTGAGTGAATTGCCAAAAGTCAGATTTTTCCTGAAATTGTGACCCCGGGGCTTAGGGATTTTTTCAAAAAAATATTTTCTGCCGGTTAAGTTTTTGAGGGCTGATTTCTTGTCCTGTGATAAAAAGACTTCTGTTTCCATCGCCAAAGCTTTCAGGGGAGCATTTTCAGGCTTTTGGCACCATTTTTGAGTGAATTGCCAAAAGTCAGATTTTTGCTGAAATTGTGATCCCGGGGCTTAGGGATTTTTTCAAAAAAATATTTTCTGCCGGTTAAGTTTTTGAGGGCTGATTTCTTGTCCTGTGATAAAAAGACTTCTGTTTCCATCGCCAAAGCTTTCAGGGGAGCATTTTCAAGCTTTTGGCACCATTTTTTAGTGAATTGCCAAAAGTCAGATTTTTGCTGAAATTGTGACCCCGGGGCTGAGGGATTTTTTCAAAAAATTATTTTCTGCCGGTTACGTTTTTGAGGGCTGATTTCTTGTCCTGTGATAAAAAGGCTTCTGTTTCGAGTGCCAAACCTTTCAGGAGAGCATGTTCAAGCTTTTGGCACCACTTTTGAGTGAATTGCCAAAAGTCAGATTTTTGCTGAAATTGTGACCCCGGGGCTTAGGGATTTTTTCAAAAAAATATTTTCTGCCGGTTAAGTTTTGGAGGGCTGATTTCTTGTCCTGTGATAAAAAGAGTTCTGTTTCCATCGCCAAAGCTTTCAGGGGAGCATTTTCAAGCTTTTGGCACCATTTTTGAGTGAATTGCCAAAAGTCAGATTTTTGCTGAAATTGTGACCCCGGGGCTTAGGGATTTTTTCAAAAAAATATTTTCTGCCGGTTAAATTTTTGAGGGCTGTTTTCTTGTCCTGTGATAAAAAGACTTCTGTTTCGAGTGCCAAACCTTTCAGGAGAGCATTTCCAGGCTTTTGGCACCATTTTTGAGTGAATTGCCAAAAGTCAGATTTTTGCTGAAATTGTGACCCCGGGGCTTAGGGATTTTTTCCAAAAAATATTTTCTGCCGGTTAAGTTTTTGAGGGCTGATTTCTTGTCCTGTGATAAAAGGATTTCTGTTTCCATCGCCAAAGCTTTCAGGAGAGCATTTTCAAGCTTTTGGCACCATTTTTGAGTGAATTGCCAAAAGTCAGATTTTTGCTGAAATTGTGACCCCGGGGTTTAGGGATTTTTTCAAAAAAATATTTTCTCCTGGTTAAGTTTTTGAGGGCTGATTTCTTGTCCTGTGATAAAAAGACTTCTGTTTCGAGTGCCAAACCTTTCAGGAGAGCATTTTCAGGCTTTTGGCACCATTTTTGAGTGAATTGCCAAAAGTCAGATTTTTGCTGAAATTGTGACCCCGGGGTTTAGGGATTTTTTCAAAAAAATATTTTCTGCCGGTTAAGTTTTTGAGGGCTGATTTCTTGTCCTGTGATAAAAAGATTTCTGTTTCCATCGTCTAAGCTTTCAGGGGAGCATTTTCAAGCTTCTGGCACCATTTTTGAGTGAATTGCCAAAAGTCAGATTTTTGCTGAAATTGTGACCCCGGGGCTTAGGGATTTTTTCAAAAAAATATTTTCTGCCGGTTAAGTTTTTGAGGACTGATTTCTTGTCCTGTGATAAAAAGCCTTCTGTTTCGAGTGCCAAACCTTTCAGGAGAGCATTTTCAAGCTTTTGGCACCACTTTTGAGTGAATTGCCAAAAGTCAGATTTTTGCTGAAATTGTGACCCCGGGGCTTAGGGATTTTTTCAAAAAAATATCTTCTGCCGGTTAAGTTTTTGAGGGCTGATTTCTTGTCCTGTGATAAAAAGACTTCTGTTTCCATCGCCAAAGCTTTCAGGGGAGCATTTTCAAGCTTTTGGCACCATTTTTGAGTGAATTGCCAAAAGTCAGATTTTTGCTGAAATTGTGACCCCGGGGCTTAGGGATTTTTTCCAAAAAATATTTTCTGCCGGTTAAGTTTTTGAGGGCTGATTTCTTGTCCTGTGATAAAAAGACTTCTGTTTCCATCGCCAAAGCTTTCAGGGGAGCATTTTCAAGCTTTTGGCACCATTTTTTAGTGAATTGCCAAAAGTCAGATTTTTGCTGAAATTGTGACCCCGGGGCTGAGGGATTTTTTCAAAAAATTATTTTCTGCCGGTTACGTTTTTGAGGGCTGATTTCTTGTCCTGTGATAAAAAGGCTTCTGTTTCGAGTGCCAAACCTTTCAGGAGAGCATGTTCAAGCTTTTGGCACCACTTTTGAGTGAATTGCCAAAAGTCAGATTTTTGCTGAAATTGTGACCCCGGGGCTTAGGGATATTTTCAAAAAAAATATTTTCTGCCGGTTAATTTTCTGAGGGCTGATTTCTTGTCCTGTGATAAAAAGCCTTCTGTTTCGAGTGCCAAACCTTTCAGGAGAGCATTTTCAAGCTTTTGGCACCACTTTTGAGTGAATTGCCAAAAGTCAGATTTTTGCTGAAATTGTGACCCCGGGGCTTAGGGATTTTTTCAAAAAAATATTTTCTGCCGGTTAAGTTTTGGAGGGCTGATTTCTTGTCCTGTGATAAAAAGAGTTCTGTTTCCATCGCCAAAGCTTTCAGGGGAGCATTTTCAAGCTTTTGGCACCATTTTTGAGTGAATTGCCAAAAGTCAGATTTTTGCTGAAATTGTGACCCCGGGGCTTAGGGATTTTTTCAAAAAAATATTTTCTGCCGGTTAAGTTTTTGAGGGCTGTTTTCTTGTCCTGTGATAAAAAGACTTCTGTTTCGAGTGCCAAACCTTTCAGGAGAGCATTTCCAGGCTTTTGGCACCATTTTTGAGTGAATTGCCAAAAGTCAGATTTTTGCTGAAATTGTGACCCCGGGGCTTAGGGATTTTTTCCAAAAAATATTTTCTGCCGGTTAAGTTTTTGAGGGCTGATTTCTTGTCCTGTGATAAAAGGATTTCTGTTTCCATCGCCAAAGCTTTCAGGAGAGAATTTTCAAGCTTTTGGCACCATTTTTGAGTGAATTGCCAAAAGTCAGATTTTTGCTGAAATTGTGACCCCGGGGTTTAGGGATTTTTTCAAAAAAATATTTTCTCCTGGTTAAGTTTTTGAGGGCTGATTTCTTGTCCTGTGATAAAAAGACTTCTGTTTCCATCGTCAAAGCTTTCAGGGGAGCATTTTCAAGCTTTTGGCACCATTTTTGAGTGAATTGCCAAAAGTCAGATTTTTGCTGAAATTGTGACCCCGGGGCTTAGGGATTTTTTCAAAAAAAATATTTTCTGCCGGTTAAGTTTTTGAGGACTGATTTCTTGTCCTGTGATAAAAAGCCTTCTGTTTCGAGTGCCAAACCTTTCAGGAGAGCATTTTCAAGCTTTTGGCACCACTTTTGAGTGAATTGCCAAAAGTCAGATTTTTGCTGAAATTGTGACCCCGGGGCTTAGGGATTTTTTCAAAAAAATATTTTCTGCCGGTTAAGTTTTTGAGGGCTGATTTCTTGTCCTGTGATAAAAAGACTTCTGTTTCCATCGCCAAAGCTTTCATGGGAGCATTTTCAAGCTTTTGGCACCATTTTTGAGTGAATTGCCAAAAGTCAGATTTTTGCTGAAATTGTGACCCCGGGGCTTAGGGATTTTTTCAAAAAAATATTTTCTGCCGGTTAAGTTTTTGAGGGCTGATTTCTTGTCCTGTGATAAAAAGACTTCTGTTTCCATCGCCAAAGCTTTCAGGGGAGCATTTTCAAGCTTTTGGCACCATTTTTGAGTGAATTGCCAAAAGTCAGATTTTTGCTGAAATTGTGACCCCGGGGCTTAGGGATTTTTTAAAAAAAATATTTTCTGCCGGTTAAGTTTTTGAGGACTGATTTCTTGTTCTGTGATAAAAAGCCTTCTGTTTCGAGTGCCAAACCTTTCAGGAGAGCATTTTCAAGCTTTTGGCACCACTTTTGAGTGAATTGCCAAAAGTCAGATTTTTGCTGAAATTGTGACCCCGGGGCTTAGGGATTATTTCAAAAAAATATTTTCTGCCGGTTAAGTTTTTGAGGACTGATTTCTTGTCCTGTGATAAAAAGCCTTCTGTTTCGAGTGCCAAACCTTTCAGGAGAGCATTTTCAAGCTTTTGGCACCACTTTTGAGTGAATTGCCAAAAGTCAGATTTTTGCTGAAATTGTGACCCCGGGGCTTAGGGATTTTTTTCAAAAAAATATTTTCTGCCGGTTAAGTTTTTGAGGGCTGATTTCTTGTCCTGTGATAAAAAGCCTTCTGTTTCGAGTGCCAAACCTTTCAGGAGAGCATTTTCAGGCTTTTGGCACCATTTTTGAGTGAATTGCCAAAAGTCAGATTTTTGCTGAAATTGTGACCCCGGGGCTTAGGGATTTTTTCAAAAAAATATTTTCTGCCGGTTAAGTTTTTGAGGGCTGATTTCTTGTCCTGTGACAAAAAGACTTCTGTTTCCATCGCGAAAGCTTTCAGGGGAGCATTTTCAAGCTTTTGGCACCATTTTTGAGTGAATTGCCAAAAGTCAGATTTTTGCTGAAATTGTGACCCCGGGGCTTAGGGATTTTTTCAAAAAAATATTTTCTGCCGGTTAAGTTTTTGAGGGCTGATTTCTTGTCCTGTGATAAAAAGGCTTCTGTTTCGAGTGCCAAACCTTTCAGGAGAGCATTTTCAAGCTTTTGGCACCACTTTTGAGTGAATTTCCAAAAGTCAGATTTTTGCTGAAATTGTGACCCCGGGGCTTAGGGATTTTTTCAAAAAAATATTTTCTGCCGGTTAAGTTTTTGAGGGCTGATTTCTTGTCCTGTGATAAAAAGCCTTCTGTTTCGAGTGCCAAACCTTTCAGGAGAGCATTTTCAGGCTTTTGGCACCATTTTTGAGTGAAGTGCCAAAAGTCAGATTTTTGCTGAAATTGTTCAAAAAAATATTTTCTGCCGGTTAAGTTTTTGAGGGCTGATTTCTTGTCCTGTGATAAAAAGACTTCTGTTTCCATCGCCAAAGCTTTCAGGGGAGCATTTTCAAGCTTTTGGCACCATTTTTGAGTGAATTGCCAAAAGTCAGATTTTTGCTGAAATTGTGACCCCGGGGCTTAGGGATTTTTTCAAAAAAATATTTTCTGCCGGTTAAGTTTTTGAGGGCTGATTTCTTGTCCTGTGATAAAAAGCCTTCTGTTTCCATCGCCAAAGCTTTCAGGGGAGCATTTTCAAGCTTTTGGCACCATTTTTGAGTGAATTGCCAAAAGTCAGATTTTTGCTGAAATTGTGACCCCGGGGCTTAGGGATTTTTTCAAAAAAATATTTTCTGCCGGTTAAGTTTTTGAGGACTGATTTCTTGTTCTGTGATAAAAAGCCTTCTGTTTCGAGTGCCAAACCTTTCAGGAGAGCATTTTCAAGCTTTTGGCACCACTTTTGAGTGAATTGCCAAAAGTCAGATTTTTGCTGAAATTGTGACCCCGGGGCTTAGGGATTTTTTCAAAAAAATATTTTCTGCCGGTTAAGTTTTTGAGGACTGATTTCTTGTCCTGTGATAAAAAACCTTCTATTTCGAGTGCCAAACCTTTCAGGACAGCATTTTCAAGCTTTTGGCACCACTTTTGAGTGAATTGCCAAAAGTCAGATTTTTGCTGAAATTGTGACCCCGGGGCTTAGGGATTTTTTCAAAAAAATATTTTCTGCCGGTTAAGTTTTTGAGGGCTGATTTCTTGTCCTGTGATAAAAAGACTTCTGTTTCGAGTGCCAAACCTTTCAGGAGAGCATTTTCAGGCTTTTGGCACCATTTTTGAGTGAATTGCCAAAAGTCAGATTTTTGCTGAAATTGTGACCCCGGGGCTTAGGGATTTTTTCAAAAAATATTTTCTGCCGGTTAAGTTTTTGAGGGCTGATTTCTTGTCCTGTGATAAAAAGGCTTCTGTTTCGAGTGCCAAACCTTTCAGGAGAGCATTTGCAAGCTTTTGGCACCACTTTTGTGTGAATTTCCAAAAGTCAGATTTTTGCTGAAATTGTGACCCCGGGGCTTAGGGATTTTTTCAAAAAAATATTTTCTGCCGGTTTAGTTTTTGAGGGCTGATTTCTTGTCCTGTGATAAAAAGCCTTCTGTTTCGAATGCCAAACCTTTCAGGAGAGCATTTTCAGGCTTTTGGCACCATTTTTGAGTGAATTGCCAAAAGTCAGATTTTTGCTGAAATTGTTCAAAAAAATATTTTCTGCCGGTTAAGTTTTTGAGGGCTGATTTCTTGTCCTGTGATAAAAAGACTTCTGTTTCCATCGCCAAAGCTTTCAGGGGAGCATTTTCAAGCTTTTGGCACCATTTTTGAGTGAATTGCCAAAAGTCAGATTTTTGCTGAAATTGTGACCCCGGGGCTTAGGGATTTTTTCAAAAAAATATTTTCTGCCGGTTAAGTTTTTGAGGACTGATTTCTTGTCCTGTGATAAAAAGCCTTCTATTTCGAGTGCCAAACCTTTCAGGAGAGCATTTTCAAGCTTTTGGCACCATTTTTGAGTGACTTGCCAAAAGTCAGATTTTTCTGAAATTGTGACCCCGGGGCTTAGGGATTTTTTCAAAAAAATATTTTCTGCCGGTTAAGTTTTTGAGGGCTGATTTCTTGTCCTGTGATAAAAAGACTTCTGTTTCCATCGCCAAAGCTTTCAGGGGAGCATTTTCAAGCTTTTGGCACCATTTTTGAGTGAATTGCCAAAAGTCAGATTTTTGCTGAAATTGTGACCCCGGGGCTTAGGGATTTTTTCAAAAAAATATTTTCTGCCGGTTAAGTTTTTGAGGGCTGATTTCTTGTCCTGTGATAAAAAGGCTTCTGTTTCGAGTGCCAAACCTTTCAGGAGAGCATTTTCAAGCTTTTGGCACCACTTTTGAGTGAATTTCCAAAAGTCAGATTTTTGCTGAAATTGTGACCCCGGGGCTTAGGGATTTTTTCAAAAAAATATTTTCTGCCGGTTTAGTTTTTGAGGGCTGATTTCTTGTCCTGTGATAAAAAGCCTTCTGTTTCGAGTGCCAAACCTTTCAGGAGAGCATTTTCAGGCTTTTGGCACCATTTTTGAGTGAATTGCCAAAAGTCAGATTTTTGCTGAAATTGTTCAAAAAAATATTTTCTGCCGGTTAAGTTTTTGAGGGCTGATTTCTTGTCCTGTGATAAAAAGACTTCTGTTTCCATCGCCAAAGCTTTCAGGGGAGCATTTTCAAGCTTTTGGCACCATTTTTGAGTGAATTGCCAAAAGTCAGATTTTTGCTGAAATTGTGACCCCGGGGCTTAGGGATTTTTTCAAAAAAATATTTTCTGCCGGTTAAGTTTTTGAGGGCTGATTTCTTGTCCTGTGATAAAAAGCCTTCTGTTTCCATCGCCAAAGCTTTCAGGGGAGCATTTTCAAGCTTTTGGCACCATTTTTGAGTGAATTGCCAAAAGTCAGATTTTTGCTGAAATTGTGACCCCGGGGCTTAGGGATTTTTTCAAAAAAATATTTTCTGCCGGTTAAGTTTTTGAGGGCTGATTTCTTGTCCTGTGATAAAAAGACTTCTGTTTCCATCGCCAAAGCTTTCAGGGGAGCATTTTCAAGCTTTTGGCACCATTTTTGAGTGAATTGCCAAAAGTCAGATTTTTGCTGAAATTGTGACCCCGGGGCTTAGGGATTTTTTCAAAAAAATATTTTCTGCCGGTTAAGTTTTTGAGGGCTGATTTCTTGTCCTGTGATAAAAAGGCTTCTGTTTCGAGTGCCAAACCTTTCAGGAGAGCATTTTCAAGCTTTTGGCACCACTTTTGAGTGAATTTCCAAAAGTCAGATTTTTGCTGAAATTGTGACCCCGGGGCTTAGGGATTTTTTCAAAAAAATATTTTCTGCCGGTTTAGTTTTTGAGGGCTGATTTCTTGTCCTGTGATAAAAAGCCTTCTGTTTCGAGTGCCAAACCTTTCAGGAGAGCATTTTCAGGCTTTTGGCACCATTTTTGAGTGAATTGCCAAAAGTCAGATTTTTGCTGAAATTGTTCAAAAAAATATTTTCTGCCGGTTAAGTTTTTGAGGGCTGATTTCTTGTCCTGTGATAAAAAGACTTCTGTTTCCATCGCCAAAGCTTTCAGGGGAGCATTTTCAAGCTTTTGGCACCATTTTTGAGTGAATTGCCAAAAGTCAGATTTTTGCTGAAATTGTGACCCCGGGGCTTAGGGATTTTTTCAAAAAAATATTTTCTGCCGGTTAAGTTTTTGAGGACTGATTTCTTGTCCTGTGATAAAAAACCTTCTATTTCGAGTGCCAAACCTTTCAGGAGAGCATTTTCAAGCTTTTGGCACCACTTTTGAGTGAATTGCCAAAAGTCAGATTTTTGCTGAAATTGTGACCCCGGGGCTTAGGGATTTTTTCAAAAAAATATTTTCTGCCGGTTAAGTTTTTGAGGGCTGATTTCTTGTCCTGTGATAAAAAGACTTCTGTTTCGAGTGCCAAACCTTTCAGGAGAGCATTTTCAGGCTTTTGGCACCATTTTTGAGTGAATTGACAAAAGTCAGATTTTTGCTGAAATTGTGACCCCGGGGCTTAGGGATTTTTTCAAAAAATATTTTCTGCCGGTTAAGTTTTTGAGGGCTGATTTCTTGTCCTGTGATAAAAAGGCTTCTGTTTCGAGTGCCAAACCTTTCAGGAGAGCATTTGCAAGCTTTTGGCACCACTTTTGTGTGAATTTCCAAAAGTCAGATTTTTGCTGAAATTGTGACCCCGGGGCTTAGGGATTTTTTCAAAAAAATATTTTCTGCCGGTTTAGTTTTTGAGGGCTGATTTCTTGTCCTGTGATAAAAAGCCTTCTGTTTCGAATGCCAAACCTTTCAGGAGAGCATTTTCAGGCTTTTGGCACCATTTTTGAGTGAATTGCCAAAAGTCAGATTTTTGCTGAAATTGTTCAAAAAAATATTTTCTGCCGGTTAAGTTTTTGAGGGCTGATTTCTTGTCCTGTGATAAAAAGACTTCTGTTTCCATCGCCAAAGCTTTCAGGGGAGCATTTTCAAGCTTTTGGCACCATTTTTGAGTGAATTGCCAAAAGTCAGATTTTTGCTGAAATTGTGACCCCGGGGCTTAGGGATTTTTTCAAAAAAATATTTTCTGCCGGTTAAGTTTTTGAGGACTGATTTCTTGTCCTGTGATAAAAAGCCTTCTATTTCGAGTGCCAAACCTTTCAGGAGAGCATTTTCAAGCTTTTGGCACCACTTTTGAGTGAATTGCCAAAAGTCAGATTTTTGCTGAAATTGTGACCCCGGGGCTTAGGGATTTTTTCAAAAAAATATTTTCTGCCGGTTAAGTTTTTGAGGGCTGATTTCTTGTCCTGTGATAAAAAGACTTCTGTTTCGAGTGCCAAACCTTTCAGGAGAGCATTTTCAGGCTTTTGGCACCATTTTTGAGTGAATTGCCAAAAGTCAGATTTTTGCTGAAATTGTGACCCCGGGGCTTAGGGATTTTTTCAAAAAATATTTTCTGCCGGTTAAGTTTTTGAGGGCTGATTTCTTGTCCTGTGATAAAAAGGCTTCTGTTTCGAGTGCCAAACCTTTCAGGAGAGCATTTTCAAGCTTTTGGCACCACTTTTGAGTGAATTTCCAAAAGTCAGATTTTTGCTGAAATTGTGACCCCGGGGCTTAGGGATTTTTTCAAAAAAATATTTTCTGCCGGTTTAGTATTTGAGGGCTGATTTCTTGTCCTGTGATAAAAAGCCTTCTGTTTCGAGTGCCAAACCTTTCAGGAGAGCATTTTCAGGCTTTTGGCACCATTTTTGAGTGAATTGCCAAAAGTCAGATTTTTGCTGAAATTGTTCAAAAAAATATTTTCTGCCGGTTAAGTTTTTGAGGGCTGATTTCTTGTCCTGTGATAAAAAGACTTCTGTTTCCATCGCCAAAGCTTTCAGGGGAGCATTTTCAAGCTTTTGGCACCATTTTTGAGTGAATTGCCAAAAGTCAGATTTTTGCTGAAATTGTGACCCCGGGGCTTAGGGATTTTTTCAAAAAAATATTTTCTGCCGGTTAAGTTTTTGAGGGCTGATTTCTTGTCCTGTGATAAAAAGCCTTCTGTTTCCATCGCCAAAGCTTTCAGGGGAGCATTTTCAAGCTTTTGGCACCATTTTTGAGTGACTTGCCAAAAGTCAGATTTTTGCTGAAATTGTGACCCCGGGGCTTAGGGATTTTTTCAAAAAAATATTTTCTGCCGGTTAAGTTTTTGAGGGCTGATTTCTTGTCCTGTGATAAAAAGACTTCTGTTTCCATCGCCAAAGCTTTCAGGGGAGCATTTTCAAGCTTTTGGCACCATTTTTGAGTGAATTGCCAAAAGTCAGATTTTTGCTGAAATTGTGACCCCGGGGCTTAGGGATTTTTTCAAAAAAATATTTTCTGCCGGTTAAGTTTTTGAGGGCTGATTTCTTGTCCTGTGATAAAAAGGCTTCTGTTTCGAGTGCCAAACCTTTCAGGAGAGCATTTTCAAGCTTTTGGCACCACTTTTGAGTGAATTTCCAAAAGTCAGATTTTTGCTGAAATTGTGACCCCGGGGCTTAGGGATTTTTTCAAAAAAATATTTTCTGCCGGTTTAGTTTTTGAGGGCTGATTTCTTGTCCTGTGATAAAAAGCCTTCTGTTTCGAGTGCCAAACCTTTCAGGAGAGCATTTTCAGGCTTTTGGCACCATTTTTGAGTGAATTGCCAAAAGTCAGATTTTTGCTGAAATTGTTCAAAAAAATATTTTCTGCCGGTTAAGTTTTTGAGGGCTGATTTCTTGTCCTGTGATAAAAAGACTTCTGTTTCCATCGCCAAAGCTTTCAGGGGAGCATTTTCAAGCTTTTGGCACCATTTTTGAGTGAATTGCCAAAAGTCAGATTTTTGCTGAAATTGTGACCCCGGGGCTTAGGGATTTTTTCAAAAAAATATTTTCTGCCGGTTAAGTTTTTGAGGGCTGATTTCTTGTCCTGTGATAAAAAGCCTTCTGTTTCCATCGCCAAAGCTTTCAGGGGAGCATTTTCAAGCTTTTGGCACCATTTTTGAGTGAATTGCCAAAAGTCAGATTTTTGCTGAAATTGTGACCCCGGGGCTTAGGGATTTTTTCAAAAAAATATTTTCTGCCGGTTAAGTTTTTGAGGGCTGATTTCTTGTCCTGTGATAAAAAGGCTTCTGTTTCGAGTGCCAAACCTTTCAGGAGAGCATTTTCAAGCTTTTGGCACCACTTTTGAGTGAATTGCCAAAAGTCAGATTTTTGCTGAAATTGTGACCCCGGGGCTTAGGAATTTTTTCAAAAAAATATTTTCTGCCGGTTAAGTTTTTGAGGGCTAATTTCTTGTCCTGTGATAAAAAGACTTCTGTTTCGAGTGCCAAACCTTTCAGGAGAGCATTTTCAGGCTTTTGGCACCATTTTTGAGTGAATTTCCAAAAGTCAGATTTTTGCTGAAATTATGACCCCGGGGCTTAGGGATTTTTTCAAAAAAATATTTTCTGCCGGTTAAGTTTTTGAGGGCTGATTTCTTGTCCTGTGATAAAAAGCCTTCTGTTTCGAGTGCCAAACCTTTCAGGAGAGCATTTTCAAGCTTTTGGCACCATTTTTGAGTGAATTGCCAAAAGTCAGATTTTTGCTGAAATTGTGACCCCGGGGCTTTGGGATTTTTTCAAAAAAATATTTTCTGCCGGTTAAGTTTTTGAGGGCTGATTTCTTGTCCTGTGATAAAAAGACTTCTGTTTCGAGTGCCAAACCTTTCAGGAGAGCATTTTCAGGCTTTTGGCACCATTTTTGAGTGAATTGCCAAAAGTCAGATTTTTGCTGAAATTGTTCAAAAAAATATTTTCTGCCGGTTAAGTTTTTGAGGGCTGATTTCTTGTCCTGTGATAAAAAGACTTCTGTTTCCATCGCCAAAGCTTTCAGGGGAGCATTTTCAAGCTTTTGGCACCATTTTTGAGTGAATTGCCAAAAGTCAGATTTTTGCTGAAATTGTGACCCCGGGGCTTAGGGATTTTTTCAAAAAAATATTTTCTGCCGGTTAAGTTTTTGAGGGCTGATTTCTTGTCCTGTGATAAAAAGCCTTCTGTTTCGAGTGCCAAACCTTTCAGGAGAGCATTTTCAAGCTTTTGGCACCACTTTTGAGTGAATTGCCAAAAGTCAGATTTTTGCTGAAATTGTGACCCCGGGGCTTAGGGATTTTTTCAAAAAAATATTTTCTGCCGGTTAAGTTTTTGAGGACTGATTTCTTGTCCTGTGATAAAAAGCCTTCTATTTCGAGTGCCAAACCTTTCAGGAGAGCATTTTCAAGCTTTTGGCACCACTTTTGAGTGAATTGCCAAAAGTCAGATTTTTGCTGAAATTGTGACCCCGGGGCTTAGGGATTTTTTCAAAAAAATATTTTCTGCCAGTTAAGTTTTTGAGGGCTGATTTCTTGTCCTTTGATAAAAAGACTTCTGTTTCGAGTGCCAAACCTTTCAGGAGAGCATTTTCAGGCTTTTGGCACCATTTTTGAGTGAATTGCCAAAAGTCAGATTTTTGCTGAAATTGTTCAAAAAAATATTTTCTGCCGGTTAAGTTTTTGAGGGCTGATTTCTTGTCCTGTGATAAAAAGACTTCTGTTTCCATCGCCAAAGCTTTCAGGGGAGCATTTTCAAGCTTTTGGCACCATTTTTGAGTGAATTGCCAAAAGTCAGATTTTTGCTGAAATTGTGACCCCGGGGCTTAGGGATTTTTTCAAAAAAATATTTTCTGCCGGTTAAGTTTTTGAGGGCTGATTTCTTGTCCTGTGATAAAAAGCCTTCTGTTTCGAGTGCCAAACCTTTCAGGAGAGCATTTTCAGGCTTTTGGCACCATTTTTGAGTGAATTGCCAAAAGTCAGATTTTTGCTGAAATTGTGACCCCGGGGCTTAGGTATTTTTTCAAAAAAATATTTTCTGCCGGTTAAGTTTTTGAGGGCTGATTTCTTGTCCTGTGATAAAAAGACTTCTGTTTCCATCGCCAAAGCTTTCAGGGGAGCATTTTCAAGCTTTTGGCACCATTTTTGAGTGAATTGCCAAAAGTCAGATTTTTGCTGAAATTGTGACCCCGGGGCTTAGGGATTTTTTCAAAAAAATATTTTCTGCCGGTTAATTTTTTGAGGGCTGATTTGTTGTCCTGTGATAAAAAGGCTTCTGTTTCGAGTGCCAAACCTTTCAGGAGAGCATTTTCAAGCTTTTGGCACCACTTTTGAGTGAATTTCCAAAAGTCAGATTTTTGCTGAAATTGTGACCCCGGGGCTTAGGGATTTTTTCAAAAAAATATTTTCTGCCGGTTAAGTTTTTGAGGGCTGATTTCTTGTCCTGTGATAAAAAGCCTTCTGTTTCGAGTGCCAAACCTTTCAGGAGAGCATTTTCAGGCTTTTGGCAGCATTTTTGAGTGAATTGCCAGAAGTCAGATTTTTGCTGAAATTGTTCAAAAAAATATTTTTTGCCGGTTAAGTTTTTGAGGGCTGATTTCTTGTCCTGTGATAAAAAGCCTTCTGTTTCGAGTGCCAAACCTTTCAGGAGAGCATTTTCAGGCTTTTGGCACCATTTTTGAGTGAATTGCCAAAAGTCAGATTTTTGCTGAAATTGTGACCCCGGGGCTTAGGGATTTTTTCAAAAAAATATTTTCTGCCGGTTAAGTTTTTGAGGGCTGATTTCTTGTCCTGTGATAAAAAGCCTTCTCTTTCGAGTGCCAAACCTTTCAGGAGAGCATTTTCAAGCTTTTGGCACCATTTTTGAGTGAATTGCCAAAAGTCAGATTTTTGCTGAAATTGTGACCCCGGGGCTTTGGGATTTTTTCAAAAAAATATTTTCTGCCGGTTAAGTTTTTGAGGGCTGATTTCTTGTCCTGTGATGAAAAGACTTATGTTTCCATCGCCAAAGCTTTCAGGGGAGCATTTTCAAGCTTTTGGCCCATTTTTGAGTGAATTGCCAAAAGTCAGATTTTTGCTGAAATTGTGACCCCGGGGCTTAGGGATTTTTTCAAAAAAATATTTTCTGCCAGGTAATTTTTTGAGGGCTGATTTCTTGTCCTGTGATAAAAAGCCTTCTGTTTCGAGTGCCAAACCTTTCAGGAGAGCATTTTCAAGCTTTTGGCACCATTTTTGAGTGAATTGCCAAAAGTCAGATTTTTGCTGAAATTGTGACCCCGGGGCTTAGGGATTTTTTCAAAAAAAATATTTTCTGCCGGTTAAGTTTTTGAGGGCTGATTTCTTGTCCTGTGATAAAAAGCCTTCTGTTTCGAGTGCCAAACCTTTGAGGAGAGCATTTTCAGGCTTTTGGCACCATTTTTGAGTGAATTGCCAAAAGTCAGATTTTTGCTGAAATTGTGACCCCGGGGCTTAGGGATTTTTTCAAAAAAATATTTTCTGCCGGTTAAGTTTTTGAGGGCTGATTTCTTGTCCTGTGATAAAAAGCCTTCTCTTTCGAGTGCCAAACCTTTCAGGAGAGCATTTTCAAGCTTTTGGCACCATTTTTGAGTGAATTGCCAAAAGTCAGATTTTTGCTGAAATTGTGACCCCGGGGCTTTGGGATTTTTTCAAAAAAATATTTTCTGCCGGTTAAGTTTTTGAGGGCTGATTTCTTGTCCTGTGATGAAAAGACTTATGTTTCCATCGCCAAAGCTTTCAGGGGAGCATTTTCAAGCTTTTGGCACCATTTTTGAGTGAATTGCCAAAAGTCAGATTTTTGCTGAAATTGTGACCCCGGGGCTTAGGGATTTTTTCAAAAAAATATTTTCTGCCAGGTAATTTTTTGAGGGCTGATTTCTTGTCCTGTGATAAAAAGCCTTCTGTTTCGAGTGCCAAACCTTTCAGGAGAGCATTTTCAAGCTTTTGGCACCATTTTTGAGTGAATTGCCAAAAGTCAGATTTTTGCTGAAATTGTGACCCCGGGGCTTAGGGATTTTTTCAAAAAAAATATTTTCTGCCGGTTAAGTTTTTGAGGGCTGATTTCTTGTCCTGTGATAAAAAGGCTTCTGTTTCGATTGCCAAACCTTTCAGGAGAGCATTTTCAAGCTTTTGGCACCACTTTTGAGTGAATTGCCAAAAGTCAGATTTTTGCTGAAATTGTGACCCCGGGGCTTAGGGATTTTTTCAAAAAAATATTTTCTGCCGGTTAAGTTTTTGAGGGCTGATTTCTTGTCCTGTGATAAAAAGCCTTCTGTTTCGAGTGCCAAACCTTTCAGGAGAGCATTTTCAGGCTTTTGGCACCATTTTTGAGTGAATTGCCAAAAGTCAGATTTTTGCTGAAATTGTGACCCCGGGGCTTAGGGATTTTTTCAAAAAAATATTTTCTGCCGGTTAAGTTTTTGAGGGCTGATTTCTTGTGCTGTGATAAAAAGCCTTCTGTTTCGAGTGCCAAACCTTTCAGGAGAACATTTTCAAGCTTTTGGCACCATTTCTGAGTGAATTGCCAAAAGTCAGATTTTTGCTGAAATTGTGACCCCGGGGCTTAGGGATTTTTTCAAAAAAATATTTTCTGCCGGTTAAGTTTTTGAGGGCTGATTTCTTGTCCTGTGATAAAAAGGCTTCTGTTTCGAGTGCCAAACCTTTCAGGAGAGCATTTTCAAGCTTTTGGCACCACTTTTGAGTGAATTTCCAAAAGTCAGATTTTTGCTGAAATTGTGACCCCGGGGCTTAGGGATTTTTTCAAAAAAATATTTTCTGCCGGTTAAGTTTTTGAGGGCTGTTTTCTTGTCCTGTGATAAAAAGCCTTCTTTTTCGAGTGCCAAACCTTTCAGGAGAGCATTTTCAGGCTTTTGGCACCATTTTTGAGTGAATTGCCAAAAGTCAGATTTTTGCTGAAATTGTTCAAAAAAATATTTTCTGCCGGTTAAGTTTTTGAGGGCTGATTTCTTGTCCTGTGATAAAAAGACTTCTGTTTCCATCGCCAAAGCATTCAGGGGAACATTTTCAAGCTTTTGGGACCATTTTTGAGTGAATTGCCAAAAGTCAGATTTTTCCTGAAATTGTGACCCCGGGGCTTAGGGATTTTTTCAAAAAAATATTTTCTGACGGTTAAGTTTTTGAGGGCTGATTTCTTGTCCTGTGATAAAAAGACTTCTGTTTCAATCGCCAAAGCTTTCAGGGGAGCATTTTCAAGCTTTTGGCACCATTTTTGAGTGAATTGCCAAAAGTCAGATTTTTGCTGAAATTGTGACCCCGGGGCTTTGGGATTTTTTCAAAAAAATATTTTCTGCCGGTTAAGTTTTTGAGGGCTGATTTCTTGTCCAGTGATAAAAAGCCTTCTTTTTTGAGTGCCAAACCTTTCAGGAGAGCATTTTCAGGCTTTTGGCACCATTTTTGAGTGAATTGCCAAAAGTCAGATTTTTGCTGAAATTGTGACCCCGGGGCTTAGGGATTTTTTCCAAAAAATATTTTCTGCCGGTTAAGTTTTTGAGGGCTGATTTCTTGTCCTGTGATAAAAAGGCTTCTGTTTCGAGTGCCAAACCTTTCAGGAGAGCATTTTCAGGCTTTTGGCACCATTTTTGAGTGAATTGCCAAAAGTCAGATTTTTGCTGAAATTGTGACCCCGGGGCTTAGGGATTTTTTCAAAAAAATATTTTCTGCCGGTTAAGTTTTTGAGGGCTGATTTCTTGTCCTGTGATAAAAAGGCTTCTGTTTCGAGTGCCAAACCTTTCAGGAGAGCATTTTCAAGCTTTTGGCACCACTTTTGAGTGAATTGCCAAAAGTCAGATTTTTGCTGAAATTGTGACCCCGGGGCTTTGGGATTTTTTCAAAAAAATATTTTCTGCCGGTTAAGTTTTTGAGGGCTGATTTCTTGTCCAGTGATAAAAAGCCTTCTTTTTCGAGTGCCAAACCTTTCAGGAGAGCATTTTCAGGCTTTTGGCACCATTTTTGAGTGAATTGCCAAAAGTCAGATTTTTGCTGAAATTGTGACCCCGGGGCTTAGGGATTTTTTCAAAAAAATATTTTCTGCCGGTTAAGTTTTTGAGGGCTGATTTCTTGTCCTGTGATAAAAAGGCTTCTGTTTCGAGTGCTAAACCTTTCAGGAGAGCATTTTCAGGCTTTTGGCACCATTTTTGAGTGAATTGCCAAAAGTCAGATTTTTGCTGAAATTGTGACCCCGGGGCTTTGGGATTTTTTCAAAAAAATATTTTCTGCCGGTTAAGTTTTTGAGGGCTGATTTCTTGTCCTGTGATAAAAAGCCTTCTGTTTCGAGTGCCAAACCTTTCAGGAGAGCATTTTCAGGCTTTTGGCACCATTTTTGAGTGAATTGCCAAAAGTCAGATTTTTGCTGAAATTGTTCAAAAAAATATTTTCTGCCGGTTAAGTTTTTGAGGGCTGATTTCTTGTCCTGTGATAAAAAGACTTCTGTTTCCATCGCCAAAGCTTTCAGGGGAGCATTTTCAAGCTTTTGGCACCATTTTTGAGTGAATTGCCAAAAGTCAGATTTTTGCTGAAATTGTGACCCCGGGGCTTAGGGATTTTTTCAAAAAAATATTTTCTGCCGGTTAAGTTTTTGAGGGCTGATTTCTTGTCCTGTGATAAAAAGCCTTCTGTTTCGAGTGCCAAACCTTTGAGGAGAGCATTTTCAGGCTTTTGGCACCATTTTTGAGTGAATTGCCAAAAGTCAGATTTTTGCTGAAATTGTTCAAAAAAATATTTTCTGCCGGTTAAGTTTTTGAGGGCTGATTTCTTGTCCTGTGATAAAAAGACTTCTGTTTCCATCGCCAAAGCTTTCAGGGGAGCATTTTCAAGCTTTTGGCACCATTTTTGAGTGAATTGCCAAAAGTCAGATTTTTGCTGAAATTGTGACCCCGGGGCTTAGGGATTTTTTCAAAAAAATATTTTCTGCCGGTTAAGTTTTTGAGGGCTGATTTCGTGTCCTGTGATAAAAAGCCTTCTGTTTCGTGTGCCAAACCTTTGAGGAGAGCATTTTCAGGCTTTTGGCACCATTTTTGAGTGAATTGCCAAAAGTCAGATTTTTGCTGAAATTGTGACCCCCGGGGCTTAGGGATTTTTTCAAAAAAATATTTTCTGCCGGTTAAGTTTTTGAGGGCTGATTTCTTGTCCTGTGATAAAAAGCCTTCTGTTTCGAGTGCCAAACCTTTCAGGAGAGTATTTTCAGGCTTTTGGCACCATTTTTGAGTGAATTGCCAAAAGTCAGATTTTTGCTGAAATTGTTCAAAAAAATATTTTCTGCCGGTTAAGTTTTTGAGGGCTGATTTCTTGTCCTGTGATAAAAAGACTTCTGTTTCCATCGCCAAAGCTTTCAGGGGAGCATTTTCAAGCTTTTGGCACCATTTTTGAGTGAATTGCCAAAAGTCAGATTTTTGCTGAAATTGTGACCCCGGGGCTTAGGGATTTTTTCAAAAAAATATTTTCTGCCGGTTAAGTTTTTGAGGGCTGATTTCTTGTCCTGTGATAAAAAGCCTTCTGTTTCGAGTGCCAAACCTTTCAGGAGAGTATTTTCAGGCTTTTGGCACCATTTTTGAGTGAATTGCCAAAAGTCAGATTTTTGCTGAAATTGTGACCCCGGGGCTTAGGGATTTTTTCAAAAAAATATTTTCTGCCGGTTAAGTTTTTGAGGGCTGATTTCTTGTCCTGTGATAAAAAGGCTTCTGTTTCGAGTGCCAAACCTTTCAGGAGAGCATTTTCAAGCTTTTGGCACCACTTTTGAGTGAATTGCCAAAAGTCAGATTTTTGCTGAAATTGTGACCCCGGGGCTTAGGGATTTTTTCAAAAAAATATTTTCTGCCGGTTAAGTTTTTGAGGGCTGATTTCTTGTCCTGTGATAAAAAGCCTTCTGTTTCGAATGCCAAACCTTTCAGGAGAGCATTTTCAGGCTTTTGGCACCATTTTTGAGTGAATTGCCAAAAGTCAGATTTTTGCTGAAATTGTGACCCCGGGGCTTAGGGATTTTTTCAAAAAAATATTTTCTGCCGGTTAAGTTTTTGAGGGCTGATTTCTTGTCCTGTGATAAAAAGGCTTCTGTTTCGAGTGCCAAACCTTTCAGGAAAGCATTTTCAAGCTTTTGGCACCATTTTTGAGTGAATTGCCAAAAGTCAGATTTTTGCTGAAATTGTGACCCCGGGGCTTAGGGATTTTTTCAAAAAAATATTTTCTGCCGGTTAAGTTTTTGAGGGCTGATTTCGTGTCCTGTGATAAAAGGCCTTCTGTTTCGAGTGCCAAACCTTTCAGGAGAGCATTTTCAGGCTTTTGGCACCATTTTTGAGTGAATTGCCAAAAGTCAGATTTTTGCTGAAATTGTGACCCCGGGGCTTAGGGATTTTTTCAAAAAAATATTTTCTGCCGGTTAAGTTTTTGAGGGCTGATTTCTTGTCCTGTGATCAAAAGCCTTCTGTTTCGAGTGCCAAACCTTTCAGGAGAGTATTTTCAGGCTTTTGGCACCATTTTTGAGTGAATTGCCAAAAGTCAGATTTTTTGCTGAAATTGTGACCCCGGGGCTTAGGGATTTTTTCAAAAAAATATTTTCTGCCGGTTAAGTTTTTGAGGGCTGATTTCGTGTCCTGTGATAAAAGGCCTTCTGTTTCGAGTGCCAAACCTTTCAGGAGAGCATTTTCAGGCTTTTGGCACCATTTTTGAGTGAATTGCCAAAAGTCAGATTTTTACTGAAATTGTGACCCCGGGGCTTAGGGATTTTTTCAAAAAAATATTTTCTGCCGGTTAAGTTTTTGAGGGCTGATTTCTTGTCCTGTGATCAAAAGCCTTCTGTTTCGAGTGCCAAACCTTTCAGGAGAGTATTTTCAGGCTTTTGGCACCATTTTTGAGTGAATTGCCAAAAGTCAGATTTTTGCTGAAATTGTTCAAAAAAATATTTTCTGCCGGTTAAGTTTTTGAGGGCTGATTTCTTGTCCTGTGATAAAAAGACTTCTGTTTCCATCGCCAAAGCTTTCAGGGGAGCATTTTCAAGCTTTTGGCACCATTTTTGAGTGAATTGCCAAAAGTCAGATTTTTGCTGAAATTGTGACCCCGGGGCTTAGGGATTTTTTCAAAAGAATATTTTCTGCCGGTTAAGTTTTTGAGGGCTGATTTCTTGTCCTGTGATAAAAATGCTTCTGTTTCGAGTGCCAAACCTTTCAGGAGAGCATTTTCAAGCTTTTGGCACCACTTTTGAGTGAATTTCCAAAAGTCAGATTTTTGCTGAAATTGTGACCCCGGGGCTTAGGGATTTTTTCAAAAAAATATTTTCTGCCGTTTAAGTTTTTGAGGGCTGATTTCTTGTCCTGTGATAAAAAGCCTTCTGTTTCGAGTGCCAAACCTTTCAGGAGAGCATTTTCAGGCTTTTGGCACCATTTTTGAGTGAATTGCCAAAAGTCAGATTTTTGCTGAAATTGTGACCCCGGGGCTTAGGGATTTTTTCAAAAAAATATTTTCTGACGGTTAAGTTTTTGAGGGCTGATTTCTTGTCCTGTGATAAAAAGACTTCTGTTTCAATCGCCAAAGCTTTCAGGGGAGCATTTTCAAGCTTTTGGCACCATTTTTGAGTGAATTGCCAAAAGTCAGATTTTTGCTGAAATTGTGACCCCGGGGCTTTGGGATTTTTTCAAAAAAATATTTTCTGCCGGTTAAGTTTTTGAGGGCTGATTTCTTGTCCAGTGATAAAAAGCCTTCTTTTTCGAGTGCCAAACCTTTCAGGAGAGCATTTTCAGGCTTTTGGCACCATTTTTGAGTGAATTGCCAAAAGTCAGATTTTTGCTGAAATTGTGACCCCGGGGCTTAGGGATTTTTTCAAAAAAATATTTTCTGCCGGTTAAGTTTTTGAGGGCTGATTTCTTGTCCTGTGATAAAAAGGCTTCTGTTTCGAGTGCCAAACCTTTCAGGAGAGCATTTTCAGGCTTTTGGCACCATTTTTGAGTGAATTGCCAAAAGTCAGATTTTTGCTGAAATTGTGACCCCGGGGCTTAGGGATTTTTTCAAAAAAATATTTTCTGCCGGTTAAGTTTTTGAGGGCTGATTTCTTGTCCTGTGATAAAAAGGCTTCTGTTTCGAGTGCCAAACCTTTCAGGAGAGCATTTTCAAGCTTTTGGCACCACTTTTGAGTGAATTTCCAAAAGTCAGATTTTTGCTGAAGTTGTGACCCCGGGGCTTAGGGATTTTTTCAAAAAAATATTTTCTGCCGGTTAAGTTTTTGAGGGCTGATTTCTTGTCCTGTGATAAAAAGGCTTCTGTTTCGAGTGCCAAACCTTTCAGGAGAGCATTTTCAGGCTTTTGGCACCATTTTTGAGTGAATTGCCAAAAGTCAGATTTTTGCTGAAATTGTGACCCCGGGGCTTAGGGATTTTTTCAAAAAAATATTTTCTGACGGTTAAGTTTTTGAGGGCTGATTTCTTGTCCTGTGATAAAAAGACTTCTGTTTCAATCGCCAAAGCTTTCAGGGGAGCATTTTCAAGCTTTTGGCACCATTTTTGAGTGAATTGCCAAAAGTCAGATTTTTGCTGAAATTGTGACCCCGGGGCTTTGGGATTTTTTCAAAAAAATATTTTCTGCCGGTTAAGTTTTTGAGGGCTGATTTCTTGTCCAGTGATAAAAAGCCTTCTTTTTCGAGTGCCAAACCTTTCAGGAGAGCATTTTCAGGCTTTTGGCACCATTTTTGAGTGAATTGCCAAAAGTCAGATTTTTGCTGAAATTGTGACCCTGGGGCTTAGGGATTTTTTCAAAAAAATATTTTCTGCCGGTTAAGTTTTTGAGGGCTGATTTCTTGTCCTGTGATAAAAAGGCTTCTGTTTCGAGTGCCAAACCTTTCAGGAGAGCATTTTCAGGCTTTTGGCACCATTTTTGAGTGAATTGCCAAAAGTCAGATTTTTGCTGAAATTGTGACCCCGGGGCTTAGGGATTTTTTCAAAAAAATATTTTCTGCCGGTTAAGTTTTTGAGGGCTGATTTCTTGTCCTGTGATAAAAAGGCTTCTGTTTCGAGTGCCAAACCTTTCAGGAGAGCATTTTCAAGCTTTTGGCACCACTTTTGAGTGAATTTCCAAAAGTCAGATTTTTGCTGAAGTTGTGACCCCGGGGCTTAGGGATTTTTTCAAAAAAATATTTTCTGCCGGTTAAGTTTTTGAGGGCTGATTTCTTGTCCTGTGATAAAAAGGCTTCTGTTTCGAGTGCCAAACCTTTCAGGAGAGCATTTTCAAGCTTTTGGCACCACTTTTGAGTGAATTGCCAAAAGTCAGATTTTTGCTGAAATTGTGACCCCGGGGCTTAGGGATTTTTTCAAAAAAATATTTTCTGCCGGTTAAGTTTTTGATGGCTGATTTCTTGTCCTGTGATAAAAAGCCTTCTGTTTTGAGTGCCAAACCTTTCAGGAGAGCATTTTCAGGCTTTTGGCACCATTTTTGAGTGAATTGCCAAAAGTCAGATTTTTGCTGAAATTGTGACCCCGGGGCTTAGGGATTTTTTCAAAAAAATATTTTCTGCCGGTTAATTTTTTGAGGGCTGATTTCTTGTCCTGTGATAAAAAGCCTTCTGTTTCGAGTGCCAAACCTTTCAGGAGAGCATTTTCAGGCTTTTGGCACCATTTTTGAGTGAATTGCCAAAAGTCAGATTTTTGCTGAAATTGTTCAAAAAAATATTTTCTGCCGGTTAAGTTTTGGAGGGCTGATTTCTTGTCCTGTGATAAAAAGACTTCTGTTTCCATCGCCAAAGCTTTCAGGGGAGCATTTTCAAGCTTTTGGCACCATTTTTGAGTGAATTGCCAAAAGTCAGATTTTTGCTGAAATTGTGACCCCGGGGCTTAGGGATTTTTTCAAAAAAATAGTTTCTGCCGGTTAAGTTTTTGAGGGCTGATTTCTTGTCCTGTAATAAAAAGCCTTCTGTTTCGAGTGCCAAACCTTTGAGGAGAGCATTTTCAGGCTTTTGGCACCATTTTTGAATGAATTGCCAAAAGTCAGATTTTTGCTGAAATTGTTCAAAAAAATATTTTCTGCCGGTTAAGTTTTTGAGGGCTGATTTCTTGTCCTGTGATAAAAAGACTTCTGTTTCCATCGCCAAAGCTTTCAGGGGAGCATTTTCAAGCTTTTGGCACCATTTTTGAGTGAATTGCCAAAAGTCAGATTTTTGCTGAAATTGTGACCCCGGGGCTTAGGGATTTTTTCAAAAAAATATTTTCTGCCGGTTAAGTTTTTGAGGGCTGATTTCGTGTCCTGTGATAAAAAGCCTTCTGTTTCGTGTGCCAAACCTTTGAGGAGAGCATTTTCAGGCTTTTGGCACCATTTTTGAGTGAATTGCCAAAAGTCAGATTTTTGCTGAAATTGTGACCCCCGGGGCTTAGGGATTTTTTCAAAAAAATATTTTCTGCCGGTTAAGTTTTTGAGGGCTGATTTCTTGTCCTGTGATAAAAAGCCTTCTGTTTCGAGTGCCAAACCTTTCAGGAGAGTATTTTCAGGCTTTTGGCACCATTTTTGAGTGAATTGCCAAAAGTCAGATTTTTGCTGAAATTGTTCAAAAAAATATTTTCTGCCGGTTAAGTTTTTGAGGGCTGATTTCTTGTCCTGTGATAAAAAGACTTCTGTTTCCATCGCCAAAGCTTTCAGGGGAGCATTTTCAAGCTTTTGGCACCATTTTTGAGTGAATTGCCAAAAGTCAGATTTTTGCTGAAATTGTGACCCCGGGGCTTAGGGATTTTTTCAAAAAAATAGTTTCTGCCGGTTAAGTTTTTGAGGGCTGATTTCTTGTCCTGTGATAAAAAGCCTTCTGTGTCGAGTGCCAAACCTTTGAGGAGAGCATTTTCAGGCTTTTGGCACCATTTTTGAGTGAATTGCCAAAAGTCAGATTTTTGCTGAAATTGTTCAAAAAAATATTTTCTGCCGGTTAAGTTTTTGAGGGCTGATTTCTTGTCCTGTGATAAAAAGACTTCTGTTTCCATCGCCAAAGCTTTCAGGGGAGCATTTTCAAGCTTTTGGCACCATTTTTGAGTGAATTGCCAAAATCAGATTTTTGCTGAAATTGTGACCCCGGGGCTTAGGGATTTTTTCAAAAAAATATTTTCTGCCGGTTAAGTTTTTGAGGGCTGATTTCGTGTCCTGTGATAAAAGGCCTTCTGTTTCGAGTGCCAAACCTTTGAGGAGAGCATTTTCAGGCTTTTGGCACCATTTTTGAGTGAATTGCCAAAAGTCAGATTTTTGCTGAAATTGTTCAAAAAAATATTTTCTGCCGGTTAAGTTTTTGGGGCTGATTTCTTGTCCTGTGATAAAAAGACTTCTGTTTCAATCGCCAAAGCTTTCAGGGGAGCATTTTCAAGCTTTTGGCACCATTTTTGAGTGAATTGCCAAAAGTCAGATTTTTGCTGAAATTGTGACCCCGGGGCTTAGGGATTTTTTCAAAAAAATATTTTCTGCCGGTTAAGTTTTTGAGGGCTGATTTCTTGTCCTGTGATAAAAAGGCTTCTGTTTCAATCGCCAAAGCTTTCAGGGGAGCATTTTCAAGCTTTTGGCACCATTTTTGAGTGAATTGCCAAAAGTCAGATTTTTGCTGAAATTGTGACCCCGGGGCTTAGGGATTTTTTCAAAAAAATATTTTCTGCCGGTTAAGTTTTTGAGGGCTGATTTCTTGTCCAGTGATAAAAAGCCTTCTTTTTCGAGTGCCAAACCTTTCAGGAGAGCATTTTCAGGCTTTTGGCACCATTTTTGAGTGAATTGCCAAAAGTCAGATTTTTGCTGAAATTGTGACCCCGGGGCTTAGGGATTTTTTCAAAAAAATATTTTCTGCCGGTTAAGTTTTTGAGGGCTGATTTCTTGTCCTGTGATAAAAAGGCTTCTGTTTCGAGTGCCAAACCTTTCAGGAGAGCATTTTCAGGCTTTTGGCACCATTTTTGAGTGAATTGCCAAAAGTCAGATTTTTGCTGAAATTGTGACCCCGGGGCTTAGGGATTTTTTCAAAAAAATATTTTCTGCCGGTTAAGTTTTTGAGGGCTGATTTCTTGTCCTGTGATAAAAAGGCTTCTGTTTCGAGTGCCAAACCTTTCAGGAGAGCATTTTCAAGCTTTTGGCACCACTTTTGAGTGAATTTCCAAAAGTCAGATTTTTGCTGAAATTGTGACCCCGCGGCTTAGGGATTTTTTTCAAAAAAATATTTTCTGCTGGTTAATTTTTTGAGGGCTGATTTCTTGTCCTGTGATAAAAAGACTTCTGTTTCAATCGCCAAAGCTTTCAGGGGAGCATTTTCAAGCTTTCGGCACCATTTTTGAGTGAATTGCCAAAAGTCAGATTTTTGCTGAAATTGTTCAAAAAAATATTTTCTGCCGGTTAAGTTTTGGAGGGCTGATTTCTTGTCCTGTGATAAAAAGACTTCTGTTTCCATTGCCAAAGCTTTCAGGGGAGCATTTTCAAGCTTTTGGCACCATTTTTGAGTGAATTGCCAAAAGTCAGATTTTTGCTGAAATTGTGACCCCGGGGCTTAGGGATTTTTTCAAAAAAATATTTTCTGCCGGTTAAGTTTTTGAGGGCTGATTTCTTGTCCTGTGATAAAAAGCCTTCTGTTTCGAGTGCCAAACCTTTCAGGAGAGCATTTTCAGGCTTTTGGCACCATTTTTGAGTGAATTGCCAAAAGTCAGATTTTTGCTGAAATTGTGACCCCGGGGCTTAGGGATTTTTTCAAAAAAATATTTTCTGCTGGTTAAGTTTTTGAGGGCTGATTTCTTGTCCTGTGATAAAAAGACTTCTCTTTCCATCGCCAAAGCTTTCAGGGGAGCATTTTCAAGCTTTTGGCACCATTTTTGAGTGAATTGCCAAAAGTCAGATTTTTGCTGAAATTGTGACCCCGGGGCTTAGGGATTTTTTCAAAAAAATATTTTCTGCCGGTTAAGTTTTTGAGGGCTGATTTCTTGTCCTGTGATAAAAAGCCTTCTGTTTCGAGTGCCAAACCTTTCAGGAGAGCATTTTCAGGCTTTTGGCACCATTTTTGAGTGAATTGCCAAAAGTCAGATTTTTGCTGAAATTGTTCAAAAAAATATTTTCTGCCGGTTAAGTTTTGGAGGGCTGATTTCTTGTCCTGTGATAAAAAGACTTCTGTTTCCATCGCCAAAGCTTTCAGGGGAGCATTTTCAAGCTTTTGGCACCATTTTTGAGTGAATTGCCAAAAGTCAGATTTTTGGTGAAATTGTGACCCCGGGGCTTAGGGATTTTTTCAAAAAAATATTTTCTGCCGGTTAAGTTTTTGAGGGCTGATTTCTTGTCCTGTGATAAAAAGCCTTCTGTTTCGAGTGCCAAACCTTTGAGGAGAGCATTTTCAGGCTTTTGGCACCATTTTTGAGTGAATTGCCAAAAGTCAGATTTTTGCTGAAATTGTGACCCCGGGGCTTAGGGATTCTTTCAAAAAAATATTTTCTGACGGTTAAGTTTTTGAGGGCTGATTTCTTGTCCTGTGATAAAAAGACTTCTGTTTCAATCGCCAAAGCTTTCAGGGGAGCATTTTCAAGCTTTTGGCACCATTTTTGAGTGAATTGCCAAAAGTCAGATTTTTGCTGAAATTGTGACCCCGGGGCTTTGGGATTTTTTCAAAAAAATATTTTCTGCCGGTTAAGTTTTTGAGGGCTGATTTCTTGTCCTGTGATAAAAAGACTTCTGTTTCGAGTGCCAAACCTTTCAGGAGAGCATTTTCAAACTTTTGGCACCATTTTTGAGTGAATTGCCAAAAGTCAGATTTTTGCTGAAATTGTGACCCTGGGGCTTAGGGATTTTTTCAAAAAAATATTTTCGGCCGGTTAAGTTTTTGAGGGCTGATTTCTTGTCCTGTGATAAAAAGGCTTCTGTTTCGAGTGCCAAACCTTTCAGGAGAGCATTTTCAAGCTTTTGGCACCACTTTTGAGTGAATTTCCAAAAGTCAGATTTTTGCTGAAATTGTGACCCCGGGGCTTAGGGATTTTTTCAAAAAAATATTTTCTGCCGGTTAAGTTTTTGAGGGCTGATTTCTTGTCCTGTGATAAAAAGCCTTCTGTTTCGAGTGCCAAACCTTTCAGGAGAGCATTTTCAGGCTTTTGGCACCATTTTTGAGTGAATTGCCAAAAGTCAGATTTTTGCTGAAATTGTGACCCCGGGGCTTAGGGATTTTTTCAAAAAAATATTTTCTGCCGGTTAAGTTTTTGAGGGCTGATTTCTTGTCCTGTGATAAAAAGCCTTCTGTTTCGAGTGCCAAACCTTTGAGGAGAGCATTTTCAGGCTTTTGGCACCATTTTTGAGTGAATTGCCAAAAGTCAGATTTTTGCTGAAATTGTTCAAAAAAATATTTTCTGCCGGTTAAGTTTTTGAGGGCTGATTTCTTGTCCTGTGATAAAAAGACTTCTGTTTCCATCGCCAAAGCTTTCAGGGGAGCATTTTCAAGCTTTTGGCACCATTTTTGAGTGAATTGCCAAAATCAGATTTTTGCTGAAATTGTGACCCCGGGGCTTAGGGATTTTTTCAAAAAAATATTTTCTGCCGGTTAAGTTTTTGAGGGCTGATTTCGTGTCCTGTGATAAAAAGCCTTCTGTTTCGAGTGCCAAACCTTTGAGGAGAGCATTTTCAGGCTTTTGGCACCATTTTTGAGTGAATTGCCAAAAGTCAGATTTTTGCTGAAATTGTGACCCCCGGGGCTTAGGGATTTTTTCAAAAAAATATTTTCTGCCGGTTAAGTTTTTGAGGGCTGATTTCTTGTCCTGTGATAAAAAGCCTTCTGTTTCGAGTGCCAAACCTTTCAGGAGAGCTTTTTCAAGCTTTTGGCACCACTTTTGAGTGAATTGCCAAAAGTCAGATTTTTGCTGAAATTGTGACCCCGGGGCTTAGGGATTTTTTCAAAAAAATATTTTTTGCCGGTTAAGTTTTTGAGGGCTGTTTTCTTGTCCTGTGATAAAAAGCCTTCTGTTTCGAGTGCCAAACCTTTCAGGAGAGCATTTTCAGGCTTTTGGCACCATTTTTGAGTGAATTGCCAAAAGTCAGATTTTTGCTGAAATTGTGACCCCGGGGCTTTGGGATTTTTTCAAAAAAATATTTTCTGCCGGTTAAGTTTTTGAGGGCTGATTTCTTGTCCTGTGATAAAAAGGCTTCTGTTTCGAGTGCCAAACCTTTCAGGAAAGCATTTTCAAGCTTTTGGCACCATTTTTGAGTGAATTGCCAAAAGTCAGATTTTTGCTGAAATTGTGACCCCGGGGCTTAGGGATTTTTTCAAAAAAATATTTTCTGCCGGTTAAGTTTTTGAGGGCTGATTTCGTGTCCTGTGATAAAAGGCCTTCTGTTTCGAGTGCCAAACCTTTGAGGAGAGCATTTTCAGGCTTTTGGCACCATTTTTGAGTGAATTGCCAAAAGTCAGATTTTTGCTGAAATTGTGACCCCGGGGCTTAGGGATTTTTTCAAAAAAATATTTTCTGCCGGTTAAGTTTTTGAGGGCTGATTTCTTGTCCTGTGATAAAAAGCCTTCTGTTTCGAGTGCCAAACCTTTCAGGAGAGTATTTTCAGGCTTTTGGCACCATTTTTGAGTGAATTGCCAAAAGTCAGATTTTTGCTGAAATTGTTCAAAAAAATATTTTCTGCCGGTTAAGTTTTTGAGGGCTGATTTCTTGTCCTGTGATAAAAAGACTTCTGTTTCCATCGCCAAAGCTTTCAGGGGAGCATTTTCAAGCTTTTGGCACCATTTTTGAGTGAATTGCCAAAAGTCAGATTTTTGCTGAAATTGTGACCCCGGGGCTTAGGGATTTTTTCAAAAAAATATTTTCTGCCGGTTAAGTTTTTGAGGGCTGATTTCTTGTCCTGTGATAAAAAGCCTTCTGTTTCGAGTGCCAAACCTTTCAGGAGAGCATTTTCAGGCTTTTGGCACCATTTTTGAGTGAATTGCCAAAAGTCAGATTTTTGCTGAAATTGTTCAAAAAAATATTTTCTGCCGGTTAAGTTTTGGAGGGCTGATTTCTTGTCCTGTGATAAAAAGACTTCTGTTTCCATCGCCAAAGCTTTCAGGGGAGCATTTTCAAGCTTTTGGCACCATTTTTGAGTGAATTGCCAAAAGTCAGATTTTTGCTGAAATTGTGACCCCGGGGCTTAGGGATTTTTTCAAAAAAATATTTTCTGCCGGTTAAGTTTTTGAGGGCTGATTTCTTGTCCTGTGATAAAAAGCCTTCTGTTTCGAGTGCCAAACCTTTGAGGAGAGCATTTTCAGGCTTTTGGCACCATTTTTGAGTGAATTGCCAAAAGTCAGATTTTTGCTGAAATTGTGACCCCGGGGCTTAGGGATTCTTTCAAAAAAATATTTTCTGACGGTTAAGTTTTTGAGGGCTGATTTCTTGTCCTGTGATAAAAAGACTTCTGTTTCAATCGCCAAAGCTTTCAGGGGAGCATTTTCAAGCTTTTGGCACCATTTTTGAGTGAATTGCCAAAAGTCAGATTTTTGCTGAAATTGTGACCCCGGGGCTTTGGGATTTTTTCAAAAAAATATTTTCTGCCGGTTAAGTTTTTGAGGGCTGATTTCTTGTCCTGTGATAAAAAGACTTCTGTTTCGAGTGCCAAACCTTTCAGGAGAGCATTTTCAAACTTTTGGCACCATTTTTGAGTGAATTGCCAAAAGTCAGATTTTTGCTGAAATTGTGACCCTGGGGCTTAGGGATTTTTTCAAAAAAATATTTTCGGCCGGTTAAGTTTTTGAGGGCTGATTTCTTGTCCTGTGATAAAAAGGCTTCTGTTTCGAGTGCCAAACCTTTCAGGAGAGCATTTTCAAGCTTTTGGCACCACTTTTGAGTGAATTTCCAAAAGTCAGATTTTTGCTGAAATTGTGACCCCGGGGCTTAGGGATTTTTTCAAAAAAATATTTTCTGCCGGTTAAGTTTTTGAGGGCTGATTTCTTGTCCTGTGATAAAAAGCCTTCTGTTTCGAGTGCCAAACCTTTCAGGAGAGCATTTTCAGGCTTTTGGCACCATTTTTGAGTGAATTGCCAAAAGTCAGATTTTTGCTGAAATTGTGACCCCGGGGCTTAGGGATTTTTTCAAAAAAATATTTTCTGCCGGTTAAGTTTTTGAGGGCTGATTTCTTGTCCTGTGATAAAAAGCCTTCTGTTTCGAGTGCCAAACCTTTGAGGAGAGCATTTTCAGGCTTTTGGCACCATTTTTGAGTGAATTGCCAAAAGTCAGATTTTTGCTGAAATTGTTCAAAAAAATATTTTCTGCCGGTTAAGTTTTTGAGGGCTGATTTCTTGTCCTGTGATAAAAAGACTTCTGTTTCCATCGCCAAAGCTTTCAGGGGAGCATTTTCAAGCTTTTGGCACCATTTTTGAGTGAATTGCCAAAATCAGATTTTTGCTGAAATTGTGACCCCGGGGCTTAGGGATTTTTTCAAAAAAATATTTTCTGCCGGTTAAGTTTTTGAGGGCTGATTTCGTGTCCTGTGATAAAAAGCCTTCTGTTTCGAGTGCCAAACCTTTGAGGAGAGCATTTTCAGGCTTTTGGCACCATTTTTGAGTGAATTGCCAAAAGTCAGATTTTTGCTGAAATTGTGACCCCCGGGGCTTAGGGATTTTTTCAAAAAAATATTTTCTGCCGGTTAAGTTTTTGAGGGCTGATTTCTTGTCCTGTGATAAAAAGCCTTCTGTTTCGAGTGCCAAACCTTTCAGGAGAGCATTTTCAAGCTTTTGGCACCACTTTTGAGTGAATTGCCAAAAGTCAGATTTTTGCTGAAATTGTGACCCCGGGGCTTAGGGATTTTTTCAAAAAAATATTTTTTGCCGGTTAAGTTTTTGAGGGCTGTTTTCTTGTCCTGTGATAAAAAGCCTTCTGTTTCGAGTGCCAAACCTTTCAGGAGAGCATTTTCAGGCTTTTGGCACCATTTTTGAGTGAATTGCCAAAAGTCAGATTTTTGCTGAAATTGTGACCCCGGGGCTTTGGGATTTTTTCAAAAAAATATTTTCTGCCGGTTAAGTTTTTGAGGGCTGATTTCTTGTCCTGTGATAAAAAGGCTTCTGTTTCGAGTGCCAAACCTTTCAGGAAAGCATTTTCAAGCTTTTGGCACCATTTTTGAGTGAATTGCCAAAAGTCAGATTTTTGCTGAAATTGTGACCCCGGGGCTTAGGGATTTTTTCAAAAAAATATTTTCTGCCGGTTAAGTTTTTGAGGGCTGATTTCGTGTCCTGTGATAAAAGGCCTTCTGTTTCGAGTGCCAAACCTTTGAGGAGAGCATTTTCAGGCTTTTGGCACCATTTTTGAGTGAATTGCCAAAAGTCAGATTTTTGCTGAAATTGTGACCCCGGGGCTTAGGGATTTTTTCAAAAAAATATTTTCTGCCGGTTAAGTTTTTGAGGGCTGATTTCTTGTCCTGTGATAAAAAGCCTTCTGTTTCGAGTGCCAAACCTTTCAGGAGAGTATTTTCAGGCTTTTGGCACCATTTTTGAGTGAATTGCCAAAAGTCAGATTTTTGCTGAAATTGTTCAAAAAAATATTTTCTGCCGGTTAAGTTTTTGAGGGCTGATTTCTTGTCCTGTGATAAAAAGACTTCTGTTTCCATCGCCAAAGCTTTCAGGGGAGCATTTTCAAGCTTTTGGCACCATTTTTGAGTGAATTGCCAAAAGTCAGATTTTTGCTGAAATTGTGACCCCGGGGCTTAGGGATTTTTTCAAAAAAATATTTTCTGCCGGTTAAGTTTTTGAGGGCTGATTTCGTGTCCTGTGATAAAAAGCCTTCTGTTTCGAGTGCCAAACCTTTCAGGAAAGCATTTTCAAGCTTTTGGCACCATTTTTGAGTGAATTGCCAAAAGTCAGATTTTTGCTGAAATTGTGACCCCGGGGCTTAGGGATTTTTTCAAAAAAATATTTTCTGCCGGTTAAGTTTTTGAGGGCTGATTTCGTGTCCTGTGATAAAAGGCCTTCTGTTTCGAGTGCCAAACCTTTGAGGAGAGCATTTTCAGGCTTTTGGCACCATTTTTGAGTGAATTGCCAAAAGTCAGATTTTTGCTGAAATTGTGACCCCGGGGCTTAGGGATTTTTTCAAAAAAATATTTTCTGCCGGTTAAGTTTTTGAGGGCTGATTTCTTGTCCTGTGATAAAAAGCCTTCTGTTTCGAGTGCCAAACCTTTCAGGAGAGTATTTTCAGGCTTTTGGCACCATTTTTGAGTGAATTGCCAAAAGTCAGATTTTTGCTGAAATTGTTCAAAAAAATATTTTCTGCCGGTTAAGTTTTTGAGGGCTGATTTCTTGTCCTGTGATAAAAAGCCTTCTGTTTCCATCGCCAAAGCTTTCAGGGGAGCATTTTCAAGCTTTTGGCACCATTTTTGAGTGAATTGCCAAAAGTCAGATTTTTGCTGAAATTGTGACCCCGGGGCTTAGGGATTCTTTCAAAAAAATATTTTCTGACGGTTAAGTTTTTGAGGGCTGATTTCTTGTCCTGTGATAAAAAGACTTCTGTTTCAATCGCCAAAGCTTTCAGGGGAGCATTTTCAAGCTTTTGGCACCATTTTTGAGTGAATTGCCAAAAGTCAGATTTTTGCTGAAATTGTGACCCCGGGGCTTTGGGATTTTTTCAAAAAAATATTTTCTGCCGGTTAAGTTTTTGAGGGCTGATTTCTTGTCCTGTGATAAAAAGACTTCTGTTTCGAGTGCCAAACATTTCAGGAGAGCATTTTCAAGCTTTTGGCACCATTTTTGAGTGAATTGCCAAAAGTCAGATTTTTGCTGAAATTGTGACCCTGGGGCTTAGTGATTTTTTCAAAAAAATATTTTCGGCCGGTTAAGTTTTTGAGGGCTGATTTCTTGTCCTGTGATAAAAAGCCTTCTGTTTCGAGTGCCAAACCTTTGAGGAGAGCATTTTCAGGCTTTTGGCACCATTTTTGAGTGAATTGCCAAAAGTCAGATTTTTGCTGAAATTGTGACCCCGGGGCTTAGGGATTCTTTCAAAAAAATATTTTCTGACGGTTAAGTTTTTGAGGGCTGATTTCTTGTCCTGTGATAAAAAGCCTTCTGTTTCGAGTGCCAAACCTTTCAGGAGAGCATTTTCAGGCTTTTGGCACCATTTTTGAGTGAATTGCCAAAAGTCAGATTTTTGCTGAAATTGTGACCCCGGGGCTTAGGGATTTTTTCAAAAAAATATTTTCTGCCGGTTAATTTTTTGAGGGCTGATTTCTTGTCCTGTGATAAAAAGCCTTCTGTTTCGAGTGCCAAACCTTTCAGGAGAGCATTTTCAGGCTTTTGGCACCATTTTTGAGTGAATTGCCAAAAGTCAGATTTTTGCTGAAATTGTTCAAAAAAATATTTTCTGCCGGTTAAGTTTTGGAGGGCTGATTTCTTGTCCTGTGATAAAAAGACTTCTGTTTCCATCGCCAAAGCTTTCAGGGGAGCATTTTCAAGCTTTTGGCACCATTTTTGAGTGAATTGCCAAAAGTCAGATTTTTGCTGAAATTGTGACCCCGGGGCTTAGGGATTTTTTCAAAAAAATATTTTCTGCCGGTTAAGTTTTTGAGGGCTGATTTCTTGTCCTGTGATAAAAAGCCTTCTGTTTCGAGTGCCAAACCTTTGAGGAGAGCATTTTCAGGCTTTTGGCACCATTTTTGAGTGAATTGCCAAAAGTCAGATTTTTGCTGAAATTGTGACCCCGGGGCTTAGGGATTCTTTCAAAAAAATATTTTCTGACGGTTAAGTTTTTGAGGGCTGATTTCTTGTCCTGTGATAAAAAGACTTCTGTTTCAATCGCCAAAGCTTTCAGGGGAGCATTTTCAAGCTTTTGGCACCATTTTTGAGTGAATTGCCAAAAGTCAGATTTTTGCTGAAATTGTGACCCCGGGGCTTTGGGATTTTTTCAAAAAAATATTTTCTGCCGGTTAAGTTTTTGAGGGCTGATTTCTTGTCCTGTGATAAAAAGACTTCTGTTTCGAGTGCCAAACCTTTCAGGAGAGCATTTTCAAACTTTTGGCACCATTTTTGAGTGAATTGCCAAAAGTCAGATTTTTGCTGAAATTGTGACCCTGGGGCTTAGGGATTTTTTCAAAAAAATATTTTCGGCCGGTTAAGTTTTTGAGGGCTGATTTCTTGTCCTGTGATAAAAAGGCTTCTGTTTCGAGTGCCAAACCTTTCAGGAGAGCATTTTCAAGCTTTTGGCACCACTTTTGAGTGAATTTCCAAAAGTCAGATTTTTGCTGAAATTGTGACCCCGGGGCTTAGGGATTTTTTCAAAAAAATATTTTCTGCCGGTTAAGTTTTTGAGGGCTGATTTCTTGTCCTGTGATAAAAAGCCTTCTGTTTCGAGTGCCAAACCTTTCAGGAGAGCATTTTCAGGCTTTTGGCACCATTTTTGAGTGAATTGCCAAAAGTCAGATTTTTGCTGAAATTGTGACCCCGGGGCTTAGGGATTTTTTCAAAAAAATATTTTCTGCCGGTTAAGTTTTTGAGGGCTGATTTCGTGTCCTGTGATAAAAAGCCTTCTGTTTCGAGTGCCAAACCTTTCAGGAGAGCATTTTCAGGCTTTTGGCACCATTTTTGAGTGAATTGCCAAAATCAGATTTTTGCTGAAATTGTGACCCCGGGGCTTAGGGATTTTTTCAAAAAAATATTTTCTGCCGGTTAAGTTTTTGAGGGCTGATTTCGTGTCCTGTGATAAAAAGCCTTCTGTTTCGAGTGCCAAACCTTTGAGGAGAGCATTTTCAGGCTTTTGGCACCATTTTTGAGTGAATTGCCAAAAGTCAGATTTTTGCTGAAATTGTGACCCCGAGGCTTAGGGATTTTTTCAAAAAAATATTTTCTGACGGTTAAGTTTTTGAGGGCTGATTTCTTGTCCTGTGATAAAAAGACTTCTGTTTCAATCGCCAAAGCTTTCAGGGGAGCATTTTCAAGCTTTTGGCACCATTTTTGAGTGAATTGCCAAAAGTCAGATTTTTGCTGAAATTGTGACCCCGGGGCTTAGGGATTTTTTCAAAAAAATATTTTCTGCCGGTTAAGTTTTTGAGGGCTGATTTCTTGTCCTGTGATAAAAAGCCTTCTGTTTCGAGTGCCAAACCTTTGAGGAGAGCATTTTCAGGCTTTTGGCACCATTTTTGAGTGAATTGCCAAAAGTCAGATTTTTGCTGAAATTGTGACCCCGGGGCTTAGGGATTCTTTCAAAAAAATATTTTCTGACGGTTAAGTTTTTGAGGGCTGATTTCTTGTCCTGTGATAAAAAGACTTCTGTTTCAATCGCCAAAGCTTTCAGGGGAGCATTTTCAAGCTTTTGGCACCATTTTTGAGTGAATTGCCAAAAGTCAGATTTTTGCTGAAATTGTGACCCCGGGGCTTTGGGATTTTTTCAAAAAAATATTTTCTGCCGGTTAAGTTTTTGAGGGCTGATTTCTTGTCCTGTGATAAAAAGACTTCTGTTTCGAGTGCCAAACCTTTCAGGAGAGCATTTTCAAACTTTTGGCACCATTTTTGAGTGAATTGCCAAAAGTCAGATTTTTGCTGAAATTGTGACCCTGGGGCTTAGGGATTTTTTCAAAAAAATATTTTCGGCCGGTTAAGTTTTTGAGGGCTGATTTCTTGTCCTGTGATAAAAAGGCTTCTGTTTCGAGTGCCAAACCTTTCAGGAGAGCATTTTCAAGCTTTTGGCACCACTTTTGAGTGAATTTCCAAAAGTCAGATTTTTGCTGAAATTGTGACCCCGGGGCTTAGGGATTTTTTCAAAAAAATATTTTCTGCCGGTTAAGTTTTTGAGGGCTGATTTCTTGTCCTGTGATAAAAAGCCTTCTGTTTCGAGTGCCAAACCTTTCAGGAGAGCATTTTCAGGCTTTTGGCACCATTTTTGAGTGAATTGCCAAAAGTCAGATTTTTGCTGAAATTGTGACCCCGGGGCTTAGGGATTTTTTCAAAAAAATATTTTCTGCCGGTTAAGTTTTTGAGGGCTGATTTCTTGTCCTGTGATAAAAAGCCTTCTGTTTCGAGTGCCAAACCTTTGAGGAGAGCATTTTCAGGCTTTTGGCACCATTTTTGAGTGAATTGCCAAAAGTCAGATTTTTGCTGAAATTGTGACCCCGGGGCTTAGGGATTCTTTCAAAAAAATATTTTCTGACGGTTAAGTTTTTGAGGGCTGATTTCTTGTCCTGTGATAAAAAGACTTCTGTTTCGAGTGCCAAACCTTTCAGGAGAGCATTTTCAAACTTTTGGCACCATTTTTGAGTGAATTGCCAAAAGTCAGATTTTTGCTGAAATTGTGACCCTGGGGCTTAGGGATTTTTTCAAAAAAATATTTTCGGCCGGTTAAGTTTTTGAGGGCTGATTTCTTGTCCTGTGATAAAAAGGCTTCTGTTTCGAGTGCCAAACCTTTCAGGAGAGCATTTTCAAGCTTTTGGCACCACTTTTGAGTGAATTGCCAAAAGTCAGATTTTTGCTGAAATTGTGACCCCGGGGCTTAGGGATTTTTTCAAAAAAATATTTTCTGCCGGTTAAGTTTTTGAGGGCTGATTTCTTGTCCTGTGATAAAAAGCCTTCTGTTTCGAGTGCCAAACATTTCAGGAGAGCATTTTCAGGCTTTTGGCACCATTTTTGAGTGAATTGCCAAAAGTCAGATTTTTGCTGAAATTGTGACCCCGGGGCTTAGGGATTTTTTCAAAAAAATATTTTCTGCCGGTTAAGTTTTTGAGGGCTGATTTCTTGTCCTGTGATAAAAAGCCTTCTGTTTCGAGTGCCAAACCTTTGAGGAGAGCATTTTCAGGCTTTTGGCACCATTTTTGAGTGAATTGCCAAAAGTCAGATTTTTGCTGAAATTGTTCAAAAAAATATTTTCTGCCGGTTAAGTTTTTGAGGGCTGATTTCTTGTCCTGTGATAAAAAGACTTCTGTTTCCATCGCCAAAGCTTTCAGGGGAGCATTTTCAAGCTTTTGGCACCATTTTTGAGTGAATTGCCAAAATCAGATTTTTGCTGAAATTGTGACCCCGGGGCTTAGGGATTTTTTCAAAAAAATATTTTCTGCCGGTTAAGTTTTTGAGGGCTGATTTCGTGTCCTGTGATAAAAAGCCTTCTGTTTCGAGTGCCAAACCTTTGAGGAGAGCATTTTCAGGCTTTTGGCACCATTTTTGAGTGAATTGCCAAAAGTCAGATTTTTGCTGAAATTGTGACCCCCGGGGCTTAGGGATTTTTTCAAAAAAATATTTTCTGCCGGTTAAGTTTTTGAGGGCTGATTTCTTGTCCTGTGATAAAAAGCCTTCTGTTTCGAGTGCCAAACCTTTCAGGAGAGCATTTTCAAGCTTTTGGCACCACTTTTGAGTGAATTGCCAAAAGTCAGATTTTTGCTGAAATTGTGACCCCGGGGCTTAGGGATTTTTTCAAAAAAATATTTTTTGCCGGTTAAGTTTTTGAGGGCTGATTTCTTGTCCTGTGATAAAAAGCCTTCTGTTTCGAGTGCCAAACCTTTCAGGAGAGCATTTTCAGGCTTTTGGCACCATTTTTGAGTGAATTGCCAAAAGTCAGATTTTTGCTGAAATTGTGACCCCGGGGCTTTGGGATTTTTTCAAAAAAATATTTTCTGCCGGTTAAGTTTTTGAGGGCTGATTTCTTGTCCTGTGATAAAAAGGCTTCTGTTTCGAGTGCCAAACCTTTCAGGAAAGCATTTTCAAGCTTTTGGCACCATTTTTGAGTGAATTGCCAAAAGTCAGATTTTTGCTGAAATTGTGACCCCGGGGCTTAGGGATTTTTTCAAAAAAATATTTTCTGCCGGTTAAGTTTTTGAGGGCTGATTTCGTGTCCTGTGATAAAAGGCCTTCTGTTTCGAGTGCCAAACCTTTGAACCTTTCAGGAAAGCATTTTCAAGCTTTTGGCACCATTTTTGAGTGAATTGCCAAAAGTCAGATTTTTGCTGAAATTGTGACCCCGAGGCTTAGGGATTTTTTCAAAAAAATATTTTCTGACGGTTAAGTTTTTGAGGGCTGATTTCTTGTCCTGTGATAAAAAGACTTCTGTTTCAATCGCCAAAGCTTTCAGGGGAGCATTTTCAAGCTTTTGGCACCATTTTTGAGTGAATTGCCAAAAGTCAGATTTTTGCTGAAATTGTGACCCCGGGGCTTAGGGATTCTTTCAAAAAAATATTTTCTGACGGTTAAGTTTTTGAGGGCTGATTTCTTGTCCTGTGATAAAAAGCCTTCTGTTTCGAGTGCCAAACCTTTCAGGAGAGCATTTTCAAACTTTTGGCACCATTTTTGAGTGAATTGCCAAAAGTCAGATTTTTGCTGAAATTGTGACCCTGGGGCTTAGGGATTTTTTCAAAAAAATATTTTCGGCCGGTTAAGTTTTTGAGGGCTGATTTCTTGTCCTGTGATAAAAAGGCTTCTGTTTCGAGTGCCAAACCTTTCAGGAGAGCATTTTCAAGCTTTTGGCACCACTTTTGAGTGAATTTCCAAAAGTCAGATTTTTGCTGAAATTGTGACCCCGGGGCTTAGGGATTTTTTCAAAAAAATATTTTCTGCCGGTTAAGTTTTTGAGGGCTGATTTCTTGTCCTGTGATAAAAAGCCTTCTGTTTCGAGTGCCAAACCTTTCAGGAGAGCATTTTCAGGCTTTTGGCACCATTTTTGAGTGAATTGCCAAAAGTCAGATTTTTGCTGAAATTGTGACCCCGGGGCTTAGGGATTTTTTCAAAAAAATATTTTCTGCCGGTTAAGTTTTTGAGGGCTGATTTCTTGTCCTGTGATAAAAAGCCTTCTGTTTCGAGTGCCAAACCTTTGAGGAGAGCATTTTCAGGCTTTTGGCACCATTTTTGAGTGAATTGCCAAAAGTCAGATTTTTGCTGAAATTGTTCAAAAAAATATTTTCTGCCGGTTAAGTTTTTGAGGGCTGATTTCTTGTCCTGTGATAAAAAGACTTCTGTTTCCATCGCCAAAGCTTTCAGGGGAGCATTTTCAAGCTTTTGGCACCATTTTTGAGTGAATTGCCAAAATCAGATTTTTGCTGAAATTGTGACCCCGGGGCTTAGGGATTTTTTCAAAAAAATATTTTCTGCCGGTTAAGTTTTTGAGGGCTGATTTCTTGTCCTGTGATAAAAAGCCTTCTGTTTCGAGTGCCAAACCTTTGAGGAGAGCATTTTCAGGCTTTTGGCACCACTTTTGAGTGAATTGCCAAAAGTCAGATTTTTGCTGAAATTGTGACCCCGGGGCTTAGGGATTTTTTCAAAAAAATATTTTTTGCCGGTTAAGTTTTTGAGGGCTAATTTCTTGTCCTGTGATAAAAAGCCTTCTGTTTCGAGTGCCAAACCTTTCAGGAGAGCATTTTCAGGCTTTTGGCACCATTTTTGAGTGAATTGCCAAAAGTCAGATTTTTGCTGAAATTGTGACCCCGGGGCTTTGGGATTTTTTCAAAAAAATATTTTCTGCCGGTTAAGTTTTTGAGGGCTGATTTCTTGTCCTGTGATAAAAAGGCTTCTGTTTCGAGTGCCAAACCTTTCAGGAAAGCATTTTCAAGCTTTTGGCACCATTTTTGAGTGAATTGCCAAAAGTCAGATTTTTGCTGAAATTGTGACCCCGGGGCTTAGGGATTTTTTCAAAAAAATATTTTCTGCCGGTTAAGTTTTTGAGGGCTGATTTCGTGTCCTGTGATAAAAGGCCTTCTGTTTCGAGTGCCAAACCTTTGAACCTTTCAGGAAAGCATTTTCAAGCTTTTGGCACCATTTTTGAGTGAATTGCCAAAAGTCAGATTTTTGCTGAAATTGTGACCCCGGGGCTTAGGGATTTTTTCAAAAAAATATTTTCTGCCGGTTAAGTTTTTGAGGGCTGATTTCTTGTCCTGTGATAAAAAGCCTTCTGTTTCGAGTGCCAAACCTTTCAGGAGAGCATTTTCAGGCTTTTGGCACCATTTTTGAGTGAATTGCCAAAAGTCAGATTTTTGCTGAAATTGTTCAAAAAAATATTTTCTGCCGGTTAAGTTTTGGAGGGCTGATTTCTTGTCCTGTGATAAAAAGACTTCTGTTTCCATCGCCAAAGCTTTCAGGGGAGCATTTTCAAGCTTTTGGCACCATTTTTGAGTGAATTGCCAAAAGTCAGATTTTTGCTGAAATTGTGACCCCGGGGCTTAGGGATTTTTTCAAAAAAATATTTTCTGCCGGTTAAGTTTTTGAGGGCTGATTTCTTGTCCTGTGATAAAAAGCCTTCTGTTTCGAGTGCCAAACCTTTGAGGAGAGCATTTTCAGGCTTTTGGCACCATTTTTGAGTGAATTGCCAAAAGTCAGATTTTTGCTGAAATTGTGACCCCGAGGCTTAGGGATTTTTTCAAAAAAATATTTTCTGACGGTTAAGTTTTTGAGGGCTGATTTCTTGTCCTGTGATAAAAAGACTTCTGTTTCAATCGCCAAAGCTTTCAGGGGAGCATTTTCAAGCTTTTGGCACCATTTTTGAGTGAATTGCCAAAAGTCAGATTTTTGCTGAAATTGTGACCCCGGGGCTTAGGGATTCTTTCAAAAAAATATTTTCTGACGGTTAAGTTTTTGAGGGCTGATTTCTTGTCCTGTGATAAATAAAAAGCCTTCTGTTTCGAGTGCCAAACCTTTCAGGAGAGCATTTTCAGGCTTTTGGCACCATTTTTGAGTGAATTGCCAAAAGTCAGACTTTTGCTGAAATTGTGACCCCGGGGCTTAGGATTTTTCAAAAAAATATTTTCTGCCGGTTAAGTTTTTGAGGGCTGATTTCTTGTCCTGTGATAAAAAGACTTCTCTTTCCATCGCCAAAGCTTTCAGGGGAGCATTTTCAAGCTTTTGGCACCATTTTTGAGTGAATTGCCAAAAGTCAGATTTTTGCTGAAATTGTGACCCCGGGGCTTAGGGATTTTTTCAAAAAAATATTTTCTGCCGGTTAATTTTTTGAGGGCTGATTTCTGTCCTGTGATAAAAAGCCTTCTGTTTCGAGTGCCAAACTTTCAGGAGAGCATTTTCAGGGTTTTGGCACCATTTTTGAGTGAATTGCCAAAAGTCAGATTTTTGCTGAAATTGTTCAAAAAAATATTTTCTGCCGGTTAAGTTTTGGCGGGCTGATTTCTTGTCCTGTGATAAAAAGACTTCTGTTTCCATCGCCAAAGCTTTCAGGGAGCATTTTCAAGCTTTTGGCACCATTTTTGAGTGAATTGCCAAAAGTCAGATTTTTGCTGAATTTGTGACCCCGGGGCTTAGGGATTTTTTCAAAAGAATATTTTCTGCCGGTTAAGTTTTTGAGGGCTGATTTCTTGTCCTGTGATAAAAAGGCTTCTGTTCGAGTGCCAAACCTTTCAGGAGAGCATTTTCAAGCTTTTGGCACCACTTTTGAGTGAATTTCCAAAAGTCAGATTTTTGCTGAAATTGTGACCCCGGGGCTTAGGGATTTTTTCAAAAAAATATTTTCTGCCGGTTAAGTTTTTGAGGGCTGATTTCTTGTCCTGTGATAAAAAGCCTTCTGTTTCGAGTGCCAAACCTTTCAGGAGAGCATTTTCAGGCTTTTGGCACCATTTTTGAGTGAATTGCCAAAAGTCAGATTTTTGCTGAAATTGTTCAAAAAAATATTTTCTGCCGGTTAAGTTTTTGAGGGCTGATTTCTTGTCCTGTGATAAAAAGACTTCTGTTTCCATCGCCAAAGCTTTCAGGGGAGCATTTTCAAGCTTTTGGCACCATTTTTGAGTGAATTGCCAAAAGTCAGATTTTTGCTGAAATTGTGACCCCTGGGCTTAGGGATTTTTTCAAAAAAATATTTTCTGCCGGTTAAGTTTTTGAGGGCTGATTTCTTGTCCTGTGATAAAAAGCCTTCTGTTTCGAGTGCCAAACCTTTCAGGAGAGCATTTTCAAGCTTTTGGCACCATTTTTGAGTGAATTGCCAAAAGTCAGATTTTTGCTGATATTGTGACCCCGGGGCTTTGGGGTTTTTTCAAAAAAATATTTTCTGCCGGTTAAGTTTTTGAGGGCTGATTTCTTGTCCTGTGATAAAAAGACTTCTGTTTCCATCGCCAAAGCTTTCAGGGGAGCATTTTCAAGCTTTTGGCACCATTTTTGAGTGAATTGCCAAAAGTCAGATTTTTGCTGAATTTGTGACCCCGGGGCTTAGGGATTTTTTCAAAAGAATATTTTCTGCCGGTTAAGTTTTTGAGGGCTGATTTCTTGTCCTGTGATAAAAAGACTTCTGTTTCCATCGCCAAAGCTTTCAGGGGAGCATTTTCAAGCTTTTGGCACCATTTTTGAGTGAATTGCCAAAAGTCAGATTTTTGCTGAAATTGTGACCCCGGGGCTTAGGGATTTTTTCAAAAAAATATTTTCTGCCGGTTAAGTTTTTGAGGGCTGATTTCTTGTCCTGTGATAAAAAGCCTTCTGTTTCGAGTGCCAAACCTTTCAGGAGAGCATTTTCAAGCTTTTGGCACCATTTTTGAGTGAATTGCCAAAAGTCAGATTTTTGCTGATATTGTGACCCCGGGGCTTTGGGATTTTTTCAAAAAAATATTTTCTGCCGGTTAAGTTTTTGAGGGCTGATTTCTTGTCCTGTGATAAAAAGACTTCTGTTTCCATCGCCAAAGCTTTCAGGGGAGCATTTTCAAGCTTTTGGCACCATTTTTGAGTGAATTGCCAAAAGTCAGATTTTTGCTGAAATTGTGACCCCGGGGCTTAGGGATTTTTTCAAAAAAATGTTTTCTGCCGGTTAAGTTTTTGAGGGCTGATTTCTTGTCCTGTGATAAAAAGCCTTCTGTTTCGAGTGCCAAACCTTTGAGGAGAGCATTTTCAGGCTTTTGGCACCATTTTTGAGTGAATTGCCAAAAGTCAGATTTTTGCTGATATTGTGACCCCGGGGCTTAGGGATTTTTTCAAAAAAATATTTTCTGCCGGTTAAGTTTTTGAGGGCTGATTTCGTGTCCTGTGATAAAAGGCCTTCTGTTTCGAGTGCCAAACCTTTGAACCTTTCAGGAAAGCATTTTCAAGCTTTTGGCACCATTTTTGAGTGAATTGCCAAAAGTCAGATTTTTGCTGAAATTGTGACCCCGGGGCTTAGGGATTTTTTCAAAAAAATATTTTCTGCCGGTTAAGTTTTTGAGGGCTGATTTCTTGTCCTGTGATAAAAAGCCTTCTGTTTCGAGTGCCAAACCTTTCAGGAGAGCATTTTCAGGCTTTTGGCACCATTTTTGAGTGAATTGCCAAAAGTCAGATTTTTGCTGAAATTGTTCAAAAAAATATTTTCTGCCGGTTAAGTTTTGGAGGGCTGATTTCTTGTCCTGTGATAAAAAGACTTCTGTTTCCATCGCCAAAGCTTTCAGGGGAGCATTTTCAAGCTTTTGGCACCATTTTTGAGTGAATTGCCAAAAGTCAGATTTTTGCTGAAATTGTGACCCCGGGGCTTAGGGATTTTTTCAAAAAAATATTTTCTGCCGGTTAAGTTTTTGAGGGCTGATTTCTTGTCCTGTGATAAAAAGCCTTCTGTTTCGAGTGCCAAACCTTTGAGGAGAGCATTTTCAGGCTTTTGGCACCATTTTTGAGTGAATTGCCAAAAGTCAGATTTTTGCTGAAATTGTGACCCCGAGGCTTAGGGATTTTTTCAAAAAAATATTTTCTGACGGTTAAGTTTTTGAGGGCTGATTTCTTGTCCTGTGATAAAAAGACTTCTGTTTCAATCGCCAAAGCTTTCAGGGGAGCATTTTCAAGCTTTTGGCACCATTTTTGAGTGAATTGCCAAAAGTCAGATTTTTGCTGAAATTGTGACCCCGGGGCTTAGGGATTCTTTCAAAAAAATATTTTCTGACGGTTAAGTTTTTGAGGGCTGATTTCTTGTCCTGTGATAAAAAGCCTTCTGTTTCGAGTGCCAAACCTTTCAGGAGAGCATTTTCAGGCTTTTGGCACCATTTTTGAGTGAATTGCCAAAAGTCAGACTTTTGCTGAAATTGTGACCCCGGGGCTTAGGGATTTTTTCAAAAAAATATTTTCTGCCGGTTAAGTTTTTGAGGGCTGATTTCTTGTCCTGTGATAAAAAGACTTCTCTTTCCATCGCCAAAGCTTTCAGGGGAGCATTTTCAAGCTTTTGGCACCATTTTTGAGTGAATTGCCAAAAGTCAGATTTTTGCTGAAATTGTGACCCCGGGGCTTAGGGATTTTTTCAAAAAAATATTTTCTGCCGGTTAATTTTTTGAGGGCTGATTTCTTGTCCTGTGATAAAAAGCCTTCTGTTTCGAGTGCCAAACCTTTCAGGAGAGCATTTTCAGGGTTTTGGCACCATTTTTGAGTGAATTGCCAAAAGTCAGATTTTTGCTGAAATTGTTCAAAAAAATATTTTCTGCCGGTTAAGTTTTGGCGGGCTGATTTCTTGTCCTGTGATAAAAAGACTTCTGTTTCCATCGCCAAAGCTTTCAGGGGAGCATTTTCAAGCTTTTGGCACCATTTTTGAGTGAATTGCCAAAAGTCAGATTTTTGCTGAATTTGTGACCCCGGGGCTTAGGGATTTTTTCAAAAGAATATTTTCTGCCGGTTAAGTTTTTGAGGGCTGATTTCTTGTCCTGTGATAAAAAGGCTTCTGTTTCGAGTGCCAAACCTTTCAGGAGAGCATTTTCAAGCTTTTGGCACCACTTTTGAGTGAATTTCCAAAAGTCAGATTTTTGCTGAAATTGTGACCCCGGGGCTTAGGGATTTTTTCAAAAAAATATTTTCTGCCGGTTAAGTTTTTGAGGGCTGATTTCTTGTCCTGTGATAAAAAGCCTTCTGTTTCGAGTGCCAAACCTTTCAGGAGAGCATTTTCAGGCTTTTGGCACCATTTTTGAGTGAATTGCCAAAAGTCAGATTTTTGCTGAAATTGTTCAAAAAAATATTTTCTGCCGGTTAAGTTTTTGAGGGCTGATTTCTTGTCCTGTGATAAAAAGACTTCTGTTTCCATCGCCAAAGCTTTCAGGGGAGCATTTTCAAGCTTTTGGCACCATTTTTGAGTGAATTGCCAAAAGTCAGATTTTTGCTGAAATTGTGACCCCTGGGCTTAGGGATTTTTTCAAAAAAATATTTTCTGCCGGTTAAGTTTTTGAGGGCTGATTTCTTGTCCTGTGATAAAAAGCCTTCTGTTTCGAGTGCCAAACCTTTCAGGAGAGCATTTTCAAGCTTTTGGCACCATTTTTGAGTGAATTGCCAAAAGTCAGATTTTTGCTGATATTGTGACCCCGGGGCTTTGGGGTTTTTTCAAAAAAATATTTTCTGCCGGTTAAGTTTTTGAGGGCTGATTTCTTGTCCTGTGATAAAAAGACTTCTGTTTCCATCGCCAAAGCTTTCAGGGGAGCATTTTCAAGCTTTTGGCACCATTTTTGAGTGAATTGCCAAAAGTCAGATTTTTGCTGAATTTGTGACCCCGGGGCTTAGGGATTTTTTCAAAAGAATATTTTCTGCCGGTTAAGTTTTTGAGGGCTGATTTCTTGTCCTGTGATAAAAAGACTTCTGTTTCCATCGCCAAAGCTTTCAGGGGAGCATTTTCAAGCTTTTGGCACCATTTTTGAGTGAATTGCCAAAAGTCAGATTTTTGCTGAAATTGTGACCCCGGGGCTTAGGGATTTTTTCAAAAAAATATTTTCTGCCGGTTAAGTTTTTGAGGGCTGATTTCTTGTCCTGTGATAAAAAGCCTTCTGTTTCGAGTGCCAAACCTTTCAGGAGAGCATTTTCAAGCTTTTGGCACCATTTTTGAGTGAATTGCCAAAAGTCAGATTTTTGCTGATATTGTGACCCCGGGGCTTTGGGATTTTTTCAAAAAAATATTTTCTGCCGGTTAAGTTTTTGAGGGCTGATTTCTTGTCCTGTGATAAAAAGACTTCTGTTTCCATCGCCAAAGCTTTCAGGGGAGCATTTTCAAGCTTTTGGCACCATTTTTGAGTGAATTGCCAAAAGTCAGATTTTTGCTGAAATTGTGACCCCGGGGCTTAGGGATTTTTTCAAAAAAATATTTTCTGCCGGTTAAGTTTTTGAGGGCTGATTTCTTGTCCTGTGATAAAAAGCCTTCTGTTTCGAGTGCCAAACCTTTGAGGAGAGCATTTTCAGGCTTTTGGCACCATTTTTGAGTGAATTGCCAAAAGTCAGATTTTTGCTGAAATTGTTCAAAAAAATATTTTCTGCCGGTTAAGTTTTTGAGGGCTGATTTCTTGTCCTGTGATAAAAAGAATTCTGTTTCCATCGCCAAAGCTTTCAGGGGAGCATTTTCAAGCTTTTGGCAACATTTTTGAGTGAATTGCCAAAAGTCAGATTTTTGCTGAAATTGTGACCCCGGGGCTTAGGGATTTTTTCAAAAAAATATTTTCTGCCGGTTAAGTTTTTGAGGGCTGATTTCTTGTCCTGTGATAAAAAGCCTTCTGTTTCGAGTGCCAAACCTTTGAGGAGAGCATTTTCAGGCTTTTGGCACCATTTTTGAGTGAATTGCCAAAAGTCAGATTTTTGCTGAAATTGTGACCCCGGGGCTTAGGGATTCTTTCAAATAAATATTTTCTGACGGTTAAGTTTTTGAGGGCTGATTTCGTGTCCTGTGATAAAAAGCCTTCTGTTTCGAGTGCCAAACCTTTCAGGAGAGCATTTTCAGGCTTTTGGCACCATTTTTGAGTGAATTGCCAAAAGTCAGATTTTTGCTGAAATTGTTCAAAAAAATATTTTCTGCCGGTTAAGTTTTTGAGGGCTGATTTCTTGTCCTGTGATAAAAAGACTTCTGTTTCCATCGCCAAAGCTTTCAGGGGAGCATTTTCAAGCTTTTGGCACCATTTTTGAGTGAATTGCCAAAAGTCAGATTTTTGCTGAAATTGTGACCCCGGGGCTTAGGGATTTTTTCAAAAAAATATTTTCTGCCGGTTAAGTTTTTGAGGGCTGATTTCTTGTCCTGTGATAAAAAGCCTTCTGTTTCGAGTGCCAAACCTTTGAGGATAGCATTTTCAGGCTTTTGGCACCATTTTTGAGTGAATTGCCAAAAGTCAGATTTTTGCTGAAATTGTGACCCCGGGGCTTAGGGATTCTTTCAAAAAAATATTTTCTGACGGTTAAGTTTTTGAGGGCTGATTTCTTGTCCTGTGATAAAAAGCCTTCTGTTTCGAGTGCCAAACCTTTCAGGAGAGCATTTTCAGGCTTTTGGCACCGTTTTTGAGTGAATTGCCAAAAGTCAGATTTTTGCTGAAATTGTTCAAAAAAATATTTTCTGCCGGTTAAGTTTTTGAGAGCTGATTTCTTGTCCTGTGATAAAAAGACTTCTGTTTCAATCGCCAAAGCTTTCAGGGGAGCATTTTCAAGCTTTTGGCACCATTTTTGAGTGAATTGCCAAAAGTCAGATTTTTGCTGAAATTGTGACCCCGGGGCTTAGGAATTTTTTCAAAAAAATATTTTCTGCCGGTTAAGTTTTTGAGGGCTGATTTCTTGTCCTGTGATAAAAAGCCTTCTGTTTCGAGTGCCAAACCTTTCAGAAGAGCATTTTCAAGCTTTTGGCACCACTTTTGAGTGAATTTCCAAAAGTCAGATTTTTGCTGAAATTGTGACCCCGGGGCTTAGGGATTTTTTCAAAAAAATATTTTCTGCCGGTTAAGTTTTGGAGGGCTGATTTCTTGTCCTGTGATAAAAAGCCTTCTGTTTCGAGTGCCAAACCTTTGAGGAGAGCATTTTCAGACTTTTGGCACCATTTTTGAGTGAATTGCCAAAAGTCAGATTTTTGCTGAAATTGTGACCCCGGGGCTTAGGGATTCTTTCAAAAAAATATTTTCTGACGGTTAAGTTTTTGAGGGCTGATTTCGTGTCCTGTGATAAAAAGCCTTCTGTTTCGAGTGCCAAACCTTTGAGGAGAGCATTTTCAGGCTTTTGGCACCATTTTTGAGTGAATTGCCAAAAGTCAGATTTTTGCTGAAATTGTGACCCCGGGGCTTAGGGATTCTTTCAAAAAAATATTTTCTGACGGTTAAGTTTTTGAGGGCTGATTTCTTGTCCTGTGATAAAAAGCCTTCTGTTTCGAGTGCCAAACCTTTCAGGAGAGCATTTTCAGGCTTTTGGCACCATTTTTGAGTGAATTGCCAAAAGTCAGATTTTTGCTGAAATTGTTCAAAAAAATATTTTCTGCCGGTTAAGTTTTTGAGGGCTGATTTCTTGTCCTGTGATAAAAAGACTTCTGTTTCCACCGCCAAAGCTTTCAGGGGAGCATTTTCAAGCTTTTGGCACCATTTTTGAGTGAATTGCCAAAAGTCAGATTTTTGCTGAAATTGTGACCCCGGGGCTTAGGGATTTTTTCAAAAAAATATTTTCTGCCGGTTAAGTTTTTGAGGGCTGATTTCCTGTCCTGTGATAAAAAGCCTTCTGTTTCGAGTGCCAAACCTTTGAGGAGAGCATTTTCAGGCTTTTGGCACCATTTTTGAGTGAATTGCCAAAAGTCAGATTTTTGCTGAAATTGTGACCCCGGGGCTTAGGGATTCTTTCAAAAAAATATTTTCTGACGGTTAAGTTTTTGAGGGCTGATTTCGTGTCCTGTGATAAAAAGCCTTCTGTTTCGAGTGCCAAACCTTTGAGGAGAGCATTTTCAGGCTTTTGGCACCATTTTTGAGTGAATTGCCAAAAGTCAGATTTTTCCTGAAATTGTGACCCCGGGGCTTAGGGATTCTTTCAAAAAAATATTTTCTGACGGTTAAGTTTTTGAGGGCTGATTTCTTGTCCTGTGATAAAAAGCCTTCTGTTTCGAGTGCCAAACCTTTCAGGAGAGCATTTTCAGGCTTTTGGCACCATTTTTGAGTGAATTGCCAAAAGTCAGATTTTTGCTGAAATTGTGACCCCGGGGCTTAGGGATTCTTTCAAATAAATATTTTCTGACGGTTAAGTTTTTGAGGGCTGATTTCGTGTCCTGTGATAAAAAGCCTTCTGTTTCGAGTGCCAAACCTTTCAGGAGAGCATTTTCAGGCTTTTGGCACCATTTTTGAGTGAATTGGCAAAAGTCAGATTTTTGCTGAAATTGTTCAAAAAAATATTTTCTGCCGGTTAAGTTTTTGAGGGCTGATTTCTTGTCCTGTGATAAAAAGACTTCTGTTTCCATCGCCAAACCTTTCAGGGGAGCATTTTCAAGCTTTTGGCACCATTTTTGAGTGAATTGCCAAAAGTCAGATTTTTGCTGAAATTGTGACCCCGGGGCTTAGGGATTCTTTCAAAAAAATATTTTCTGACGGTTAAGTTTTTGAGGGCTGATTTCTTGTCCTGTGATAAAAAGCCTTCTGTTTCGAGTGCCAAACCTTTCAGGAGAGCATTTTCAGGCTTTTGGCACCGTTTTTGAGTGAATTGCCAAAAGTCAGATTTTTGCTGAAATTGTTCAAAAAAATATTTTCTGCCGGTTAAGTTTTTGAGAGCTGATTTCTTGTCCTGTGATAAAAAGACTTCTGTTTCAATCGCCAAAGCTTTCAGGGGAGCATTTTCAAGCTTTTGGCACCATTTTTGAGTGAATTGCCAAAAGTCAGATTTTTGCTGAAATTGTGACCCCGGGGCTTAGGAATTTTTTCAAAAAAATATTTTCTGCCGGTTAAGTTTTTGAGGGCTGATTTCTTGTCCTGTGATAAAAAGCCTTCTGTTTCGAGTGCCAAACCTTTCAGAAGAGCATTTTCAAGCTTTTGGCACCACTTTTGAGTGAATTTCCAAAAGTCAGATTTTTGCTGAAATTGTGACCCCGGGGCTTAGGGATTTTTTCAAAAAAATATTTTCTGCCGGTTAAGTTTTTGAGGGCTGATTTCTTGTCCTGTGATAAAAAGGCTTCTGTTTCGAGTGCCAAACCTTTCAGGAGAGCATTTTCAAGCTTTTGGCACCACTTTTGAGTGAATTTCCAAAAGTCAGATTTTTGCTGAAATTGTGACCCCGGGGCTTAGGGATTTTTTCAAAAAAATATTTTCTGCCGGTTAAGTTTTTGAGGGCTGATTTCTTGTCCTGTGATAAAAAGCCTTCTGTTTCGAGTGCCAAACCTTTCAGGAGAGCATTTTCAGGCTTTTGGCACCATTTTTGAGTGAATTGCCAAAAGTCAGATTTTTGCTGAAATTGTTCAAAAAAATATTTTCTGCCGGTTAAGTTTTTGAGGGCTGATTTCTTGTCCTGTGATAAAAAGACTTCTGTTTCCATCGCCAAAGCTTTCAGGGGAGCATTTTCAAGCTTTTGGCACCATTTTTGAGTGAATTGCCAAAAGTCAGATTTTTGCTGAAATTGTGACCCCTGGGCTTAGGGATTTTTTCAAAAAAATATTTTCTGCCGGTTAAGTTTTTGAGGGCTGATTTCTTGTCCTGTGATAAAAAGCCTTCTGTTTCGAGTGCCAAACCTTTCAGGAGAGCATTTTCAAGCTTTTGGCACCATTTTTGAGTGAATTGCCAAAAGTCAGATTTTTGCTGATATTGTGACCCCGGGGCTTTGGGGTTTTTTCAAAAAAATATTTTCTGCCGGTTAAGTTTTTGAGGGCTGATTTCTTGTCCTGTGATAAAAAGACTTCTGTTTCCATCGCCAAAGCTTTCAGGGGAGCATTTTCAAGCTTTTGGCACCATTTTTGAGTGAATTGCCAAAAGTCAGATTTTTGCTGAATTTGTGACCCCGGGGCTTAGGGATTTTTTCAAAAGAATATTTTCTGCCGGTTAAGTTTTTGAGGGCTGATTTCTTGTCCTGTGATAAAAAGACTTCTGTTTCCATCGCCAAAGCTTTCAGGGGAGCATTTTCAAGCTTTTGGCACCATTTTTGAGTGAATTGCCAAAAGTCAGATTTTTGCTGAAATTGTGACCCCGGGGCTTAGGGATTTTTTCAAAAAAATATTTTCTGCCGGTTAAGTTTTTGAGGGCTGATTTCTTGTCCTGTGATAAAAAGCCTTCTGTTTCGAGTGCCAAACCTTTCAGGAGAGCATTTTCAAGCTTTTGGCACCATTTTTGAGTGAATTGCCAAAAGTCAGATTTTTGCTGATATTGTGACCCCGGGGCTTTGGGATTTTTTCAAAAAAATATTTTCTGCCGGTTAAGTTTTTGAGGGCTGATTTCTTGTCCTGTGATAAAAAGACTTCTGTTTCCATCGCCAAAGCTTTCAGGGGAGCATTTTCAAGCTTTTGGCACCATTTTTGAGTGAATTGCCAAAAGTCAGATTTTTGCTGAAATTGTGACCCCGGGGCTTAGGGATTTTTTCAAAAAAATATTTTCTGCCGGTTAAGTTTTTGAGGGCTGATTTCTTGTCCTGTGATAAAAAGCCTTCTGTTTCGAGTGCCAAACCTTTGAGGAGAGCATTTTCAGGCTTTTGGCACCATTTTTGAGTGAATTGCCAAAAGTCAGATTTTTGCTGATATTGTGACCCCGGGGCTTAGGGATTTTTTCAAAAAAATATTTTCTGCCGGTTAAGTTTTTGAGGGCTGATTTCGTGTCCTGTGATAAAAGGCCTTCTGTTTCGAGTGCCAAACCTTTGAACCTTTCAGGAAAGCATTTTCAAGCTTTTGGCACCATTTTTGAGTGAATTGCCAAAAGTCAGATTTTTGCTGAAATTGTGACCCCGGGGCTTAGGGATTTTTTCAAAAAAATATTTTCTGCCGGTTAAGTTTTTGAGGGCTGATTTCTTGTCCTGTGATAAAAAGCCTTCTGTTTCGAGTGCCAAACCTTTCAGGAGAGCATTTTCAGGCTTTTGGCACCATTTTTGAGTGAATTGCCAAAAGTCAGATTTTTGCTGAAATTGTTCAAAAAAATATTTTCTGCCGGTTAAGTTTTGGAGGGCTGATTTCTTGTCCTGTGATAAAAAGACTTCTGTTTCCATCGCCAAAGCTTTCAGGGGAGCATTTTCAAGCTTTTGGCACCATTTTTGAGTGAATTGCCAAAAGTCAGATTTTTGCTGAAATTGTGACCCCGGGGCTTAGGGATTTTTTCAAAAAAATATTTTCTGCCGGTTAAGTTTTTGAGGGCTGATTTCTTGTCCTGTGATAAAAAGCCTTCTGTTTCGAGTGCCAAACCTTTGAGGAGAGCATTTTCAGGCTTTTGGCACCATTTTTGAGTGAATTGCCAAAAGTCAGATTTTTGCTGAAATTGTGACCCCGAGGCTTAGGGATTTTTTCAAAAAAATATTTTCTGACGGTTAAGTTTTTGAGGGCTGATTTCTTGTCCTGTGATAAAAAGACTTCTGTTTCAATCGCCAAAGCTTTCAGGGGAGCATTTTCAAGCTTTTGGCACCATTTTTGAGTGAATTGCCAAAAGTCAGATTTTTGCTGAAATTGTGACCCCGGGGCTTAGGGATTCTTTCAAAAAAATATTTTCTGACGGTTAAGTTTTTGAGGGCTGATTTCTTGTCCTGTGATAAAAAGCCTTCTGTTCCGAGTGCCAAACCTTTCAGGAGAGCATTTTCAGGCTTTTGGCACCATTTTTGAGTGAATTGCCAAAAGTCAGACTTTTGCTGAAATTGTGACCCCGGGGCTTAGGGATTTTTTCAAAAAAATATTTTCTGCCGGTTAAGTTTTTGAGGGCTGATTTCTTGTCCTGTGATAAAAAGACTTCTCTTTCCATCGCCAAAGCTTTCAGGGGAGCATTTTCAAGCTTTTGGCACCATTTTTGAGTGAATTGCCAAAAGTCAGATTTTTGCTGAAATTGTGACCCCGGGGCTTAGGGATTTTTTCAAAAAAATATTTTCTGCCGGTTAATTTTTTGAGGGCTGATTTCTTGTCCTGTGATAAAAAGCCTTCTGTTTCGAGTGCCAAACCTTTCAGGAGAGCATTTTCAGGGTTTTGGCACCATTTTTGAGTGAATTGCCAAAAGTCAGATTTTTGCTGAAATTGTTCAAAAAAATATTTTCTGCCGGTTAAGTTTTGGCGGGCTGATTTCTTGTCCTGTGATAAAAAGACTTCTGTTTCCATCGCCAAAGCTTTCAGGGGAGCATTTTCAAGCTTTTGGCACCATTTTTGAGTGAATTGCCAAAAGTCAGATTTTTGCTGAATTTGTGACCCCGGGGCTTAGGGATTTTTTCAAAAGAATATTTTCTGCCGGTTAAGTTTTTGAGGGCTGATTTCTTGTCCTGTGATAAAAAGGCTTCTGTTTCGAGTGCCAAACCTTTCAGGAGAGCATTTTCAAGCTTTTGGCACCACTTTTGAGTGAATTTCCAAAAGTCAGATTTTTGCTGAAATTGTGACCCCGGGGCTTAGGGATTTTTTCAAAAAAATATTTTCTGCCGGTTAAGTTTTTGAGGGCTGATTTCTTGTCCTGTGATAAAAAGCCTTCTGTTTCGAGTGCCAAACCTTTCAGGAGAGCATTTTCAGGCTTTTGGCACCATTTTTGAGTGAATTGCCAAAAGTCAGATTTTTGCTGAAATTGTTCAAAAAAATATTTTCTGCCGGTTAAGTTTTTGAGGGCTGATTTCTTGTCCTGTGATAAAAAGACTTCTGTTTCCATCGCCAAAGCTTTCAGGGGAGCATTTTCAAGCTTTTGGCACCATTTTTGAGTGAATTGCCAAAAGTCAGATTTTTGCTGAAATTGTGACCCCTGGGCTTAGGGATTTTTTCAAAAAAATATTTTCTGCCGGTTAAGTTTTTGAGGGCTGATTTCTTGTCCTGTGATAAAAAGCCTTCTGTTTCGAGTGCCAAACCTTTCAGGAGAGCATTTTCAAGCTTTTGGCACCATTTTTGAGTGAATTGCCAAAAGTCAGATTTTTGCTGATATTGTGACCCCGGGGCTTTGGGGTTTTTTCAAAAAAATATTTTCTGCCGGTTAAGTTTTTGAGGGCTGATTTCTTGTCCTGTGATAAAAAGACTTCTGTTTCCATCGCCAAAGCTTTCAGGGGAGCATTTTCAAGCTTTTGGCACCATTTTTGAGTGAATTGCCAAAAGTCAGATTTTTGCTGAATTTGTGACCCCGGGGCTTAGGGATTTTTTCAAAAGAATATTTTCTGCCGGTTAAGTTTTTGAGGGCTGATTTCTTGTCCTGTGATAAAAAGACTTCTGTTTCCATCGCCAAAGCTTTCAGGGGAGCATTTTCAAGCTTTTGGCACCATTTTTGAGTGAATTGCCAAAAGTCAGATTTTTGCTGAAATTGTGACCCCGGGGCTTAGGGATTTTTTCAAAAAAATATTTTCTGCCGGTTAAGTTTTTGAGGGCTGATTTCTTGTCCTGTGATAAAAAGCCTTCTGTTTCGAGTGCCAAACCTTTCAGGAGAGCATTTTCAAGCTTTTGGCACCATTTTTGAGTGAATTGCCAAAAGTCAGATTTTTGCTGATATTGTGACCCCGGGGCTTTGGGATTTTTTCAAAAAAATATTTTCTGCCGGTTAAGTTTTTGAGGGCTGATTTCTTGTCCTGTGATAAAAAGACTTCTGTTTCCATCGCCAAAGCTTTCAGGGGAGCATTTTCAAGCTTTTGGCACCATTTTTGAGTGAATTGCCAAAAGTCAGATTTTTGCTGAAATTGTGACCCCGGGGCTTAGGGATTTTTTCAAAAAAATATTTTCTGCCGGTTAAGTTTTTGAGGGCTGATTTCTTGTCCTGTGATAAAAAGCCTTCTGTTTCGAGTGCCAAACCTTTGAGGAGAGCATTTTCAGGCTTTTGGCACCATTTTTGAGTGAATTGCCAAAAGTCAGATTTTTGCTGAAATTGTTCAAAAAAATATTTTCTGCCGGTTAAGTTTTTGAGGGCTGATTTCTTGTCCTGTGATAAAAAGAATTCTGTTTCCATCGCCAAAGCTTTCAGGGGAGCATTTTCAAGCTTTTGGCAACATTTTTGAGTGAATTGCCAAAAGTCAGATTTTTGCTGAAATTGTGACCCCGGGGCTTAGGGATTTTTTCAAAAAAATATTTTCTGCCGGTTAAGTTTTTGAGGGCTGATTTCTTGTCCTGTGATAAAAAGCCTTCTGTTTCGAGTGCCAAACCTTTGAGGAGAGCATTTTCAGGCTTTTGGCACCATTTTTGAGTGAATTGCCAAAAGTCAGATTTTTGCTGAAATTGTGACCCCGGGGCTTAGGGATTCTTTCAAATAAATATTTTCTGACGGTTAAGTTTTTGAGGGCTGATTTCGTGTCCTGTGATAAAAAGCCTTCTGTTTCGAGTGCCAAACCTTTCAGGAGAGCATTTTCAGGCTTTTGGCACCATTTTTGAGTGAATTGCCAAAAGTCAGATTTTTGCTGAAATTGTTCAAAAAAATATTTTCTGCCGGTTAAGTTTTTGAGGGCTGATTTCTTGTCCTGTGATAAAAAGACTTCTGTTTCCATCGCCAAAGCTTTCAGGGGAGCATTTTCAAGCTTTTGGCACCATTTTTGAGTGAATTGCCAAAAGTCAGATTTTTGCTGAAATTGTGACCCCGGGGCTTAGGGATTTTTTCAAAAAAATATTTTCTGCCGGTTAAGTTTTTGAGGGCTGATTTCTTGTCCTGTGATAAAAAGCCTTCTGTTTCGAGTGCCAAACCTTTGAGGATAGCATTTTCAGGCTTTTGGCACCATTTTTGAGTGAATTGCCAAAAGTCAGATTTTTGCTGAAATTGTGACCCCGGGGCTTAGGGATTCTTTCAAAAAAATATTTTCTGACGGTTAAGTTTTTGAGGGCTGATTTCTTGTCCTGTGATAAAAAGCCTTCTGTTTCGAGTGCCAAACCTTTCAGGAGAGCATTTTCAGGCTTTTGGCACCGTTTTTGAGTGAATTGCCAAAAGTCAGATTTTTGCTGAAATTGTTCAAAAAAATATTTTCTGCCGGTTAAGTTTTTGAGGGCTGATTTCTTGTCCTGTGATAAAAAGACTTCTGTTTCCACCGCCAAAGCTTTCAGGGGAGCATTTTCAAGCTTTTGGCACCATTTTTGAGTGAATTGCCAAAAGTCAGATTTTTGCTGAAATTGTGACCCCGGGGCTTAGGGATTTTTTCAAAAAAATATTTTCTGCCGGTTAAGTTTTTGAGGGCTGATTTCCTGTCCTGTGATAAAAAGCCTTCTGTTTCGAGTGCCAAACCTTTGAGGAGAGCATTTTCAGGCTTTTGGCACCATTTTTGAGTGAATTGCCAAAAGTCAGATTTTTGCTGAAATTGTGACCCCGGGGCTTAGGGATTCTTTCAAAAAAATATTTTCTGACGGTTAAGTTTTTGAGGGCTGATTTCGTGTCCTGTGATAAAAAGCCTTCTGTTTCGAGTGCCAAACCTTTGAGGAGAGCATTTTCAGGCTTTTGGCACCATTTTTGAGTGAATTGCCAAAAGTCAGATTTTTCCTGAAATTGTGACCCCGGGGCTTAGGGATTCTTTCAAATAAATATTTTCTGACGGTTAAGTTTTTGAGGGCTGATTTCTTGTCCTGTGATAAAAAGCCTTCTGTTTCGAGTGCCAAACCTTTCAGGAGAGCATTTTCAGGCTTTTGGCACCATTTTTGAGTGAATTGGCAAAAGTCAGATTTTTGCTGAAATTGTTCAAAAAAATATTTTCTGCCGGTTAAGTTTTTGAGGGCTGATTTCTTGTCCTGTGATAAAAAGACTTCTGTTTCCATCGCCAAAGCTTTCAGGGGAGCATTTTCAAGCTTTTGGCACCATTTTTGAGTGAATTGCCAAAAGTCAGATTTTTGCTGAAATTGTGACCCCGGGGCTTAGGGATTTTTTCAAAAAAATATTTTCTGCCGGTTAAGTTTTTGAGGGCTGATTTCTTGTCCTGTGATAAAAAGCCTTCTGTTTCGAGTGCCAAACCTTTGAGGATAGCATTTTCAGGCTTTTGGCACCATTTTTGAGTGAATTGCCAAAAGTCAGATTTTTGCTGAAATTGTGACCCCGGGGCTTAGGGATTCTTTCAAAAAAATATTTTCTGCCGGTTAAGTTTTTGAGGGCTGTTTTCTTGTCCTGTGATAAAAAGCCTTCTGTTTCGAGTGCCAAACCTTTCAGGAGAGCATTTTCAGGCTTTTGGCACCGTTTTTGAGTGAATTGCCAAAAGTCAGATTTTTGCTGAAATTGTTCAAAAAAATATTTTCTGCCGGTTAAGTTTTTGAGAGCTGATTTCTTGTCCTGTGATAAAAAGACTTCTGTTTCAATCGCCAAAGCTTTCAGGGGAGCATTTTCAAGCTTTTGGCACCATTTTTGAGTGAATTGCCAAAAGTCAGATTTTTGCTGAAATTGTGACCCCGGGGCTTAGGAATTTTTTCAAAAAAATATTTTCTGCCGGTTAAGTTTTTGAGGGCTGATTTCTTGTCCTGTGATAAAAAGCCTTCTGTTTCGAGTGCCAAACCTTTCAGAAGAGCATTTTCAAGCTTTTGGCACCACTTTTGAGTGAATTTCCAAAAGTCAGATTTTTGCTGAAATTGTGACCCCGGGGCTTAGGGATTTTTTCAAAAAAATATTTTCTGCCGGTTAAGTTTTGGAGGGCTGATTTCTTGTCCTGTGATAAAAAGCCTTCTGTTTCGAGTGCCAAACCTTTGAGGAGAGCATTTTCAGGCTTTTGGCACCATTTTTGAGTGAATTGCCAAAAGTCAGATTTTTGCTGAAATTGTGACCCCGGGGCTTAGGGATTCTTTCAAAAAAATATTTTCTGACGGTTAAGTTTTTGAGGGCTGATTTCGTGTCCTGTGATAAAAAGCCTTCTGTTTCGAGTGCCAAACCTTTGAGGAGAGCATTTTCAGGCTTTTGGCACCATTTTTGAGTGAATTGCCGAAAGTCAGATTTTTGCTGAAATTGTGACCCCGGGGCTTAGGGATTCTTTCAAAAAAATATTTTCTGACGGTTAAGTTTTTGAGGGCTGATTTCTTGTCCTGTGATAAAAAGCCTTCTGTTTCGAGTGCCAAACCTTTCAGGAGAGCATTTTCAGGCTTTTGGCACCATTTTTGAGTGAATTGCCAAAAGTCAGATTTTTGCTGAAATTGTTCAAAAAAATATTTTCTGCCGGTTAAGTTTTTGAGGGCTGATTTCTTGTCCTGTGATAAAAAGACTTCTGTTTCCACCGCCAAAGCTTTCAGGGGAGCATTTTCAAGCTTTTGGCACCATTTTTGAGTGAATTGCCAAAAGTCAGATTTTTGCTGAAATTGTGACCCCGGGGCTTAGGAATTTTTTCAAAAAAATATTTTCTGCCGGTTAAGTTTTTGAGGGCTGATTTCTTGTCCTGTGATAAAAAGCCTTCTGTTTCGAGTGCCAAACCTTTCAGGAGAGCATTTTCAAGCTTTTGGCACCACTTTTGAGTGAATTTCCAAAAGTCAGATTTTTGCTGAAATTGTGACCCCGGGGCTTAGGGATTTTTTCAAAAAAATATTTTCTGCCGGTTAAGTTTTTGAGGGCTGATTTCCTGTCCTGTGATAAAAAGCCTTCTGTTTCGAGTGCCAAACCTTTGAGGAGAGCATTTTCAGGCTTTTGGCACCATTTTTGAGTGAATTGCCAAAAGTCAGATTTTTGCTGAAATTGTTCAAAAAAATATTTTCTGCCGGTTAAGTTTTTGAGGGCTGATTTCTTGTCCTGTGATAAAAAGACTTCTGTTTCCATCGCCAAAGCTTTCAGGGGAGCATTTTCAAGCTTTTGGCACCATTTTTGAGTGAATTGCCAAAAGTCAGATTTTTGCTGAAATTGTGACCCCGGGGCTTAGGGATTTTTTCAAAAAAATATTTTCTGCCGGTTAAGTTTTTGAGAGCTGATTTCTTGTCCTGTGATAAAAAGACTTCTGTTTCCATCGCCAAAGCTTTCAGGGGAGCATTTTCAAGCTTTTGGCACCATTTTTGAGTGAATTGCCAAAAGTCAGATTTTTGCTGAAATTGTGACCCCGGGGCTTAGGAATTTTTTCAAAAAAATATTTTCTGCCGGTTAAGTTTTTGAGGGCTGATTTCTTGTCCTGTGATAAAAAGCCTTCTGTTTCGAGTGCCAAACCTTTCAGGAGAGCATTTTCAAGCTTTTGGCACCACTTTTGAGTGAATTTCCAAAAGTCAGATTTTTGCTGAAATTGTGACCCCGGGGCTTAGGGATTTTTTCAAAAAAATATTTTCTGCCGGTTAAGTTTTTGAGGGCTGATTTCTTGTCCTGTGATAAAAAGCCTTCTGTTTCGAGTGCCAAACCTTTGAGGAGAGCATTTTCAGGCTTTTGGCACCATTTTTGAGTGAATTGCCAAAAGTCAGATTTTTGCTGAAATTGTGACCCCGGGGCTTAGGGATTCTTTCAAAAAAATATTTTCTGACGGTTAAGTTTTTGAGGGCTGATTTCTTGTCCTGTGATAAAAAGCCTTCTGTTTCGAGTGCCAAACCTTTCAGGAGAGCATTTTCAGGCTTTTGGCACCATTTTTGAGTGAATTGCCAAAAGTCAGATTTTTGCTGAAATTGTTCAAAAAAATATTTTCTGCCGGTTAAGTTTTTGAGGGCTGATTTCTTGTCCTGTGATAAAAAGACTTCTGTTTCCATCGCCAAAGCTTTCAGGGGAGCATTTTCAAGCTTTTGGCACCATTTTTGAGTGAATTGCCAAAAGTCAGATTTTTGCTGAAATTGTGACCCCGGGGCTTAGGGATTTTTTCAAAAAAATATTTTCTGCCGGGTTAGTTTTTGAGAGCTGATTTCTTGTCCTGTGATAAAAAGACTTCTGTTTCCATCACGAAAGCTTTCAGGGGAGCATTTTCAAGCTTTTGGCACCATTTTTGAGTGAATTGCCAAAAGTCAGATTTTTGCTGAAATTGTGACCCCGGGGCTTAGGAATTTTTTCAAAAAAATATTTTCTGCCGGTTAAGTTTTTGAGGGCTGATTTCTTGTCCTGTGATAAAAAGCCTTCTGTTTCGAGTGCCAAACCTTTCAGGAGAGCATTTTCAAGCTTTTGGCACCACTTTTGACTGAATTTCCAAAAGTCAGATTTTTGCTGAAATTGTGACCCCGGGGCTTAGGGATTTTTTCAAAAAAATATTTTCTGCCGGTTAAGTTTTTGAGGACTGATTTCTTGTCCTGTGATAAAAAGCCTTCTGTTTCGAGTGCCAAACCTTTCATGAGAGCATTTTCAGGCTTTTGGCACCATTTTTGAGTGAATTGCCAAAAGTCAGATTTTTGCTGAAATTGTTCAAAAAAATCTTTTCTGCCGGTTAAGTTTTTGAGGGCTGATTTCTTGTCCTGTGATAAAAAGACTTCTGTTTCCATCGCCAAAGCTTTCAGGGGAGCATTTTCAAGCTTTTGGCACCATTTTTGAGTGAATTGCCAAAAGTCAGATTTTTGCTGAAATTGTGACCCCGGGGCTTAGGGATTTTTTCAAAAAAATATTTTCTGCCGGTTAAGTTTTTGAGAGCTGATTTCTTGTCCTGTGATAAAAAGACTTCTGTTTCCATCGCCAAACCTTTCAGGGGAGCATTTTCAAGCTTTTGGCACCATTTTTGAGTGAATTGCCAAAAGTCAGATTTTTGCTGAAATTGTGACCCCGGGGCTTAGGAATTTTTTCAAAAAAATATTTTCTGCCGGTTAAGTTTTTGAGGGCTGATTTCTTGTCCTGTGATAAAAAGCCTTCTGTTTCGAGTGCCAAACCTTTGAGGAGAGCATTTTCAGGCTTTTGGCACCATTTTTGAGTGAATTGCCAAAAGGCAGATTTTTGCTGAAATTGTGACCCCGGGGCTTAGGGATTCTTTCAAAAAAATATTTTCTGACCGTTAAGTTTTTGAGGGCTGATTTCGTGTCCTGTGATAAAAAGCCTTCTGTTTCGAGTGCCAAACCTTTCAGGAGAGCATTTTCAGGCTTTTGGCACCATTTTTGAGTGAATTGGCAAAAGTCAGATTTTTGCTGAAATTGTTCAAAAAAATATTTTCTGCCGGTTAAGTTTTTGAGGGCTGATTTCTTGTCCTGTGATAAAAAGACTTCTGTTTCCATCGCCAAAGCTTTCAGGGGAGCATTTTCAAGCTTTTGGCACCATTTTTGAGTGAATTGCCAAAAGTCAGATTTTTGCTGAAATTGTGACCCCGGGGCTTAGGGATTTTTTCAAAAAAATATTTTCTGCCGGTTAAGTTTTTGAGAGCTGATTTCTTGTCCTGTGATAAAAAGACTTCTGTTTCCATCACCAAAGCTTTCAGGGGAGCATTTTTCAAGCTTTTGGCACCATTTTTGAGTGAATTGCCAAAAGTCAGATTTTTGCTGAAATTGTGACCCCGGGGCTTAGGAATTTTTTCAAAAAAATATTTTCTGCCGGTTAAGTTTTTGAGGGCTGATTTCTTGTCCTGTGATAAAAAGCCTTCTGTTTCGAGTGCCAAACCTTTCAGGAGAGCATTTTCAAGCTTTTGGCACCACTTTTGAGTGAATTTCCAAAAGTCAGATTTTTGCTGAAATTGTGACCCCGGGGCTTAGGGATTTTTTCAAAAAAATATTTTCTGCCGGTTAAGTTTTTGAGGGCTGATTTCTTGTCCTGTGATAAAAAGCCTTCTGTTTCGAGTGCCAAACCTTTCATGAGAGCATTTTCAGGCTTTTGGCACCATTTTTGAGTGAATTGCCAAAAGTCAGATTTTTGCTGAAATTGTTCAAAAAAATATTTTCTGCCGGTTAAGTTTTTGAGGGCTGATTTCTTGTCCTGTGATAAAAAGACTTCTGTTTCCATCGCCAAAGCTTTCAGGGGAGCATTTTCAAGCTTTTGGCACCATTTTTTAGTGAATTGCCAAAAGTCAGATTTTTGCTGAAATTGTGACCCCGGGGCTTAGGGATTTTTTCAAAAAAATATTTTCTGCCGGTTAAGTTTTTGAGGGCTGATTTCTTGTCCTGTGATAAAAAGGCTTCTGTTTCGAGTGCCAAACCTTTCAGGAAAGCATTTTCAAGCTTTTGGCACCACTTTTGAGTGAATTGCCAAAAGTCAGATTTTTGCTGAAATTGTGACCCCGGGGCTTGGGGATATTTTCAAAAAAATATTTTCTGCCGGTTAATTTTTTGAGGGCTGATTTCTTGTCCTGTGATAAAAAGCCTTCTGTTTCGAGTGCCAAACCTTTCAGGAGAGCATTTTCAAGCTTTTGGCACCACTTTTGAGTGAATTTCCAAAAGTCAGATTTTTGCTGAAATTGTGACCCCGGGGCTTAGGGATTTTTTCAAAAAAATATTTTCTGCCGGTTAAGTTTTTGAGGGCTGATTTCTTGTCCTGTGATAAAAAGCCTTCTGTTTCGAGTGCCAAACCTTTCATGAGAGCATTTTCAGGCTTTTGGCACCATTTTTGAGTGAATTGCCAAAAGTCAGATTTTTGCTGAAATTGTTCAAAAAAATATTTTCTGCCGGTTAAGTTTTTGAGGGCTGATTTCTTGTCCTGTGATAAAAAGACTTCTGTTTCCATCGCCAAAGCTTTCAGGGGAGCATTTTCAAGCTTTTGGCACCATTTTTGAGTGAATTGCCAAAAGTCAGATTTTTGCTGAAATTGTGACCCCGGGGCTTGGGGATATTTTCAAAAAAATATTTTCTGCCGGTTAATTTTTTGAGGGCTGATTTCTTGTCCTGTGATAAAAAGCCTTCTATTTCGAGTGCCAAACCTTTCAGGAGAGCATTTTCAAGCTTTTGGCACCACTTTTGAGTGAATTTCCAAAAGTCAGATTTTTGCTGAAATTGTGACCCCGGGGCTTAGGGATTTTTTCAAAAAAATATTTTCTGCCGGTTAAGTTTTTGAGGGCTGATTTCTTGTCCTGTGATAAAAAGCCTTCTGTTTCGAGTGCCAAACCTTTCATGAGAGCATTTTCAGGCTTTTGGCACCATTTTTGAGTGAATTGCCAAAAGTCAGATTTTTGCTGAAATTGTTCAAAAAAATATTTTCTGCCGGTTAAGTTTTTGAGGGCTGATTTCTTGTCCTGTGATAAAAAGACTTCTGTTTCCATCGCCAAAGCTTTCAGGGGAGCATTTTCAAGCTTTTGGCACCATTTTTTAGTGAATTGCCAAAAGTCAGATTTTTGCTGAAATTGTGACCCCGGGGCTTAGGGATTTTTTCAAAAAAATATTTTCTGCCGGTTAAGTTTTTGAGGGCTGATTTCTTGTCCTGTGATAAAAAGGCTTCTGTTTCGAGTGCCAAACCTTTCAGGAAAGCATTTTCAAGCTTTTGGCACCACTTTTGAGTGAATTGCCAAAAGTCAGATTTTTGCTGAAATTGTGACCCCGGGGCTTGGGGATATTTTCAAAAAAATATTTTCTGCCGGTTAATTTTTTGAGGGCTGATTTCTTGTCCTGTGATAAAAAGACTTCTGTTTCCATCGCCAAAGCTTTCAGGGGAGCATTTTCATGCTTTTGGCACCATTTTTGAGTGAATTGCCAAAAGTCAGATTTTTGCTGAAATTGTGACCCCGGGGCTTAGGGATTTTTTCAAAAAAATATTTTCTTCCGGTTAAGTTTTTGAGGGCTGATTTCTTGTCCTGTGATAAAAAGCCTTCTGTTTCGAGTGCCAAACCTTTCAGGAGAGCATTTTCAGGCTTTTGGCACCATTTTTGAGTGAATTGCCAAAAGTCAGATTTTTGCTGAAATTGTTCAAAAAAATATTTTCTGCCGGTTAAGTTTTTGAGGGCTGATTTCTTGTCCTGTGATAAAAAGACTTCTGTTTCCATCGCCAAAGCTTTCAGGAGAGCATTTTCAAGCTTTTGGCACCATTTTTGAGTGAATTGCCAAAAGTCAGATTTTTGCTGAAATTGTGACCCCGGGGCTTAGGGATTTTTTCAAAAAAATATTTTCTGCCGGTTAAGTTTTTGAGGGCTGATTTCTTGTCCTGTGAAAAAAAGACTTCTGTTTCGAGTGCCAAACCTTTCAGGAGAGCATTTTCAAGCTTTTGGCACCACTTTTGAGTGAATTGCCAAAAGTCAGATTTTTGCTGAAATTGTGACCCCGGGGCTTAGGGATTTTTTCAAAAAAATATTTTCTGCCGGTTACGTTTTTGAGGGCTGATTTCTTGTCCTGTGATAAAAAGGCTTCTGTTTCGAGTGCCAAACCTTTCAGGAGAGCATTTTCAGGCTTTTGGCACCATTTTTGAGTGAATTGCCAAAAGTCAGATTTTTGCTGAAATTGTGACCCCGGGGCTTAGGGATTTTTTTTTAAAAAAATATTTTCTGCCGGTTAAGTTTTTGAGGGCTGATTTCTTGTCCTGTGATAAAAAGACTTCTGTTTCCATCGCCACAGCTTTCAGGGGAGCATTTTCAAGCTTTTGGCACCATTTTTGAGTGAATTGCCAAAAGTCAGATTTTTGCTGAAATTGTGACCCCGGGGCTTAGGGATTTTTTCAAAAAAATATTTTCTGCCGGTTAAGTTTTTGAGAGCTGATTTCTTGTCCTGTGATAAAAAGACTTCTGTTTCCATCGCCAAAGCTTTCAGGGGAGCATTTTCAAGCTTTTGGCACCATTTTTGAGTGAATTGCCAAAAGTTAGATTTTTGCTGAAATTGTGACCCCGGGGCTTAGGGATTTTTTCAAAAAAATATTTTCTTCCGGTTAAGTTTTTGAGAGCTGATTTCTTGTCCTGTGATAAAAAGACTTCTGTTTCCATCGCCAAAGCTTTCAGGGGAGCATTTTCAAGCTTTTGGCACCATTTTTGAGTGAATTGCCAAAAGTCAGATTTTTGCTGAAATTGTGACCCCGGGGCTTAGGGATTTTTTCAAAAAAATATTTTCTGCCGGTTAAGTTTTTGAGGGCTGATTTCTTGTCCTGTGATAAAAAGACTTCTGTTTCCATCGCCAAAGCTTTCAGGGGAGCATTTTCAAGCTTTTGGCACCATTTTTGAGTGAATTGCCAAAAGTCAGATTTTTGCTGAAATTGTGACCCCGGGGCTTAGGGATTTTTTCAAAAACATATTTTCTGCCGGTTAAGTTTTTGAGGGCTGATTTCTTGTCCTGTGATAAAAGGACTTCTGTTTCGAGTGCCAAACCTTTCAGGAGAGCATTTTCAAGCTTTTGGCACCATTTTTGAGTGAATTGCCAAAAGTCAGATTTTTGCTGAAATTGTGACCCCGGGGCTTAGGGATTTTTTCAAAAACATATTTTCTGCCGGTTAAGTTTTTGAGGGCTGATTTCTTGTCCTGTGATAAAAAGCCTTCTGTTTCGAGTGCCAAACCTTTCAGGAGAGCATTTTCAGGCTTTTGGCACCATTTTTGAGTGAATTGCCAAAAGTCAGATTTTTGCTGAAATTGTGACCCCGGGGCTTAGGGATTTTTTCAAAAAAATATTTTCTGCCGGTTAAGTTTTTGAGGGCTGATTTCTTGTCCTGTGATAAAAAGCCTTCTGTTTCGAGTGCCAAACCTTTCAGGAGAGCATTTTCAAGCTTTTGGCACCACTTTTGAGTGAATTGCCAAAAGTCAGATTTTTGCTGAAATTGTGACCCCGGGGCTTAGGGATTTTTTCAAAAAAATATTTTCTGCCGGTTACGTTTTTGAGGGCTGATTTCTTGTCCTGTGATAAAAAGGCTTCTGTTTCGAGTGCCAAACCTTTCAGGAGAGCATTTTCAGGCTTTTGGCACCATTTTTGAGTGAATTGCCAAAAGTCAGATTTTTGCTGAAATTGTGACCCCGGGGCTTAGGGATTTTTTCAAAAAAATATTTTCTGCCGGTTAAGTTTTTGAGGGCTGATTTCTTGTCCTGTGATAAAAAGACTTCTGTTTCCATCGCCAAAGCTTTCAGGGGAGTATTTTCAAGCTTTTGGCACCAATTTTGAGTGAATTGCCAAAAGTCAGATTTTTGCTGAAATTGTGACCCCGGGGCTTAGGGATTTTTTCAAAAAAATATTTTCTGCCGGTTAAGTTTTTGAGGGCTGATTTCTTGTCCTGTGATAAAAAGACTTCTGTTTCCATCGCCAAAGCTTTCAGGGGAGCATTTTCAAGCTTTTGGCACCATTTTTTAGTGAATTGCTAAAAGTCAGATTTTTGCTGAAATTGTGACCCCGGGGCTTAGGGATTTTTTCAAAAAAATATTTTCTGCCGGTTAAGTTTTTGAGGGCTGATTTCTTGTCCTGTGATAAAAAGGCTTCTGTTTCGAGTGCCAAACCTTTCAGGAAAGCATTTTCAAGCTTTTGGCACCACTTTTGAGTGAATTGCCAAAAGTCAGATTTTTGCTGAAATTGTGACCCCGGGGCTTGGGGATATTTTCAAAAAAATATTTTCTGCCGGTTAATTTTTTGAGGGCTGATTTCTTGTCCTGTGATAAAAAGACTTCTGTTTCCATCGCCAAAGCTTTCAGGGGAGCATTTTCATGCTTTTGGCACCATTTTTGAGTGAATTGCCAAAAGTCAGATTTTTGCTGAAATTGTGACCCCGGGGCTTAGGGATTTTTTCAAAAAAATATTTTCTTCCGGTTAAGTTTTTGAGGGCTGATTTCTTGTCCTGTGATAAAAAGCCTTCTGTTTCGAGTGCCAAACCTTTCAGGAGAGCATTTTCAGGCTTTTGGCACCATTTTTGAGTGAATTGCCAAAAGTCAGATTTTTGCTGAAATTGTTCAAAAAAATATTTTCTGCCGGTTAAGTTTTTGAGGGCTGATTTCTTGTCCTGTGATAAAAAGACTTCTGTTTCCATCGCCAAAGCTTTCAGGGGAGCATTTTCAAGCTTTTGGCACCATTTTTGAGTGAATTGCCAAAAGTCAGATTTTTGCTGAAATTGTGACCCCGGGGCTTAGGGATTTTTTCAAAAAAATATTTTCTGCCGGTTAAGTTTTTGAGGGCTGATTTCTTGTCCTGTGATAAAAAGCCTTCTGTTTCGAGTGCCAAACCTTTCAGGAGAGCATTTTCAAGCTTTTGGCACCATTTTTGAGTGAATTGCCAAAAGTCAGATTTTTGCTGAAATTGTGACCCCGGGGCTTAGGGATTTTTTCAAAAAAATATTTTCTGCCGGTTACGTTTTTGAGGGCTGATTTCTTGTCCTGTGATAAAAAGGCTTCTGTTTCGAGTGCCAAACCTTTCAGGAGAGCATTTTCAGGCTTTTGGCACCATTTTTGAGTGAATTGCCAAAAGTCAGATTTTTGCTGAAATTGTGACCCCGGGGCTTAGGGATTTTTTTTAAAAAAAATATTTTCTGCCGGTTAAGTTTTTGAGGGCTGATTTCTTGTCCTGTGATAAAAAGACTTCTGTTTCCATCGCCACAGCTTTCAGGGGAGCATTTTCAAGCTTTTGGCACCATTTTTGAGTGAATTGCCAAAAGTCAGATTTTTGCTGAAATTGTGACCCCGGGGCTTAGGGATTTTTTCAAAAAAATATTTTCTGCCGGTTAAGTTTTTGAGAGCTGATTTCTTGTCCTGTGATAAAAAGACTTCTGTTTCCATCGCCAAAGCTTTCAGGGGAGCATTTTCAGGCTTTTGGCACCATTTTTGAGTGAATTGCCAAAAGTCAGATTTTTGCTGAAATTGTGACCCCGGGGCTTAGGGATTTTTTTTAAAAAAAATATTTTCTGCCGGTTAAGTTTTTGAGGGCTGATTTCTTGTCCTGTGATAAAAAGACTTCTGTTTCCATCGCCACAGCTTTCAGGGGAGCATTTTCAAGCTTTTGGCACCATTTTTGAGTGAATTGCCAAAAGTCAGATTTTTGCTGAAATTGTGACCCCGGGGCTTAGGGATTTTTTCAAAAAAATATTTTCTGCCGGTTAAGTTTTTGAGAGCTGATTTCTTGTCCTGTGATAAAAAGACTTCTGTTTCCATCGCCAAAGCTTTCAGGGGAGCATTTTCATGCTTTTGGCACCATTTTTGAGTGAATTGCCAAAAGTCAGATTTTTGCTGAAATTGTGACCCCGGGGCTTAGGGATTTTTTCAAAAAAATATTTTCTGCCGGTTAAGTTTTTGAGGGCTGATTTCTTGTCCTGTGATAAAAAGCCTTATGTTTCGAGTGCCAAACCTTTCAGGAGAGCATTTTCAGGCTTTTGGCACCATTTTTGAGTGAATTGCCAAAAGTCAGATTTTTGCTGAAATTGTTCAAAAAAATATTTTCTGCCGGTTAAGTTTTTGAGGGCTGATTTCTTGTCCTGTGATAAAAAGACTTCTGTTTCCATCGCCAAAGCTTTCAGGGGAGCATTTTCAAGCTTTTGGCACCATTTTTGAGTGAATTGCCAAAAGTCAGATTTTTGCTGAAATTGTGACCCCGGGGCTTACGGATTTTTTCAAAAAAATATTTTCTGCCGGTTAAGTTTTTGAGGGCTGATTTCTTGTCCTGTGATAAAAAGCCTTCTGTTTCGAGTGCCAAACCTTTCAGGAGAGCATTTTCAAGCTTTTGGCACCACTTTTGAGTGAATTGCCAAAAGTCAGATTTTTGCTGAAATTGTGACCCCGGGGCTTAGGGATTTTTTCAAAAAAATATTTTTTGCCGGTTACGTTTTTGAGGGCTGATTTCTTGTCCTGTGATAAAAAGGCTTCTGTTTCGAGTGCCAAACCTTTCAGGAGAGCATTTTCAGGCTTTTGGCACCATTTTTGAGTGAATTGCCAAAAGTCAGATTTTTGCTGAAATTGTGACCCCGGGGCTTAGGGATTTTTTTTTAAAAAAATATTTTCTGCCGGTTAAGTTTTTGAGGGCTGATTTCTTGTCCTGTGATAAAAAGACTTCTGTTTCCATCGCCACAGCTTTCAGGGGAGCATTTTCAAGCTTTTGGCACCATTTTTGAGTGAATTGCCAAAAGTCAGATTTTTGCTGAAATTGTGACCCCGGGGCTTAGGGATTTTTTCAAAAAAATGTTTTCTGCCGGTTAAGTTTTTGAGAGCTGATTTCTTGTCCTGTGATAAAAAGACTTCTGTTTCCATCGCCAAAGCTTTCAGGGGAGCATTTTCAAGCTTTTGGCACCATTTTTGAGTGAATTGCCAAAAGTCAGATTTTTGCTGAAATTGTGACCCCGGGGCTTAGGGATTTTTTCAAAAAAATATTTTCTGCCGGTTAAGTTTTTGAGAGCTGATTTCTTGTCCTGTGATAAAAAGACTTCTGTTTCCATCGCCAAAGCTTTCAGGGGAGCATTTTCAAGCTTTTGGCACCATTTTTGAGTGAATTGCCAAAAGTCAGATTTTTGCTGAAATTGTGACCCCGGGGCTTAGAGATTTTTTCAAAAAAAATATTTTGTGCCGGTTAAGTTTTTGAGGGCTGATTTCTTGTCCTGTGATAAAAAGACTTCTGTTTCCATCGCCAAAGCTTTCAGGGGAGCATTTTCAAGCTTTTGGCACCATTTTTGAGTGAATTGCCAAAAGTCAGATTTTTGCTGAAATTGTGACCCCGGGGCTTAGGGATTTTTTCAAAAAAATATTTTCTGCCGGTTAAGTTTTTGAGGGCTGATTTCTTGTCCTGTGATAAAAAGACTTCTGTTTCCATCGCCAAAGCTTTCAGGGGAGCATTTTCAAGCTTTTGGCACCATTTTTGAGTGAATTGCCAAAAGTCAGATTTTTGCTGAAATTGTGACCCCGGGGCTTAGAGATTTTTTCAAAAAAAATATTTTGTGCCGGTTAAGTTTTTGAGGGCTGATTTCTTGTCCTGTGATAAAAAGACTTCTGTTTCCATCGCCAAAGCTTTCAGGGGAGCATTTTCAAGCTTTTGGCACCATTTTTGAGTGAATTGCCAAAAGTCAGATTTTTGCTGAAATTGTGACCCCGGGGCTTAGGGATTTTTTCAAAAAAATATTTTCTGCCGGTTAAGTTTTTGAGGGCTGATTTCTTGTCCTGTGATAAAAAGACTTCTGTTTCCATCGCCAAAGCTTTCAGGGGAGCATTTTCAAGCTTTTGGCACCATTTTTGAGTGAATTGCCAAAAGTCAGATTTTTGCTGAAATTGTGACCCCGGGGCTTAGGGATTTTTTTAAAAAAAAAAATTTCTGCCGGTTAAGTTTTTGAGGGCTGATTTCTTGTCCTGTGATAAAAGGACTTCTGTTTCGAGTGCCAAACCTTTCAGGAGAGCATTTTCAAGCTTTTGGCACCATTTTTGAGTGAATTGCCAAAAGTCAGATTTTTGCTGAAATTGTGACCCCGGGGCTTAGGGATTTTTTCAAAAAAATATTTTCTGCCGGTTAAGTTTTTGAGGGCTGATTTCTTGTCCTGTGATAAAAAGCCTTCTGTTTCGAGTGCCAAACCTTTCAGGAGAGCATTTTCAGGCTTTTGGCACCATTTTTGAGTGAATTGCCAAAAGTCAGATTTTTGCTGAAATTGTGACCCCGGGGCTTAGGGATTTTTTCAAAAAAATATTTTCTGCCGGTTACGTTTTTGAGGGCTGATTTCTTGTCCTGTGATAAAAAGGCTTCTGTTTCGAGTGCCAAACCTTTCAGGAGAGCATTTTCAGGCTTTTGGCACCATTTTTGAGTGAATTGCCAAAAGTCAGATTTTTGCTGAAATTGTGACCCCGGGGCTTAGGGATTTTTTTTTAAAAAAAATATTTTCTGCCGGTTAAGTTTTTGAGGGCTGATTTCTTGTCCTGTGATAAAAAGACTTCTGTTTCCATCGCCAAAGCTTTCAGGGGAGTATTTTCAAGCTTTTGGCACCATTTTTGAGTGAATTGCCAAAAGTCAGATTTTTGCTGAAATTGTGACCCCGGGGCTTAGGGATTTTTTCAAAAAAATATTTTCTGCCGGTTAAGTTTTTGAGGGCTGATTTCTTGTCCTGTGATAAAAAGACTTCTGTTTCCATCGCCAAAGCTTTCAGGGGAGCATTTTCAAGCTTTTGGCACCATTTTTTAGTGAATTGCCAAAAGTCAGATTTTTGCTGAAATTGTGACCCCGGGGCTTAGGGATTTTTTCAAAAAAATATTTTCTGCCGGTTAAGTTTTTGAGGGCTGATTTCTTGTCCTGTGATAAAAAGGCTTCTGTTTCGAGTGCCAAACCTTTCAGGAAAGCATTTTCAAGCTTTTGGCACCACTTTTGAGTGAATTGCCAAAAGTCAGATTTTTGCTGAAATTGTGACCCCGGGGCTTGGGGATATTTTCAAAAAAATATTTTCTGACGGTTAATTTTTTGAGGGCTGATTTCTTGTCCTGTGATAAAAAGACTTCTGTTTCCATCGCCAAAGCTTTCAGGGGAGCATCTTCATGCTTTTGGCACCATTTTTGAGTGAATTGCCAAAAGTCAGATTTTTGCTGAAATTGTGACCCCGGGGCTTAGGGATTTTTTCAAAAAAATATTTTCTTCCGGTTAAGTTTTTGAGGGCTGATTTCTTGTCCTGTGATAAAAAGCCTTCTGTTTCGAGTGCCAAACCTTTCAGGAGAGCATTTTCAGGCTTTTGGCACCATTTTTGAGTGAATTGCCAAAAGTCAGATTTTTGCTGAAATTGTGACCCCGGGGCTTAGGGATTTTTTCAAAAAAATATTTTCTGCCGCCGGTTAAGTTTTTGAGGGCTGATTTCTTGTCCTGTGATAAAAAGACTTCTGTTTCCATCGCCAAAGCTTTCAGGGGAGCATTTTCAGGCTTTTGGCACCATTTTTGAGTGAATTGCCAAAAGTCAGATTTTTGCTGAAATTGTGACCCCGGGGCTTAGGGATTTTTTTTAAAAAAAATATTTTCTGCCGGTTAAGTTTTTGCGGGCTGATTTCTTGTCCTGTGATAAAAAGACTTCTGTTTCCATCGCCACAGCTTTCAGGGGAGCATTTTCAAGCTTTTGGCACCATTTTTGAGTGAATTGCCAAAAGTCAGATTTTTGCTGAAATTGTGACCCCGGGGCTTAGGGATTTTTTCAAAAAAATATTTTCTGCCGGTTAAGTTTTTGAGAGCTGATTTCTTGTCCTGTGATAAAAAGACTTCTGTTTCCATCGCCAAAGCTTTCAGGGGAGCATTTTCAAGCTTTTGGCACCATTTTTGAGTGAATTGCCAAAAGTCAGATTTTTGCTGAAATTGTGACCCCGGGGCTTAGAGATTTTTTCAAAAAAAATATTTTCTGCCGGTTAAGTTTTTGAGGACTGATTTCTTGTCCTGTGATAAAAAGACTTCTGTTTCCATCGCCAAAGCTTTCAGGGGAGCATTTTCAAGCTTTTGGCACCATTTTTGAGTGAATTGCCAAAAGTCAGATTTTTGCTGAAATTGTGACCCCGGGGCTTAGGGATTTTTTCAAAAAAATATTTTCTGCCGGTTAAGTTTTTGAGGGCTGATTTCTTGTCCTGTGATAAAAAGACTTCTGTTTCCATCGCCAAAGCTTTCAGGGGAGCATTTTCAAGCTTTTGGCACCATTTTTGAGTGAATTGCCAAAAGTCAGATTTTTGCTGAAATTGTGACCCCGGGGCTTAGGGATTTTTTCAAAAAAAAATTTTCTGCCGGTTAAGTTTTTGAGGGCTGATTTCTTGTCCTGTGATAAAAGCACTTCTGTTTCGAGTGCCAAACCTTTCAGGAGAGCATTTTCAAGCTTTTGGCACCATTTTTGAGTGAATTGCCAAAAGTCAGATTTTTGCTGAAATTGTGACCCCGGGGCTTAGGGATTTTTTCAAAAAAATATTTTCTGCCGGTTAAGTTTTTGAGGGCTGATTTCTTGTCCTGTGATAAAAAGCCTTCTGTTTCGAGTGCCAAACCTTTCAGGAGAGCATTTTCAGGCTTTTGGCACCATTTTTGAGTGAATTGCCAAAAGTCAGATTTTTGCTGAAATTGTGACCCCGGGGCTTAGGGATTTTTTCAAAAAAATATTTTCTGCCGGTTAAGTTTTTGAGGGCTGATTTCTTTTCCTGTGATAAAAAGCCTTCTGTTTCGAGTGCCAAACCTTTCAGGAGAGCATTTTCAAGCTTTTGGCACCATTTTTGAGTGAATTGCCAAAAGTCAGATTTTTGCTGAAATTGTGACCCCGGGGCTTAGGGATTTTTTCAAAAAAATATTTTCTGCCGGTTACGTTTTTGAGGGCTGATTTCTTGTCCTGTGATAAAAAGGCTTCTGTTTCGAGTGCCAAACCTTTCAGGAGAGCATTTTAAGGCTTTTGGCACCATTTTTGAGTGAATTGCCAAAAGTCAGATTTTTGCTGAAATTGTGACCCCGGGGCTTAGGGATTTTTTTTTTTAAAAAAATATTTTCTGCCGGTTAAGTTTTTGAGGGCTGATTTCTTGTCCTGTGATAAAAAGACTTCTGTTTCCATCGCCAAAGCTTTCAGGGGAGCATTTTCAAGCTTTTGGCACCATTTTTGAGTGAATTGCCAAAAGTCAGATTTTTGCTGAAATTGTGACCCCGGGGCTTAGGGATTTTTTCAAAAAAATATTTTCTGCCGGTTAAGTTTTTGAGGGCTGATTTCTTGTCCTGTGATAAAAAGACTTCTGTTTCCATTGCCAAAGCTTTCAGGGGAGCATTTTCAAGCTTTTGGCACCATTTTTGAGTGAATTGCCAAAAGTCAGATTTTTGCTGAAATTGTGACCCCGGGGCTTAGGGATTTTTTCAAAAAAATATTTTCTGCCGGTTAAGTTTTTGAGAGCTGATTTCTTGTCCTGTGATAAAAAGACTTCTGTTTCCATCGCCAAAGCTTTCAGGGGAGCATTTTCAAGCTTTTGGCACCATTTTTGAGTGAATTGCCAAAAGTCAGATTTTTGCTGAAATTGTGACCCCGGGGCTTAGAGATTTTTTCAAAAAAAATATTTTCTGCCGGTTAAGTTTTTGAGGGCTGATTTCTTGTCCTGTGATAAAAAGACTTCTGTTTCCATCGCCAAAGCTTTCAGGGGAGCATTTTCAAGCTTTTGGCACCATTTTTGAGTGAATTGCCAAAAGTCAGATTTTTGCTGAAATTGTGACCCCGGGGCTTAGGGATTTTTTCAAAAAAATATTTTCTGCCGGTTAAGTTTTTGAGAGCTGATTTCTTGTCCTGTGATAAAAAGACTTCTTTTTCCATCGCCAAAGCTTTCAGGGGAGCATTTTCAAGCTTTTGGCACCATTTTTGAGTGAATTGCCAAAAGTCAGATTTTTGCTGAAATTGTGACCCCGGGGCTTAGGGATATTTTCAAAAAAAAAAATTCTGCCGGTTAAGTTTTTGAGGGCTGATTTCTTGTCCTGTGATAAAAGGACTTCTGTTTCGAGTGCCAAACCTTTCAGGAGAGCATTTTCAAGCTTTTGGCACCATTTTTGAGTGAATTGCCAAAAGTCAGATTTTTGCTGAAATTGTGACCCCAGGGCTTAGGGATTTTTTCAAAAAAATATTTTCTGCCGGTTAAGTTTTTGAGGGCTGATTTCTTGTCCTGTGATAAAAAGCCTTCTGTTTCGAGTGCCAAACCTTTCAGGAGAGCATTTTCAGGCTTTTGGCACCATTTTTGAGTGAATTGCCAAAAGTCAGATTTTTGCTGAAATTGTGACCCCGGGGCTTAGGGATTTTTTCAAAAAAATATTTTCTGCCGGTTAAGTTTTTGAGGGCTGATTTCTTGCCCTGTGATAAAAAGACTTCTGTTTCCATCGCCATAGCTTTCAGGGGGGCATTTTCAAGCTTTTGGCACCATTTTTGAGTGAATTGCCAAAAGTCAGATTTTTGCTGAAATTGTGACCCCGGGGCTTAGGGATTTTTTCAAAAAAATATTTTCTGCCGGTTAAGTTTTTGAGTGCTGATTTCTTGTCCTGTGTTAAAAAGCCTTCTGTTTCCATCGCCAAACCTTTCAGGAGAGGATTTTCAGGCTTTTGGCACCACTTTTGAGTGAATTACCAAAAGTCAGATTTTTGCTGAAATTGTGACCCCGGGGCTTAGGGATTTTTTCAAAAAAATATTTTCTGCCGGTTAAGTTTTTGAGGGCTGATTTCTTGTCCTGTGATAAAAAGCCTTCTGTTTCGAGTGCCAAACCTTTCAGGAGAGCATTTTCAGGCTTTTGGCACCATTTTTGAGTGAATTGCCAAAAGTCAGATTTTTGCTGAAATTGTGACCCCGGGGCTTAGGGATTTTTTCAAAAAAATATTTTCTGCCGTTTAAGTTTTTGAGGGCTGATTTCTTGTCCTGTGATAAAAGGACTTCTGTTTCCATCGCCAAAGCTTTCAGGGGAGCATTTTCAAGCTTTTGGCACCATTTTTGAGTGAATTGCCAAAAGTCAGATTTTTGCTGAAATTGTGACCCCGGGGCTTAGGGATTTTTTCAAAAAAATATTTTCTGCCGGTTAAGTTTTTGAGGGCTGATTTCTTGTCCTGTGATAAAAAGCCTTCTGTTTCGAGTGCCAAACCTTTCAGGAGAGCATTTTCAAGCTTTTGGCACCATTTTTGAGTGAATTGCCAAAAGTCAGATTTTTGCTGAAATTGTGACCCCGGGGCTTAGGGATTTTTTCAAAAAAATATTTTCTGCCGGTTAAGTTTTTGAGGGCTGATTTCTTGTCCTGTGATAAAAGGACTTCTGTTTCCATCGCCAAAGCTTTCAGGGGAGCATTTTCAAGCTTTTGGCACCAGTTTTGAGTGAATTGCCAAAAGTCAGATTTTTGCTGAAATTGTGACCCCGGGGCTTAGGGATTTTTTCAAAAAAATATTTTCTGCCGGTTAAGTTTTTGAGGGCTGATTTCTTGTCCTGTGATAAAAAGACTTCTGTTCCGAGTGCCAAACCTTTCAGGAGAGCATTTTCAAGCTTTTGGCACCATTTTTGAGTGAATTGCCAAAAGTCAGATTTTTGCTGAAATTGTGACCCCGGGGCTTAGGGATTTTTTCAAAAAAATATTTTCTGCCGGTTAAGTTTTTGAGGGCTGATTTCTTGTCCTGTGATAAAAAGCCTTCTGTTTCGAGTGCCAAACCTTTCAGGAGAGCATTTTCAAGCTTTTGGCACCACTTTTGAGTGAATTGCCAAAAGTCAGATTTTTGCTGAAATTGTGACCCCGGGGCTTAGGGATTTTTTCAAAAAAATATTTTCTGCCGGTTAAGTATTTGAGGGCTGATTTCTCGTCCTGTGATAAAAAGCCGTCTGTTTCGAGTGCCAAACCTTTCAGGAGAGCATTTTCAAGCTTTTGGCACCACTTTTGAGTGAATTGCCAAAAGTCAGATTTTTGCTGAAATTGTGACCCCGGGGCTTAGGGATTTTTTCAAAAAAATATTTTCTGCCGGTTAAGTATTTGAGGGCTGATTTCTTGTCCTGTGATAAAAAGCCGTCTGTTTCCATCGCCAAAGCTTTCAGGAGAGCATTTTCAGGCTTTTGGCACCATTTTTGAGTGAATTGCCAAAAGTTAGATTTTTGCTGAAATTGTGACCCCGGGGCTTAGGGATTTTTTCAAAAAAATATTTTCTGCCGGTTAAGTTTTTGAGGGCTGATTTCTTGTCCTGTGATAAAAAGCCTTCTGTTTTGAGTGCGAAACCTTTCAGGAGAGCATTTTCAGGCTTTTGGCACCATTTTTGAGTGAATTGCCAAAAGTCAGATTTTTGCTGAAATTGTTCAAAAAAATATTTTCTGCCGGTTAAGTTTTTGAGGGCTGATTTCTTGTCCTGTGATAAAAAGACTTCTGTTTCCATTGCCAAAGCTTTCAGGGGAGCATTTTCAAGCTTTTGGCACCATTTTTGAGTGAATTGCCAAAAGTCAGATTTTTGCTGAAATTGTGACCCCGGGGCTTAGGGATTTTTTCAAAAAAATATTTTCTGCCGGTTAAGTTTTTGAGAGCTGATTTCTTGTCCTGTGATAAAAAGACTTCTATTTCCATCGCCAAAGCTTTCAGGGGAGCATTTTCAAGCTTTTGGCACCATTTTTGAGTGAATTGCCAAAAGTCAGATTTTTGCTGAAATTGTGACCCCGGGGCTTAGAGATTTTTTCAAAAAAAATATTTTCTGCCGGTTAAGTTTTTGAGGGCTGATTTCTTGTCCTGTGATAAAAAGACTTCTGTTTCCATCGCCAAAGCTTTCAGGGGAGCATTTTCAAGCTTTTGGCACCATTTTTGAGTGAATTGCCAAAAGTCAGATTTTTGCTGAAATTGTGACCCCGGGGCTTAGGGATTTTTTCAAAAAAATATTTTCTGCCGGTTAAGTTTTTGAGAGCTGATTTCTTGTCCTGTGATAAAAAGACTTCTTTTTCCATCGCCAAAGCTTTCAGGGGAGCATTTTCAAGCTTTTGGCACCATTTTTGAGTGAATTGCCAAAAGTCAGATTTTTGCTGAAATTGTGACCCCGGGGCTTAGGGATATTTTCAAAAAAAAATTTTCTGCCGGTTAAGTTTTTGAGGGCTGATTTCTTGTCCTGTGATAAAAGGACTTCTGTTTCGAGTGCCAAACCTTTCAGGAGAGCATTTTCAAGCTTTTGGCACCATTTTTGAGTGAATTGCCAAAAGTCAGATTTTTGCTGAAATTGTGACCCCAGGGCTTAGGGATTTTTTCAAAAAAATATTTTCTGCCGGTTAAGTTTTTGAGGGCTGATTTCTTGTCCTGTGATAAAAAGCCTTCTGTTTCGAGTGCCAAACCTTTCAGGAGAGCATTTTCAGGCTTTTGGCACCATTTTTGAGTGAATTGCCAAAAGTCAGATTTTTGCTGAAATTGTGACCCCGGGGCTTAGGGATTTTTTCAAAAAAATATTTTCTGCCGGTTAAGTTTTTGAGGGCTGATTTCTTGCCCTGTGATAAAAAGACTTCTGTTTCCATCGCCAAAGCTTTCAGGGGGGCATTTTCAAGCTTTTGGCACCATTTTTGAGTGAATTGCCAAAAGTCAGATTTTTGCTGAAATTGTGACCCCGGGGCTTAGGGATTTTTTCAAAAAAATATTTTCTGCCGGTTAAGTTTTTGAGTGCTGATTTCTTGTCCTGTGTTAAAAAGCCTTCTGTTTCCATCGCCAAACCTTTCAGGAGAGGATTTTCAGGCTTTTGGCACCACTTTTGAGTGAATTACCAAAAGTCAGATTTTTGCTGAAATTGTGACCCCGGGGCTTAGGGATTTTTTCAAAAAAATATTTTCTGCCGGTTAAGTTTTTGAGGGCTGATTTCTTGTCCTGTGATAAAAAGCCTTCTGTTTCGAGTGCCAAACCTTTCAGGAGAGCATTTTCAGGCTTTTGGCACCATTTTTGAGTGAATTGCCAAAAGTCAGATTTTTGCTGAAATTGTGACCCCGGGGCTTAGGGATTTTTTCAAAAAAATATTTTCTGCCGTTTAAGTTTTTGAGGGCTGATTTCTTGTCCTGTGATAAAAGGACTTCTGTTTCCATCGCCAAAGCTTTCAGGGGAGCATTTTCAAGCTTTTGGCACCATTTTTGAGTGAATTGCCAAAAGTCAGATTTTTGCTGAAATTGTGACCCCGGGGCTTAGGGATTTTTTCAAAAAAATATTTTCTGCCGGTTAAGTTTTTGAGGGCTGATTTCTTGTCCTGTGATAAAAAGCCTTCTGTTTCGAGTGCCAAACCTTTCAGGAGAGCATTTTCAAGCTTTTGGCACCATTTTTGAGTGAATTGCCAAAAGTCAGATTTTTGCTGAAATTGTGACCCCGGGGCTTAGGGATTTTTTCAAAAAAATATTTTCTGCCGGTTAAGTTTTTGAGGGCTGATTTCTTGTCCTGTGATAAAAGGACTTCTGTTTCCATCGCCAAAGCTTTCAGGGGAGCATTTTCAAGCTTTTGGCACCAGTTTTGAGTGAATTGCCAAAAGTCAGATTTTTGCTGAAATTGTGACCCCGGGGCTTAGGGATTTTTTCAAAAAAATATTTTCTGCCGGTTAAGTTTTTGAGGGCTGATTTCTTGTCCTGTGATAAAAAGACTTCTGTTCCGAGTGCCAAACCTTTCAGGAGAGCATTTTCAAGCTTTTGGCACCATTTTTGAGTGAATTGCCAAAAGTCAGATTTTTGCTGAAATTGTGACCCCGGGGCTTAGGGATTTTTTCAAAAAAATATTTTCTGCCGGTTAAGTTTTTGAGGGCTGATTTCTTGTCCTGTGATAAAAAGCCTTCTGTTTCGAGTGCCAAACCTTTCAGGAGAGCATTTTCAAGCTTTTGGCACCACTTTTGAGTGAATTGCCAAAAGTCAGATTTTTGCTGAAATTGTGACCCCGGGGCTTAGGGATTTTTTCAAAAAAATATTTTCTGCCGGTTAAGTATTTGAGGGCTGATTTCTCGTCCTGTGATAAAAAGCCGTCTGTTTCGAGTGCCAAACCTTTCAGGAGAGCATTTTCAAGCTTTTGGCACCACTTTTGAGTGAATTGCCAAAAGTCAGATTTTTGCTGAAATTGTGACCCCGGGGCTTAGGGATTTTTTCAAAAAAATATTTTCTGCCGGTTAAGTATTTGAGGGCTGATTTCTTGTCCTGTGATAAAAAGCCGTCTGTTTCCATCGCCAAAGCTTTCAGGAGAGCATTTTCAGGCTTTTGGCACCATTTTTGAGTGAATTGCCAAAAGTTAGATTTTTGCTGAAATTGTGACCCCGGGGCTTAGGGATTTTTTCAAAAAAATATTTTCTGCCGGTTAAGTTTTTGAGGGCTGATTTCTTGTCCTGTGATAAAAAGCCTTCTGTTTCGAGTGCGAAACCTTTCAGGAGAGCATCTTCAGGCTTCTGGCACCATTTTTGAGTGAATTGCCAAAAGTCAGATTTTTGCTGAAATTGTTCAAAAAAATATTTTCTGCCGGTTAAGTTTTTGAGGGCTGATTTCTTGTCCTGTGATAAAAAGACTTCTGTTTCCATCGTCAAAGCTTTCAGGGGAGCATTTTCAAGCTTTTGGCACCATTTTTGAGTGAATTGCCAAAAGTCAGATTTTTGCTGAAATTGTGACCCCGGGGCTTAGGGATTTTTTCAAAAAAATATTTTCTGCCGGTTAAGTTTTTGAGGGCTGATTTCTTGTCCTGTGATAAAAAGCCTTCTGTTTCGAGTGCCAAACCTTTCAGGAGAGCATTTTCAGGCTTTTGGCACCATTTTTGAGTGAATTGCCAATAGTCAGATTTTTGCTGAAATTGTGACCCCGGGGCTTAGGGATTTTTTAAAAAAAATATTTTCTGCCGGTTAAGTTTTTGAGAGCTGATTTCTTGTCCTGTGATAAAAAGACTTCTGTTTCCATCGCCAAAGCTTTCAGGGGAGCATTTTCAAGCTTTTGGCAGCATTTTTGAGTGAATTGCCAAAAGTCAGATTTTTGCTGAAATTGTGACCCCGGGGCTTAGGGATTTTTTCAAAAAAATATTTTCTGCCGGTTAAGTTTTTGAGGGCTGATTTCTTGTCCTGTGATAAAAAGACTTCTGTTCCGAGTGCCAAACCTTTCAGGAGAGCATTTTCAAGCTTTTGGCACCATTTTTGAGTGAATTGCCAAAAGTCAGATTTTTGCTGAAATTGTGACCCCGGGGCTTAGGGATTTTTTCAAAAAAATATTTTCTGCCGGTTAAGTTTTTGAGGGCTGATTTCTTGTCCTGTGATAAAAAGCCTTCTGTTTCGAGTGCCAAACCTTTCAGGAGAGCATTTTCAAGCTTTTGGCACCACTTTTGAGTGAATTGCCAAAAGTCAGATTTTTGCTGAAATTGTGACCCCGGGGCTTAGGGATTTTTTCAAAAAAATATTTTCTGCCGGTTAAGTATTTGAGGGCTGATTTCTCGTCCTGTGATAAAAAGCCGTCTGTTTCGAGTGCCAAACCTTTCAGGAGAGCATTTTCAAGCTTTTGGCACCACTTTTGAGTGAATTGCCAAAAGTCAGATTTTTGCTGAAATTGTGACCCCGGGGCTTAGGGATTTTTTCAAAAAAATATTTTCTGCCGGTTAAGTATTTGAGGGCTGATTTCTTGTCCTGTGATAAAAAGCCGTCTGTTTCCATCGCCAAAGCTTTCAGGAGAGCATTTTCAGGCTTTTGGCACCATTTTTGAGTGAATTGCCAAAAGTTAGATTTTTGCTGAAATTGTGACCCCGGGGCTTAGGGATTTTTTCAAAAAAATATTTTCTGCCGGTTAAGTTTTTGAGGGCTGATTTCTTGTCCTGTGATAAAAAGCCTTCTGTTTCGAGTGCGAAACCTTTCAGGAGAGCATTTTCAGGCTTTTGGCACCATTTTTGAGTGAATTGCCAAAAGTCAGATTTTTGCTGAAATTGTTCAAAAAAATATTTTCTGCCGGTTAAGTTTTTGAGGGCTGATTTCTTGTCCTGTGATAAAAAGACTTCTGTTTCCATCGTCAAAGCTTTCAGGGGAGCATTTTCAAGCTTTTGGCACCATTTTTGAGTGAATTGCCAAAAGTCAGATTTTTGCTGAAATTGTGACCCCGGGGCTTAGGGATTTTTTCAAAAAAATATTTTCTGCCGGTTAAGTTTTTGAGGGCTGATTTCTTGTCCTGTGATAAAAAGCCTTCTGTTTCGAGTGCCAAACCTTTCAGGAGAGCATTTTCAGGCTTTTGGCACCATTTTTGAGTGAATTGCCAATAGTCAGATTTTTGCTGAAATTGTGACCCCGGGGCTTAGGGATTTTTTAAAAAAAATATTTTCTGCCGGTTAAGTTTTTGAGAGCTGATTTCTTGTCCTGTGATAAAAAGACTTCTGTTTCCATCGCCAAAGCTTTCAGGGGAGCATTTTCAAGCTTTTGGCAGCATTTTTGAGTGAATTGCCAAAAGTCAGATTTTTGCTGAAATTGTGACCCCGGGGCTTAGGGATTTTTTCAAAAAAATATTTTCTGCCGGTTAAGTTTTTGAGAGCTGATTTCTTGTCCTGTGATAAAAAGACTTCTGTTTCCATCGCCAAAGCTTTCAGGGGAGCATTTTCAAGCTTTTGGCACCATTTTTGAGTGAATTGCCAAAAGTCAGATTTTTGCTGAAATTGTGACCCCGGGGCTTAGGGATTTTTTCAAAAAAATATTTTCTGCCGGTTAAGTTTTTGAGGGCTGATTTCTTGTCCTGTGATAAAAAGCCTTCTGTTTCGAGTGCCAAACCTTTCAGGAGAGCATTTTCAGGCTTTTGGCACCATTTTTGAGTGAATTGCCAATAGTCAGATTTTTGCTGAAATTGTGACCCCGGGGCTTAGGGATTTTTTAAAAAAAATATTTTCTGCCGGTTAAGTTTTTGAGAGCTGATTTCTTGTCCTGTGATAAAAAGACTTCTGTTTCCATCGCCAAAGCTTTCAGGGGAGCATTTTCAAGCTTTTGGCAGCATTTTTGAGTGAATTGCCAAAAGTCAGATTTTTGCTGAAATTGTGACCCCGGGGCTTAGGGATTTTTTCAAAAAAATATTTTCTGCCGGTTAAGTTTTTGAGAGCTGATTTCTTGTCCTGTGATAAAAAGACTTCTGTTTCCATCGCCAAAGCTTTCAGGGGAGCATTTTCAAGCTTTTGGCACCATTTTTGAGTGAATTGCCAAAAGTCAGATTTTTGCTGAAATTGTCACCCCGGGGCTTAGGGATTCTTTCAAAAAAATATTTTCTGCCGGTTAAGTTTTTGAGGGCTGATTTCTTGTCCTGTGATAAAAAGCCTTCTGTTTCGAGTGCCAAACCTTTCAGGAGAGCATTTTCAGGCTTTTGGCACCATTTTTGAGTGAATTGCCAAAAGTCAGATGTCGAGTTACAGCTCGGCATCCAAAGAAAAATCAGTCTCACACCATGATATGTTCCGAAATATGGCTGCTCCTAGGGCTAATGCAGCACAGCTTTTATTGTGCGAAATCAGAAAGATACAAAAAATACAAGCCAAGCAATTTGTTCTAGCCAGCAGATAAAGACCTTCGTACTAGACCATGCGAGCGATCAGGCCATGCTACGTTAGCCAATCATATGGGACAGCACGAGCTGTTCACGCGCTGTTCATGCTCCAAGGATGCTTCTAGCTATGAAATCACCCTGTAACAATAAGAACTTTGCTCATGCTCTCATGTACAAGCAATCATTTTCCCACATGTCCCCTTTTCTTGTTTATATTATTAGAGGAAAAGAGGGACCATTAGTCCAAATCGTACACTTCATTGCCTAAGCGTCTACACTTTGCAACATAAATTCCTCTTGTAACCCCTGTGGTGGGCCGTGGTCGGTACCACCATGCAGTGCATTGGGAAATCAAAGAGGGTATGCATTGAATGCAACAACACACCATAATGAAGCCAGCAATACATGCAATTACAATCAATAATATTTTTCTTAACCATACTCCATTGGGTAACCAAGAAGACAACCACTCCCATGGATCAAAACCTTCAGGTGGATTCAAAGGATTATGGGCTATCATTTGTTCCATATGATCAATAGTAGCAGAGATATTGGTCGATTGATCAGTTATATACATGCAGCAATGAGAATAAATTAAGGCACAAATTCCACCTTTAGAAGCAAGGATCACATCTAAAGCATAATGATGTTGAAGAACTACATTTCTTATTTCTGATATTTCTTTGTTAATCATTTTTAAAGCCAAAATGGTGGAATTAAACAAATTTTCTGTCCAGTTTGCCAATTTATGCAAATCACGGTAATTCATGGCTGCACCTAAAGAAGGCAGAAGGGACCTAGAGATGGCTGTCCCTGTATATTGAGAAATAGGTGATATACTTCCCTTCTGTTACGCAAACGAACCTCTGGGAGCTTATCTATTTTGTATATCAGGGGTATCACTATTCCTAGAGTGTAGGTTCCAGAAAAGGCAAAGGGGATTACTGCAAGCAACAAAACACAGGTGATAAACTTATACGATTGTCCTTCATATTATTGCTAATCTTAAATGAAGCATTTACTGGAATACTAGAATACCACCACCAAAAAAAAACAAAAAAAACTCAAAGCTTCGAGAAGCTTTTTAAAATCATTTTTCTCAGCAGCTAGAAGGCACTAGCCAAGCATATTCCGCTTGCTGTAACTAAAAAGATTGCAACAAGGTCGAGAACAGAGCCCATTGTCTTCGTGGGCCTTGTTAAAGAACCATATCGCAACTTGCTTTCTGTCCGGGAACCATGCCAAAGCGCAAAAATGAAACAACTGGAACACACTGAAATCCCTTCACCCCCTCCCTTGCCAAGAGTCCACAATAGTTCCAAGACAGCCCTCTGTACATGCTCAGGGGAACACATCATAAGGCAGGACTCCTGAGGGAGGAGAAAAAAGGAAGAGATCTGGGGGGTAAAATCCAAGCGATGCCAATAAGGATGAGAATGGTAAATTAGTCCAATGGCCACTTCCAAGCAACCTGTGTGATATTTCATGGCTCGATTATTGGCATGTAAAAACCACAATCCAGAAGAAGTCACACAACCATTTCTGCAGATACAGGAGCCCATTTGCTGTAAATAGGCCTCATGTACTGCTCCGTGCACTGCTGAGCCAAAAATCCAAACCCAACGAAACGTGGTGACACAGATGGGATGGTCGCTATTGGGGGGCAAAACCCAAGCGATGCCGGTCTGACGAGGGCATCCTTCAAAGCCAGGTTCATTTCCCAGACAAGAGGCGGCAAAACTGTAACGATAAGTGGTAGAAACGGTGGCTTCCCAGGGGGAAGGGGGGCCAACGCGATAGGGTTGAAGATGGCCTTTCAACGTGCCAGGAAACACTGGAACAGCTGTGGAAGGTGACTTTATCCAGGGCACATCAATATGGCGATGTCTCCAACTGCAATGCGGGTTGAGGTCAGGTGAGAGGTCATCACCGGCAAACAGCGTAAAATACGGTTTCAAGGTGCTGGTGTCTCCTTGGGCGAAGACGAGGCAACAGAAGAGCGCCAAGGTCGAACGCAGCGGGCTGGAACCCATCGGGGAACTCCGTCTACGTCAATTGCCGCAAATCCGCGACCCCAGGAAATCAAGGAAGTTGGACCCTTCCACTGTGGATCTGGAAGCAACCTGTAAGACACTAAAGGGCGTTGCAATACTTCCTCCTTCCGGAAATGAAGTTCAGCAGGCATAAAATCCTTATTGTGGGGATACAAGAGATGATTTAAAGTAAACAATACTTGATGTACAGCATTAGGTATTTCAGATACAGTAGGCGATCGACCTCCCAATTGCTTGTTGAGAAGGGTCTTAAAGGTCAAATGAGAACGCTCGACTATCGCCTGCCCTGTAGAATTGAAAGGAATGCCATGAGTCAACCTTATATCCCACAAAGAACAAAAATCAGAAAAGGCCTGAGAAGTGTACGCAGGGCCATTGTCAGTTTTTAAGGTATGGGGTTTTCCCATAACAGCAAAACAGCGCATTAAATGTTGGATAACATGTCGAGTGGTCTCTCCTTTGAGCGGAGAGGCCCAGATATAGCCAGAGGCAGTGTCCACAGTGAGATGTACCCTAGAAAATGGAGCCAAAGAAGGCGTGTGGGTGACATCCATTTGCCAAATTGCCAGAGGATGCAGGCCTCTAGGGTTAACTGCATCAAAAGGAATAACTATGGGAGATTTAGCGCATACTGCGCACTGTGACACAATGTCTCGAGCTTGAGAAATGGGCAGCGAGAAAGATTTCGCCAAAACTTTAGCATTTTGATGAAATACAGAATGACTTTCAAATGGGTCTGAAAACAATGAAAAAATACCATTTTTCAAAGCATGGTCTGCCCGGGCATTACCTTCTGCCAAATACCCAGGGTGGCCAGTGTGAGATCTGAGATGGGCAACATAAAACTGACAAGTTCTAGCTTGTATCAAGTTCTGCAAAGTGGAAAACAATGTAAACAAATTTATGTCAATAGCAGGAGTGATATAAGACAATGGTAAGACATTCAAAAGATTATATACATACTGAGAATCCACAATGAGATTGAAAGGGATATTAGCAAACTGTTGAAATGCCAAAATTACAGCTGCCAATTCAGCACGTTGTGCTGAGGACTGCTCAGTAGTATACAAACTTTTCCATCCCCCCTCCTCTTCCCACACCACCACCCCTCTGGATTTGTTACCATCAGTGAACACAGTAAGGGCGGAGGGTAAGGGTAAGGGGGACAAGGCAGTTCGTAAGACATAACGTAGCCCTGTAAGGAAAGACAAACGAGGGTCTCTAGGAGGATTGTGAATGATATTTCCCAAGAAATCAGCAAAAGCTATTTGGGTAGAAACGGCTGTCATCATCAGATGCTGAAATTCTTCCTGTGAGAAGGGCAGGTACACTGACTGTAAGTCCATTCCAGAGAGGGCAAGGGCTCGATGTCGGCCTTTAACAACAAGGTCCATGACGCTGTTGGGTGTAGCATACACGTTCCTCGGAGGAGTATGAGGCAAGTGAAGCCACTCCACAATAGACACAGTCCCAGGCTTTTGGCCTGTGGTGTACAATATAGCTGTTGGAAGGAGCAGGGTGGCAAATACTGCAAGTGATAATTGTGCCATGGAAAGAGAAGGAATCCTGTCCACCATACATCTGCGGAGATGGTTGTTCACAGTGGTTAAAGCCTCTTCCATTGCAGAGGTGACTGTGATCTTGTCTGCTGGATCCTTATGTCCTTTAAGGGCAGAAAATAGTGGAGACAAAGTAGAGGTGGGCAGGTCCAAATAACTCTTTATCCAATTCAGCTGTCCAAGGATTTGTTGTAAATCCACCAGTTTAAGATGATGAGGAAACTGTAGTTGAGGCATAACTGGAATGGCTGCAGATGCTGTCAGCTTGTGTCCCAGGTACGTAATAGGTAAAGTCCGCTGAATTTTTTCTTTAGCCACTGTCAATCCTGCTTGCATCAAAGTATGGATGAGGTCCTCGAGAAGGGCGTCAGGGATGTGTGATGAGGAAATCAAAATATCATCCATGTAATGGCAACAGATGACCTCTAGGTGGCGATCACGGAATGGTTGAAGCGCCTTATCCACAAAATACTGGCATAAGGTCGGAGAATTTTTCATACCTTGTGGGAGAACCGTCCATTGAAAGCGCTTGGTTGGTTTGGAGTTGTTCAGGACCGGCAAGGTGAATGCAAAACGCTGTCTGTCTTGTGGTGCCAAAGGGATAGAAAAAAAACAGTCCTTGAGATCGATGACTGCAAGCTGATGGTCTTGTGGCAACATGTTGGGATTTAGGATGCCAGGTTGCAAGGTCCCCATAGGGTACAATTGGTTGTTAACGCTTCGTAAATCGTGCAAAAGACGGTATTGTCCAGATGCCTTTTTTCTGATGACAAAGATGGGTGTATTCCATGGGCTGGTGGAAGGTTCAATATGCCCCAGTTCAAGTTGTTCCGTAATTAACTGGGCTGCCACTGCAAGCTTCTGTCTAGGCAAGGGCCACTGATCCACCCATACGGGGGTGTCTGTGGTCCAGCAGAGAGAAAGCGCAGTCCGGGGCATGGCAGGGGCAGCCCTCAGCATAAATTTGTAGAAATTGTAGTTTCCGCTGCAGCAAGCAGATCTCGCCCCCAAAGGGAGACGGGAATGTCCAGAACCAGTGGTAAGATAGTCATTTCAAAGCCTTGTGAGCCTTGAATCAAAATAGGGTTCCTGCTGCGTCGGGCAGATGCAGCGCCACCAACGCCAATAACAGAAGAAGCTGGCTCAAGTGGCCAGGCGGAGGGCCAATCCTTGATAGCGATCACAGAACAGTCTGCCCCCGTGTCCAAGACCCCTTCAATCGTGCGACCCCCAAGGGTCATCTGGATCTTTGGACGCTTCTCTGTGACTGGGAAGGTAGCAGCAACAAGGGGGTCATGGTCCTGGGTTGGCCTTGGGACGCATATAAGTTTTGCTATAGGAGAACCTGATTGCAAACGTGCCTGGCGATCAGAAAATACAGTCACATAGGGGTCATTTTGTTGTAAGCCATGTAAAACATCTGGAACAAGGTGAATCCCTTGCTGCAAAACCTCTGACAGTGGAAAAACAAGGCACTGTGCTGAAGAAGAAAAACCAGCCCCTATTGACACCCTGGCTTGGTGTGGTACAAAGGGGACTGGCAGGTATAAGTCCTGAATTAAAAGGAGGCGAGGCAAAGCCGGAGGTGGGATGGCTGGAGAATGCGCTGGATCCCCTATTGTTGAGCCTGGGCCCGGGGTGGGCCCGACCGCCGGTTTCCCGTCGGCTGATTTTGCTGGTTCTGCTGAGGCGTGGCGGAGCGACACTGATTGGCCCAGTGGAAACCTTTTTTGCAAATGGGGCATTTTGTGCTAGGACGACATTGCTCTGTATTAGATCTGCACTGTGCACGAAAATGGCCCACTTTGCCACATCCAAAGCAGGTTTTATCCTTTGCAGGATTCTTGGACACAGTGGAGGATAGAGCTGCGGCTAGCAAGCGAGCTTTATGCATCTCAGTCCCCACCGATTGGCAGGCTTTAAGCATATCTGCAATGGCTATATTGGGAGTTGCCACCAATGGGCGTAGAACTTGTTTACAGTCCTCATTAGCATTATCAAAAGCAAGCTGGCGTACTATCACTTCCTGGGCTGCTACGTCCTGAACTTGCCGTTTAAGGGTGTTATACAAGCGATCGACAAATTGTCCATAGGGCTCTGTAGGACCTTGTCTAACACTCCCCCATCGGCCATCGCGCTCAGTTTTGTCATCAGGGACAGAAACCAAGGCCTCCTGAGCAGCAGCCGTAGTGGCCTCCCAATATTGAGGATCGAGAGTTAGCTGTTGGGCAACAGTAAGAAAATTGCCTCCTCCCGTTAACCCATCGAGGACATCAGCTTGGGTTAACATGACGGGGGGTGGCGGTGGTGCGGCACCAGCAGCGGCAGCAGCCAAAGCAGCCTGATGATTAGCCAATGCAACATTATTAAGATTATTCCGAATCCCATCAGCACGACGTTGGCAGGCCCAGTGCCAAGCTTGTATAAACAAAATCATTTGATGAGGCTGCATTACAGTGTGGGCCAACAGCTTAACATCCTCTGGTATCAAATTTTGTTGAAAAATAGTGCCAAACAAGCCCAGGGTGTAAGGAGATTGCAAGCCATTGTTCTTTACAGAGGAATACAGTTCCTTTATGAATCTCAAATCAAACTGTTCGTGCCGGGCTGGGCCTCCCCCTGGCGCGGCAGGAGCAATCACAGGGAAGAGATTAGGAGTTGTACAATCAAAACCCAACAATGGGGCAGCGGCGCGGAGAGATTCTTGGAGAGGAGTAGTAGAAGCGGTGCCAAATGCCTTGGGCGGAGGAGGTGGAAGAACGGGGGGTGCTGCAGAATTTGAAGAATGCAGGGGAGTGACAGGAGGAGCCGAAGAGAGAATGTCCGGCGGTTTAGGAGGTGGGTTTGAGGCAGGCAAAGCGGGAACCGGGGGGGCGGGCGAAGAAGCTGTTGCCGCAGCCAGAAGAATGTTTGAAGGAGTTAAGCACGACATAGCTTTGTAGACGTTACCCCAGGCGTGCAAAACCTTGACATCAATCTGAGGATGATTTTGAAAGAAGTGTCCAATTTTTTTTCCAATCGTCTAACTCCCAATTTCCGTCCTGGGGGAACCAGGGGCAGTGAGTGTCCAGGGCTTTTATAAGGGACTTAAGGTCAGCTTTCCGAACAGCAAGGTTGTTACTGGCCAAAAGGAATTTAAGGTCTTTAAAAAAATTTTTCTGTGGTGCAGAGAGAGATTTTCCCATGATTGCAAGAGTTGCAAAAAGAGCAGGGAGCACTTACCGGAGGGATCCGTAGGAGGATGAGGGAGGCGCCTTTCGCCCTGTCCGGGCGGAGATAAGTGCTGATAAGTCCGTAACGTAGTCCAGAATCACATTCACACGGGAGCTCTCACCGGGGATCCACTACGTGGATGAACGACGCGTCTGCAGCCCTGCCGGGCTAGGTGAGGCTGAACGTTGTAAAACAGCATGAAGTCCGAAAGAAATCACACGGGAGCACTCACCAGGGATCCACTACGTGGATGAACGACGTGTTGGTGAGTGCTGAATAATGAAAAACAACGTGAAGACCGAAGGCAGTCACACGGGGCACCAATTGTCGAGTTACAGCTCGGCATCCAAAGAAAAATCAGTCTCACACCATGATATGTTCCGAAATATGGCTGCTCCTAGGGCTAATGCAGCACAGCTTTTATTGTGCGAAATCAGAAAGATACAAAAAATACAAGCCAAGCAATTTGTTCTAGCCAGCAGATAAAGACCTTCGTACTAGACCATGCGAGCGATCAGGCCATGCTACGTTAGCCAATCATATGGGACAGCACGAGCTGTTCACGCGCTGTTCATGCTCCAAGGATGCTTCTAGCTATGAAATCACCCTGTAACAATAAGAACTTTGCTCATGCTCTCATGTACAAGCAATCATTTTCCCACAGTCAGATTTTTGCTGAAATTGTTCAAAAAAATATTTTCTGCCGGTTAAGTTTTTGAGGGCTGATTTCTTGTCCTGTGATAAAAAGACTTCTGTTTCCATCGCCAAAGCTTTCAGTAGAGCATTTTCAAGCTTTTGGCACCACTTTTGAGTGAATTGCCAAAAGTCAGATTTTTGCTGAAATTGTGACCCCGGGGCTTAGGGACTTTTTCAAAAAAATATTTTCTGCCGGTTAAGTTTTTGAGGGCTGATTTCTTGTCCTGTGATAAAAAGCCTTCTGTTTCGAGTGCGAAACCTTTCAGGAGAGCATTTTCAGGCTTTTGGCACCATTTTTGAGTGAATTGCCAAAAGTCAGATTTTTGCTGAAATTGTTCAAAAAAATATTTTCTGCCGGTTAAGTTTTTGAGGGCTGATTTCTTGTCCTGTGATAAAAAGGCTTCTGTTTCGAGTGCCAAACCTTTCAGGAGAGCATTTTCAAGCTTTTGGCACCATTTTTGAGTGAATTGCCAAAAGTCAGATTTTTGCTGAAATTGTGACCCCGGGGCTTAGGGATTTTTTCAAAAAAATATTTTCTGCCGGTTAAGTTTTTGAGGGCTGATTTCTTGTCCTGTGATAAAAAGCCTTCTGTTTCGAGTGCCAAACCTTTCAGGAGAGCATTTTCAAGCTTTTGGCACCATTTTTGAGTGAATTGCCAAAAGTCAGATTTTTGCTGAAATTGTGACCCCGGGGCTTAGGGATTTTTTCAAAAAAAATATTTTCTGCCGGTTAAGTTTTTGAGGGCTGATTTCTTGTCCTGTGATAAAAAGCCTTCTGTTTCCATCGCCAAAGCTTTCAGGGGAGCATTTTCAAGCTGTTGGCACCCTTTTTGAGTGAATTGCCAAAAGTCAGATTTTTGCTGAAATTGTGACCCCGGGGCTTAGGGATTTTTTCAAAAAAATATTTTCTGCCGGTTAAGTTTTTGAGAGCTGATTTCTTGTCCTGTGATAAAAAGACTTCTGTTTCCATCGCCAAAGCTTTCAGGGGAGCATTTTCAAGCTTTTGGCACCATTTTTGAGTGAATTGCCAAAAGTCAGATTTTTGCTGAAATTGTGACCCCGGGCTTAGGGATTCTTTCAAAAAAATATTTTCTGCCGGTTAAGTTTTTGAGGGCTGATTTCTTGTCCTGTGATAAAAAGGCTTCTGTTTCGAGTGCCAAACCTTTCAGGAGAGCATTTTCAAGCTTTTGGCACCATTTTTGAGTGAATTGCCAAAAGTCAGATTTTTGCTGAAATTGTGACCCCGGGGCTTAGGGATTCTTTCAAAAAAATATTTTCTGCCGGTTAAGTTTTTGAGGGCTGATTTCTTGTCCTGTGATAAAAAGGCTTCTGTTTCGAGTGCCAAACCTTTCAGGAGAGCATTTTCAAGCTTTTGGCACCATTTTTGAGTGAATTGCCAAAAGTCAGATTTTTGCTGAAATTGTTCAAAAAAATATTTTCTGCCGGTTAAGTTTTTGAGGGCTGATTTCTTGTCCTGTGATAAAAAGACTTCTGTTTCCACCGCCAAAGCTTTCAGGAGAGCATTTTCAGGCTTTTGGCACCATTTTTGAGTGAATTGCCAAAAGTCAGATTTTTCCTGAAATTGTGACCCCGGGGCTTAGGGATTTTTTCAAAAAAATATTTTCTGCCGGTTAAGTTTTTGAGGGCTGATTTCTTGTCCTGTGATAAAAAGACTTCTGTTTCCATCGCCAAAGCTTTCAGGGGAGCATTTTCAGGCTTTTGGCACCATTTTTGAGTGAATTGCCAAAAGTCAGATTTTTGCTGAAATTGTGATCCCGGGGCTTAGGGATTTTTTCAAAAAAATATTTTCTGCCGTTTAAGTTTTTGAGGGCTGATTTCTTGTCCTGTTATAAAAAGCCTTCTGTTTCGAGTGCCAAACCTTTCAGGAGAGCATTTTCAGGCTTTTGGCACCATTTTTGAGTGAATTGCCAAAAGTCAGATTTTTGCTGAAATTGTTCAAAAAAATATTTTCTGCCGGTTAACTTTTTGAGGGCTGATTTCTTGTCCTGTGATAAAAAGACTTCTGTTTCCATCGCCAAAGCTTTCAGGGGAGCATTTTCAAGCTTTTGGCACCATTTTTGAGTGAATTGCCAAAAGTCAGATTTTTGCTGAAATTGTGACCCCGGGGCTTAGGGATTTTTTCAAAAAAATATTTTCTGCCGGTTAAGTTTTTGAGGGCTGATTTCTTGTCCTGTGATAAAAAGCCTTCTGTTTCGAGTGCCAAACCTTTGAGGAGAGCATTTTCAAGCTTTTGGCACCATTTTTGAGTGAATTGCCAAAAGTCAGATTTTTGCTGAAATTGTGACCCCGGGGCTTAGGGATTCTTTCAAAAAAATATTTTCTGCCGGTTAAGTTTTTGAGGGCTGATTTCTTGTCCTGTGATAAAAAGGCTTCTGTTTCGAGTGCCAAACCTTTCAGGAGAGCATTTTCAAGCTTTTGGCACCATTTTTGAGTGAATTGCCAAAAGTCAGATTTTTGCTGAAATTGTTCAAAAAAATATTTTCTGCCGGTTAAGTTTTTGAGGGCTGATTTCTTGTCCTGTGATAAAAAGACTTCTGTTTCCATCGCCAAAGCTTTCAGGAGAGCATTTTCAGGCTTTTGGCACCATTTTTGAGTGAATTGCCAAAAGTCAGATTTTTGCTGAAATTGTTCAAAAAAATATTTTCTGCCGGTTAAGTTTTTGAGGGCTGATTTCTTGTCCTGTGATAAAAAGCCTTCTGTTTCGAGTGCCAAACCTTTGAGGAGAGCATTTTCAGGCTTTTGGCACCATTTTTGAGTGAATTGCCAAAAGTCAGATTTTTGCTGAAATTGTGATCCTGGGGCTTAGGGATTTTTTCAAAAAAATATTTTCTGCCGGTTAAGTTTTTGAGGGCTGATTTCTTGTCCTGTGATAAAAAGCCTTCTGTTTCGAGTTCCAAACCTTTCAGGAGAGCATTTTCAGGCTTTTGGCACCATTTTTGAGTGAATTGCCAAAAGTCAGATTTTTGCTGAAATTGTTCAAAAAAATATTTTCTGCCGGTTAACTTTTTGAGGGCTGATTTCTTGTCCTGTGATAAAAAGACTTCTGTTTCCATCGCCAAAGCTTTCAGGGGAGCATTTTCAAGCTTTTGGCACCATTTTTGAGTGAATTGCCAAAAGTCAGATTTTTGCTGAAATTGTGACCCCGGGGCTTAGGGATTTTTTCAAAAAAATATTTTCTGCCGGTTAAGTTTTTGAGGGCTGATTTCTTGTCCTGTGATAAAAAGCCTTCTGTTTCGAGTGCCAAACCTTTGAGGAGAGCATTTTCAAGCTTTTGGCACCATTTTTGAGTGAATTGCCAAAAGTCAGATTTTTGCTGAAATAGTGACCCCGGGGCTTAGGGATTTTTTCAAAAAAATATTTTCTGCCGGTTAAGTTTTTGAGGGCTGATTTCTTGTCCTGTGATAAAAAGACTTCTGTTTCGAGTGCGAAACCTTTCAGGAGAGCATTTTCAGGCTTTTGGCACCATTTTTGAGTGAATTGCCAAAAGTCAGATTTTTGCTGAAATTGTTCAAAAAAATATTTTCTGCCGGTTAAGTTTTTGAGGGCTGATTTCTTGTCCTGTGATTAAAAGGCTTCTGTTTCGAGTGCCAAACCTTTCAGGAGAGCATTTTCAAGCTTTTGGCACCATTTTTGAGTGAATTGCCAAAAGTCAGATTTTTGCTGAAATTGTGACCCCGGGGCTTAGGGATTTTTTCAAAAAAATATTTTCTGCCGGTTAAGTTTTTGAGGGCTGATTTCTTGTCCTGTGATAAAAAGGCTTCTGTTTCGAGTGCCAAACCTTTCAGGAGAGCATTTTCAAGCTTTTGGCACCATTTTTGAGTGAATTGCCAAAAATCAGATTTTTTGCTGAAATTGTGACCCCGGGGCTTAGGGATTTTTTCAAAAAAAATATTTTCTGCCGGTTAAGTTTTTGAGGGCTGATTTCTTGTCCTGTGATAAAAAGCCTTCTGTTTCCATCGCCAAAGCTTTCAGGGGAGCATTTTCAAGCTGTTGGCACCCTTTTTGAGTGAATTGCCAAAAGTCAGATTTTTGCTGAAATTGTGACCCCGCGGCTTAGGGATTTTTTCAAAAAAATATTTTCTGCCGGTTAAGTTTTTGAGAGCTGATTTCTTGTCCTGTGATAAAAAGACTTCTGTTTCCATCGCCAAAGCTTTCAGGGGAGCATTTTCAAGCTTTTGGCACCATTTTTGAGTGAATTGCCAAAAGTCAGATTTTTGCTGAAATTGTGACCCCGGGGCTTAGGGATTCTTTCAAAAAAATATTTTCTGCCGGTTAAGTTTTTGAGGGCTGATTTCTTGTCCTGTGATAAAAAGGCTTCTGTTTCGAGTGCCAAACCTTTCAGGAGAGCATTTTCAAGCTTTTGGCACCATTTTTGAGTGAATTGCCAAAAGTCAGATTTTTGCTGAAATTGTTCAAAAAAATATTTTCTGCCGGTTAAGTTTTTGAGGGCTGATTTCTTGTCCTGTGATAAAAAGACTTCTGTTTCCATCGCCAAAGCTTTCAGGAGAGCATTTTCAGGCTTTTGGCACCATTTTTGAGTGAATTGCCAAAAGTCAGATTTTTGCTGAAATTGTTCAAAAAAATATTTTCTGCCGGTTAACTTTTTGAGGGCTGATTTCTTGTCCTGTGATAAAAAGACTTCTGTTTCCATCGCCAAAGCTTTCAGGGGAGCATTTTCAAGCTTTTGGCACCATTTTTGAGTGAATTGCCAAAAGTCAGATTTTTGCTGAAATTGTGACCCCGGGGCTTAGGGATTTTTTCAAAAAAATATTTTCTGCCGGTTAAGTTTTTGAGGGCTGATTTCTTGTCCTGTGATAAAAAGACTTCTGTTTCCATCGCCAAAGCTTTCAGGGGAGCATTTTCAAGCTTTTGGCACCATTTTTGAGTGAATTGCCAAAAGTCAGATTTTTGCTGAAATTGTGACCCCGGGGCTTAGGGATTTTTTCAAAAAAATATTTTCTGCCGGTTAAGTTTTTGAGAGCTGATTTCTTGTCCTGTGATAAAAAGACTTCTGTTTCCATCGCCAAAGCTTTCAGGGGAGCATTTTCAAGCTTTTGGCACCATTTTTGAGTGAATTGCCAAAAGTCAGATTTTTGCTGAAATTGTGACCCCGGGGCTTAGGGATTCTTTCAAATAAATATTTTCTGACGGTTAAGTTTTTGAGGGCTGATTTCGTGTCCTGTGATAAAAAGCCTTCTGTTTCGAGTGCCAAACCTTTCAGGAGAGCATTTTCAGGCTTTTGGCACCATTTTTGAGTGAATTGCCAAAAGTCAGATTTTTGCTGAAATTGTTCAAAAAAATATTTTCCGCCGGTTAAGTTTTTGAGGGCTGATTTCTTGTCCTGTGATAAAAAGACTTCTGTTTCCATCGCCAAAGCTTTCAGGGGAGCATTTTCAAGCTTTTGGCACCATTTTTGAGTGAATTGCCAAAAGTCAGATTTTTGCTGAAATTGTGACCCCGGGGCTTAGGGATTTTTTCAAAAAAATATTTTCTGCCGGTTAAGTTTTTGAGGGCTGATTTCTTGTCCTGTGATAAAAAGCCTTCTGTTTCGAGTGCCAAACCTTTGAGGATAGCATTTTCAGGCTTTTGGCACCATTTTTGAGTGAATTGCCAAAAGTCAGATTTTTGCTGAAATTGTGACCCCGGGGCTTAGGGATTCTTTCAAAAAAATATTTTCTGACGGTTAAGTTTTTGAGGGCTGATTTCTTGTCCTGTGATAAAAAGCCTTCTGTTTCGAGTGCCAAACCTTTCAGGAGAGCATTTTCAGGCTTTTGGCACCGTTTTTGAGTGAATTGCCAAAAGTCAGATTTTTGCTGAAATTGTTCAAAAAAATATTTTCTGCCGGTTAAGTTTTTGAGAGCTGATTTCTTGTCCTGTGATAAAAAGACTTCTGTTTCAATCGCCAAAGCTTTCAGGGGAGCATTTTCAAGCTTTTGGCACCATTTTTGAGTGAATTGCCAAAAGTCAGATTTTTGCTGAAATTGTGACCCCGGGGCTTAGGGATTTTTTCAAAAAAATATTTTCTGCCGGTTAAGTTTTGGATGGCTGATTTCTTGTCCTGTGATAAAAAGCCTTCTGTTTCGAGTGCCAAACCTTTGAGGAGAGCATTTTCAGACTTTTGGCACCATTTTTGAGTGAATTGCCAAAAGTCAGATTTTTGCTGAAATTGTGACCCCGGGGCTTAGGGATTCTTTCAAAAAAATATTTTCTGACGGTTAAGTTTTTGAGGGCTGATTTCGTGTCCTGTGATAAAAAGCCTTCTGTTTCGAGTGCCAAAACTTTGAGGAGAGCATTTTCAGGCTTTTGGCACCATTTTTGAGTGAATTGCCAAAAGTCAGATTTTTGCTGAAATTGTGACCCCGGGGCTTAGGGATTCTTTCAAAAAAATATTTTCTGACGGTTAAGTTTTTGAGGGCTGATTTCTTGTCCTGTGATAAAAAGCCTTCTGTTTCGAGTGCCAAACCTTTCAGGAGAGCATTTTCAGGCTTTTGGCACCATTTTTGAGTGAATTGCCAAAAGTCAGATTTTTGCTGAAATTGTTCAAAAAAATATTTTCTGCCGGTTAAGTTTTTGAGGGCTGATTTCTTGTCCTGTGATAAAAAGACTTCTGTTTCCACCGCCAAAGCTTTCAGGGGAGCATTTTCAAGCTTTTGGCACCATTTTTGAGTGAATTGCCAAAAGTCAGATTTTTGCTGAAATTGTGACCCCGGGGCTTAGGGATTTTTTCAAAAAAATATTTTCTGCCGGTTAAGTTTTTGAGGGCTGATTTCCTGTCCTGTGATAAAAAGCCTTCTGTTTCGAGTGCCAAACCTTTGAGGAGAGCATTTTCAGGCTTTTGGCACCATTTTTGAGTGAATTGCCAAAAGTCAGATTTTTGCTGAAATTGTGACCCCGGGGCTTAGGGATTCTTTCAAAAAAATATTTTCTGACGGTTAAGTTTTTGAGGGCTGATTTCCTGTCCTGTGATAAAAAGCCTTCTGTTTCGAGTGCCAAACCTTTGAGGAGAGCATTTTCAGGCTTTTGGCACCATTTTTGAGTGAATTGCCAAAAGTCAGATTTTTGCTGAAATTGTGACCCCGGGGCTTAGGGATTCTTTCAAAAAAATATTTTCTGACGGTTAAGTTTTTGAGGGCTGATTTCTTGTCCTGTGATAAAAAGCCTTCTGTTTCGAGTGCCAAACCTTTGAGGAGAGCATTTTCAGGCTTTTGGCACCATTTTTGAGTGAATTGCCAAAAGTCAGATTTTTGCTGAAATTGTTCAAAAAAATATTTTCTGCCGGTTAAGTTTTTGAGGGCTGATTTCTTGTCCTGTGATAAAAAGACTTCTGTTTCCATCGCCAAAGCTTTCAGGGGAGCATTTTCAAGCTTTTGGCACCATTTTTGAGTGAATTGCCAAAAGTCAGATTTTTGCTGAAATTGTGACCCCGGGGCTTAGGGATTTTTTCAAAAAAATATTTTCTGCCGGTTAAGTTTTTGAGGGCTGATTTCTTGTCCTGTGATAAAAAGCCTTCTGTTTCGAGTGCCAAACCTTTGAGGATAGCATTTTCAGGCTTTTGGCACCATTTTTGAGTGAATTGCCAAAAGTCAGATTTTTGCTGAAATTGTGACCCCGGGGCTTAGGGATTCTTTCAAAAAAATATTTTCTGCCGGTTAAGTTTTTGAGGGCTGATTTCTTGTCCTGTGATAAAAAGCCTTCTGTTTCGAGTGCCAAACCTTTCAGGAGAGCATTTTCAGGCTTTTGGCACCGTTTTTGAGTGAATTGCCAAAAGTCAGATTTTTGCTGAAATTGTTCAAAAAAATATTTTCTGCCGGTTAAGTTTTTGAGAGCTGATTTCTTGTCCTGTGATAAAAAGACTTCTGTTTCAATCGCCAAAGCTTTCAGGGGAGCATTTTCAAGCTTTTGGCACCATTTTTGAGTGAATTGCCAAAAGTCAGATTTTTGCTGAAATTGTGACCCCGGGGCTTAGGAATTTTTTCAAAAAAATATTTTCTGCCGGTTAAGTTTTTGAGGGCTGATTTCTTGTCCTGTGATAAAAAGCCTTCTGTTTCGAGTGCCAAACCTTTCAGAAGAGCATTTTCAAGCTTTTGGCACCACTTTTGAGTGAATTTCCAAAAGTCAGATTTTTGCTGAAATTGTGACCCCGGGGCTTAGGGATTTTTTCAAAAAAATATTTTCTGCCGGTTAAGTTTTTGAGGGCTGATTTCTTGTCCTGTGATAAAAAGACTTCTGTTTCCACCGCCAAAGCTTTCAGGGGAGCATTTTCAAGCTTTTGGCACCATTTTTGAGTGAATTGCCAAAAGTCAGATTTTTGCTGAAATTGTGACCCCGGGGCTTAGGGATTTTTTCAAAAAAATATTTTCTGCCGGTTAAGTTTTTGAGGGCTGATTTCCTGTCCTGTGATAAAAAGCCTTCTGTTTCGAGTGCCAAACCTTTGAGGAGAGCATTTTCAGGCTTTTGGCACCATTTTTGAGTGAATTGCCAAAAGTCAGATTTTTGCTGAAATTGTGACCCCGGGGCTTAGGGATTCTTTCAAAAAAATATTTTCTGACGGTTAAGTTTTTGAGGGCTGATTTCGTGTCCTGTGATAAAAAGCCTTCTGTTTCGAGTGCCAAACCTTTGAGGAGAGCATTTTCAGGCTTTTGGCACCATTTTTGAGTGAATTGCCAAAAGTCAGATTTTTGCTGAAATTGTGACCCCGGGGCTTAGGGATTCTTTCAAAAAAATATTTTCTGCCGGTTAAGTTTTTGAGGGCTGATTTCTTGTCCTGTGATAAAAAGCCTTCTGTTTCGAGTGCCAAACCTTTGAGGAGAGCATTTTCAGGCTTTTGGCACCATTTTTGAGTGAATTGCCAAAAGTCAGATTTTTGCTGAAATTGTTCAAAAAAATATTTTCTGCCGGTTAAGTTTTTGAGGGCTGATTTCTTGTCCTGTGATAAAAAGACTTCTGTTTCCATCGCCAAAGCTTTCAGGGGAGCATTTTCAAGCTTTTGGCACCATTTTTGAGTGAATTGCCAAAAGTCAGATTTTTGCTGAAATTGTGACCCCGGGGCTTAGGGATTCTTTCAAAAAAATATTTTCTGACGGTTAAGTTTTTGAGGGCTGATTTCTTGTCCTGTGATAAAAAGCCTTCTGTTTCGAGTGCCAAACCTTTCAGGAGAGCATTTTCAGGCTTTTGGCACCATTTTTGAGTGAATTGCCAAAAGTCAGATTTTTGCTGAAATTGTTCAAAAAAATATTTTCTGCCGGTTAAGTTTTTGAGGGCTGATTTCTTGTCCTGTGATAAAAAGACTTCTGTTTCCACCGCCAAAGCTTTCAGGGGAGCATTTTCAAGCTTTTGGCACCATTTTTGAGTGAATTGCCAAAAGTCAGATTTTTGCTGAAATTGTGACCCCGGGGCTTAGGGATTTTTTCAAAAAAATATTTTCTGCCGGTTAAGTTTTTGAGGGCTGATTTCCTGTCCTGTGATAAAAAGCCTTCTGTTTCGAGTGCCAAACCTTTGAGGAGAGCATTTTCAGGCTTTTGGCACCATTTTTGAGTGAATTGCCAAAAGTCAGATTTTTGCTGAAATTGTGACCCCGGGGCTTAGGGATTCTTTCAAAAAAATATTTTCTGACGGTTAAGTTTTTGAGGGCTGATTTCCTGTCCTGTGATAAAAAGCCTTCTGTTTCGAGTGCCAAACCTTTGAGGAGAGCATTTTCAGGCTTTTGGCACCATTTTTGAGTGAATTGCCAAAAGTCAGATTTTTGCTGAAATTGTGACCCCGGGGCTTAGGGATTCTTTCAAAAAAATATTTTCTGACGGTTAAGTTTTTGAGGGCTGATTTCTTGTCCTGTGATAAAAAGCCTTCTGTTTCGAGTGCCAAACCTTTGAGGAGAGCATTTTCAGGCTTTTGGCACCATTTTTGAGTGAATTGCCAAAAGTCAGATTTTTGCTGAAATTGTTCAAAAAAATATTTTCTGCCGGTTAAGTTTTTGAGGGCTGATTTCTTGTCCTGTGATAAAAAGACTTCTGTTTCCATCGCCAAAGCTTTCAGGGGAGCATTTTCAAGCTTTTGGCACCATTTTTGAGTGAATTGCCAAAAGTCAGATTTTTGCTGAAATTGTGACCCCGGGGCTTAGGGATTTTTTCAAAAAAATATTTTCTGCCGGTTAAGTTTTTGAGGGCTGATTTCTTGTCCTGTGATAAAAAGCCTTCTGTTTCGAGTGCCAAACCTTTGAGGATAGCATTTTCAGGCTTTTGGCACCATTTTTGAGTGAATTGCCAAAAGTCAGATTTTTGCTGAAATTGTGACCCCGGGGCTTAGGGATTCTTTCAAAAAAATATTTTCTGCCGGTTAAGTTTTTGAGGGCTGATTTCTTGTCCTGTGATAAAAAGCCTTCTGTTTCGAGTGCCAAACCTTTCAGGAGAGCATTTTCAGGCTTTTGGCACCGTTTTTGAGTGAATTGCCAAAAGTCAGATTTTTGCTGAAATTGTTCAAAAAAATATTTTCTGCCGGTTAAGTTTTTGAGAGCTGATTTCTTGTCCTGTGATAAAAAGACTTCTGTTTCAATCGCCAAAGCTTTCAGGGGAGCATTTTCAAGCTTTTGGCACCATTTTTGAGTGAATTGCCAAAAGTCAGATTTTTGCTGAAATTGTGACCCCGGGGCTTAGGAATTTTTTCAAAAAAATATTTTCTGCCGGTTAAGTTTTTGAGGGCTGATTTCTTGTCCTGTGATAAAAAGCCTTCTGTTTCGAGTGCCAAACCTTTCAGAAGAGCATTTTCAAGCTTTTGGCACCACTTTTGAGTGAATTTCCAAAAGTCAGATTTTTGCTGAAATTGTGACCCCGGGGCTTAGGGATTTTTTCAAAAAAATATTTTCTGCCGGTTAAGTTTTTGAGGGCTGATTTCTTGTCCTGTGATAAAAAGACTTCTGTTTCCACCGCCAAAGCTTTCAGGGGAGCATTTTCAAGCTTTTGGCACCATTTTTGAGTGAATTGCCAAAAGTCAGATTTTTGCTGAAATTGTGACCCCGGGGCTTAGGGATTTTTTCAAAAAAATATTTTCTGCCGGTTAAGTTTTTGAGGGCTGATTTCCTGTCCTGTGATAAAAAGCCTTCTGTTTCGAGTGCCAAACCTTTGAGGAGAGCATTTTCAGGCTTTTGGCACCATTTTTGAGTGAATTGCCAAAAGTCAGATTTTTGCTGAAATTGTGACCCCGGGGCTTAGGGATTCTTTCAAAAAAATATTTTCTGACGGTTAAGTTTTTGAGGGCTGATTTCGTGTCCTGTGATAAAAAGCCTTCTGTTTCGAGTGCCAAACCTTTGAGGAGAGCATTTTCAGGCTTTTGGCACCATTTTTGAGTGAATTGCCAAAAGTCAGATTTTTGCTGAAATTGTGACCCCGGGGCTTAGGGATTCTTTCAAAAAAATATTTTCTGCCGGTTAAGTTTTTGAGGGCTGATTTCTTGTCCTGTGATAAAAAGCCTTCTGTTTCGAGTGCCAAACCTTTGAGGAGAGCATTTTCAGGCTTTTGGCACCATTTTTGAGTGAATTGCCAAAAGTCAGATTTTTGCTGAAATTGTTCAAAAAAATATTTTCTGCCGGTTAAGTTTTTGAGGGCTGATTTCTTGTCCTGTGATAAAAAGACTTCTGTTTCCATCGCCAAAGCTTTCAGGGGAGCATTTTCAAGCTTTTGGCACCATTTTTGAGTGAATTGCCAAAAGTCAGATTTTTGCTGAAATTGTGACCCCGGGGCTTAGGGATTTTTTCAAAAAAATATTTTCTGCCGGTTAAGTTTTTGAGGGCTGATTTCCTGTCCTGTGATAAAAAGCCTTCTGTTTCGAGTGCCAAACCTTTGAGGAGAGCATTTTCAGGCTTTTGGCACCATTTTTGAGTGAATTGCCAAAAGTCAGATTTTTGCTGAAATTGTGACCCCGGGGCTTAGGGATTCTTTCAAAAAAATATTTTCTGACGGTTAAGTTTTTGAGGGCTGATTTCGTGTCCTGTGATAAAAAGCCTTCTGTTTCGAGTGCCAAACCTTTGAGGAGAGCATTTTCAGGCTTTTGGCACCATTTTTGAGTGAATTGCCAAAAGTCAGATTTTTCCTGAAATTGTGACCCCGGGGCTTAGGGATTCTTTCAAAAAAATATTTTCTGACGGTTAAGTTTTTGAGGGCTGATTTCTTGTCCTGTGATAAAAAGCCTTCTGTTTCGAGTGCCAAACCTTTGAGGAGAGCATTTTCAGGCTTTTGGCACCATTTTTGAGTGAATTGCCAAAAGTCAGATTTTTGCTGAAATTGTTCAAAAAAATATTTTCTGCCGGTTAAGTTTTTGAGGGCTGATTTCTTGTCCTGTGATAAAAAGACTTCTGTTTCCATCGCCAAAGCTTTCAGGGGAGCATTTTCAAGCTTTTGGCACCATTTTTGAGTGAATTGCCAAAAGTCAGATTTTTGCTGAAATTGTGACCCCGGGGCTTAGGGATTTTTTCAAAAAAATATTTTCTGCCGGTTAAGTTTTTGAGGGCTGATTTCTTGTCCTGTGATAAAAAGCCTTCTGTTTCGAGTGCCAAACCTTTGAGGATAGCATTTTCAGGCTTTTGGCACCATTTTTGAGTGAATTGCCAAAAGTCAGATTTTTGCTGAAATTGTGACCCCGGGGCTTAGGGATTCTTTCAAAAAAATATTTTCTGCCGGTTAAGTTTTTGAGGGCTGATTTCTTGTCCTGTGATAAAAAGCCTTCTGTTTCGAGTGCCAAACCTTTCAGGAGAGCATTTTCAGGCTTTTGGCACCGTTTTTGAGTGAATTGCCAAAAGTCAGATTTTTGCTGAAATTGTTCAAAAAAATATTTTCTGCCGGTTAAGTTTTTGAGAGCTGATTTCTTGTCCTGTGATAAAAAGACTTCTGTTTCAATCGCCAAAGCTTTCAGGGGAGCATTTTCAAGCTTTTGGCACCATTTTTGAGTGAATTGCCAAAAGTCAGATTTTTGCTGAAATTGTGACCCCGGGGCTTAGGAATTTTTTCAAAAAAATATTTTCTGCCGGTTAAGTTTTTGAGGGCTGATTTCTTGTCCTGTGATAAAAAGCCTTCTGTTTCGAGTGCCAAACCTTTCAGAAGAGCATTTTCAAGCTTTTGGCACCACTTTTGAGTGAATTTCCAAAAGTCAGATTTTTGCTGAAATTGTGACCCCGGGGCTTAGGGATTTTTTCAAAAAAATATTTTCTGCCGGTTAAGTTTTTGAGGGCTGATTTCTTGTCCTGTGATAAAAAGACTTCTGTTTCCACCGCCAAAGCTTTCAGGGGAGCATTTTCAAGCTTTTGGCACCATTTTTGAGTGAATTGCCAAAAGTCAGATTTTTGCTGAAATTGTGACCCCGGGGCTTAGGGATTTTTTCAAAAAAATATTTTCTGCCGGTTAAGTTTTTGAGGGCTGATTTCCTGTCCTGTGATAAAAAGCCTTCTGTTTCGAGTGCCAAACCTTTGAGGAGAGCATTTTCAGGCTTTTGGCACCATTTTTGAGTGAATTGCCAAAAGTCAGATTTTTGCTGAAATTGTGACCCCGGGGCTTAGGGATTCTTTCAAAAAAATATTTTCTGACGGTTAAGTTTTTGAGGGCTGATTTCGTGTCCTGTGATAAAAAGCCTTCTGTTTCGAGTGCCAAACCTTTGAGGAGAGCATTTTCAGGCTTTTGGCACCATTTTTGAGTGAATTGCCAAAAGTCAGATTTTTCCTGAAATTGTGACCCCGGGGCTTAGGGATTCTTTCAAAAAAATATTTTCTGCCGGTTAAGTTTTTGAGGGCTGATTTCTTGTCCTGTGATAAAAAGCCTTCTGTTTCGAGTGCCAAACCTTTGAGGAGAGCATTTTCAGGCTTTTGGCACCATTTTTGAGTGAATTGCCAAAAGTCAGATTTTTGCTGAAATTGTTCAAAAAAATATTTTCTGCCGGTTAAGTTTTTGAGGGCTGATTTCTTGTCCTGTGATAAAAAGACTTCTGTTTCCATCGCCAAAGCTTTCAGGGGAGCATTTTCAAGCTTTTGGCACCATTTTTGAGTGAATTGCCAAAAGTCAGATTTTTGCTGAAATTGTGACCCCGGGGCTTAGGGATTTTTTCAAAAAAATATTTTCTGCCGGTTAAGTTTTTGAGGGCTGATTTCTTGTCCTGTGATAAAAAGCCTTCTGTTTCGAGTGCCAAACCTTTGAGGATAGCATTTTCAGGCTTTTGGCACCATTTTTGAGTGAATTGCCAAAAGTCAGATTTTTGCTGAAATTGTGACCCCGGGGCTTAGGGATTCTTTCAAAAAAATATTTTCTGCCGGTTAAGTTTTTGAGGGCTGATTTCTTGTCCTGTGATAAAAAGCCTTCTGTTTCGAGTGCCAAACCTTTCAGGAGAGCATTTTCAGGCTTTTGGCACCGTTTTTGAGTGAATTGCCAAAAGTCAGATTTTTGCTGAAATTGTTCAAAAAAATATTTTCTGCCGGTTAAGTTTTTGAGAGCTGATTTCTTGTCCTGTGATAAAAAGACTTCTGTTTCAATCGCCAAAGCTTTCAGGGGAGCATTTTCAAGCTTTTGGCACCATTTTTGAGTGAATTGCCAAAAGTCAGATTTTTGCTGAAATTGTGACCCCGGGGCTTAGGAATTTTTTCAAAAAAATATTTTCTGCCGGTTAAGTTTTTGAGGGCTGATTTCTTGTCCTGTGATAAAAAGCCTTCTGTTTCGAGTGCCAAACCTTTCAGAAGAGCATTTTCAAGCTTTTGGCACCACTTTTGAGTGAATTTCCAAAAGTCAGATTTTTGCTGAAATTGTGACCCCGGGGCTTAGGGATTTTTTCAAAAAAATATTTTCTGCCGGTTAAGTTTTGGAGGGCTGATTTCTTGTCCTGTGATAAAAAGCCTTCTGTTTCGAGTGCCAAACCTTTGAGGAGAGCATTTTCAGGCTTTTGGCACCATTTTTGAGTGAATTGCCAAAAGTCAGATTGTTGCTGAAATTGTGACCCCGGGGCTTAGGGATTCTTTCAAAAAAATATTTTCTGACGGTTAAGTTTTTGAGGGCTGATTTCGTGTCCTGTGATAAAAAGCCTTCTGTTTCGAGTGCCAAACCTTTGAGGAGAGCATTTTCAGGCTTTTGGCACCATTTTTGAGTGAATTGCCAAAAGTCAGATTTTTGCTGAAATTGTGACCCCGGGGCTTAGGGATTCTTTCAAAAAAATATTTTCTGACGGTTAAGTTTTTGAGGGCTGATTTCTTGTCCTGTGATAAAAAGCCTTCTGTTTCGAGTGCCAAACCTTTCAGGAGAGCATTTTCAGGCTTTTGGCACCATTTTTGAGTGAATTGCCAAAAGTCAGATTTTTGCTGAAATTGTTCAAAAAAATATTTTCTGCCGGTTAAGTTTTTGAGGGCTGATTTCTTGTCCTGTGATAAAAAGACTTCTGTTTCCACCGCCAAAGCTTTCAGGGGAGCATTTTCAAGCTTTTGGCACCATTTTTGAGTGAATTGCCAAAAGTCAGATTTTTGCTGAAATTGTGACCCCGGGGCTTAGGAATTTTTTCAAAAAAATATTTTCTGCCGGTTAAGTTTTTGAGGGCTGATTTCTTGTCCTGTGATAAAAAGCCTTCTGTTTCGAGTGCCAAACCTTTCAGGAGAGCATGTTCAAGCTTTTGGCACCACTTTTGAGTGAATTTCCAAAAGTCAGATTTTTGCTGAAATTGTGACCCCGGGGCTTAGGGATTTTTTCAAAAAAATATTTTCTGCCGGTTAGGTTTTTGAGGGCTGATTTCCTGTCCTGTGATAAAAAGCCTTCTGTTTCGAGTGCCAAACCTTTGAGGAGAGCATTTTCAGGCTTTTGGCACCATTTTTGAGTGAATTGCCAAAAGTCAGATTTTTGCTGAAATTGTGACCCCGGGGCTTAGGGATTCTTTCAAAAAAATATTTTCTGACGGTTAAGTTTTTGAGGGCTGATTTCGTGTCCTGTGATAAAAAGCCTTCTGTTTCGAGTGCCAAACCTTTGAGGAGAGCATTTTCAGGCTTTTGGCACCATTTTTGAGTGAATTGCCAAAAGTCAGATTTTTGCTGAAATTGTGACCCCGGGGCTTAGGGATTCTTTCAAAAAAATATTTTCTGACGGTTAAGTTTTTGAGGGCTGATTTCTTGTCCTGTGATAAAAAGCCTTCTGTTTCGAGAGCCAAACCTTTCAGGAGAGCATTTTCAGGCTTTTGGCACCATTTTTGAGTGAATTGCCAAAAGTCAGATTTTTGCTGAAATTGTTCAAAAAAATATTTTCTGCCGGTTAAGTTTTTGAGGGCTGATTTCTTGTCCTGTGATAAAAAGACTTCTGTTTCCATCGCCAAAGCTTTCAGGGGAGCATTTTCAAGCTTTTGGCACCATTTTTGAGTGAATTGCCAAAAGTCAGATTTTTGCTGAAATTGTGACCCCGGGGCTTAGGGATTTTTTCAAAAAAATATTTTCTGCCGGTTAAGTTTTTGAGAGCTGATTTCTTGTCCTGTGATAAAAAGACTTCTGTTTCCATCGCCAAAGCTTTCAGGGGAGCATTTTCAAGCTTTTGGCACCATTTTTGAGTGAATTGCCAAAAGTCAGATTTTTGCTGAAATTGTGACCCAGGGGCTTAGGAATTTTTTCAAAAAAATATTTTCTGCCGGTTAAGTTTTTGAGGGCTGATTTCTTGTCCTGTGATAAAAAGCCTTCTGTTTCGAGTGCCAAACCTTTCAGGAGAGCATTTTCAAGCTTTTGGCACCACTTTTGAGTGAATTTCCAAAAGTCAGATTTTTGCTGAAATTGTGACCCCGGGGCTTAGGGATTTTTTCAAAAAAATATTTTCTGCCGGTTAAGTTTTTGAGGGCTGATTTCTTGTCCTGTGATAAAAAGCCTTCTGTTTCGAGTGCCAAACCTTTGAGGAGAGCATTTTCAGGCTTTTGGCACCATTTTTGAGTGAATTGCCAAAAGTCAGATTTTTGCTGAAATTGTGACCCCGGGGCTTAGGGATTCTTTCAAAAAAATATTTTCTGACGGTTAAGTTTTTGAGGGCTGATTTCGTGTCCTGTGATAAAAAGCCTTCTGTTTCGAGTGCCAAACCTTTCAGGAGAGCATTTTCAGGCTTTTGGCACCATTTTTGAGTGAATTGGCAAAAGTCAGATTTTTGCTGAAATTGTTCAAAAAAATATTTTCTGCCGGTTAAGTTTTTGAGGGCTGATTTCTTGTCCTGTGATAAAAAGACTTCTGTTTCCATCGCCAAAGCTTTCAGGGGAGCATTTTCAAGCTTTTGGCACCATTTTTGAGTGAATTGCCAAAAGTCAGATTTTTGCTGAAATTGTGACCCCGGGGCTTAGGGATTTTTTCAAAAAAATATTTTCTGCCGGTTAAGTTTTTGAGGGCTGATTTCTTGTCCTGTGATAAAAAGCCTTCTGTTTCGAGTGCCAAACCTTTGAGGAGAGCATTTTCAGGCTTTTGGCACCATTTTTGAGTGAATTGCCAAAAGTCAGATTTTTGCTGAAATTGTGACCCCGGGGCTTAGGGATTCTTTCAAAAAAATATTTTCTGCCGGTTAAGTTTTTGAGGGCTGATTTCTTGTCCTGTGATAAAAAGCCTTCTGTTTCGAGTGCCAAACCTTTCAGGAGAGCATTTTCAGGCTTTTGGCACCATTTTTGAGTGAATTGCCAAAAGTCAGATTTTTGCTGAAATTGTTCAAAAAAATATTTTCTGCCGGTTAAGTTTTTGAGGGCTGATTTCTTGTCCTGTGATAAAAAGACTTCTGTTTCCATCGCCAAAGCTTTCAGGGGAGCATTTTCAAGCTTTTGGCACCATTTTTGAGTGAATTGCCAAAAGTCAGATTTTTGCTGAAATTGTGACCCCGGGGCTTAGGGATTTTTTCAAAAAAATATTTTCTGCCGGGTTAGTTTTTGAGAGCTGATTTCTTGTCCTGTGATAAAAAGACTTCTGTTTCCATCACCAAAGCTTTCAGGGGAGCATTTTCAAGCTTTTGGCACCATTTTTGAGTGAATTGCCAAAAGTCAGATTTTTGCTGAAATTGTGACCCCGGGGCTTAGGAATTTTTTCAAAAAAATATTTTCTGCCGGTTAAGTTTTTGAGGGCTGATTTCTTGTCCTGTGATAAAAAGCCTTCTGTTTCGAGTGCCAAACCTTTCAGGAGAGCATTTTCAAGCTTTTGGCACCACTTTTGACTGAATTTCCAAAAGTCAGATTTTTGCTGAAATTGTGACCCCGGGGCTTAGGGATTTTTTCAAAAAAATATTTTCTGCCGGTTAAGTTTTTGAGGGCTGATTTCTTGTCCTGTGATAAAAAGCCTTCTGTTTCGAGTGCCAAACCTTTCAGAAGAGCATTTTCAAGCTTTTGGCACCACTTTTGAGTGAATTTCCAAAAGTCAGATTTTTGCTGAAATTGTGACCCCGGGGCTTAGGGATTTTTTCAAAAAAATATTTTCTGCCGGTTAAGTTTTGTAGGGCTGATTTCTTGTCCTGTGATAAAAAGCCTTCTGTTTCGAGTGCCAAACCTTTGAGGAGAGCATTTTCAGGCTTTTGGCACCATTTTTGAGTGAATTGCCAAAAGTCAGATTTTTGCTGAAATTGTGACCCCGGGGCTTAGGGATTCTTTCAAAAAAATATTTTCTGACGGTTAAGTTTTTGAGGGCTGATTTCGTGTCCTGTGATAAAAAGCCTTCTGTTTCGAGTGCCAAACCTTTGAGGAGAGCATTTTCAGGCTTTTGGCACCATTTTTGAGTGAATTGCCAAAAGTCAGATTTTTGCTGAAATTGTAACCCCGGGGCTTAGGGATTCTTTCAAAAAAATATTTTCTGACGGTTAAGTTTTTGAGGGCTGATTTCTTGTCCTGTGATAAAAAGCCTTCTGTTTCGAGTGCCAAACCTTTCAGGAGAGCATTTTCAGGCTTTTGGCACCATTTTTGAGTGAATTGCCAAAAGTCAGATTTTTGCTGAAATTGTTCAAAAAAATATTTTCTGCCGGTTAAGTTTTTGAGGGCTGATTTCTTGTCCTGTGATAAAAAGACTTCTGTTTCCACCGCCAAAGCTTTCAGGGGAGCATTTTCAAGCTTTTGGCACCATTTTTGAGTGAATTGCCAAAAGTCAGATTTTTGCTGAAATTGTGACCCCGGGGCTTAGGAATTTTTTCAAAAAAATATTTTCTGCCGGTTAAGTTTTTGAGGGCTGATTTCTTGTCCTGTGATAAAAAGCCTTCTGTTTCGAGTGCCAAACCTTTCAGGAGAGCATTTTCAAGCTTTTGGCACCACTTTTGAGTGAATTTCCAAAAGTCAGATTTTTGCTGAAATTGTGACCCCGGGGCTTAGGGATTTTTTCAAAAAAATATTTTCTGCCGGTTAAGTTTTTGAGGGCTGATTTCCTGTCCTGTGATAAAAAGCCTTCTGTTTCGAGTGCCAAACCTTTGAGGAGAGCATTTTCAGGCTTTTGGCACCATTTTTGAGTGAATTGCCAAAAGTCAGATTTTTGCTGAAATTGTGACCCCGGGGCTTAGGGATTCTTTCAAAAAAATATTTTCTGACGGTTAAGTTTTTGAGGGCTGATTTCGTGTCCTGTGATAAAAAGCCTTCTGTTTCGAGTGCCAAACCTTTGAGGAGAGCATTTTCAGGCTTTTGGCACCATTTTTGAGTGAATTGCCAAAAGTCAGATTTTTGCTGAAATTGTGACCCCGGGGCTTAGGGATTCTTTCAAAAAAATATTTTCTGACGGTTAAGTTTTTGAGGGCTGATTTCTTGTCCTGTGATAAAAAGCCTTCTGTTTCGAGAGCCAAACCTTTCAGGAGAGCATTTTCAGGCTTTTGGCACCATTTTTGAGTGAATTGCCAAAAGTCAGATTTTTGCTGAAATTGTTCAAAAAAATATTTTCTGCCGGTTAAGTTTTTGAGGGCTGATTTCTTGTCCTGTGATAAAAAGACTTCTGTTTCCATCGCCAAAGCTTTCAGGGGAGCATTTTCAAGCTTTTGGCACCATTTTTGAGTGAATTGCCAAAAGTCAGATTTTTGCTGAAATTGTGACCCCGGGGCTTAGGGATTTTTTCAAAAAAATATTTTCTGCCGGTTAAGTTTTTGAGAGCTGATTTCTTGTCCTGTGATAAAAAGACTTCTGTTTCCATCGCCAAAGCTTTCAGGGGAGCATTTTCAAGCTTTTGGCACCATTTTTGAGTGAATTGCCAAAAGTCAGATTTTTGCTGAAATTGTGACCCCGGGGCTTAGGAATTTTTTCAAAAAAATATTTTCTGCCGGTTAAGTTTTTGAGGGCTGATTTCTTGTCCTGTGATAAAAGGACTTCTGTTTCCATCGCCAAACCTTTCAGGAGAGCATTTTCAAGCTTTTGGCACCACTTTTGAGTGAATTTCCAAAAGTCAGATTTTTGCTGAAATTGTGACCCCGGGGCTTAGGGATTTTTTCAAAAAAATATTTTCTGCCGGTTAAGTTTTTGAGGGCAGATTTCTTGTCCTGTGATAAAAAGCCTTCTGTTTCGAGTGCCAAACCTTTGAGGAGAGCATTTTCAGGCTTTTGGCACCATTTTTGAGTGAATTGCCAAAAGTCAGATTTTTGCTGAAATTGTGACCCCGGGGCTTAGGGATTCTTTCAAAAAAATATTTTCTGACGGTTAAGTTTTTGAGGGCTGATTTCGTGTCCTGTGATAAAAAGCCTTCTGTTTCGAGTGCCAAACCTTTCAGGAGAGCATTTTCAGGCTTTTGGCACCATTTTTGAGTGAATTGGCAAAAGTCAGATTTTTGCTGAAATTGTTCAAAAAAATATTTTCTGCCGGTTAAGTTTTTGAGGGCTGATTTCTTGTCCTGTGATAAAAAGACTTCTGTTTCCATCGCCAAAGCTTTCAGGGGAGCATTTTCAAGCTTTTGGCACCATTTTTGAGTGAATTGCCAAAAGTCAGATTTTTGCTGAAATTGTGACCCCGGGGCTTAGGGATTTTTTCAAAAAAATATTTTCTGCCGGTTAAGTTTTTGAGGGCTGATTTCTTGTCCTGTGATAAAAAGCCTTCTGTTTCGAGTGCCAAACCTTTGAGGAGAGCATTTTCAGGCTTTTGGCACCATTTTTGAGTGAATTGCCAAAAGTCAGATTTTTGCTGAAATTGTGACCCCGGGGCTTAGGGATTCTTTCAAAAAAATATTTTCTGACGGTTAAGTTTTTGAGGGCTGATTTCTTGTCCTGTGATAAAAAGCCTTCTGTTTCGAGTGCCAAACCTTTCAGGAGAGCATTTTCAGGCTTTTGGCACCATTTTTGAGTGAATTGCCAAAAGTCAGATTTTTGCTGAAATTGTTCAAAAAAATATTTTCTGCCGGTTAAGTTTTTGAGGGCTGATTTCTTGTCCTGTGATAAAAAGACTTCTGTTTCCATCGCCAAAGCTTTCAGGGGAGCATTTTCAAGCTTTTGGCACCATTTTTGAGTGAATTGCCAAAAGTCAGATTTTTGCTGAAATTGTGACCCCGGGGCTTAGGGATTTTTTCAAAAAAATATTTTCTGCCGGGTTAGTTTTTGAGAGCTGATTTCTTGTCCTGTGATAAAAAGACTTCTGTTTCCATCACCAAAGCTTTCAGGGGAGCATTTTCAAGCTTTTGGCACCATTTTTGAGTGAATTGCCAAAAGTCAGATTTTTGCTGAAATTGTGACCCCGGGGCTTAGGAATTTTTTCAAAAAAATATTTTCTGCCGGTTAAGTTTTTGAGGGCTGATTTCTTGTCCTGTGATAAAAAGCCTTCTGTTTCGAGTGCCAAACCTTTCAGGAGAGCATTTTCAAGCTTTTGGCACCACTTTTGACTGAATTTCCAAAAGTCAGATTTTTGCTGAAATTGTGACCCCGGGGCTTAGGGATTTTTTCAAAAAAATATTTTCTGCCGGTTAAGTTTTTGAGGGCTGATTTCTTGTCCTGTGATAAAAAGCCTTCTGTTTCGAGTGCCAAACCTTTCATGAGAGCATTTTCAGGCTTTTGGCACCATTTTTGAGTGAATTGCCAAAAGTCAGATTTTTGCTGAAATTGTTCAAAAAAATATTTTCTGCCGGTTAAGTTTTTGAGGGCTGATTTCTTGTCCTGTGATAAAAAGACTTCTGTTTCCATCGCCAAAGCTTTCAGGGGAGCATTTTCAAGCTTTTGGCACCATTTTTGAGTGAATTGCCAAAAGTCAGATTTTTGCTGAAATTGTGACCCCGGGGCTTAGGGATTTTTTTCAAAAAAATATTTTCTGCCGGTTAAGTTTTTGAGAGCTGATTTCTTGTCCTGTGATAAAAAGACTTCTGTTTCCATCGCCAAACCTTTCAGGGGAGCATTTTCAAGCTTTTGGCACCATTTTTGAGTGAATTGCCAAAAGTCAGATTTTTGCTGAAATTGTGACCCCGGGGCTTAGGAATTTTTTCAAAAAAATATTTTCTGCCGGTTAAGTTTTTGAGGGCTGATTTCTTGTCCTGTGATAAAAAGCCTTCTGTTTCGAGTGCCAAACCTTTGAGGAGAGCATTTTCAGGCTTTTGGCACCATTTTTGAGTGAATTGCCAAAAGGCAGATTTTTGCTGAAATTGTGACCCCAGGGCTTAGGGATTCTTTCAAAAAAATATTTTCTGACGGTTAAGTTTTTGAGGGCTGATTTCGTGTCCTGTGATAAAAAGCCTTCTGTTTCGAGAGCCAAACCTTTCAGGAGAGCATTTTCAGGCTTTTGGCACCATTTTTGAGTGAATTGCCAAAAGTCAGATTTTTGCTGAAATTGTTCAAAAAAATATTTTCTGCCGGTTAAGTTTTTGAGGGCTGATTTCTTGTCCTGTGATAAAAAGACTTCTGTTTCCATCGCCAAAGCTTTCAGGGGAGCATTTTCAAGCTTTTGGCACCATTTTTGAGTGAATTGCCAAAAGTCAGATTTTTGCTGAAATTGTGACCCCGGGGCTTAGGGATTTTTTCAAAAAAATATTTTCTGCCGGTTAAGTTTTTGAGAGCTGATTTCTTGTCCTGTGATAAAAAGACTTCTGTTTCCATCGCCAAAGCTTTCAGGGGAGCATTTTCAAGCTTTTGGCACCATTTTTGAGTGAATTGCCAAAAGTCAGATTTTTGCTGAAATTGTGACCCCGGGGCTTAGGAATTTTTTCAAAAAAATATTTTCTGCCGGTTAAGTTTTTGAGGGCTGATTTCTTGTCCTGTGATAAAAAGCCTTCTGTTTCGAGTGCCAAACCTTTCAGGAGAGCATTTTCAAGCTTTTGGCACCACTTTTGAGTGAATTTCCAAAAGTCAGATTTTTGCTGAAATTGTGACCCCGGGGCTTAGGGATTTTTTCAAAAAAATATTTTCTGCCGGTTAAGTTTTTGAGGGCTGATTTCTTGTCCTGTGATAAAAAGCCTTCTGTTTCGAGTGCCAAACCTTTGAGGAGAGCATTTTCAGGCTTTTGGCACCATTTTTGAGTGAATTGCCAAAAGTCAGATTTTTGCTGAAATTGTGACCCCGGGGCTTAGGGATTCTTTCAAAAAAATATTTTCTGACGGTTAAGTTTTTGAGGGCTGATTTCGTGTCCTGTGATAAAAAGCCTTCTGTTTCGAGTGCCAAACCTTTCAGGAGAGCATTTTCAGGCTTTTGGCACCATTTTTGAGTGAATTGGCAAAAGTCAGATTTTTGCTGAAATTGTTCAAAAAAATATTTTCTGCCGGTTAAGTTTTTGAGGGCTGATTTCTTGTCCTGTGATAAAAAGACTTCTGTTTCCATCGCCAAAGCTTTCAGGGGAGCATTTTCAAGCTTTTGGCACCATTTTTGAGTGAATTGCCAAAAGTCAGATTTTTGCTGAAATTGTGACCCCGGGGCTTAGGGATTTTTTCAAAAAAATATTTTCTGCCGGTTAAGTTTTTGAGGGCTGATTTCTTGTCCTGTGATAAAAAGCCTTCTGTTTCGAGTGCCAAACCTTTGAGGAGAGCATTTTCAGGCTTTTGGCACCATTTTTGAGTGAATTGCCAAAAGTCAGATTTTTGCTGAAATTGTGACCCCGGGGCTTAGGGATTCTTTCAAAAAAATATTTTCTGACGGTTAAGTTTTTGAGGGCTGATTTCTTGTCCTGTGATAAAAAGCCTTCTGTTTCGAGTGCCAAACCTTTCAGGAGAGCATTTTCAGGCTTTTGGCACCATTTTTGAGTGAATTGCCAAAAGTCAGATTTTTGCTGAAATTGTTCAAAAAAATATTTTCTGCCGGTTAAGTTTTTGAGGGCTGATTTCTTGTCCTGTGATAAAAAGACTTCTGTTTCCATCGCCAAAGCTTTCAGGGGAGCATTTTCAAGCTTTTGGCACCATTTTTGAGTGAATTGCCAAAAGTCAGATTTTTGCTGAAATTGTGACCCCGGGGCTTAGGGATTTTTTCAAAAAAATATTTTCTGCCGGGTTAGTTTTTGAGAGCTGATTTCTTGTCCTGTGATAAAAAGACTTCTGTTTCCATCACCAAAGCTTTCAGGGGAGCATTTTCAAGCTTTTGGCACCATTTTTGAGTGAATTGCCAAAAGTCAGATTTTTGCTGAAATTGTGACCCCGGGGCTTAGGAATTTTTTCAAAAAAATATTTTCTGCCGGTTAAGTTTTTGAGGGCTGATTTCTTGTCCTGTGATAAAAAGCCTTCTGTTTCGAGTGCCAAACCTTTCAGGAGAGCATTTTCAAGCTTTTGGCACCACTTTTGAGTGAATTTCCAAAAGTCAGATTTTTGCTGAAATTGTGACCCCGGGGCTTAGGGATTTTTTCAAAAAAATATTTTCTGCCGGTTAAGTTTTTGAGGGCTGATTTCTTGTCCTGTGATAAAAAGCCTTCTGTTTCGAGTGCCAAACCTTTGAGGAGAGCATTTTCAGGCTTTTGGCACCATTTTTGAGTGAATTGCCAAAAGGCAGATTTTTGCTGAAATTGTGACCCCGGGGCTTAGGGATTCTTTCAAAAAAATATTTTCTGACGGTTAAGTTTTTGAGGGCTGATTTCGTGTCCTGTGATAAAAAGCCTTCTGTTTCGAGTGCCAAACCTTTCAGGAGAGCATTTTCAGGCTTTTGGCACCATTTTTGAGTGAATTGGCAAAAGTCAGATTTTTGCTGAAATTGTTCAAAAAAATATTTTCTGCCGGTTAAGTTTTTGAGGGCTGATTTCTTGTCCTGTGATAAAAAGACTTCTGTTTCCATCGCCAAAGCTTTCAGGGGAGCATTTTCAAGCTTTTGGCACCATTTTTGAGTGAATTGCCAAAAGTCAGATTTTTGCTGAAATTGTGACCCCGGGGCTTAGGGATTTTTTCAAAAAAATATTTTCTGCCGGTTAAGTTTTTGAGAGCTGATTTCTTGTCCTGTGATAAAAAGACTTCTGTTTCCATCACCAAAGCTTTCAGGGGAGCATTTTTCAAGCTTTTGGCACCATTTTTGAGTGAATTGCCAAAAGTCAGATTTTTGCTGAAATTGTGACCCCGGGGCTTAGGAATTTTTTCAAAAAAATATTTTCTGCCGGTTAAGTTTTTGAGGGCTGATTTCTTGTCCTGTGATAAAAAGCCTTCTGTTTCGAGTGCCAAACCTTTCAGGAGAGCATTTTCAGGCTTTTGGCACCATTTTTGAGTGAATTGCCAAAAGTCAGATTTTTGCTGAAATTGTTCAAAAAAATATTTTCTGCCGGTTAAGTTTTTGAGGGCTGATTTCTTGTCCTGTGATAAAAAGACTTCTGTTTCCATCGCCAAAGCTTTCAGGGGAGCATTTTCAAGCTTTTGGCACCATTTTTGAGTGAATTGCCAAAAGTCAGATTTTTGCTGAAATTGTGACCCCGGGGCTTAGGGATTTTTTCAAAAAAATATTTTCTGCCGGTTAAGTTTTTGAGGGCTGATTTCTTGTCCTGTGATAAAAAGCCTTCTGTTTCGAGTGCCAAACCTTTGAGGAGAGCATTTTCAGGCTTTTGGCACCATTTTTGAGTGAATTGCCAAAAGTCAGATTTTTGCTGAAATTGTGACCCCGGGGCTTAGGGATTCTTTCAAAAAAATATTTTCTGCCGGTTAAGTTTTTGAGGGCTGATTTCTTGTCCTGTGATAAAAAGCCTTCTGTTTCGAGTGCCAAACCTTTCATGAGAGCATTTTCAGGCTTTTGGCACCATTTTTGAGTGAATTGCCAAAAGTCAGATTTTTGCTGAAATTGTTCAAAAAAATATTTTCTGCCGGTTAAGTTTTTGAGGGCTGATTTCTTGTCCTGTGATAAAAAGACTTCTGTTTCCATCGCCAAAGCTTTCAGGGGAGCATTTTCAAGCTTTTGGCACCATTTTTTAGTGAATTGCTAAAAGTCAGATTTTTGCTGAAATTGTGACCCCGGGGCTTAGGGATTTTTTCAAAAAAATATTTTCTGCCGGTTAAGTTTTTGAGGGCTGATTTCTTGTCCTGTGATAAAAAGCCTTCTGTTTCGAGTGCCAAACCTTTGAGGAGAGCATTTTCAGGCTTTTGGCACCATTTTTGAGTGAATTGCCAAAAGTCAGATTTTTGCTGAAATTGTGACCCCGGGGCTTAGGGATTCTTTCAAAAAAATATTTTCTGCCGGTTAAGTTTTTGAGGGCTGATTTCTTGTCCTGTGATAAAAAGCCTTCTGTTTCAAGTGCCAAACCTTTCATGAGAGCATTTTCAGGCTTTTGGCACCATTTTTGAGTGAATTGCCAAAAGTCAGATTTTTGCTGAAATTGTTCAAAAAAATATTTTCTGCCGGTTAAGTTTTTGAGGGCTGATTTCTTGTCCTGTGATAAAAAGACTTCTGTTTCCATCGCCAAAGCTTTCAGGGGAGCATTTTCAAGCTTTTGGCACCATTTTTTAGTGAATTGCTAAAAGTCAGATTTTTGCTGAAATTGTGACCCCGGGGCTTAGGGATTTTTTCAAAAAAATATTTTCTGCCGGTTAAGTTTTTGAGGGCTGATTTCTTGTCCTGTGATAAAAAGGCTTCTGTTTCGAGTGCCAAACCTTTCAGGAAAGCATTTTCAAGCTTTTGGCACCACTTTTGAGTGAATTGCCAAAAGTCAGATTTTTGCTGAAATTGTGACCCCGGGCCTTGGGGATATTTTCAAAAAAATATTTTCTGCCGGTTAATTTTTTGAGGGCTGATTTCTTGTCCTGTGATAAAAAGCCTTCTATTTCGAGTGCCAAACCTTTCAGGAGAGCATTTTCAAGCTTTTGGCACCACTTTTGAGTGAATTTCCAAAAGTCAGATTTTTGCTGAAATTGTGACCCCGGGGCTTAGGGATTTTTTCAAAAAAATATTTTCTGCCGGTTAAGTTTTTGAGGGCTGATTTCTTGTCCTGTGATAAAAAGCCTTCTGTTTCGAGTGCCAAACCTTTCATGAGAGCATTTTCAGGCTTTTGGCACCATTTTTGAGTGAATTGCCAAAAGTCAGATTTTTGCTGAAATTGTTCAAAAAAATATTTTCTGCCGGTTAAGTTTTTGAGGGCTGATTTCTTGTCCTGTGATAAAAAGACTTCTGTTTCCATCGCCAAAGCTTTCAGGGGAGCATTTTCAAGCTTTTGGCACCATTTTTTAGTGAATTGCCAAAAGTCAGATTTTTGCTGAAATTGTGACCCCGGGGCTTAGGGATTTTTTCAAAAAAATAATTTCTGCCGGTTAAGTTTTTGAGGGCTGATTTCTTGTCCTGTGATAAAAAGGCTTCTGTTTCGAGTGCCAAACCTTTCAGGAAAGCATTTTCAAGCTTTTGGCACCACTTTTGAGTGAATTTCCAAAAGTCAGATTTTTGCTGAAATTGTGACCCCGGGGCTTGGGGATATTTTCAAAAAAATATTTTCTGCCGGTTAATTTTTTGAGGGCTGATTTCTTGTCCTGTGATAAAAAGACTTCTGTTTCCATCGCCAAAGCTTTCAGGGGAGCATTTTCATGCTTTTGGCACCATTTTTGAGTGAATTGCCAAAAGTCAGATTTTTGCTGAAATTGTGACCCCGGGGCTTAGGGATTTTTTCAAAAAAATATTTTCTTCCGGTTAAGTTTTTGAGGGCTGATTTCTTGTCCTGTGATAAAAAGCCTTCTGTTTCGAGTGCCAAACCTTTCAGGAGAGCATTTTCAGGCTTTTGGCACCATTTTTGAGTGAATTGCCAAAAGTCAGATTTTTGCTGAAATTGTTCAAAAAAATATTTTCTGCCGGTTAAGTTTTTGAGGGCTGATTTCTTGTCCTGTGATAAAAAGACTTCTGTTTCCATCGCCAAAGCTTTCAGGGGAGCATTTTCAAGCTTTTGGCACCATTTTTGAGTGAATTGCCAAAAGTCAGATTTTTGCTGAAATTGTGACCCCGGGGCTTAGGGATTTTTTCAAAAAAATATTTTCTGCCGGTTAAGTTTTTGAGGGCTGATTTCTTGTCCTGTGATAAAAAGCCTTCTGTTTCGAGTGCCAAACCTTTGAGGAGAGCATTTTCAGGCTTTTGGCACCATTTTTGAGTGAATTGCCAAAAGTCAGATTTTTGCTGAAATTGTGACCCCGGGGCTTAGGGATTCTTTCAAAAAAATATTTTCTGCCGGTTAAGTTTTTGAGGGCTGATTTCTTGTCCTGTGATAAAAAGCCTTCTGTTTCGAGTGCCAAACCTTTCATGAGAGCATTTTCAGGCTTTTGGCACCATTTTTGAGTGAATTGCCAAAAGTCAGATTTTTGCTGAAATTGTTCAAAAAAATATTTTCTGCCGGTTAAGTTTTTGAGGGCTGATTTCTTGTCCTGTGATAAAAAGACTTCTGTTTCCATCGCCAAAGCTTTCAGGGGAGCATTTTCAAGCTTTTGGCACCATTTTTTAGTGAATTGCTAAAAGTCAGATTTTTGCTGAAATTGTGACCCCGGGGCTTAGGGATTTTTTCAAAAAAATATTTTCTGCCGGTTAAGTTTTTGAGGGCTGATTTCTTGTCCTGTGATAAAAAGGCTTCTGTTTCGAGTGCCAAACCTTTCAGGAAAGCATTTTCAAGCTTTTGGCACCACTTTTGAGTGAATTGCCAAAAGTCAGATTTTTGCTGAAATTGTGACCCCGGGGCTTAGGGATTTTTTCAAAAAAATATTTTCTGCCGGTTAAGTTTTTGAGGGCTGATTTCTTGTCCTGTGATAAAAAGCCTTCTGTTTCGAGTGCCAAACCTTTCAGGAGAGCATTTTCAAGCTTTTGGCACCACTTTTGAGTGAATTGCCAAAAGTCAGATTTTTGCTGAAATTGTGACCCCGGGGCTTAGGGATTTTTTCAAAAAAATATTTTCTGCCGGTTACGTTTTTGAGGGCTGATTTCTTGTCCTGTGATAAAAAGGCTTCTGTTTCGAGTGCCAAACCTTTCAGGAGAGCATTTTCAGGCTTTTGGCACCATTTTTGAGTGAATTGCCAAAAGTCAGATTTTTGCTGAAATTGTGACCCCGGGGCTTAGGGATTTTTTCAAAAAAATATTTTCTGCCGGTTAAGTTTTTGAGAGCTGATTTCTTGTCCTGTGATAAAAAGACTTCTGTTTCCATCGCCAAAGCTTTCAGGGGAGCATTTTCAAGCTTTTGGCACCATTTTTGAGTGAATTGCCAAAAGTTAGATTTTTGCTGAAATTGTGACCCCGGGGCTTAGGGATTTTTTCAAAAAAATATTTTCTGCCGGTTAAGTTTTTGAGAGCTGATTTCTTGTCCTGTGATAAAAAGACTTCTGTTTCCATCGCCAAAGCTTTCAGGGGAGCATTTTCAAGCTTTTGGCACCATTTTTGAGTGAATTGCCAAAAGTCAGATTTTTGCTGAAATTGTGACCCCGGGGCTTAGGGATTTTTTCAAAAAAATATTTTCTGCCGGTTAAGTTTTTGAGGGCTGATTTCTTGTCCTGTGATAAAAAGACTTCTGTTTCCATCGCCAAAGCTTTCAGGGGAGCATTTTCAAGCTTTTGGCACCATTTTTGAGTGAATTGCCAAAAGTCAGATTTTTGCTGAAATTGTGACCCCGGGGCTTAGGGATTTTTTCAAAAACATATTTTCTGCCGGTTAAGTTTTTGAGGGCTGATTTCTTGTCCTGTGATAAAAGGACTTCTGTTTCGAGTGCCAAACCTTTCAGGAGAGCATTTTCAAGCTTTTGGCACCATTTTTGAGTGAATTGCCAAAAGTCAGATTTTTGCTGAAATTGTGACCCCGGGGCTTAGGGATTTTTTCAAAAACATATTTTCTGCCGGTTAAGTTTTTGAGGGCTGATTTCTTGTCCTGTGATAAAAAGCCTTCTGTTTCGAGTGCCAAACCTTTCAGGAGAGCATTTTCAGGCTTTTGGCACCATTTTTGAGTGAATTGCCAAAAGTCAGATTTTTGCTGAAATTGTGACCCCGGGGCTTAGGGATTTTTTCAAAAAAATATTTTCTGCCGGTTAAGTTTTTGAGGGCTGATTTCTTGTCCTGTGATAAAAAGCCTTCTGTTTCGAGTGCCAAACCTTTCAGGAGAGCATTTTCAAGCTTTTGGCACCACTTTTGAGTGAATTGCCAAAAGTCAGATTTTTGCTGAAATTGTGACCCCGGGGCTTAGGGATTTTTTCAAAAAAATATTTTCTGCCGGTTACGTTTTTGAGGGCTGATTTCTTGTCCTGTGATAAAAAGGCTTCTGTTTCGAGTGCCAAACCTTTCAGGAGAGCATTTTCAGGCTTTTGGCACCATTTTTGAGTGAATTGCCAAAAGTCAGATTTTTGCTGAAATTGTGACCCCGGGGCTTAGGGATTTTTTCAAAAAAATATTTTCTGCCGGTTAAGTTTTTGAGGGCTGATTTCTTGTCCTGTGATAAAAAGACTTCTGTTTCCATCGCCAAAGCTTTCAGGGGAGTATTTTCAAGCTTTTGGCACCATTTTTGAGTGAATTGCCAAAAGTCAGATTTTTGCTGAAATTGTGACCCCGGGGCTTAGGGATTTTTTCAAAAAAATATTTTCTGCCGGTTAAGTTTTTGAGGGCTGATTTCTTGTCCTGTGATAAAAAGACTTCTGTTTCCATCGCCAAAGCTTTCAGGGGAGCATTTTCAAGCTTTTGGCACCATTTTTTAGTGAATTGCCAAAAGTCAGATTTTTGCTGAAATTGTGACCCCGGGGCTTAGGGATTTTTTCAAAAAAATATTTTCTGCCGGTTAAGTTTTTGAGGGCTGATTTCTTGTCCTGTGATAAAAAGGCTTCTGTTTCGAGTGCCAAACCTTTCAGGAAAGCATTTTCAAGCTTTTGGCACCACTTTTGAGTGAATTGCCAAAAGTCAGATTTTTGCTGAAATTGTGACCCCGGGGCTTGGGGATATTTTCAAAAAAATATTTTCTGCCGGTTAATTTTTTGAGGGCTGATTTCTTGTCCTGTGATAAAAAGACTTCTGTTTCCATCGCCAAATCTTTCAGGGGAGCATTTTCATGCTTTTGGCACCATTTTTGAGTGAATTGCCAAAAGTCAGATTTTTGCTGAAATTGTGACCCCGGGGCTTAGGGATTTTTTCAAAAAAATATTTTCTTCCGGTTAAGTTTTTGAGGGCTGATTTCTTGTCCTGTGATAAAAAGCCTTCTGTTTCGAGTGCCAAACCTTTCAGGAGAGCATTTTCAGGCTTTTGGCACCATTTTTGAGTGAATTGCCAAAAGTCAGATTTTTGCTGAAATTGTTCAAAAAAATATTTTCTGCCGGTTAAGTTTTTGAGGGCTGATTTCTTGTCCTGTGATAAAAAGACTTCTGTTTCCATCGCCAAAGCTTTCAGGGGAGCATTTTCAAGCTTTTGGCACCATTTTTGAGTGAATTGCCAAAAGTCAGATTTTTGCTGAAATTGTGACCCCGGGGCTTAGGGATTTTTTCAAAAAAATATTTTCTGCCGGTTAAGTTTTTGAGGGCTGATTTCTTGTCCTGTGATAAAAAGCCTTCTGTTTCGAGTGCCAAACCTTTCAGGAGAGCATTTTCAAGCTTTTGGCACCATTTTTGAGTGAATTGCCAAAAGTCAGATTTTTGCTAAAATTGTGACCCCGGGGCTTAGGGATTTTTTCAAAAAAATATTTTCTGCCGCTTAGGTTTTTGAGGGCTGATTTCTTGTCCTGTGATAAAAAGGCTTCTGTTTCGAGTGCCAAACCTTTCAGGAGAGCATTTTCAGGCTTTTGGCACCATTTTTGAGTGAATTGCCAAAAGTCAGATTTTTGCTGAAATTGTGACCCCGGGGCTTAGGGATTTTTTTAAAAAAAAATATTTTCTGCCGGTTAAGTTTTTGAGGGCTGATTTCTTGTCCTGTGATAAAAAGACTTCTGTTTCCATCGCCACAGCTTTCAGGGGAGCATTTTCAAGCTTTTGGCACCATTTTTGAGTGAATTGCCAAAAGTCAGATTTTTGCTGAAATTGTGACCCCGGGGCTTAGGGATTTTTTCAAAAAAATATTTTCTGCCGGTTAAGTTTTTGAGAGCTGATTTCTTGTCCTGTGATAAAAAGACTTCTGTTTCCATCGCCAAAGCTTTCAGGGGAGCATTTTCATGCTTTTGGCACCATTTTTGAGTGAATTGCCAAAAGTCAGATTTTTGCTGAAATTGTGACCCCGGGGCTTAGGGATTTTTTCAAAAAAATATTTTCTTCCGGTTAAGTTTTTGAGGGCTGATTTCTTGTCCTGTGATAAAAAGCCTTCTGTTTCGAGTGCCAAACCTTTCAGGAGAGCATTTTCAGGCTTTTGGCACCATTTTTGAGTGAATTGCCAAAAGTCAGATTTTTGCTGAAATTGTTCAAAAAAATATTTTCTGCCGGTTAAGTTTTTGAGGGCTGATTTCTTGTCCTGTGATAAAAAGACTTCTGTTTCCATCGCCAAAGCTTTCAGGGGAGCATTTTCAAGCTTTTGGCACCATTTTTGAGTGAATTGCCAAAAGTCAGATTTTTGCTGAAATTGTGACCCCGGGGCTTACGGATTTTTTCAAAAAAATATTTTCTGCCGGTTAAGTTTTTGAGGGCTGATTTCTTGTCCTGTGATAAAAAGCCTTCTGTTTCGAGTGCCAAACCTTTCAGGAGAGCATTTTCAAGCTTTTGGCACCACTTTTGAGTGAATTGCCAAAAGTCAGATTTTTGCTGAAATTGTGACCCCGGGGCTTAGGGATTTTTTCAAAAAAATATTTTCTGCCGGTTACGTTTTTGAGGGCTGATTTCTTGTCCTGTGATAAAAAGGCTTCTGTTTCGAGTGCCAAACCTTTCAGGAGAGCATTTTCAGGCTTTTGGTACCATTTTTGAGTGAATTGCCAAAAGTCAGATTTTTGCTGAAATTGTGACCCCGGGGCTTAGGGATTTTTTTTAAAAAAAATATTTTCTGCCGGTTAAGTTTTTGAGGGCTGATTTCTTGTCCTGTGATAAAAAGACTTCTGTTTCCATCGCCACAGCTTTCAGGGGAGCATTTTCAAGCTTTTGGCACCATTTTTGAGTGAATTGCCAAAAGTCAGATTTTTGCTGAAATTGTGACCCCGGGGCTTAGGGATTTTTTCAAAAAAATGTTTTCTGCCGGTTAAGTTTTTGAGAGCTGATTTCTTGTCCTGTGATAAAAAGACTTCTGTTTCCATCGCCAAAGCTTTCAGGGGAGCATTTTCAAGCTTTTGGCACCATTTTTGAGTGAATTGCCAAAAGTCAGATTTTTGCTGAAATTGTGACCCCGGGGCTTAGGGATTTTTTCAAAAAAATATTTTCTGCCGGTTAAGTTTTTGAGAGCTGATTTCTTGTCCTGTGATAAAAAGACTTCTGTTTCCATCGCCAAAGCTTTCAGGGGAGCATTTTCAAGCTTTTGGCACCATTTTTGAGTGAATTGCCAAAAGTCAGATTTTTGCTGAAATTGTGACCCCGGGGCTTAGAGATTTTTTCAAAAAAAATATTTTGTGCCGGTTAAGTTTTTGAGGGCTGATTTCTTGTCCTGTGATAAAAAGACTTCTGTTTCCATCGCCAAAGCTTTCAGGGGAGCATTTTCAAGCTTTTGGCACCATTTTTGAGTGAATTGCCAAAAGTCAGATTTTTGCTGAAATTGTGACCCCGGGGCTTAGGGATTTTTTCAAAAAAATATTTTCTGCCGGTTAAGTTTTTGAGGGCTGATTTCTTGTCCTGTGATAAAAAGACTTCTGTTTCCATCGCCAAAGCTTTCAGGGGAGCATTTTCAAGCTTTTGGCACCATTTTTGAGTGAATTGCCAAAAGTCAGATTTTTGCTGAAATTGTGACCCCGGGGCTTAGGGATTTTTTCAAAAAAAAAAATTTCTGCCGGTTAAGTTTTTGAGGGCTGATTTCTTGTCCTGTGATAAAAGGACTTCTGTTTCGAGTGCCAAACCTTTCAGGAGAGCATTTTCAAGCTTTTGGCACCATTTTTGAGTGAATTGCCAAAAGTCAGATTTTTGCTGAAATTGTGACCCCGGGGCTTAGGGATTTTTTCAAAAAAATATTTTCTGCCGGTTAAGTTTTTGAGGGCTGATTTCTTGTCCTGTGATAAAAAGCCTTCTGTTTCGAGTGCCAAACCTTTCAGGAGAGCATTTTCAGGCTTTTGGCACCATTTTTGAGTGAATTGCCAAAAGTCAGATTTTTGCTGAAATTGTGACCCCGGGGCTTAGGGATTTTTTCAAAAAAATATTTTCTGCCGGTTAAGTTTTTGAGGGCTGATTTCTTGTCCTGTGATAAAAAGCCTTCTGTTTCGAGTGCCAAACCTTTCAGGAGAGCATTTTCAAGCTTTTGGCACCACTTTTGAGTGAATTGCCAAAAGTCAGATTTTTGCTGAAATTGTGACCCCGGGGCTTAGGGATTTTTTCAAAAAAATATTTTCTGCCGGTTACGTTTTTGAGGGCTGATTTCTTGTCCTGTGATAAAAAGGCTTCTGTTTCGAGTGCCAAACCTTTCAGGAGAGCATTTTCAGGCTTTTGGCACCATTTTTGAGTGAATTGCCAAAAGTCAGATTTTTGCTGAAATTGTGACCCCGGGGCTTAGGGATTTTTTTTTAAAAAAAATATTTTCTGCCGGTTAAGTTTTTGAGGGCTGATTTCTTGTCCTGTGATAAAAAGACTTCTGTTTCCATCGCCAAAGCTTTCAGGGGAGTATTTTCAAGCTTTTGGCACCATTTTTGAGTGAATTGCCAAAAGTCAGATTTTTGCTGAAATTGTGACCCCGGGGCTTAGGGATTTTTTCAAAAAAATATTTTCTGCCGGTTAAGTTTTTGAGGGCTGATTTCTTGTCCTGTGATAAAAAGACTTCTGTTTCCATCGCCAAAGCTTTCAGGGGAGCATTTTCAAGCTTTTGGCACCATTTTTTAGTGAATTGCCAAAAGTCAGATTTTTGCTGAAATTGTGACCCCGGGGCTTAGGGATTTTTTCAAAAAAATATTTTCTGCCGGTTAAGTTTTTGAGGGCTGATTTCTTGTCCTGTGATAAAAAGGCTTCTGTTTCGAGTGCCAAACCTTTCAGGAAAGCATTTTCAAGCTTTTGGCACCACTTTTGAGTGAATTGCCAAAAGTCAGATTTTTGCTGAAATTGTGACCCCGGGGCTTGGGGATATTTTCAAAAAAATATTTTCTGCCGGTTAATTTTTTGAGGGCTGATTTCTTGTCCTGTGATAAAAAGACTTCTGTTTCCATCGCCAAAGCTTTCAGGGGAGCATTTTCATGCTTTTGGCACCATTTTTGTGTGAATTGCCAAAAGTCAGATTTTTGCTGAAATTGTGACCCCGGGGCTTAGGGATTTTTTCAAAAAAATATTTTCTGCCGCCGGTTAAGTTTTTGAGGGCTGATTTCTTGTCCTGTGATAAAAAGACTTCTGTTTCCATCGCCAAAGCTTTCAGGGGAGCATTTTCAGGCTTTTGGCACCATTTTTGAGTGAATTGCCAAAAGTCAGATTTTTGCTGAAATTGTGACCCCGGGGCTTAGGGATTTTTTTAAAAAAAAATATTTTCTGCCGGTTAAGTTTTTGAGGGCTGATTTCTTGTCCTGTGATAAAAAGACTTCTGTTTCCATCGCCACAGCTTTCAGGGGAGCATTTTCAAGCTTTTGGCACCATTTTTGAGTGAATTGCCAAAAGTCAGATTTTTGCTGAAATTGTGACCCCGGGGCTTAGGGATTTTTTCAAAAAAATATTTTCTGCCGGTTAAGTTTTTGAGAGCTGATTTCTTGTACTGTGATAAAAAGACTTCTGTTTCCATCGCCAAAGCTTTCAGGGGAGCATTTTCAAGCTTTTGGCACCATTTTTGAGTGAATTGTCAAAAGTCAGATTTTTGCTGAAATTGTGACCCCGGGGCTTAGAGATTTTTTCAAAAAAAATATTTTCTGCCGGTTAAGTTTTTGAGGACTGATTTCTTGTCCTGTGATAAAAAGACTTCTGTTTCCATCGCCAAAGCTTTCAGGGGAGCATTTTCAAGCTTTTGGCACCATTTTTGAGTGAATTGCCAAAAGTCAGATTTTTGCTGAAATTGTGACCCCGGGGCTTAGGGATTTTTTCAAAAAAATATTTTCTGCCGGTTAAGTTTTTGAGGGCTGATTTCTTGTCCTGTGATAAAAAGACTTCTGTTTCCATCGCCAAAGCTTTCAGGGGAGCATTTTCAAGCTTTTGGCACCATTTTTGAGTGAATTGCCAAAAGTCAGATTTTTGCTGAAATTGTGACCCCGGGGCTTAGGGATTTTTTCAAAAAAAAATTTTCTGCCGGTTAAGTTTTTGAGGGCTGATTTCTTGTCCTGTGATAAAAGGACTTCTGTTTCGAGTGCCAAACCTTTCAGGAGAGCATTTTCAAGCTTTTGGCACCATTTTTGAGTGAATTGCCAAAAGTCAGATTTTTGCTGAAATTGTGACCCCGGGGCTTAGGGATTTTTTCAAAAAAATATTTTCTGCCGGTTAAGTTTTTGAGGGCTGATTTCTTGTCCTGTGATAAAAAGCCTTCTGTTTCGAGTGCCAAACCTTTCAGGAGAGCATTTTCAGGCTTTTGGCACCATTTTTGAGTGAATTGCCAAAAGTCAGATTTTTGCTGAAATTGTGACCCCGGGGCTTAGGGATTTTTTCAAAAAAATATTTTCTGCCGGTTAAGTTTTTGAGGGCTGATTTCTTTTCCTGTGATAAAAAGCCTTCTGTTTCGAGTGCCAAACCTTTCAGGAGAGCATTTTCAAGCTTTTGGCACCATTTTTGAGTGAATTGCCAAAAGTCAGATTTTTGCTGAAATTGTGACCCCGGGGCTTAGGGATTTTTTCAAAAAAATATTTTCTGCCGGTTACGTTTTTGAGGGCTGATTTCTTGTCCTGTGATAAAAAGGCTTCTGTTTCGAGTGCCAAACCTTTCAGGAGAGCATTTTAAGGCTTTTGGCACCATTTTTGAGTGAATTGCCAAAAGTCAGATTTTTGCTGAAATTGTGACCCCGGGGCTTAGGGATTTTTTTTAAAAAAAAATATTTTCTGCCGGTTAAGTTTTTGAGGGCTGATTTCTTGTCCTGTGATAAAAAGACTTCTGTTTCCATCGCCAAAGCTTTCAGGGGAGCATTTTCAAGCTTTTGGCACCATTTTTGAGTGAATTGCCAAAAGTCAGATTTTTGCTGAAATTGTGACCCCGGGCCGGGGCTTAGGGATTTTTTCAAAAAAATATTTTCTGCCGGTTAAGTTTTTGAGGGCTGATTTCTTGTCCTGTGATAAAAAGACTTCTGTTTCCATTGCCAAAGCTTTCAGGGGAGCATTTTCAAGCTTTTGGCACCATTTTTGAGTGAATTGCCAAAAGTCAGATTTTTGCTGAAATTGTGACCCCGGGGCTTAGGGATTTTTTCAAAAAAATATTTTCTGCCGGTTAAGTTTTTGAGAGCTGATTTCTTGTCCTGTGATAAAAAGACTTCTGTTTCCATCGCCAAAGCTTTCAGGGGAGCATTTTCAAGCTTTTGGCACCATTTTTGAGTGAATTGCCAAAAGTCAGATTTTTGCTGAAATTGTGACCCCGGGGCTTAGAGATTTTTTCAAAAAAAATATTTTCTGCCGGTTAAGTTTTTGAGGGCTGATTTCTTGTCCTGTGATAAAAAGACTTCTGTTTCCATCGCCAAACCTTTCAGGGGAGCATTTTCAAGCTTTTGGCACCATTTTTGAGTGAATTGCCAAAAGTCAGATTTTTGCTGAAATTGTGACCCCGGGGCTTAGGGATTTTTTCAAAAAAATATTTTCTGCCGGTTAAGTTTTTGAGAGCTGATTTCTTGTCCTGTGATAAAAAGACTTCTTTTTCCATCGCCAAAGCTTTCAGGGGAGCATTTTCAGGCTTTTGGCACCATTTTTGAGTGAATTGCCAAAAGTCAGATTTTTGCTGAAATTGTGACCCCGGGGCTTAGGGATATTTTCAAAAAAATATTTTCTGCCGGTTAAGTTTTTGAGGGCTGATTTCTTGTCCTGTGATAAAAAGACTTCTGTTTCCATCGCCAAAGCTTTCAGGGGAGCATTTTCAAGCTTTTGGCACCATTTTTGAGTGAATTGCCAAAAGTCAGATTTTTGCTGAAATTGTGACCCCGGGGCTTAGGGATTTTTTCAAAAAAAAATTTTCTGCCGGTTAAGTTTTTGAGGGCTGATTTCTTGTCCTGTGATAAAAGCACTTCTGTTTCGAGTGCCAAACCTTTCAGGAGAGCATTTTCAAGCTTTTGGCACCATTTTTGAGTGAATTGCCAAAAGTCAGATTTTTGCTGAAATTGTGACTCCGGGGCTTAGGGATTTTTTCAAAAAAATATTTTCTGCCGGTTAAGTTTTTGAGGGCTGATTTCTTGTCCTGTGATAAAAAGCCTTCTGTTTCGAGTGCCAAACCTTTCAGGAGAGCATTTTCAGGCTTTTGGCACCATTTTTGAGTGAATTGCCAAAAGTCAGATTTTTGCTGAAATTGTGACCCCGGGGCTTAGGGATTTTTTCAAAAAAATATTTTCTGCCGGTTAAGTTTTTGAGGGCTGATTTCTTTTCCTGTGATAAAAAGCCTTCTGTTTCGAGTGCCAAACCTTTCAGGAGAGCATTTTCAAGCTTTTGGCACCATTTTTGAGTGAATTGCCAAAAGTCAGATTTTTGCTGAAATTGTGACCCCGGGGCTTAGGGATTTTTTCAAAAAAATATTTTCTGCCGGTTACGTTTTTGAGGGCTGATTTCTTGTCCTGTGATAAAAAGGCTTCTGTTTCGAGTGCCAAACCTTTCAGGAGAGCATTTTAAGGCTTTTGGCACCATTTTTGAGTGAATTGCCAAAAGTCAGATTTTTGCTGAAATTGTGACCCCGGGGCTTAGGGATTTTTTTTAAAAAAAAATATTTTCTGCCGGTTAAGTTTTTGAGGGCTGATTTCTTGTCCTGTGATAAAAAGACTTCTGTTTCCATCGCCAAAGCTTTCAGGGGAGCATTTTCAAGCTTTTGGCACCATTTTTGAGTGAATTGCCAAAAGTCAGATTTTTGCTGAAATTGTGACCCCGGGCCGGGGCTTAGGGATTTTTTCAAAAAAATATTTTCTGCCGGTTAAGTTTTTGAGGGCTGATTTCTTGTCCTGTGATAAAAAGACTTCTGTTTCCATTGCCAAAGCTTTCAGGGGAGCATTTTCAAGCTTTTGGCACCATTTTTGAGTGAATTGCCAAAAGTCAGATTTTTGCTGAAATTGTGACCCCGGGGCTTAGGGATTTTTTCAAAAAAATATTTTCTGCCGGTTAAGTTTTTGAGAGCTGATTTCTTGTCCTGTGATAAAAAGACTTCTGTTTCCATCGCCAAAGCTTTCAGGGGAGCATTTTCAAGCTTTTGGCACCATTTTTGAGTGAATTGCCAAAAGTCAGATTTTTGCTGAAATTGTGACCCCGGGGCTTAGAGATTTTTTCAAAAAAAATATTTTCTGCCGGTTAAGTTTTTGAGGGCTGATTTCTTGTCCTGTGATAAAAAGACTTCTGTTTCCATCGCCAAACCTTTCAGGGGAGCATTTTCAAGCTTTTGGCACCACTTTTGAGTGAATTGCCAAAAGTCAGATTTTTGCTGAAATTGTGACCCCGGGGCTTAGGGATTTTTTCAAAAAAATATTTTCTGCCGGTTACGTTTTTGAGGGCTGATTTCTTGTCCTGTGATAAAAAGGCTTCTGTTTCGAGTGCCAAACCTTTCAGGAGAGCATTTTCAGGCTTTTGGCACCATTTTTGAGTGAATTGCCAAAAGTCAGATTTTTGCTGAAATTGTGACCCCGGGGCTTAGGGATATTTTCAAAAAAATATTTTCTGCCGGTTAAGTTTTTGAGGGCTGATTTCTTGTCCTGTGATAAAAAGACTTCTGTTTCCATCGCCAAAGCTTTCAGGGGAGCATTTTCAAGCTTTTGGCACCATTTTTGAGTGAATTGCCAAAAGTCAGATTTTTGCTGAAATTGTGACCCCGGGGCTTAGGGATTTTTTCAAAAAAAAATTTTCTGCCGGTTAAGTTTTTGAGGGCTGATTTCTTGTCCTGTGATAAAAGGACTTCTGTTTCGAGTGCCAAACCTTTCAGGAGAGCATTTTCAAGCTTTTGGCACCATTTTTGAGTGAATTGCCAAAAGTCAGATTTTTGCTGAAATTGTGACCCCGGGGCTTAGGGATTTTTTCAAAAAAATATTTTCTGCCGGTTAAGTTTTTGAGGGCTGATTTCTTGCCCTGTGATAAAAAGACTTCTGTTTCCATCGCCAAAGCTTTCAGGGGGGCATTTTCAAGCTTTTGGCACCATTTTTGAGTGAATTGCCAAAAGTCAGATTTTTGCTGAAATTGTGACCCCGGGGCTTAGGGATTTTTTCAAAAAAATATTTTCTGCCGGTTACGTTTTTGAGGGCTGATTTCTTGTCCTGTGATAAAAAGGCTTCTGTTTCGAGTGCCAAACCTTTCAGGAGAGCATTTTAAGGCTTTTGGCACCATTTTTGAGTGAATTGCCAAAAGTCAGATTTTTGCTGAAATTGTGACCCCGGGGCTTAGGGATTTTTTTTAAAAAAAAATATTTTCTGCCGGTTAAGTTTTTGAGGGCTGATTTCTTGTCCTGTGATAAAAAGACTTCTGTTTCCATCGCCAAAGCTTTCAGGGGAGCATTTTCAAGCTTTTGGCACCATTTTTGAGTGAATTGCCAAAAGTCAGATTTTTGCTGAAATTGTGACCCCGGGCCGGGGCTTAGGGATTTTTTCAAAAAAATATTTTCTGCCGGTTAAGTTTTTGAGGGCTGATTTCTTGTCCTGTGATAAAAAGACTTCTGTTTCCATTGCCAAAGCTTTCAGGGGAGCATTTTCAAGCTTTTGGCACCATTTTTGAGTGAATTGCCAAAAGTCAGATTTTTGCTGAAATTGTGACCCCGGGGCTTAGGGATTTTTTCAAAAAAATATTTTCTGCCGGTTAAGTTTTTGAGGGCTGATTTCTTGTCCTGTGATAAAAAGACTTCTGTTTCCATCGCCAAACCTTTCAGGGGAGCATTTTCAAGCTTTTGGCACCATTTTTGAGTGAATTGCCAAAAGTCAGATTTTTGCTGAAATTGTGACCCCGGGGCTTAGGGATTTTTTCAAAAAAATATTTTCTGCCGGTTAAGTTTTTGAGAGCTGATTTCTTGTCCTGTGATAAAAAGACTTCTTTTTCCATCGCCAAAGCTTTCAGGGGAGCATTTTCAGGCTTTTGGCACCATTTTTGAGTGAATTGCCAAAAGTCAGATTTTTGCTGAAATTGTGACCCCGGGGCTTAGGGATATTTTCAAAAAAATATTTTCTGCCGGTTAAGTTTTTGAGGGCTGATTTCTTGTCCTGTGATAAAAAGACTTCTGTTTCCATCGCCAAAGCTTTCAGGGGAGCATTTTCAAGCTTTTGGCACCATTTTTGAGTGAATTGCCAAAAGTCAGATTTTTGCTGAAATTGTGACCCCGGGGCTTAGGGATTTTTTCAAAAAAAAATTTTCTGCCGGTTAAGTTTTTGAGGGCTGATTTCTTGTCCTGTGATAAAAGGACTTCTGTTTCGAGTGCCAAACCTTTCAGGAGAGCATTTTCAAGCTTTTGGCACCATTTTTGAGTGAATTGCCAAAAGTCAGATTTTTGCTGAAATTGTGACCCCGGGGCTTAGGGATTTTTTCAAAAAAATATTTTCTGCCGGTTAAGTTTTTGAGGGCTGATTTCTTGTCCTGTGATAAAAAGCCTTCTGTTTCGAGTGCCAAACCTTTCAGGAGAGCATTTTCAGGCTTTTGGCACCATTTTTGAGTGAATTGCCAAAAGTCAGATTTTTGCTGAAATTGTGACCCCGGGGCTTAGGGATTTTTTCAAAAAAATATTTTCTGCCGGTTAAGTTTTTGAGGGCTGATTTCTTGCCCTGTGATAAAAAGACTTCTGTTTCCATCGCCAAAGCTTTCAGGGGGGCATTTTCAAGCTTTTGGCACCATTTTTGAGTGAATTGCCAAAAGTCAGATTTTTGCTGAAATTGTGACCCCGGGGCTTAGGGATTTTTTCAAAAAAATATTTTCTGCCGGTTACGTTTTGGAGGGCTGATTTCTTGTCCTGTGATAAAAAGACTTCTGTTTCCATCGCCAAAGCTTTCAGGGGAGCATTTTCAAGCTTTTGGCACCATTTTTGAGTGAATTGCCAAAAGTCAGATTTTTGCTGAAATTGTGACCCCGGGGCTTAGGGATTTTTTCAAAAAAAAAATTTCTGCCGGTTAAGTTTTTGAGGGCTGATTTCTTGTCCTGTGATAAAAGGACTTCTGTTTCGAGTGCCAAACCTTTCAGGAGAGCATTTTCAAGCTTTTGGCACCATTTTTGAGTGAATTGCCAAAAGTCAGATTTTTGCTGAAATTGTGACCCCGGGGCTTAGGGATTTTTTCAAAAAAATATTTTCTGCCGGTTAAGTTTTTGAGGGCTGATTTCTTGTCCTGTGATAAAAAGCCTTCTGTTTCGATTGCCAAACCTTTCAGGAGAGCATTTTCAGGCTTTTGGCACCATTTTTGAGTGAATTGCCAAAAGTCAGATTTTTGCTGAAATTGTGACCCCGGGGCTTAGGGATTTTTTCAAAAAAATATTTTCTGCCGGTTAAGTTTTTGAGGGCTGATTTCTTGCCCTGTGATAAAAAGACTTCTGTTTCCATCGCCAAAGCTTTCAGGGGGGCATTTTCAAGCTTTTGGCACCATTTTTGAGTGAATTGCCAAAAGTCAGATTTTTGCTGAAATTGTGACCCCGGGGCTTAGGGATTTTTTCAAAAAAATATTTTCTGCCGGTTACGTTTTTGAGGGCTGATTTCTTGTCCTGTGATAAAAAGGCTTCTGTTTCGAGTGCCAAACCTTTCAGGAGAGCATTTTCAGGCTTTTGGCACCATTTTTGAGTGAATTGCCAAAAGTCAGATTTTTGCTGAAATTGTGACCCCGGGGCTTAGGGATTTTTTTTTTAAAAAAATATTTTCTGCCGGTTAAGTTTTTGAGGGCTGATTTCTTGTCCTGTGATAAAAAGACTTCTGTTTCCATCGCCAAAGCTTTCAGGGGAGTATTTTCAAGCTTTTGGCACCATTTTTGAGTGAATTGCCAAAAGTCAGATTTTTGCTGAAATTGTGACCCCGGGGCTTAGGGATTTTTTCAAAAAAATATTTTCTGCCGGTTAAGTTTTTGAGGGCTGATTTCTTGTCCTGTGATAAAAAGACTTCTGTTTCCATCGCCAAAGCTTTCAGGGGAGCATTTTCAAGCTTTTGGCACCATTTTTTAGTGAATTGCCAAAAGTCAGATTTTTGCTGAAATTGTGACCCCGGGGCTTAGGGATTTTTTCAAAAAAATATTTTCTGCCGGTTAAGTTTTTGAGGGCTGATTTCTTGTCCTGTGATAAAAAGGCTTCTGTTTCGAGTGCCAAACCTTTCAGGAAAGCATTTTCAAGCTTTTGGCACCACTTTTGAGTGAATTGCCAAAAGTCAGATTTTTGCTGAAATTGTGACCCCGGGGCTTGGGGATATTTTCAAAAAAATATTTTCTGCCGGTTAATTTTTTGAGGGCTGATTTCGTGTCCTGTGATAAAAAGACTTCTGTTTCCATCGCCAAAGCTTTCAGGGGAGCATTTTCATGCTTTTGGCACCATTTTTGAGTGAATTGCCAAAAGTCAGATTTTTGCTGAAATTGTGACCCCGGGGCTTAGGGATTTTTTCAAAAAAATATTTTCTTCCGGTTAAGTTTTTGAGGGCTGATTTCTTGTCCTGTGATAAAAAGCCTTCTGTTTCGAGTGCCAAACCTTTCAGGAGAGCATTTTCAGGCTTTTTGCACCATTTTTGAGTGAATTGCCAAAAGTCAGATTTTTGCTGAAATTGTGACCCCGGGGCTTAGGGATTTTTTCAAAAAAATATTTTCTGCCGCCGGTTAAGTTTTTGAGGGCTGATTTCTTGTCCTGTGATAAAAAGACTTCTGTTTCCATCGCCAAAGCTTTCAGGGGAGCATTTTCAGGCTTTTGGCACCATTTTTGAGTGAATTGCCAAAAGTCAGATTTTTGCTGAAATTGTGACCCCGGGGCTTAGGGATTTTTTTAAAAAAAAATATTTTCTGCCGGTTAAGTTTTTGAGGGCTGATTTCTTGTCCTGTGATAAAAAGACTTCTGTTTCCATCGCCACAGCTTTCAGGGGAGCATTTTCAAGCTTTTGGCACCATTTTTGAGTGAATTGCCAAAAGTCAGATTTTTGCTGAAATTGTGACCCCGGGGCTTAGGGATTTTTTCAAAAAAATATTTTCTGCCGGTTAAGTTTTTGAGAGCTGATTTCTTGTCCTGTGATAAAAAGACTTCTGTTTCCATCGCCAAAGCTTTCAGGGGAGCATTTTCAAGCTTTTGGCACCATTTTTGAGTGAATTGCCAAAAGTCAGATTTTTGCTGAAATTGTGACCCCGGGGCTTAGAGATTTTTTCAAAAAAAATATTTTCTGCCGGTTAAGTTTTTGAGGACTGATTTCTTGTCCTGTGATAAAAAGACTTCTGTTTCCATCGCCAAAGCTTTCAGGGGAGCATTTTCAAGCTTTTGGCACCATTTTTGAGTGAATTGCCAAAAGTCAGATTTTTGCTGAAATTGTGACCCCGGGGCTTAGGGATTTTTTCAAAAAAATATTTTCTGCCGGTTAAGTTTTTGAGGGCTGATTTCTTGTCCTGTGATAAAAAGACTTCTGTTTCCATCGCCAAAGCTTTCAGGGGAGCATTTTCAAGCTTTTGGCACCATTTTTGAGTGAATTGCCAAAAGTCAGATTTTTGCTGAAATTGTGACCCCGGGGCTTAGGGATTTTTTCAAAAAAAAAATTTCTGCCGGTTAAGTTTTTGAGGGCTGATTTCTTGTCCTGTGATAAAAGCACTTCTGTTTCGAGTGCCAAACCTTTCAGGAGAGCATTTTCAAGCTTTTGGCACCATTTTTGAGTGAATTGCCAAAAGTCAGATTTTTGCTGAAATTGTGACCCCGGGGCTTAGGGATTTTTTCAAAAAAATATTTTCTGCCGGTTAAGTTTTTGAGGGCTGATTTCTTGTCCTGTGATAAAAAGCCTTCTGTTTCGAGTGCCAAACCTTTCAGGAGAGCATTTTCAGGCTTTTGGCACCATTTTTGAGTGAATTGCCAAAAGTCAGATTTTTGCTGAAATTGTGACCCCGGGGCTTAGGGATTTTTTCAAAAAAATATTTTCTGCCGGTTAAGTTTTTGAGGGCTGATTTCTTTTCCTGTGATAAAAAGCCTTCTGTTTCGAGTGCCAAACCTTTCAGGAGAGCATTTTCAAGCTTTTGGCACCATTTTTGAGTGAATTGCCAAAAGTCAGATTTTTGCTGAAATTGTGACCCCGGGGCTTAGGGATTTTTTCAAAAAAATATTTTCTGCCGGTTACGTTTTTGAGGGCTGATTTCTTGTCCTGTGATAAAAAGGCTTCTGTTTCGAGTGCCAAACCTTTCAGGAGAGCATTTTAAGGCTTTTGGCACCATTTTTGAGTGAATTGCCAAAAGTCAGATTTTTGCTGAAATTGTGACCCCGGGGCTTAGGGATTTTTTTTAAAAAAAAATATTTTCTGCCGGTTAAGTTTTTGAGGGCTGATTTCTTGTCCTGTGATAAAAAGACTTCTGTTTCCATCGCCAAAGCTTTCAGGGGAGCATTTTCAAGCTTTTGGCACCATTTTTGAGTGAATTGCCAAAAGTCAGATTTTTGCTGAAATTGTGACCCCGGGGCTTAGGGATTTTTTCAAAAAAATATTTTCTGCCGGTTAAGTTTTTGAGGGCTGATTTCTTGTCCTGTGATAAAAAGACTTCTGTTTCCATTGCCAAAGCTTTCAGGGGAGCATTTTCAAGCTTTTGGCACCATTTTTGAGTGAATTGCCAAAAGTCAGATTTTTGCTGAAATTGTGACCCCGGGGCTTAGGGATTTTTTCAAAAAAATATTTTCTGCCGGTTAAGTTTTTGAGAGCTGATTTCTTGTCCTGTGATAAAAAGACTTCTGTTTCCATCGCCAAAGCTTTCAGGGGAGCATTTTCAAGCTTTTGGCACCATTTTTGAGTGAATTGCCAAAAGTCAGATTTTTGCTGAAATTGTGACCCCGGGGCTTAGAGATTTTTTCAAAAAAAATATTTTCTGCCGGTTAAGTTTTTGAGGGCTGATTTCTTGTCCTGTGATAAAAAGACTTCTGTTTCCATCGCCAAAGCTTTCAGGGGAGCATTTTCAAGCTTTTGGCACCATTTTTGAGTGAATTGCCAAAAGTCAGATTTTTGCTGAAATTGTGACCCCGGGGCTTAGGGATTTTTTCAAAATAATATTTTCTGCCGGTTAAGTTTTTGAGAGCTGATTTCTTGTCCTGTGATAAAAAGACTTCTTTTTCCATCGCCAAAGCTTTCAGGGGAGCATTTTCAAGCTTTTGGCACCATTTTTGAGTGAATTGCCAAAAGTCAGATTTTTGCTGAAATTGTGACCCCGGGGCTTAGGGATATTTTCAAAAAAATATTTTCTGCCGGTTAAGTTTTTGAGGGCTGATTTCTTGTCCTGTGATAAAAAGACTTCTGTTTCCATCGCCAAAGCTTTCAGGGGAGCATTTTCAAGCTTTTGGCACCATTTTTGAGTGAATTGCCAAAAGTCAGATTTTTGCTGAAATTGTGACCCCGGGGCTTAGGGATTTTTTCAAAAAAAAAATTTCTGCCGGTTAAGTTTTTGAGGGCTGATTTCTTGTCCTGTGATAAAAGGACTTCTGTTTCGAGTGCCAAACCTTTCAGGAGAGCATTTTCAAGCTTTTGGCACCATTTTTGAGTGAATTGCCAAAAGTCAGATTTTTGCTGAAATTGTGACCCCAGGGCTTAGGGATTTTTTCAAAAAAATATTTTCTGCCGGTTAAGTTTTTGAGGGCTGATTTCTTGTCCTGTGATAAAAAGCCTTCTGTTTCGAGTGCCAAACCTTTCAGGAGAGCATTTTCAGGCTTTTGGCACCATTTTTGAGTGAATTGCCAAAAGTCAGATTTTTGCTGAAATTGTGACCCCGGGGCTTAGGGATTTTTTCAAAAAAATATTTTCTGCCGGTTAAGTTTTTGAGGGCTGATTTCTTGCCCTGTGATAAAAAGACTTCTGTTTCCATCGCCAAAGCTTTCAGGGGGGCATTTTCAAGCTTTTGGCACCATTTTTGAGTGAATTGCCAAAAGTCAGATTTTTGCTGAAATTGTGACCCCGGGGCTTAGGGATTTTTTCAAAAAAATATTTTCTGCCGGTTTAGTTTTTGAGTGCTGATTTCTTGTCCTGTGTTAAAAAGCCTTCTGTTTCCATCGCCAAACCTTTCAGGAGAGGATTTTCAGGCTTTTGGCACCACTTTTGAGTGAATTACCAAAAGTCAGATTTTTGCTGAAATTGTGACCCCGGGGCTTAGGGATTTTTTCAAAAAAATATTTTCTGCCGGTTAAGTTTTTGAGGGCTGATTTCTTGTCCTGTGATAAAAAGCCTTCTGTTTCGAGTGCCAAACCTTTCAGGAGAGCATTTTCAGGCTTTTGGCACCATTTTTGAGTGAATTGCCAAAAGTCAGATTTTTGCTGAAATTGTGACCCCGGGGCTTAGGGATTTTTTCAAAAAAATATTTTCTGCCGTTTAAGTTTTTGAGGGCTGATTTCTTGTCCTGTGATAAAAGGACTTCTGTTTCCATCGCCAAAGCTTTCAGGGGAGCATTTTCAAGCTTTTGGCACCATTTTTGAGTGAATTGCCAAAAGTCAGATTTTTGCTGAAATTGTGACCCCGGGGCTTAGGGATTTTTTCAAAAAAATATTTTCTGCCGGTTAAGTTTTTGAGGGCTGATTTCTTGTCCTGTGATAAAAAGCCTTCTGTTTCGAGTGCCAAACCTTTCAGGAGAGCATTTTCAAGCTTTTGGCACCATTTTTGAGTGAATTGCCAAAAGTCAGATTTTTGCTGAAATTGTGACCCCGGGGCTTAGGGATTTTTTCAAAAAAATATTTTCTGCCGGTTAAGTTTTTGAGGGCTGATTTCTTGTCCTGTGATAAAAGGACTTCTGTTTCCATCGCCAAAGCTTTCAGGGGAGCATTTTCAAGCTTTTGGCACCATTTTTGAGTGAATTGCCAAAAGTCAGATTTTTGCTGAAATTGTGACCCCGGGGCTTAGGGATTTTTTCAAAAAAATATTTTCTGCCGGTTAAGTTTTTGAGGGCTGATTTCTTGTCCTGTGATAAAAAGACTTCTGTTCCGAGTGCCAAACCTTTCAGGAGAGCATTTTCAAGCTTTTGGCACCATTTTTGAGTGAATTGCCAAAAGTCAGATTTTTGCTGAAATTGTGACCCCGGGGCTTAGGGATTTTTTCAAAAAAATATTTTCTGCCGGTTAAGTTTTTGAGGGCTGATTTCTTTTCCTGTGATAAAAAGCCTTCTGTTTCGAGTGCCAAACCTTTCAGGAGAGCATTTTCAAGCTTTTGGCACCATTTTTGAGTGAATTGCCAAAAGTCAGATTTTTGCTGAAATTGTGACCCCGGGGCTTAGGGATTTTTTCAAAAAAATATTTTCTGCCGGTTACGTTTTTGAGGGCTGATTTCTTGTCCTGTGATAAAAAGGCTTCTGTTTCGAGTGCCAAACCTTTCAGGAGAGCATTTTAAGGCTTTTGGCACCATTTTTGAGTGAATTGCCAAAAGTCAGATTTTTGCTGAAATTGTGACCCCGGGGCTTAGGGATTTTTTTTAAAAAAAAATATTTTCTGCCGGTTAAGTTTTTGAGGGCTGATTTCTTGTCCTGTGATAAAAAGACTTCTGTTTCCATCGCCAAAGCTTTCAGGGGAGCATTTTCAAGCTTTTGGCACCATTTTTGAGTGAATTGCCAAAAGTCAGATTTTTGCTGAAATTGTGACCCCGGGGCTTAGGGATTTTTTCAAAAAAATATTTTCTGCCGGTTAAGTTTTTGAGGGCTGATTTCTTGTCCTGTGATAAAAAGACTTCTGTTTCCATTGCCAAAGCTTTCAGGGGAGCATTTTCAAGCTTTTGGCACCATTTTTGAGTGAATTGCCAAAAGTCAGATTTTTGCTGAAATTGTGACCCCGGGGCTTAGGGATTTTTTCAAAAAAATATTTTCTGCCGGTTAAGTTTTTGAGAGCTGATTTCTTGTCCTGTGATAAAAAGACTTCTGTTTCCATCGCCAAAGCTTTCAGGGGAGCATTTTCAAGCTTTTGGCACCATTTTTGAGTGAATTGCCAAAAGTCAGATTTTTGCTGAAATTGTGACCCCGGGGCTTAGAGATTTTTTCAAAAAAAATATTTTCTGCCGGTTAAGTTTTTGAGGGCTGATTTCTTGTCCTGTGATAAAAAGACTTCTGTTTCCATCGCCAAAGCTTTCAGGGGAGCATTTTCAAGCTTTTGGCACCATTTTTGAGTGAATTGCCAAAAGTCAGATTTTTGCTGAAATTGTGACCCCGGGGCTTAGGGATTTTTTCAAAATAATATTTTCTGCCGGTTAAGTTTTTGAGAGCTGATTTCTTGTCCTGTGATAAAAAGACTTCTTTTTCCATCGCCAAAGCTTTCAGGGGAGCATTTTCAAGCTTTTGGCACCATTTTTGAGTGAATTGCCAAAAGTCAGATTTTTGCTGAAATTGTGACCCCGGGGCTTAGGGATATTTTCAAAAAAATATTTTCTGCCGGTTAAGTTTTTGAGGGCTGATTTCTTGTCCTGTGATAAAAAGACTTCTGTTTCCATCGCCAAAGCTTTCAGGGGAGCATTTTCAAGCTTTTGGCACCATTTTTGAGTGAATTGCCAAAAGTCAGATTTTTGCTGAAATTGTGACCCCGGGGCTTAGGGATTTTTTCAAAAAAAAAATTTCTGCCGGTTAAGTTTTTGAGGGCTGATTTCTTGTCCTGTGATAAAAGGACTTCTGTTTCGAGTGCCAAACCTTTCAGGAGAGCATTTTCAAGCTTTTGGCACCATTTTTGAGTGAATTGCCAAAAGTCAGATTTTTGCTGAAATTGTGACCCCAGGGCTTAGGGATTTTTTCAAAAAAATATTTTCTGCCGGTTAAGTTTTTGAGGGCTGATTTCTTGTCCTGTGATAAAAAGCCTTCTGTTTCGAGTGCCAAACCTTTCAGGAGAGCATTTTCAGGCTTTTGGCACCATTTTTGAGTGAATTGCCAAAAGTCAGATTTTTGCTGAAATTGTGACCCCGGGGCTTAGGGATTTTTTCAAAAAAATATTTTCTGCCGGTTAAGTTTTTGAGGGCTGATTTCTTGCCCTGTGATAAAAAGACTTCTGTTTCCATCGCCAAAGCTTTCAGGGGGGCATTTTCAAGCTTTTGGCACCATTTTTGAGTGAATTGCCAAAAGTCAGATTTTTGCTGAAATTGTGACCCCGGGGCTTAGGGATTTTTTCAAAAAAATATTTTCTGCCGGTTTAGTTTTTGAGTGCTGATTTCTTGTCCTGTGTTAAAAAGCCTTCTGTTTCCATCGCCAAACCTTTCAGGAGAGGATTTTCAGGCTTTTGGCACCACTTTTGAGTGAATTACCAAAAGTCAGATTTTTGCTGAAATTGTGACCCCGGGGCTTAGGGATTTTTTCAAAAAAATATTTTCTGCCGGTTAAGTTTTTGAGGGCTGATTTCTTGTCCTGTGATAAAAAGCCTTCTGTTTCGAGTGCCAAACCTTTCAGGAGAGCATTTTCAGGCTTTTGGCACCATTTTTGAGTGAATTGCCAAAAGTCAGATTTTTGCTGAAATTGTGACCCCGGGGCTTAGGGATTTTTTCAAAAAAATATTTTCTGCCGTTTAAGTTTTTGAGGGCTGATTTCTTGTCCTGTGATAAAAGGACTTCTGTTTCCATCGCCAAAGCTTTCAGGGGAGCATTTTCAAGCTTTTGGCACCATTTTTGAGTGAATTGCCAAAAGTCAGATTTTTGCTGAAATTGTGACCCCGGGGCTTAGGGATTTTTTCAAAAAAATATTTTCTGCCGGTTAAGTTTTTGAGGGCTGATTTCTTGTCCTGTGATAAAAAGCCTTCTGTTTCGAGTGCCAAACCTTTCAGGAGAGCATTTTCAAGCTTTTGGCACCATTTTTGAGTGAATTGCCAAAAGTCAGATTTTTGCTGAAATTGTGACCCCGGGGCTTAGGGATTTTTTCAAAAAAATATTTTCTGCCGGTTAAGTTTTTGAGGGCTGATTTCTTGTCCTGTGATAAAAGGACTTCTGTTTCCATCGCCAAAGCTTTCAGGGGAGCATTTTCAAGCTTTTGGCACCATTTTTGAGTGAATTGCCAAAAGTCAGATTTTTGCTGAAATTGTGACCCCGGGGCTTAGGGATTTTTTCAAAAAAATATTTTCTGCCGGTTAAGTTTTTGAGGGCTGATTTCTTGTCCTGTGATAAAAAGACTTCTGTTCCGAGTGCCAAACCTTTCAGGAGAGCATTTTCAAGCTTTTGGCACCATTTTTGAGTGAATTGCCAAAAGTCAGATTTTTGCTGAAATTGTGACCCCGGGGCTTAGGGATTTTTTCAAAAAAATATTTTCTGCCGGTTAAGTTTTTGAGGGCTGATTTCTTGTCCTGTGATAAAAAGCCTTCTGTTTCGAGTGCCAAACCTTTCAGGAGAGCATTTTCAAGCTTTTGGCACCACTTTTGAGTGAATTGCCAAAAGTCAGATTTTTGCTGAAATTGTGACCCCGGGGCTTAGGGATTTTTTCAAAAAAATATTTTCTGCCGGTTAAGTATTTGAGGGCTGATTTCTCGTCCTGTGATAAAAAGCCGTCTGTTTCGAGTGCCAAACCTTTCAGGAGAGCATTTTCAAGCTTTTGGCACCACTTTTGAGTGAATTGCCAAAAGTCAGATTTTTGCTGAAATTGTGACCCCGGGGCTTAGGGATTTTTTCAAAAAAATATTTTCTGCCGGTTAAGTATTTGAGGGCTGATTTCTTGTCCTTTGATAAAAAGCCGTCTGTTTCCATCGCCAAAGCTTTCAGGAGAGCATTTTCAGGCTTTTGGCACCATTTTTGAGTGAATTGCCAAAAGTTAGATTTTTGCTGAAATTGTGACCCCGGGGCTTAGGGATTTTTTCAAAAAAATATTTTCTGCCGGTTAAGTTTTTGAGGGCTGATTTCTTGTCCTGTGATAAAAAGCCTTCTGTTTCGAGTGCGAAACCTTTCAGGAGAGCATTTTCAGGCTTTTGGCACCATTTTTGAGTGAATTGCCAAAAGTCAGATTTTTGCTGAAATTGTTCAAAAAAATATTTTCTGCCGGTTAAGTTTTTGAGGGCTGATTTCTTGTCCTGTGATAAAAAGACTTCTGTTTCCATCGTCAAAGCTTTCAGGGGAGCATTTTCAAGCTTTTGGCACCATTTTTGAGTGAATTGCCAAAAGTCAGATTTTTGCTGAAATTGTGACCCCGGGGCTTAGGGATTTTTTCAAAAAAATATTTTCTGCCGGTTAAGTTTTTGAGGGCTGATTTCTTGTCCTGTGATAAAAAGCCTTCTGTTTCGAGTGCCAAACCTTTCAGGAGAGCATTTTCAGGCTTTTGGCACCATTTTTGAGTGAATTGCCAATAGTCAGATTTTTGCTGAAATTGTGACCCCGGGGCTTAGGGATTTTTTAAAAAAAATATTTTCTGCCGGTTAAGTTTTTGAGGGCTGATTTCTTGTCCTGTGATAAAAAGACTTCTGTTTCCATCGCCAAAGCTTTCAGGGGAGCATTTTCAAGCTTTTGGCAGCATTTTTGAGTGAATTGCCAAAAGTCAGATTTTTGCTGAAATTGTGACCCCGGGGCTTAGGGATTTTTTCAAAAAAATATTTTCTGCCGGTTAAGTTTTTGAGAGCTGATTTCTTGTCCTGTGATAAAAAGACTTCTGTTTCCATCGCCAAAGCTTTCAGGGGAGCATTTTCAAGCTTTTGGCACCATTTTTGAGTGAATTGCCAAAAGTCAGATTTTTGCTGAAATTGTGACCCCGGGGCTTAGGGATTTTTTCAAAAAAATATTTTCTGCCGGTTAAGTTTTTGAGGGCTGATTTCTTGTCCTGTGATAAAAAGGCTTCTCTTTCAAGTGCCAAACCTTTCAGGAGAGCATTTTCAAGCTTTTGGCACCATTTTTGAGTGAATTGCCAAAAGTCAGATTTTTGCTGAAATTGTCACCCCGGGGCTTAGGGATTTTTTCAAAAAAATATTTTCTGCCGGTTAAGTTTTTGAGGGCTGATTTCTTGTCCTGTGATAAAAAGCCTTCTGTTTCGAGTGCCAAACCTTTCAGGAGAGCATTTTCAGGCTTTTGGCACCATTTTTGAGTGAATTGCCAAAAGTCAGATGTCGAGTTACAGCTCGGCATCCAAAGAAAAATCAGTCTCACACCATGATATGTTCCGAAATATGGCTGCTCCTAGGGCTAATGCAGCACAGCTTTTATTGTGCGAAATCAGAAAGATACAAAAAATACAAGCCAAGCAATTTGTTCTAGCCAGCAGATAAAGACCTTCGTACTAGACCATGCGAGCGATCAGGCCATGCTACGTTAGCCAATCATATGGGACAGCACGAGCTGTTCACGCGCTGTTCATGCTCCAAGGATGCTTCTAGCTATGAAATCACCCTGTAACAATAAGAACTTTGCTCATGCTCTCATGTACAAGCAATCATTTTCCCACATGTCCCCTTTTCTTGTTTATATTATTAGAGGAAAAGAGGGACCATTAGTCCAAATCGTACACTTCATTGCCTAAGCGTCTACACTTTGCAACATAAATTCCTCTTGTAACCCCTGTGGTGGGCCGTGGTCGGTACCACCATGCAGTGCATTGGGAAATCAAAGAGGGTATGCATTGAATGCAACAACACACCATAATGAAGCCAGCAATACATGCAATTACAATCAATAATATTTTTCTTAACCATACTCCATTGGGTAACCAAGAAGACAACCACTCCCATGGATCAAAACCTTCAGGTGGATTCAAAGGATTATGGGCTATCATTTGTTCCATATGATCAATAGTAGCAGAGATATTGGTCGATTGATCAGTTATATACATGCAGCAATGAGAATAAATTAAGGCACAAATTCCACCTTTAGAAGCAAGGATCACATCTAAAGCATAATGATGTTGAAGAACTACATTTCTTATTTCTGATATTTCTTTGTTAATCATTTTTAAAGCCAAAATGGTGGAATTAAACAAATTTTCTGTCCAGTTTGCCAATTTATGCAAATCACGGTAATTCATGGCTGCACCTAAAGAAGGCAGAAGGGACCTAGAGATGGCTGTCCCTGTATATTGAGAAATAGGTGATATACTTCCCTTCTGTTACGCAAACGAACCTCTGGGAGCTTATCTATTTTGTATATCAGGGGTATCACTATTCCTAGAGTGTAGGTTCCAGAAAAGGCAAAGGGGATTACTGCAAGCAACAAAACACAGGTGATAAACTTATACGATTGTCCTTCATATTATTGCTAATCTTAAATGAAGCATTTACTGGAATACTAGAATACCACCACCAAAAAAAAACAAAAAAAACTCAAAGCTTCGAGAAGCTTTTTAAAATCATTTTTCTCAGCAGCTAGAAGGCACTAGCCAAGCATATTCCGCTTGCTGTAACTAAAAAGATTGCAACAAGGTCGAGAACAGAGCCCATTGTCTTCGTGGGCCTTGTTAAAGAACCATATCGCAACTTGCTTTCTGTCCGGGAACCATGCCAAAGCGCAAAAATGAAACAACTGGAACACACTGAAATCCCTTCACCCCCTCCCTTGCCAAGAGTCCACAATAGTTCCAAGACAGCCCTCTGTACATGCTCAGGGGAACACATCATAAGGCAGGACTCCTGAGGGAGGAGAAAAAAGGAAGAGATCTGGGGGGTAAAATCCAAGCGATGCCAATAAGGATGAGAATGGTAAATTAGTCCAATGGCCACTTCCAAGCAACCTGTGTGATATTTCATGGCTCGATTATTGGCATGTAAAAACCACAATCCAGAAGAAGTCACACAACCATTTCTGCAGATACAGGAGCCCATTTGCTGTAAATAGGCCTCATGTACTGCTCCGTGCACTGCTGAGCCAAAAATCCAAACCCAACGAAACGTGGTGACACAGATGGGATGGTCGCTATTGGGGGGCAAAACCCAAGCGATGCCGGTCTGACGAGGGCATCCTTCAAAGCCAGGTTCATTTCCCAGACAAGAGGCGGCAAAACTGTAACGATAAGTGGTAGAAACGGTGGCTTCCCAGGGGGAAGGGGGGCCAACGCGATAGGGTTGAAGATGGCCTTTCAACGTGCCAGGAAACACTGGAACAGCTGTGGAAGGTGACTTTATCCAGGGCACATCAATATGGCGATGTCTCCAACTGCAATGCGGGTTGAGGTCAGGTGAGAGGTCATCACCGGCAAACAGCGTAAAATACGGTTTCAAGGTGCTGGTGTCTCCTTGGGCGAAGACGAGGCAACAGAAGAGCGCCAAGGTCGAACGCAGCGGGCTGGAACCCATCGGGGAACTCCGTCTACGTCAATTGCCGCAAATCCGCGACCCCAGGAAATCAAGGAAGTTGGACCCTTCCACTGTGGATCTGGAAGCAACCTGTAAGACACTAAAGGGCGTTGCAATACTTCCTCCTTCCGGAAATGAAGTTCAGCAGGCATAAAATCCTTATTGTGGGGATACAAGAGATGATTTAAAGTAAACAATACTTGATGTACAGCATTAGGTATTTCAGATACAGTAGGCGATCGACCTCCCAATTGCTTGTTGAGAAGGGTCTTAAAGGTCAAATGAGAACGCTCGACTATCGCCTGCCCTGTAGAATTGAAAGGAATGCCATGAGTCAACCTTATATCCCACAAAGAACAAAAATCAGAAAAGGCCTGAGAAGTGTACGCAGGGCCATTGTCAGTTTTTAAGGTATGGGGTTTTCCCATAACAGCAAAACAGCGCATTAAATGTTGGATAACATGTCGAGTGGTCTCTCCTTTGAGCGGAGAGGCCCAGATATAGCCAGAGGCAGTGTCCACAGTGAGATGTACCCTAGAAAATGGAGCCAAAGAAGGCGTGTGGGTGACATCCATTTGCCAAATTGCCAGAGGATGCAGGCCTCTAGGGTTAACTGCATCAAAAGGAATAACTATGGGAGATTTAGCGCATACTGCGCACTGTGACACAATGTCTCGAGCTTGAGAAATGGGCAGCGAGAAAGATTTCGCCAAAACTTTAGCATTTTGATGAAATACAGAATGACTTTCAAATGGGTCTGAAAACAATGAAAAAATACCATTTTTCAAAGCATGGTCTGCCCGGGCATTACCTTCTGCCAAATACCCAGGGTGGCCAGTGTGAGATCTGAGATGGGCAACATAAAACTGACAAGTTCTAGCTTGTATCAAGTTCTGCAAAGTGGAAAACAATGTAAACAAATTTATGTCAATAGCAGGAGTGATATAAGACAATGGTAAGACATTCAAAAGATTATATACATACTGAGAATCCACAATGAGATTGAAAGGGATATTAGCAAACTGTTGAAATGCCAAAATTACAGCTGCCAATTCAGCACGTTGTGCTGAGGACTGCTCAGTAGTATACAAACTTTTCCATCCCCCCTCCTCTTCCCACACCACCACCCCTCTGGATTTGTTACCATCAGTGAACACAGTAAGGGCGGAGGGTAAGGGTAAGGGGGACAAGGCAGTTCGTAAGACATAACGTAGCCCTGTAAGGAAAGACAAACGAGGGTCTCTAGGAGGATTGTGAATGATATTTCCCAAGAAATCAGCAAAAGCTATTTGGGTAGAAACGGCTGTCATCATCAGATGCTGAAATTCTTCCTGTGAGAAGGGCAGGTACACTGACTGTAAGTCCATTCCAGAGAGGGCAAGGGCTCGATGTCGGCCTTTAACAACAAGGTCCATGACGCTGTTGGGTGTAGCATACACGTTCCTCGGAGGAGTATGAGGCAAGTGAAGCCACTCCACAATAGACACAGTCCCAGGCTTTTGGCCTGTGGTGTACAATATAGCTGTTGGAAGGAGCAGGGTGGCAAATACTGCAAGTGATAATTGTGCCATGGAAAGAGAAGGAATCCTGTCCACCATACATCTGCGGAGATGGTTGTTCACAGTGGTTAAAGCCTCTTCCATTGCAGAGGTGACTGTGATCTTGTCTGCTGGATCCTTATGTCCTTTAAGGGCAGAAAATAGTGGAGACAAAGTAGAGGTGGGCAGGTCCAAATAACTCTTTATCCAATTCAGCTGTCCAAGGATTTGTTGTAAATCCACCAGTTTAAGATGATGAGGAAACTGTAGTTGAGGCATAACTGGAATGGCTGCAGATGCTGTCAGCTTGTGTCCCAGGTACGTAATAGGTAAAGTCCGCTGAATTTTTTCTTTAGCCACTGTCAATCCTGCTTGCATCAAAGTATGGATGAGGTCCTCGAGAAGGGCGTCAGGGATGTGTGATGAGGAAATCAAAATATCATCCATGTAATGGCAACAGATGACCTCTAGGTGGCGATCACGGAATGGTTGAAGCGCCTTATCCACAAAATACTGGCATAAGGTCGGAGAATTTTTCATACCTTGTGGGAGAACCGTCCATTGAAAGCGCTTGGTTGGTTTGGAGTTGTTCAGGACCGGCAAGGTGAATGCAAAACGCTGTCTGTCTTGTGGTGCCAAAGGGATAGAAAAAAAACAGTCCTTGAGATCGATGACTGCAAGCTGATGGTCTTGTGGCAACATGTTGGGATTTAGGATGCCAGGTTGCAAGGTCCCCATAGGGTACAATTGGTTGTTAACGCTTCGTAAATCGTGCAAAAGACGGTATTGTCCAGATGCCTTTTTTCTGATGACAAAGATGGGTGTATTCCATGGGCTGGTGGAAGGTTCAATATGCCCCAGTTCAAGTTGTTCCGTAATTAACTGGGCTGCCACTGCAAGCTTCTGTCTAGGCAAGGGCCACTGATCCACCCATACGGGGGTGTCTGTGGTCCAGCAGAGAGAAAGCGCAGTCCGGGGCATGGCAGGGGCAGCCCTCAGCATAAATTTGTAGAAATTGTAGTTTCCGCTGCAGCAAGCAGATCTCGCCCCCAAAGGGAGACGGGAATGTCCAGAACCAGTGGTAAGATAGTCATTTCAAAGCCTTGTGAGCCTTGAATCAAAATAGGGTTCCTGCTGCGTCGGGCAGCTGCAGCGCCACCAACGCCAATAACAGAAGAAGCTGGCTCAAGTGGCCAGGCGGAGGGCCAATCCTTGATAGCGATCACAGAACAGTCTGCCCCCGTGTCCAAGACCCCTTCAATCGTGCGACCCCCAAGGGTCATCTGGATCTTTGGACGCTTCTCTGTGACTGGGAAGGTAGCAGCAACAAGGGGGTCATGGTCCTGGGTTGGCCTTGGGACGCATATAAGTTTTGCTATAGGAGAACCTGATTGCAAACGTGCCTGGCGATCAGAAAATACAGTCACATAGGGGTCATTTTGTTGTAAGCCATGTAAAACATCTGGAACAAGGTGAATCCCTTGCTGCAAAACCTCTGACAGTGGAAAAACAAGGCACTGTGCTGAAGAAGAAAAACCAGCCCCTATTGACACCCTGGCTTGGTGTGGTACAAAGGGGACTGGCAGGTATAAGTCCTGAATTAAAAGGAGGCGAGGCAAAGCCGGAGGTGGGATGGCTGGAGAATGCGCTGGATCCCCTATTGTTGAGCCTGGGCCCGGGGTGGGCCCGACCGCCGGTTTCCCGTCGGCTGATTTTGCTGGTTCTGCTGAGGCGTGGCGGAGCGACACTGATTGGCCCAGTGGAAACCTTTTTTGCAAATGGGGCATTTTGTGCTAGGACGACATTGCTCTGTATTAGATCTGCACTGTGCACGAAAATGGCCCACTTTGCCACATCCAAAGCAGGTTTTATCCTTTGCAGGATTCTTGGACACAGTGGAGGATAGAGCTGCGGCTAGCAAGCGAGCTTTATGCATCTCAGTCCCCACCGATTGGCAGGCTTTAAGCATATCTGCAATGGCTATATTGGGAGTTGCCACCAATGGGCGTAGAACTTGTTTACAGTCCTCATTAGCATTATCAAAAGCAAGCTGGCGTACTATCACTTCCTGGGCTGCTACGTCCTGAACTTGCCGTTTAAGGGTGTTATACAAGCGATCGACAAATTGTCCATAGGGCTCTGTAGGACCTTGTCTAACACTCCCTCATCGGCCATCGCGCTCAGTTTTGTCATCAGGGACAGAAACCAAGGCCTCCTGAGCAGCAGCCGTAGTGGCCTCCCAATATTGAGGATCGAGAGTTAGCTGTTGGGCAACAGTAAGAAAATTGCCTCCTCCCGTTAACCCATCGAGGACATCAGCTTGGGTTAACATGACGGGGGGTGGCGGTGGTGCGGCACCAGCAGCGGCAGCAGCCAAAGCAGCCTGATGATTAGCCAATGCAACATTATTAAGATTATTCCGAATCCCATCAGCACGACGTTGGCAGGCCCAGTGCCAAGCTTGTATAAACAAAATCATTTGATGAGGCTGCATTACAGTGTGGGCCAACAGCTTAACATCCTCTGGTATCAAATTTTGTTGAAAAATAGTGCCAAACAAGCCCAGGGTGTAAGGAGATTGCAAGCCATTGTTCTTTACAGAGGAATACAGTTCCTTTATGAATCTCAAATCAAACTGTTCGTGCCGGGCTGGGCCTCCCCCTGGCGCGGCAGGAGCAATCACAGGGAAGAGATTAGGAGTTGTACAATCAAAACCCAACAATGGGGCAGCGGCGCGGAGAGATTCTTGGAGAGGAGTAGTAGAAGCGGTGCCAAATGCCTTGGGCGGAGGAGGTGGAAGAACGGGGGGTGCTGCAGAATTTGAAGAATGCAGGGGAGTGACAGGAGGAGCCGAAGAGAGAATGTCCGGCGGTTTAGGAGGTGGGTTTGAGGCAGGCAAAGCGGGAACCGGGGGGGCGGGCGAAGAAGCTGTTGCCGCAGCCAGAAGAATGTTTGAAGGAGTTAAGCACGACATAGCTTTGTAGACGTTACCCCAGGCGTGCAAAACCTTGACATCAATCTGAGGATGATTTTGAAAGAAGTGTCCAATTTTTTTTCCAATCGTCTAACTCCCAATTTCCGTCCTGGGGGAACCAGGGGCAGTGAGTGTCCAGGGCTTTTATAAGGGACTTAAGGTCAGCTTTCCGAACAGCAAGGTTGTTACTGGCCAAAAGGAATTTAAGGTCTTTAAAAAAATTTTTCTGTGGTGCAGAGAGAGATTTTCCCATGATTGCAAGAGTTGCAAAAAGAGCAGGGAGCACTTACCGGAGGGATCCGTAGGAGGATGAGGGAGGCGCCTTTCGCCCTGTCCGGGCGGAGATAAGTGCTGATAAGTCCGTAACGTAGTCCAGAATCACATTCACACGGGAGCTCTCACCGGGGATCCACTACGTGGATGAACGACGCGTCTGCAGCCCTGCCGGGCTAGGTGAGGCTGAACGTTGTAAAACAGCATGAAGTCCGAAAGAAATCACACGGGAGCACTCACCAGGGATCCACTACGTGGATGAACGACGTGTTGGTGAGTGCTGAATAATGAAAAACAACGTGAAGGCCGAAGGCAGTCACACGGGGCACCAATTGTCGAGTTACAGCTCGGCATCCAAAGAAAAATCAGTCTCACACCATGATATGTTCCGAAATATGGCTGCTCCTAGGGCTAATGCAGCACAGCTTTTATTGTGCGAAATCAGAAAGATACAAAAAATACAAGCCAAGCAATTTGTTCTAGCCAGCAGATAAAGACCTTCGTACTAGACCATGCGAGCGATCAGGCCATGCTACGTTAGCCAATCATATGGGACAGCACGAGCTGTTCACGCGCTGTTCATGCTCCAAGGATGCTTCTAGCTATGAAATCACCCTGTAACAATAAGAACTTTGCTCATGCTCTCATGTACAAGCAATCATTTTCCCACAGTCAGATTTTTGCTGAAATTGTTCAAAAAAATATTTTCTGCCGGTTAAGTTTTTGAGGGCTGATTTCTTGTCCTGTGATAAAAAGACTTCTGTTTCCATCGCCAAAGCTTTCAGTAGAGCATTTTCAAGCTTTTGGCACCACTTTTGAGTGAATTGCCAAAAGTCAGATTTTTGCTGAAATTGTGACCCCGGGGCTTAGGGATTTTTTCAAAAAAATATTTTCTGCCGGTTAAGTTTTTGAGGGCTGATTTCTTGTCCTGTGATAAAAAGCCTTCTGTTTCGAGTGCGAAACCTTTCAGGAGAGCATTTTCAGGCTTTTGGCACCATTTTTTAGTGAATTGCCAAAAGTCAGATTTTTGCTGAAATTGTTCAAAAAAATATTTTCTGCCGGTTAAGTTTTTGAGGGCTGATTTCTTGTCCTGTGATAAAAAGGCTTCTGTTTCGAGTGCCAAACCTTTCAGGAGAGCATTTTCAAGCTTTTGGCACCATTTTTGAGTGAATTGCCAAAAGTCAGATTTTTGCTGAAATTGTGACCCCGGGGCTTAGGGATTTTTTCAAAAAAATATTTTCTGCCGGTTAAGTTTTTGAGGGCTGATTTCTTGTCCTGTGATAAAAAGGCTTCTGTTTCGAGTGCCAAACCTTTCAGGAGAGCATTTTCAAGCTTTTGGCACCATTTTTGAGTGAATTGCCAAAAGTCAGATTTTTGCTGAAATTGTGACCCCGGGCTTAGGGATTCTTTCAAAAAAATATTTTCTGCCGGTTAAGTTTTTGAGGGCTGATTTCTTGTCCTGTGATAAAAAGGCTTCTGTTTCGAGTGCCAAACCTTTCAGGAGAGCATTTTCAAGCTTTTGGCACCATTTTTGAGTGAATTGCCAAAAGTCAGATTTTTGCTGAAATTGTGACCCCGGGGCTTAGGGATTCTTTCAAAAAAATATTTTCTGCCGGTTAAGTTTTTGAGGGCTGATTTCTTGTCCTGTGATAAAAAGGCTTCTGTTTCGAGTGCCAAACCTTTCAGGAGAGCATTTTCAAGCTTTTGGCACCATTTTTGAGTGAATTGCCAAAAGTCAGATTTTTGCTGAAATTGTTCAAAAAAATATTTTCTGCCGGTTAAGTTTTTGAGGGCTGATTTCTTGTCCTGTGATAAAAAGACTTCTGTTTCCATCGCCAAAGCTTTCAGGAGAGCATTTTCAGGCTTTTGGCACCATTTTTGAGTGAATTGCCAAAAGTCAGATTTTTGCTGAAATTGTTCAAAAAAATATTTTCTGCCGGTTAACTTTTTGAGGGCTGATTTCTTGTCCTGTGATAAAAAGACTTCTGTTTCCATCGCCAAAGCTTTCAGGGGAGCATTTTCAAGCTTTTGGCACCATTTTTGAGTGAATTGCCAAAAGTCAGATTTTTGCTGAAATTGTGACCCCGGGGCTTAGGGATTTTTTCAAAAAAATATTTTCTGCCGGTTAAGTTTTTGAGGGCTGATTTCTTGTCCTGTGATAAAAAGACTTCTGTTTCCATCGCCAAAGCTTTCAGGGGAGCATTTTCAAGCTTTTGGCACCATTTTTGAGTGAATTGCCAAAAGTCAGATTTTTGCTGAAATTGTGACCCCGGGGCTTAGGGATTTTTTCAAAAAAATATTTTCTGCCGGTTAAGTTTTTGAGGGCTGATTTCTTGTCCTGTGATAAAAAGCCTTCTGTTTCGAGTGCCAAACCTTTGAGGAGAGCATTTTCAGGCTTTTGGCACCATTTTTGAGTGAATTGCCAAAAGTCAGATTTTTGCTGAAATTGTGATCCCGGGGCTTAGGGATTTTTTCAAAAAAATATTTTCTGCCGGTTAAGTTTTTGAGGGCTGATTTCTTGTCCTGTGATAAAAAGCCTTCTGTTTCGAGTGCCAAACCTTTCAGGAGAGCATTTTCAGGCTTTTGGCACCATTTTTGAGTGAATTGCCAAAAGTCAGATTTTTGCTGAAATTGTTCAAAAAAATATTTTCTGCCGGTTAACTTTTTGAGGGCTGATTTCTTGTCCTGTGATAAAAAGACTTCTGTTTCCATCGCCAAAGCTTTCAGGGGAGCATTTTCAAGCTTTTGGCACCATTTTTGAGTGAATTGCCAAAAGTCAGATTTTTGCTGAAATTGTGACCCCGGGGCTTAGGGATTTTTTCAAAAAAATATTTTCTGCCGGTTAAGTTTTTGAGGGCTGATTTCTTGTCCTGTGATAAAAAGCCTTCTGTTTCGAGTGCCAAACCTTTGAGGAGAGCATTTTCAAGCTTTTGGCACCATTTTTGAGTGAATTGCCAAAAGTCAGATTTTTGCTGAAATTGTGACCCCGGGGCTTAGGGATTCTTTCAAAAAAATATTTTCTGCCGGTTAAGTTTTTGAGGGCTGATTTCTTGTCCTGTGATAAAAAGGCTTCTGTTTCGAGTGCCAAACCTTTCAGGAGAGCATTTTCAAGCTTTTGGCACCATTTTTGAGTGAATTGCCAAAAGTCAGATTTTTGCTGAAATTGTTCAAAAAAATATTTTCTGCCGGTTAGGTTTTTGAGGGCTGATTTCTTGTCCTGTGATAAAAAGACTTCTGTTTCCATCGCCAAAGCTTTCAGGAGAGCATTTTCAGGCTTTTGGCACCATTTTTGAGTGAATTGCCAAAAGTCAGATTTTTGCTGAAATTGTTCAAAAAAATATTTTCTGCCGGTTAAGTTTTTGAGGGCTGATTTCTTGTCCTGTGATAAAAAGCCTTCTGTTTCGAGTGCCAAACCTTTGAGGAGAGCATTTTCAGGCTTTTGGCACCATTTTTGAGTGAATTGCCAAAAGTCAGATTTTTGCTGAAATTGTGATCCCGGGGCTTAGGGATTTTTTCAAAAAAATATTTTCTGCCGGTTAAGTTTTTGAGGGCTGATTTCTTGTCCTGTGATAAAAAGACTTCTGTTTCGAGTGCCAAACCTTTCAGGAGAGCATTTTCAGGCTTTTGGCACCATTTTTGAGTGAATTGCCAAAAGTCAGATTTTTGCTGAAATTGTTCAAAAAAATATTTTCTGCCGGTTAAGTTTTTGAGGGCTGATTTCTTGTCCTGTGATTAAAAGGCTTCTGTTTCGAGTGCCAAACCTTTCAGGAGAGCATTTTCAAGCTTTTGGCACCATTTTTGAGTGAATTGCCAAAAGTCAGATTTTTGCTGAAATTGTGACCCCGGGGCTTAGGGATTTTTTCAAAAAAATATTTTCTGCCGGTTAAGTTTTTGAGGGCTGATTTCTTGTCCTGTGATAAAAAGGCTTCTGTTTCGAGTGCCAAACCTTTCAGGAGAGCATTTTCAAGCTTTTGGCACCATTTTTGAGTGAATTGCCAAAAATCAGATTTTTGCTGAAATTGTGACCCCGGGGCTTAGGGATTTTTTCAAAAAAAATATTTTCTGCCGGTTAAGTTTTTGAGGGCTGATTTCTTGTCCTGTGATAAAAAGCCTTCTGTTTCCATCGCCAAAGCTTTCAGGGGAGCATTTTCAAGCTGTTGGCACCCTTTTTGAGTGAATTGCCAAAAGTCAGATTTTTGCTGAAATTGTGACCCCGCGGCTTAGGGATTTTTTCAAAAAAATATTTTCTGCCGGTTAAGTTTTTGAGAGCTGATTTCTTGTCCTGTGATAAAAAGACTTCTGTTTCCATCGCCAAAGCTTTCAGGGGAGCATTTTCAAGCTTTTGGCACCATTTTTGAGTGAATTGCCAAAAGTCAGATTTTTGCTGAAATTGTGACCCCGGGGCTTAGGGATTCTTTCAAAAAAATATTTTCTGCCGGTTAAGTTTTTGAGGGCTGATTTCTTGTCCTGTGATAAAAAGGCTTCTGTTTCGAGTGCCAAACCTTTCAGGAGAGCATTTTCAAGCTTTTGGCACCATTTTTGAGTGAATTGCCAAAAGTCAGATTTTTGCTGAAATTGTTCAAAAAAATATTTTCTGCCGGTTAAGTTTTTGAGGGCTGATTTCTTGTCCTGTGATAAAAAGACTTCTGTTTCCATCGCCAAAGCTTTCAGGAGAGCATTTTCAGGCTTTTGGCACCATTTTTGAGTGAATTGCCAAAAGTCAGATTTTTGCTGAAATTGTTCAAAAAAATATTTTCTGCCGGTTAACTTTTTGAGGGCTGATTTCTTGTCCTGTGATAAAAAGACTTCTGTTTCCATCGCCAAAGCTTTCAGGGGAGCATTTTCAAGCTTTTGGCACCATTTTTGAGTGAATTGCCAAAAGTCAGATTTTTGCTGAAATTGTGACCCCGGGGCTTAGGGATTTTTTCAAAAAAATATTTTCTGCCGGTTAAGTTTTTGAGGGCTGATTTCTTGTCCTGTGATAAAAAGACTTCTGTTTCCATCGCCAAAGCTTTCAGGGGAGCATTTTCAAGCTTTTGGCACCACTTTTGAGTGAATTGCCAAAAGTCAGATTTTTGCTGAAATAGTGACCTCGGGGCTTAGGGATTTTTTCAAAAAAATATTTTCTGCCGGTTAAGTTTTTGAGGGCTGATTTCTTGTCCTGTGATAAAAAGACTTCTGTTTCCATCGCCAAACCTTTGAGGAGAGCATTTTCAAGCTTTTGGCACCATTTTTGAGTGAATTGCCAAAAGTCAGATTTTTGCTGAAATTGTGACCCCGGGGCTTAGGGATTTTTTCAAAAAAATATTTTCTGCCAGTTAAGTTTTTAAGGGCTGATTTCTTGTCCTGTGATAAAAAGCCTTCTGTTTCGAGTGCCAAACATTTCAGGAGAGCATTTTCAGGCTTTTGGCACCATTTTTGAGTGAATTGCCAAAAGTCAGATTTTTGCTGAAATTGTGACCCCGGGGCTTAGGGATTTTTTCAAAAAAATATTTTCTGCCGGTTAAGTTTTTGAGGGCTGATTTCTTGTCCTGTGATAAAAAGGCTTCTGTTTCGAGTGCCAAACCTTTCAGGAGAGCATTTTCAAGCTTTTGGCACCATTTTTGAGTGAATTGCCAAAAGTCAGATTTTTGCTGAAATTGTTCAAAAAAATATTTTCTGCCGGTTAAGTTTTTGAGGGCTGATTTCTTGTCCTGTGATAAAAAGACTTCTGTTTCCATCGCCAAAGCTTTCAGGAGAGCATTTTCAGGCTTTTGGCACCATTTTTGAGTGAATTGCCAAAAGTCAGATTTTTGCTGAAATTGTTCAAAAAAATATTTTCTGCCGGTTAAGTTTTTGAGGGCTGATTTCTTGTCCTGTGATTAAAAGGCTTCTGTTTCGAGTGCCAAACCTTTCAGGAGAGCATTTTCAAGCTTTTGGCACCATTTTTGAGTGAATTGCCAAAAGTCAGATTTTTGCTGAAATTGTGACCCCGGGGCTTAGGGATTTTTTCAAAAAAATATTTTCTGCCGGTTAAGTTTTTGAGGGCTGATTTCTTGTCCTGTGATAAAAAGGCTTCTGTTTCGAGTGCCAAACCTTTCAGGAGAGCATTTTCAAGCTTTTGGCACCATTTTTGAGTGAATTGCCAAAAATCAGATTTTTGCTGAAATTGTTCAAAAAAATATTTTCTGCCGGTTAAGTTTTTGAGGGCTGATTTCTTGTCCTGTGATAAAAAGACTTCTGTTTCCATCGCCAAAGCTTTCAGGAGAGCATTTTCAGGCTTTTGGCACCATTTTTGAGTGAATTGCCAAAAGTCAGATTTTTGCTGAAATTGTTCAAAAAAATATTTTCTGCCGGTTAACTTTTTGAGGGCTGATTTCTTGTCCTGTGATAAAAAGACTTCTGTTTCCATCGCCAAAGCTTTCAGGGGAGCATTTTCAAGCTTTTGGCACCATTTTTGAGTGAATTGCCAAAAGTCAGATTTTTGCTGAAATTGTGACCCCGGGGCTTAGGGATTTTTTCAAAAAAATATTTTCTGCCGGTTAAGTTTTTGAGGGCTGATTTCTTGTCCTGTGATAAAAAGCCTTCTGTTTCGAGTGCCAAACCTTTGAGGAGAGCATTTTCAGGCTTTTGGCACCATTTTTGAGTGAATTGCCAAAAGTCAGATTTTTGCTGAAATTGTGATCCCGGGGCTTAGGGATTTTTTCAAAAAAATATTTTCTGCCGGTTAAGTTTTTGAGGGCTGATTTCTTGTCCTGTGATAAAAAGCCTTCTGTTTCGAGTGCCAAACCTTTCAGGAGAGCATTTTCAGGCTTTTGGCACCATTTTTGAGTGAATTGCCAAAAGTCAGATTTTTGCTGAAATTGTTCAAAAAAATATTTTCTGCCGGTTAACTTTTTGAGGGCTGATTTCTTGTCCTGTGATAAAAAGACTTCTGTTTCCATCGCCAAAGCTTTCAGGGGAGCATTTTCAAGCTTTTGGCACCATTTTTGAGTGAATTGCCAAAAGTCAGATTTTTGCTGAAATTGTGACCCCGGGGCTTAGGGATTTTTTCAAAAAAATATTTTCTGCCGGTTAAGTTTTTGAGGGCTGATTTCTTGTCCTGTGATAAAAAGCCTTCTGTTTCGAGTGCCAAACCTTTGAGGAGAGCATTTTCAAGCTTTTGGCACCATTTTTGAGTGAATTGCCAAAAGTCAGATTTTTGCTGAAATAGTGACCCCGGGGCTTAGGGATTTTTTCAAAAAAATATTTTCTGCCGGTTAAGTTTTTGAGGGCTGATTTCTTGTCCTGTGATAAAAAGACTTCTGTTTCCATCGCCAAAGCTTTCAGGGGAGCATTTTCAAGCTTTTGGCACCACTTTTGAGTGAATTGCCAAAAGTCAGATTTTTGCTGAAATAGTGACCTCGGGGCTTAGGGATTTTTTCAAAAAAATATTTTCTGCCGGTTAAGTTTTTGAGGGCTGATTTCTTGTCCTGTGATAAAAAGACTTCTGTTTCCATCGCCAAACCTTTGAGGAGAGCATTTTCAAGCTTTTGGCACCATTTTTGAGTGAATTGCCAAAAGTCAGATTTTTGCTGAAATTGTGACCCCGGGGCTTAGGGATTTTTTCAAAAAAATATTTTCTGCCAGTTAAGTTTTTAAGGGCTGATTTCTTGTCCTGTGATAAAAAGCCTTCTGTTTCGAGTGCCAAACATTTCAGGAGAGCATTTTCAGGCTTTTGGCACCATTTTTGAGTGAATTGCCAAAAGTCAGATTTTTGCTGAAATTGTGACCCCGGGGCTTAGGGATTTTTTCAAAAAAATATTTTCTGCCGGTTAAGTTTTTGAGGGCTGATTTCTTCTCCTGTGATAAAAAGCCTTCTGTTTCGAGTGCCAAACCTTTCAGGAGAGCATTTTCAAGCTTTTGGCACCACTTTTGAGTGAATTGCCAAAAGTCAGATTTTTGCTGAAATTGTGACCCCAGGGCTTAGGGATTTTTTCAAAAAAATATTTTCTGCCGGTTAAGTTTTTGAGGGCTGATTTCTTGTCCTGTGATAAAAAGCCTTCTGTTTCGAGTGCCAAACCTTTCAGGAGAGCATTTTCAGGCTTTTGGCACCATTTTTGAGTGAATTGCCAAAAGTCAGATTTTTGCTGAAATTGTTCAAAAAAATATTTTCTGCCGGTTAACTTTTTGAGGGCTGATTTCTTGTCCTGTGATAAAAAGACTTCTGTTTCCATCGCCAAAGCTTTCAGGGGAGCATTTTCAAGCTTTTGGCACCATTTTTGAGTGAATTGCCAAAAGTCAGATTTTTGCTGAAATTGTGACCCCGGGGCTTAGGGATTTTTTCAAAAAAATATTTTCTGCCGGTTAAGTTTTTGAGGGCTGATTTCTTGTCCTGTGATAAAAAGCCTTCTGTTTCGAGTGCCAAACCTTTCAGGAGAGCATTTTCAAGCTTTTGGCACCACTTTTGAGTGAATTGCCAAAAGTCAGATTATTGCTGAAATTGTGACCCCGGGGCTTAGGGATTTTTTCAAAAAAATATTTTCTGCCGGTTAAGTTTTTGAGGGCTGATTTCTTGTCCTGTGATAAAAAGCCTTCTGTTTCCATCGCCAAAGCTTTCAGGGGAGCATTTTCAAGCTTTTGGCACCATTTTTGAGTGAATTGCCAAAAGTCAGATTTTTGCTGAAATTGTTCAAAAAAATATTTTCTGCCGGTTAAGTTTTTGAGGGCTGATTTCTTGTCCTGTGATAAAAAGACTTCTGTTTCCATCGCCAAAGCTTTCAGGAGAGCATTTTCAGGCTTTTGGCACCATTTTTGAGTGAATTGCCAAAAGTCAGATTTTTGCTGAAATTGTTCAAAAAAATATTTTCTGCCGGTTAACTTTTTGAGGGCTGATTTCTTGTCCTGTGATAAAAAGACTTCTGTTTCCATCGCCAAAGCTTTCAGGGGAGCATTTTCAAGCTTTTGGCACCATTTTTGAGTGAATTGCCAAAAGTCAGATTTTTGCTGAAATTGTGACCCCGGGGCTTAGGGATTTTTTCAAAAAAATATTTTCTGCCGGTTAAGTTTTTGAGGGCTGATTTCTTGTCCTGTGATAAAAAGACTTCTGTTTCCATCGCCAAAGCTTTCAGGGGAGCATTTTCAAGCTTTTGGCACCATTTTTGAGTGAATTGCCAAAAGTCAGATTTTTGCTGAAATTGTGACCCCGGGGCTTAGGGATTTTTTCAAAAAAATATTTTCTGCCGGTTAAGTTTTTGAGGGCTGATTTCTTGTCCTGTGATAAAAAGCCTTCTGTTTCGAGTGCCAAACCTTTGAGGAGAGCATTTTCAGGCTTTTGGCACCATTTTTGAGTGAATTGCCAAAAGTCAGATTTTTGCTGAAATTGTGATCCCGGGGCTTAGGGATTTTTTCAAAAAAATATTTTCTGCCGGTTAAGTTTTTGAGGGCTGATTTCTTGTCCTGTGATAAAAAGCCTTCTGTTTCGAGTGCCAAACCTTTCAGGAGAGCATTTTCAGGCTTTTGGCACCATTTTTGAGTGAATTGCCAAAAGTCAGATTTTTGCTGAAATTGTTCAAAAAAATATTTTCTGCCGGTTAACTTTTTGAGGGCTGATTTCTTGTCCTGTGATAAAAAGCCTTCTGTTTCGAGTGCCAAACCTTTGAGGAGAGCATTTTCAAGCTTTTGGCACCATTTTTGAGTGAATTGCCAAAAGTCAGATTTTTGCTGAAATAGTGACCCCGGGGCTTAGGGATTTTTTCAAAAAAATATTTTCTGCCGGTTAAGTTTTTGAGGGCTGATTTCTTGTCCTGTGATAAAAAGACTTCTGTTTCCATCGCCAAAGCTTTCAGGGGAGCATTTTCAAGCTTTTGGCACCACTTTTGAGTGAATTGCCAAAAGTCAGATTTTTGCTGAAATAGTGACCTCGGGGCTTAGGGATTTTTTCAAAAAAATATTTTCTGCCGGTTAAGTTTTTGAGGGCTGATTTCTTGTCCTGTGATAAAAAGACTTCTGTTTCCATCGCCAAACCTTTGAGGAGAGCATTTTCAAGCTTTTGGCACCATTTTTGAGTGAATTGCCAAAAGTCAGATTTTTGCTGAAATTGTGACCCCGGGGCTTAGGGATTTTTTCAAAAAAATATTTTCTGCCAGTTAAGTTTTTAAGGGCTGATTTCTTGTCCTGTGATAAAAAGCCTTCTGTTTCGAGTGCCAAACATTTCAGGAGAGCATTTTCAGGCTTTTGGCACCATTTTTGAGTGAATTGCCAAAAGTCAGATTTTTGCTGAAATTGTGACCCCGGGGCTTAGGGATTTTTTCAAAAAAATATTTTCTGCCGGTTAAGTTTTTGAGGGCTGATTTCTTGTCCTGTGATAAAAAGGCTTCTGTTTCGAGTGCCAAACCTTTCAGGAGAGCATTTTCAAGCTTTTGGCACCATTTTTGAGTGAATTGCCAAAAGTCAGATTTTTGCTGAAATTGTTCAAAAAAATATTTTCTGCCGGTTAAGTTTTTGAGGGCTGATTTCTTGTCCTGTGATAAAAAGACTTCTGTTTCCATCGCCAAAGCTTTCAGGAGAGCATTTTCAGGCTTTTGGCACCATTTTTGAGTGAATTGCCAAAAGTCAGATTTTTGCTGAAATTGTTCAAAAAAATATTTTCTGCCGGTTAAGTTTTTGAGGGCTGATTTCTTGTCCTGTGATTAAAAGGCTTCTGTTTCGAGTGCCAAACCTTTCAGGAGAGCATTTTCAAGCTTTTGGCACCATTTTTGAGTGAATTGCCAAAAGTCAGATTTTTGCTGAAATTGTGACCCCGGGGCTTAGGGATTTTTTCAAAAAAATATTTTCTGCCGGTTAAGTTTTTGAGGGCTGATTTCTTGTCCTGTGATAAAAAGGCTTCTGTTTCGAGTGCCAAACCTTTCAGGAGAGCATTTTCAAGCTTTTGGCACCATTTTTGAGTGAATTGCCAAAAATCAGATTTTTGCTGAAATTGTGACCCCGGGGCTTAGGGATTTTTTCAAAAAAAATATTTTCTGCCGGTTAAGTTTTTGAGGGCTGATTTCTTGTCCTGTGATAAAAAGCCTTCTGTTTCCATCGCCAAAGCTTTCAGGGGAGCATTTTCAAGCTGTTGGCACCCTTTTTGAGTGAATTGCCAAAAGTCAGATTTTTGCTGAAATTGTGACCCCGCGGCTTAGGGATTTTTTCAAAAAAATATTTTCTGCCGGTTAAGTTTTTGAGAGCTGATTTCTTGTCCTGTGATAAAAAGACTTCTGTTTCCATCGCCAAAGCTTTCAGGGGAGCATTTTCAAGCTTTTGGCACCATTTTTGAGTGAATTGCCAAAAGTCAGATTTTTGCTGAAATTGTGACCCCGGGGCTTAGGGATTCTTTCAAAAAAATATTTTCTGCCGGTTAAGTTTTTGAGGGCTGATTTCTTGTCCTGTGATAAAAAGGCTTCTGTTTCGAGTGCCAAACCTTTCAGGAGAGCATTTTCAAGCTTTTGGCACCATTTTTGAGTGAATTGCCAAAAGTCAGATTTTTGCTGAAATTGTTCAAAAAAATATTTTCTGCCGGTTAAGTTTTTGAGGGCTGATTTCTTGTCCTGTGATAAAAAGACTTCTGTTTCCATCGCCAAAGCTTTCAGGAGAGCATTTTCAGGCTTTTGGCACCATTTTTGAGTGAATTGCCAAAAGTCAGATTTTTGCTGAAATTGTTCAAAAAAATATTTTCTGCCGGTTAACTTTTTGAGGGCTGATTTCTTGTCCTGTGATAAAAAGACTTCTGTTTCCATCGCCAAAGCTTTCAGGGGAGCATTTTCAAGCTTTTGGCACCATTTTTGAGTGAATTGCCAAAAGTCAGATTTTTGCTGAAATTGTGACCCCGGGGCTTAGGGATTTTTTCAAAAAAATATTTTCTGCCGGTTAAGTTTTTGAGGGCTGATTTCTTGTCCTGTGATAAAAAGCCTTCTGTTTCGAGTGCCAAACCTTTGAGGAGAGCATTTTCAGGCTTTTGGCACCATTTTTGAGTGAATTGCCAAAAGTCAGATTTTTGCTGAAATTGTGATCCCGGGGCTTAGGGATTTTTTCAAAAAAATATTTTCTGCCGGTTAAGTTTTTGAGGGCTGATTTCTTGTCCTGTGATAAAAAGCCTTCTGTTTCGAGTGCCAAACCTTTCAGGAGAGCATTTTCAGGCTTTTGGCACCATTTTTGAGTGAATTGCCAAAAGTCAGATTTTTGCTGAAATTGTTCAAAAAAATATTTTCTGCCGGTTAACTTTTTGAGGGCTGATTTCTTGTCCTGTGATAAAAAGACTTCTGTTTCCATCGCCAAAGCTTTCAGGGGAGCATTTTCAAGCTTTTGGCACCATTTTTGAGTGAATTGCCAAAAGTCAGATTTTTGCTGAAATTGTGACCCCGGGGCTTAGGGATTTTTTCAAAAAAATATTTTCTGCCGGTTAAGTTTTTGAGGGCTGATTTCTTGTCCTGTGATAAAAAGCCTTCTGTTTCGAGTGCCAAACCTTTGAGGAGAGCATTTTCAAGCTTTTGGCACCATTTTTGAGTGAATTGCCAAAAGTCAGATTTTTGCTGAAATAGTGACCCCGGGGCTTAGGGATTTTTTCAAAAAAATATTTTCTGCCGGTTAAGTTTTTGAGGGCTGATTTCTTGTCCTGTGATAAAAAGACTTCTGTTTCCATCGCCAAAGCTTTCAGGGGAGCATTTTCAAGCTTTTGGCACCACTTTTGAGTGAATTGCCAAAAGTCAGATTTTTGCTGAAATAGTGACCTCGGGGCTTAGGGATTTTTTCAAAAAAATATTTTCTGCCGGTTAAGTTTTTGAGGGCTGATTTCTTGTCCTGTGATAAAAAGACTTCTGTTTCCATCGCCAAACCTTTGAGGAGAGCATTTTCAAGCTTTTGGCACCATTTTTGAGTGAATTGCCAAAAGTCAGATTTTTGCTGAAATTGTGACCCCGGGGCTTAGGGATTTTTTCAAAAAAATATTTTCTGCCAGTTAAGTTTTTAAGGGCTGATTTCTTGTCCTGTGATAAAAAGCCTTCTGTTTCGAGTGCCAAACATTTCAGGAGAGCATTTTCAGGCTTTTGGCACCATTTTTGAGTGAATTGCCAAAAGTCAGATTTTTGCTGAAATTGTGACCCCGGGGCTTAGGGATTTTTTCAAAAAAATATTTTCTGCCGGTTAAGTTTTTGAGGGCTGATTTCTTCTCCTGTGATAAAAAGCCTTCTGTTTCGAGTGCCAAACCTTTCAGGAGAGCATTTTCAAGCTTTTGGCACCACTTTTGAGTGAATTGCCAAAAGTCAGATTTTTGCTGAAATTGTGACCCCAGGGCTTAGGGATTTTTTCAAAAAAATATTTTCTGCCGGTTAAGTTTTTGAGGGCTGATTTCTTGTCCTGTGATAAAAAGCCTTCTGTTTCGAGTGCCAAACCTTTCAGGAGAGCATTTTCAGGCTTTTGGCACCATTTTTGAGTGAATTGCCAAAAGTCAGATTTTTGCTGAAATTGTTCAAAAAAATATTTTCTGCCGGTTAACTTTTTGAGGGCTGATTTCTTGTCCTGTGATAAAAAGACTTCTGTTTCCATCGCCAAAGCTTTCAGGGGAGCATTTTCAAGCTTTTGGCACCATTTTTGAGTGAATTGCCAAAAGTCAGATTTTTGCTGAAATTGTGACCCCGGGGCTTAGGGATTTTTTCAAAAAAATATTTTCTGCCGGTTAAGTTTTTGAGGACTGATTTCTTGTCCTGTGATAAAAAGCCTTCTGTTTCGAGTGCCAAACCTTTGAGGAGAGCATTTTCAGGCTTTTGGCACCATTTTTGAGTGAATTGCCAAAAGTCAGATTTTTGCTGAAATTGTTCAAAAAAATATTTTCTGCCGGTTAAGTTTTTGAGGGCTGATTTCTTGTCCTGTGATAAAAAGACTTCTGTTTCCATCGCCAAAGCTTTCAGGGGAGCATTTTCAAGCTTTTGGCACCATTTTTGAGTGAATTGCCAAAAGTCAGATTTTTGCTGAAATTGTGACCCCGGGGCTTAGGGATTTTTTCAAAAAAATATTTTCTGCCGGTTAAGTTTTTGAGGGCTGATTTCTTGTCCTGTGATAAAAAGACTTCTGTTTCGAGTTCCAAACCTTTGAGGAGAGCATTTTCAGGCTTTTGGCACCATTTTTGAGTGAATTGCCAAAAGTCAGATTTTTGCTGAAATTGTGACCCCGGGGCTTAGGGATTTTTTCAAAAAAATATTTTCTGCCGGTTAAGTTTTTGAGGGCTGATTTCTTGTCCTGTGATAAAAAGCCTTCTGTTTCGAGTGCCAAACCTTTCAGGAGAGCATTTTCAGGCTTTTGGCACCATTTTTGAGTGAATTGCCAAAAGTCAGATTTTTGCTGAAATTGTTCAAAAAAATATTTTCTGCCGGTTAACTTTTTGAGGGCTGATTTCTTGTCCTGTGATAAAAAGACTTCTGTTTCCATCGCCAAAGCTTTCAGGGGAGCATTTTCAAGCTTTTGGCACCATTTTTGAGTGAATTGCCAAAAGTCAGATTTTTGCTGAAATTGTGACCCCGGGGCTTAGGGATTTTTTCAAAAAAATATTTTCTGCCGGTTAAGTTTTTGAGGGCTGATTTCTTGTCCTGTGATAAAAAGCCTTCTGTTTCGAGTGCCAAACCTTTCAGGAGAGCATTTTCAAGCTTTTGGCACCACTTTTGAGTGAATTGCCAAAAGTCAGATTATTGCTGAAATTGTGACCCCGGGGCTTAGGGATTTTTTCAAAAAAATATTTTCTGCCGGTTAAGTTTTTGAGGGCTGATTTCTTGTCCTGTGATAAAAAGCCTTCTGTTTCCATCGCCAAAGCTTTCAGGGGAGCATTTTCAAGCTTTTGGCACCATTTTTGAGTGAATTGCCAAAAGTCAGATTTTTGCTGAAATTGTTCAAAAAAATATTTTCTGCCGGTTAAGTTTTTGAGGGCTGATTTCTTGTCCTGTGATAAAAAGACTTCTGTTTCCATCGCCAAAGCTTTCAGGAGAGCATTTTCAGGCTTTTGGCACCATTTTTGAGTGAATTGCCAAAAGTCAGATTTTTGCTGAAATTGTTCAAAAAAATATTTTCTGCCGGTTAACTTTTTGAGGGCTGATTTCTTGTCCTGTGATAAAAAGACTTCTGTTTCCATCGCCAAAGCTTTCAGGGGAGCATTTTCAAGCTTTTGGCACCATTTTTGAGTGAATTGCCAAAAGTCAGATTTTTGCTGAAATTGTGACCCCGGGGCTTAGGGATTTTTTCAAAAAAATATTTTCTGCCGGTTAAGTTTTTGAGGGCTGATTTCTTGTCCTGTGATAAAAAGACTTCTGTTTCCATCGCCAAAGCTTTCAGGGGAGCATTTTCAAGCTTTTGGCACCATTTTTGAGTGAATTGCCAAAAGTCAGATTTTTGCTGAAATTGTGACCCCGGGGCTTAGGGATTTTTTCAAAAAAATATTTTCTGCCGGTTAAGTTTTTGAGGGCTGATTTCTTGTCCTGTGATAAAAAGCCTTCTGTTTCGAGTGCCAAACCTTTGAGGAGAGCATTTTCAGGCTTTTGGCACCATTTTTGAGTGAATTGCCAAAAGTCAGATTTTTGCTGAAATTGTGATCCCGGGGCTTAGGGATTTTTTCAAAAAAATATTTTCTGCCGGTTAAGTTTTTGAGGGCTGATTTCTTGTCCTGTGATAAAAAGCCTTCTGTTTCGAGTGCCAAACCTTTCAGGAGAGCATTTTCAGGCTTTTGGCACCATTTTTGAGTGAATTGCCAAAAGTCAGATTTTTGCTGAAATTGTTCAAAAAAATATTTTCTGCCGGTTAACTTTTTGAGGGCTGATTTCTTGTCCTGTGATAAAAAGCCTTCTGTTTCGAGTGCCAAACCTTTGAGGAGAGCATTTTCAAGCTTTTGGCACCATTTTTGAGTGAATTGCCAAAAGTCAGATTTTTGCTGAAATAGTGACCCCGGGGCTTAGGGATTTTTTCAAAAAAATATTTTCTGCCGGTTAAGTTTTTGAGGGCTGATTTCTTGTCCTGTGATAAAAAGACTTCTGTTTCCATCGCCAAAGCTTTCAGGGGAGCATTTTCAAGCTTTTGGCACCACTTTTGAGTGAATTGCCAAAAGTCAGATTTTTGCTGAAATAGTGACCTCGGGGCTTAGGGATTTTTTCAAAAAAATATTTTCTGCCGGTTAAGTTTTTGAGGGCTGATTTCTTGTCCTGTGATAAAAAGACTTCTGTTTCCATCGCCAAACCTTTGAGGAGAGCATTTTCAAGCTTTTGGCACCATTTTTGAGTGAATTGCCAAAAGTCAGATTTTTGCTGAAATTGTGACCCCGGGGCTTAGGGATTTTTTCAAAAAAATATTTTCTGCCAGTTAAGTTTTTAAGGGCTGATTTCTTGTCCTGTGATAAAAAGCCTTCTGTTTCGAGTGCCAAACATTTCAGGAGAGCATTTTCAGGCTTTTGGCACCATTTTTGAGTGAATTGCCAAAAGTCAGATTTTTGCTGAAATTGTGACCCCGGGGCTTAGGGATTTTTTCAAAAAAATATTTTCTGCCGGTTAAGTTTTTGAGGGCTGATTTCTTGTCCTGTGATAAAAAGGCTTCTGTTTCGAGTGCCAAACCTTTCAGGAGAGCATTTTCAAGCTTTTGGCACCATTTTTGAGTGAATTGCCAAAAGTCAGATTTTTGCTGAAATTGTTCAAAAAAATATTTTCTGCCGGTTAAGTTTTTGAGGGCTGATTTCTTGTCCTGTGATAAAAAGACTTCTGTTTCCATCGCCAAAGCTTTCAGGAGAGCATTTTCAGGCTTTTGGCACCATTTTTGAGTGAATTGCCAAAAGTCAGATTTTTGCTGAAATTGTTCAAAAAAATATTTTCTGCCGGTTAAGTTTTTGAGGGCTGATTTCTTGTCCTGTGATTAAAAGGCTTCTGTTTCGAGTGCCAAACCTTTCAGGAGAGCATTTTCAAGCTTTTGGCACCATTTTTGAGTGAATTGCCAAAAGTCAGATTTTTGCTGAAATTGTGACCCCGGGGCTTAGGGATTTTTTCAAAAAAATATTTTCTGCCGGTTAAGTTTTTGAGGGCTGATTTCTTGTCCTGTGATAAAAAGCCTTCTGTTTCCATCGCCAAAGCTTTCAGGGGAGCATTTTCAAGCTGTTGGCACCCTTTTTGAGTGAATTGCCAAAAGTCAGATTTTTGCTGAAATTGTGACCCCGCGGCTTAGGGATTTTTTCAAAAAAATATTTTCTGCCGGTTAAGTTTTTGAGAGCTGATTTCTTGTCCTGTGATAAAAAGACTTCTGTTTCCATCGCCAAAGCTTTCAGGGGAGCATTTTCAAGCTTTTGGCACCATTTTTGAGTGAATTGCCAAAAGTCAGATTTTTGCTGAAATTGTGACCCCGGGGCTTAGGGATTCTTTCAAAAAAATATTTTCTGCCGGTTAAGTTTTTGAGGGCTGATTTCTTGTCCTGTGATAAAAAGGCTTCTGTTTCGAGTGCCAAACCTTTCAGGAGAGCATTTTCAAGCTTTTGGCACCATTTTTGAGTGAATTGCCAAAAGTCAGATTTTTGCTGAAATTGTTCAAAAAAATATTTTCTGCCGGTTAAGTTTTTGAGGGCTGATTTCTTGTCCTGTGATAAAAAGACTTCTGTTTCCATCGCCAAAGCTTTCAGGAGAGCATTTTCAGGCTTTTGGCACCATTTTTGAGTGAATTGCCAAAAGTCAGATTTTTGCTGAAATTGTTCAAAAAAATATTTTCTGCCGGTTAACTTTTTGAGGGCTGATTTCTTGTCCTGTGATAAAAAGACTTCTGTTTCCATCGCCAAAGCTTTCAGGGGAGCATTTTCAAGCTTTTGGCACCATTTTTGAGTGAATTGCCAAAAGTCAGATTTTTGCTGAAATTGTGACCCCGGGGCTTAGGGATTTTTTCAAAAAAATATTTTCTGCCGGTTAAGTTTTTGAGGGCTGATTTCTTGTCCTGTGATAAAAAGCCTTCTGTTTCGAGTGCCAAACCTTTGAGGAGAGCATTTTCAGGCTTTTGGCACCATTTTTGAGTGAATTGCCAAAAGTCAGATTTTTGCTGAAATTGTGATCCCGGGGCTTAGGGATTTTTTCAAAAAAATATTTTCTGCCGGTTAAGTTTTTGAGGGCTGATTTCTTGTCCTGTGATAAAAAGCCTTCTGTTTCGAGTGCCAAACCTTTCAGGAGAGCATTTTCAGGCTTTTGGCACCATTTTTGAGTGAATTGCCAAAAGTCAGATTTTTGCTGAAATTGTTCAAAAAAATATTTTCTGCCGGTTAACTTTTTGAGGGCTGATTTCTTGTCCTGTGATAAAAAGACTTCTGTTTCCATCGCCAAAGCTTTCAGGGGAGCATTTTCAAGCTTTTGGCACCATTTTTGAGTGAATTGCCAAAAGTCAGATTTTTGCTGAAATTGTGACCCCGGGGCTTAGGGATTTTTTCAAAAAAATATTTTCTGCCGGTTAAGTTTTTGAGGGCTGATTTCTTGTCCTGTGATAAAAAGCCTTCTGTTTCGAGTGCCAAACCTTTGAGGAGAGCATTTTCAAGCTTTTGGCACCATTTTTGAGTGAATTGCCAAAAGTCAGATTTTTGCTGAAATAGTGACCCCGGGGCTTAGGGATTTTTTCAAAAAAATATTTTCTGCCGGTTAAGTTTTTGAGGGCTGATTTCTTGTCCTGTGATAAAAAGACTTCTGTTTCCATCGCCAAAGCTTTCAGGGGAGCATTTTCAAGCTTTTGGCACCACTTTTGAGTGAATTGCCAAAAGTCAGATTTTTGCTGAAATAGTGACCTCGGGGCTTAGGGATTTTTTCAAAAAAATATTTTCTGCCGGTTAAGTTTTTGAGGGCTGATTTCTTGTCCTGTGATAAAAAGACTTCTGTTTCCATCGCCAAACCTTTGAGGAGAGCATTTTCAAGCTTTTGGCACCATTTTTGAGTGAATTGCCAAAAGTCAGATTTTTGCTGAAATTGTGACCCCGGGGCTTAGGGATTTTTTCAAAAAAATATTTTCTGCCAGTTAAGTTTTTAAGGGCTGATTTCTTGTCCTGTGATAAAAAGCCTTCTGTTTCGAGTGCCAAACATTTCAGGAGAGCATTTTCAGGCTTTTGGCACCATTTTTGAGTGAATTGCCAAAAGTCAGATTTTTGCTGAAATTGTGACCCCGGGGCTTAGGGATTTTTTCAAAAAAATATTTTCTGCCGGTTAAGTTTTTGAGGGCTGATTTCTTCTCCTGTGATAAAAAGCCTTCTGTTTCGAGTGCCAAACCTTTCAGGAGAGCATTTTCAAGCTTTTGGCACCACTTTTGAGTGAATTGCCAAAAGTCAGATTTTTGCTGAAATTGTGACCCCAGGGCTTAGGGATTTTTTCAAAAAAATATTTTCTGCCGGTTAAGTTTTTGAGGGCTGATTTCTTGTCCTGTGATAAAAAGCCTTCTGTTTCGAGTGCCAAACCTTTCAGGAGAGCATTTTCAGGCTTTTGGCACCATTTTTGAGTGAATTGCCAAAAGTCAGATTTTTGCTGAAATTGTTCAAAAAAATATTTTCTGCCGGTTAACTTTTTGAGGGCTGATTTCTTGTCCTGTGATAAAAAGACTTCTGTTTCCATCGCCAAAGCTTTCAGGGGAGCATTTTCAAGCTTTTGGCACCATTTTTGAGTGAATTGCCAAAAGTCAGATTTTTGCTGAAATTGTGACCCCGGGGCTTAGGGATTTTTTCAAAAAAATATTTTCTGCCGGTTAAGTTTTTGAGGACTGATTTCTTGTCCTGTGATAAAAAGCCTTCTGTTTCGAGTGCCAAACCTTTGAGGAGAGCATTTTCAGGCTTTTGGCACCATTTTTGAGTGAATTGCCAAAAGTCAGATTTTTGCTGAAATTGTTCAAAAAAATATTTTCTGCCGGTTAAGTTTTTGAGGGCTGATTTCTTGTCCTGTGATAAAAAGACTTCTGTTTCCATCGCCAAAGCTTTCAGGGGAGCATTTTCAAGCTTTTGGCACCATTTTTGAGTGAATTGCCAAAAGTCAGATTTTTGCTGAAATTGTGACCCCGGGGCTTAGGGATTTTTTCAAAAAAATATTTTCTGCCGGTTAAGTTTTTGAGGGCTGATTTCTTGTCCTGTGATAAAAAGACTTCTGTTTCGAGTTCCAAACCTTTGAGGAGAGCATTTTCAGGCTTTTGGCACCATTTTTGAGTGAATTGCCAAAAGTCAGATTTTTGCTGAAATTGTGACCCCGGGGCTTAGGGATTTTTTCAAAAAAATATTTTCTGCCGGTTAAGTTTTTGAGGGCTGATTTCTTGTCCTGTGATAAAAAGCCTTCTGTTTCGAGTGCCAAACCTTTCAGGAGAGCATTTTCAGGCTTTTGGCACCATTTTTGAGTGAATTGCCAAAAGTCAGATTTTTGCTGAAATTGTTCAAAAAAATATTTTCTGCCGGTTAACTTTTTGAGGGCTGATTTCTTGTCCTGTGATAAAAAGACTTCTGTTTCCATCGCCAAAGCTTTCAGGGGAGCATTTTCAAGCTTTTGGCACCATTTTTGAGTGAATTGCCAAAAGTCAGATTTTTGCTGAAATTGTGACCCCGGGGCTTAGGGATTTTTTCAAAAAAATATTTTCTGCCGGTTAAGTTTTTGAGGGCTGATTTCTTGTCCTGTGATAAAAAGCCTTCTGTTTCGAGTGCCAAACCTTTCAGGAGAGCATTTTCAAGCTTTTGGCACCACTTTTGAGTGAATTGCCAAAAGTCAGATTATTGCTGAAATTGTGACCCCGGGGCTTAGGGATTTTTTCAAAAAAATATTTTCTGCCGGTTAAGTTTTTGAGGGCTGATTTCTTGTCCTGTGATAAAAAGCCTTCTGTTTCCATCGCCAAAGCTTTCAGGGGAGCATTTTCAAGCTTTTGGCACCATTTTTGAGTGAATTGCCAAAAGTCAGATTTTTGCTGAAATTGTTCAAAAAAATATTTTCTGCCGGTTAAGTTTTTGAGGGCTGATTTCTTGTCCTGTGATAAAAAGACTTCTGTTTCCATCGCCAAAGCTTTCAGGAGAGCATTTTCAGGCTTTTGGCACCATTTTTGAGTGAATTGCCAAAAGTCAGATTTTTGCTGAAATTGTTCAAAAAAATATTTTCTGCCGGTTAACTTTTTGAGGGCTGATTTCTTGTCCTGTGATAAAAAGACTTCTGTTTCCATCGCCAAAGCTTTCAGGGGAGCATTTTCAAGCTTTTGGCACCATTTTTGAGTGAATTGCCAAAAGTCAGATTTTTGCTGAAATTGTGACCCCGGGGCTTAGGGATTTTTTCAAAAAAATATTTTCTGCCGGTTAAGTTTTTGAGGGCTGATTTCTTGTCCTGTGATAAAAAGACTTCTGTTTCCATCGCCAAAGCTTTCAGGGGAGCATTTTCAAGCTTTTGGCACCATTTTTGAGTGAATTGCCAAAAGTCAGATTTTTGCTGAAATTGTGACCCCGGGGCTTAGGGATTTTTTCAAAAAAATATTTTCTGCCGGTTAAGTTTTTGAGGGCTGATTTCTTGTCCTGTGATAAAAAGCCTTCTGTTTCGAGTGCCAAACCTTTGAGGAGAGCATTTTCAGGCTTTTGGCACCATTTTTGAGTGAATTGCCAAAAGTCAGATTTTTGCTGAAATTGTGATCCCGGGGCTTAGGGATTTTTTCAAAAAAATATTTTCTGCCGGTTAAGTTTTTGAGGGCTGATTTCTTGTCCTGTGATAAAAAGCCTTCTGTTTCGAGTGCCAAACCTTTCAGGAGAGCATTTTCAGGCTTTTGGCACCATTTTTGAGTGAATTGCCAAAAGTCAGATTTTTGCTGAAATTGTTCAAAAAAATATTTTCTGCCGGTTAACTTTTTGAGGGCTGATTTCTTGTCCTGTGATAAAAAGCCTTCTGTTTCGAGTGCCAAACCTTTGAGGAGAGCATTTTCAAGCTTTTGGCACCATTTTTGAGTGAATTGCCAAAAGTCAGATTTTTGCTGAAATAGTGACCCCGGGGCTTAGGGATTTTTTCAAAAAAATATTTTCTGCCGGTTAAGTTTTTGAGGGCTGATTTCTTGTCCTGTGATAAAAAGACTTCTGTTTCCATCGCCAAAGCTTTCAGGGGAGCATTTTCAAGCTTTTGGCACCACTTTTGAGTGAATTGCCAAAAGTCAGATTTTTGCTGAAATAGTGACCTCGGGGCTTAGGGATTTTTTCAAAAAAATATTTTCTGCCGGTTAAGTTTTTGAGGGCTGATTTCTTGTCCTGTGATAAAAAGACTTCTGTTTCCATCGCCAAACCTTTGAGGAGAGCATTTTCAAGCTTTTGGCACCATTTTTGAGTGAATTGCCAAAAGTCAGATTTTTGCTGAAATTGTGACCCCGGGGCTTAGGGATTTTTTCAAAAAAATATTTTCTGCCAGTTAAGTTTTTAAGGGCTGATTTCTTGTCCTGTGATAAAAAGCCTTCTGTTTCGAGTGCCAAACATTTCAGGAGAGCATTTTCAGGCTTTTGGCACCATTTTTGAGTGAATTGCCAAAAGTCAGATTTTTGCTGAAATTGTGACCCCGGGGCTTAGGGATTTTTTCAAAAAAATATTTTCTGCCGGTTAAGTTTTTGAGGGCTGATTTCTTGTCCTGTGATAAAAAGGCTTCTGTTTCGAGTGCCAAACCTTTCAGGAGAGCATTTTCAAGCTTTTGGCACCATTTTTGAGTGAATTGCCAAAAGTCAGATTTTTGCTGAAATTGTTCAAAAAAATATTTTCTGCCGGTTAAGTTTTTGAGGGCTGATTTCTTGTCCTGTGATAAAAAGACTTCTGTTTCCATCGCCAAAGCTTTCAGGAGAGCATTTTCAGGCTTTTGGCACCATTTTTGAGTGAATTGCCAAAAGTCAGATTTTTGCTGAAATTGTTCAAAAAAATATTTTCTGCCGGTTAAGTTTTTGAGGGCTGATTTCTTGTCCTGTGATTAAAAGGCTTCTGTTTCGAGTGCCAAACCTTTCAGGAGAGCATTTTCAAGCTTTTGGCACCATTTTTGAGTGAATTGCCAAAAGTCAGATTTTTGCTGAAATTGTGACCCCGGGGCTTAGGGATTTTTTCAAAAAAATATTTTCTGCCGGTTAAGTTTTTGAGGGCTGATTTCTTGTCCTGTGATAAAAAGGCTTCTGTTTCGAGTGCCAAACCTTTCAGGAGAGCATTTTCAAGCTTTTGGCACCATTTTTGAGTGAATTGCCAAAAATCAGATTTTTGCTGAAATTGTGACCCCGGGGCTTAGGGATTTTTTCAAAAAAAATATTTTCTGCCGGTTAAGTTTTTGAGGGCTGATTTCTTGTCCTGTGATAAAAAGCCTTCTGTTTCCATCGCCAAAGCTTTCAGGGGAGCATTTTCAAGCTGTTGGCACCCTTTTTGAGTGAATTGCCAAAAGTCAGATTTTTGCTGAAATTGTGACCCCGCGGCTTAGGGATTTTTTCAAAAAAATATTTTCTGCCGGTTAAGTTTTTGAGAGCTGATTTCTTGTCCTGTGATAAAAAGACTTCTGTTTCCATCGCCAAAGCTTTCAGGGGAGCATTTTCAAGCTTTTGGCACCATTTTTGAGTGAATTGCCAAAAGTCAGATTTTTGCTGAAATTGTGACCCCGGGGCTTAGGGATTCTTTCAAAAAAATATTTTCTGCCGGTTAAGTTTTTGAGGGCTGATTTCTTGTCCTGTGATAAAAAGGCTTCTGTTTCGAGTGCCAAACCTTTCAGGAGAGCATTTTCAAGCTTTTGGCACCATTTTTGAGTGAATTGCCAAAAGTCAGATTTTTGCTGAAATTGTTCAAAAAAATATTTTCTGCCGGTTAAGTTTTTGAGGGCTGATTTCTTGTCCTGTGATAAAAAGACTTCTGTTTCCATCGCCAAAGCTTTCAGGAGAGCATTTTCAGGCTTTTGGCACCATTTTTGAGTGAATTGCCAAAAGTCAGATTTTTGCTGAAATTGTTCAAAAAAATATTTTCTGCCGGTTAACTTTTTGAGGGCTGATTTCTTGTCCTGTGATAAAAAGACTTCTGTTTCCATCGCCAAAGCTTTCAGGGGAGCATTTTCAAGCTTTTGGCACCATTTTTGAGTGAATTGCCAAAAGTCAGATTTTTGCTGAAATTGTGACCCCGGGGCTTAGGGATTTTTTCAAAAAAATATTTTCTGCCGGTTAAGTTTTTGAGGGCTGATTTCTTGTCCTGTGATAAAAAGCCTTCTGTTTCGAGTGCCAAACCTTTGAGGAGAGCATTTTCAGGCTTTTGGCACCATTTTTGAGTGAATTGCCAAAAGTCAGATTTTTGCTGAAATTGTGATCCCGGGGCTTAGGGATTTTTTCAAAAAAATATTTTCTGCCGGTTAAGTTTTTGAGGGCTGATTTCTTGTCCTGTGATAAAAAGCCTTCTGTTTCGAGTGCCAAACCTTTCAGGAGAGCATTTTCAGGCTTTTGGCACCATTTTTGAGTGAATTGCCAAAAGTCAGATTTTTGCTGAAATTGTTCAAAAAAATATTTTCTGCCGGTTAACTTTTTGAGGGCTGATTTCTTGTCCTGTGATAAAAAGACTTCTGTTTCCATCGCCAAAGCTTTCAGGGGAGCATTTTCAAGCTTTTGGCACCATTTTTGAGTGAATTGCCAAAAGTCAGATTTTTGCTGAAATTGTGACCCCGGGGCTTAGGGATTTTTTCAAAAAAATATTTTCTGCCGGTTAAGTTTTTGAGGGCTGATTTCTTGTCCTGTGATAAAAAGCCTTCTGTTTCGAGTGCCAAACCTTTGAGGAGAGCATTTTCAAGCTTTTGGCACCATTTTTGAGTGAATTGCCAAAAGTCAGATTTTTGCTGAAATAGTGACCCCGGGGCTTAGGGATTTTTTCAAAAAAATATTTTCTGCCGGTTAAGTTTTTGAGGGCTGATTTCTTGTCCTGTGATAAAAAGACTTCTGTTTCCATCGCCAAAGCTTTCAGGGGAGCATTTTCAAGCTTTTGGCACCACTTTTGAGTGAATTGCCAAAAGTCAGATTTTTGCTGAAATAGTGACCTCGGGGCTTAGGGATTTTTTCAAAAAAATATTTTCTGCCGGTTAAGTTTTTGAGGGCTGATTTCTTGTCCTGTGATAAAAAGACTTCTGTTTCCATCGCCAAACCTTTGAGGAGAGCATTTTCAAGCTTTTGGCACCATTTTTGAGTGAATTGCCAAAAGTCAGATTTTTGCTGAAATTGTGACCCCGGGGCTTAGGGATTTTTTCAAAAAAATATTTTCTGCCAGTTAAGTTTTTAAGGGCTGATTTCTTGTCCTGTGATAAAAAGCCTTCTGTTTCGAGTGCCAAACATTTCAGGAGAGCATTTTCAGGCTTTTGGCACCATTTTTGAGTGAATTGCCAAAAGTCAGATTTTTGCTGAAATTGTGACCCCGGGGCTTAGGGATTTTTTCAAAAAAATATTTTCTGCCGGTTAAGTTTTTGAGGGCTGATTTCTTCTCCTGTGATAAAAAGCCTTCTGTTTCGAGTGCCAAACCTTTCAGGAGAGCATTTTCAAGCTTTTGGCACCACTTTTGAGTGAATTGCCAAAAGTCAGATTTTTGCTGAAATTGTGACCCCAGGGCTTAGGGATTTTTTCAAAAAAATATTTTCTGCCGGTTAAGTTTTTGAGGGCTGATTTCTTGTCCTGTGATAAAAAGCCTTCTGTTTCGAGTGCCAAACCTTTCAGGAGAGCATTTTCAGGCTTTTGGCACCATTTTTGAGTGAATTGCCAAAAGTCAGATTTTTGCTGAAATTGTTCAAAAAAATATTTTCTGCCGGTTAACTTTTTGAGGGCTGATTTCTTGTCCTGTGATAAAAAGACTTCTGTTTCCATCGCCAAAGCTTTCAGGGGAGCATTTTCAAGCTTTTGGCACCATTTTTGAGTGAATTGCCAAAAGTCAGATTTTTGCTGAAATTGTGACCCCGGGGCTTAGGGATTTTTTCAAAAAAATATTTTCTGCCGGTTAAGTTTTTGAGGACTGATTTCTTGTCCTGTGATAAAAAGCCTTCTGTTTCGAGTGCCAAACCTTTGAGGAGAGCATTTTCAGGCTTTTGGCACCATTTTTGAGTGAATTGCCAAAAGTCAGATTTTTGCTGAAATTGTTCAAAAAAATATTTTCTGCCGGTTAAGTTTTTGAGGGCTGATTTCTTGTCCTGTGATAAAAAGACTTCTGTTTCCATCGCCAAAGCTTTCAGGGGAGCATTTTCAAGCTTTTGGCACCATTTTTGAGTGAATTGCCAAAAGTCAGATTTTTGCTGAAATTGTGACCCCGGGGCTTAGGGATTTTTTCAAAAAAATATTTTCTGCCGGTTAAGTTTTTGAGGGCTGATTTCTTGTCCTGTGATAAAAAGACTTCTGTTTCGAGTTCCAAACCTTTGAGGAGAGCATTTTCAGGCTTTTGGCACCATTTTTGAGTGAATTGCCAAAAGTCAGATTTTTGCTGAAATTGTCACCCCGGGGCTTAGGGATTTTTTCAAAAAAATATTTTCTGCCGGTTAAGTTTTTGAGGGCTGATTTCTTGTCCTGTGATAAAAAGCCTTCTGTTTCGAGTGCCAAACCTTTCAGGAGAGCATTTTCAGGCTTTTGGCACCATTTTTGAGTGAATTGCCAAAAGTCAGATTTTTGCTGAAATTGTTCAAAAAAATATTTTCTGCCGGTTAACTTTTTGAGGGCTGATTTCTTGTCCTGTGATAAAAAGACTTCTGTTTCCATCGCCAAAGCTTTCAGGGGAGCATTTTCAAGCTTTTGGCACCATTTTTGAGTGAATTGCCAAAAGTCAGATTTTTGCTGAAATTGTGACCCCGGGGCTTAGGGATTTTTTCAAAAAAATATTTTCTGCCGGTTAAGTTTTTGAGGGCTGATTTCTTGTCCTGTGATAAAAAGCCTTCTGTTTCGAGTGCCAAACCTTTCAGGAGAGCATTTTCAAGCTTTTGGCACCACTTTTGAGTGAATTGCCAAAAGTCAGATTATTGCTGAAATTGTGACCCCGGGGCTTAGGGATTTTTTCAAAAAAATATTTTCTGCCGGTTAAGTTTTTGAGGGCTGATTTCTTGTCCTGTGATAAAAAGCCTTCTGTTTCCATCGCCAAAGCTTTCAGGGGAGCATTTTCAAGCTTTTGGCACCATTTTTGAGTGAATTGCCAAAAGTCAGATTTTTGCTGAAATTGTGACCCCGGGGCTTAGGGATTTTTTCAAAAAAATATTTTCTGCCGGTTAAGTTTTTGAGGGCTGATTTCTTGTCCTGTGATAAAAAGACTTCTGTTTCCATCGCCAAAGCTTTCAGGGGAGCATTTTCAAGCTTTTGGCACCATTTTTGAGTGAATTGCCAAAAGTCAGATTTTTGCTGAAATTGTGACCCCGGGGCTTAGGGATTTTTTCAAAAAAATATTTTCTGCCGGTTAAGTTTTTGAGGGCTGATTTCTTGTCCTGTGATAAAAAGCCTTCTGTTTCGAGTGCCAAACCTTTCAGGAGAGCATTTTCAAGCTTTTGGCACCACTTTTGAGTGAATTGCCAAAAGTCAGATTATTGCTGAAATTGTGACCCCGGGGCTTAGGGATTTTTTCAAAAAAATATTTTCTGCCGGTTAAGTTTTTGAGGGCTGATTTCTTGTCCTGTGATAAAAAGCCTTCTGTTTCGAGTGCCAAACCTTTCAGGAGAGCATTTTCAGGCTTTTGGCACCATTTTTAAGTGAATTTCCAAAAGTCAGATTTTTGCTGAAATTGTTCAAAAAATATTTTCTGCCGTTTAAGTTTTTGAGGGCTGATTTCTTGTCCTGTGATAAAAAGACTTCTGTTTCGAGTGCCAAACCTTTCAGGAGAGCATTTTCAGGCTTTTGGCACCATTTTTGAGTGAATTGCCAAAAGTCAGATTTTTGCTGAAATTGTTCAAAAAAATATTTTCTGCCGGTTAACTTTTTGAGGGCTGATTTCTTGTCCTGTGATAAAAAGACTTCTGTTTCCATCGCCAAAGCTTTCAGGGGAGCATTTTCAAGCTTTTGGCACCATTTTTGAGTGAATTGCCAAAAGTCAGATTTTTGCTGAAATTGTGACCCCGGGGCTTAGGGATTTTTTTCAAAAAAATATTTTCTGCCGGTTAAGTTTTTGAGGGCTGATTTCTTGTCCTGTGATAAAAAGCCTTCTGTTTCGAGTGCCAAACCTTTCAGGAGAGCATGTTCAAGCTTTTGGCCCCATTTTTGAGTAAATTGCCAAAAGTCAGATTTTTGCTGAAATTGTGACCCCGGGGCTTAGGGATTTTTTCAAAAAAATATTTTCTGCCGGTTAAGTTTTTGAGGGCTGATTTCTTGTCCTGTGATAAAAAGACTTCTGTTTCCATCGCCAAAGCTTTCAGGGGAGCATTTTCAAGCGTTTGGCACCATTTTTGAGTGAATTGCCAAAAGTCAGATTTTTGCTGAAATTGTGACCCCGGGGCTTAGGGATTTTTTCAAAAAAATATTTTCTGCCGGTTAAGTTTTTGAGGGCTGATTTCTTGTCCTGTGATAAAAAGACTTCTGTTTCCATCGCCAAAGCTTTCAGGAGAGCATTTTCAGGTTTTTGGCACCATTTTTGAGTGAATTGCCAAAAGTCAGATTTTTGCTGAAATTGTGACCCCGGGGCTTAGGGATTTTTTCAAAAAAATATTTTCTGCCGGTTAAGTTTTTGAGGGCTGATTTCTTGTCCTGTGATAAAAAGCCTTCTGTTTCGAGTGCCAAACCTTTCAGGAGAGCATTTTCAGGCTTTTGGCACCATTTTTGAGTGAATTGCCAAAAGTCAGATTTTTGCTGAAATTGTTCAAAAAAATATTTTCTGCCGGTTAACTTTTTGAGGGCTGATTTCTTGTCCTGTGATAAAAAGACTTCTGTTTCCATCGCCAAAGCTTTCAGGGGAGCATTTTCAAGCTTTTGGCACCATTTTTGAGTGAATTGCCAAAAGTCAGATTTTTGCTGAAATTGTGACCCCGGGGCTTAGGGATTTTTTTCAAAAAAATATTTTCTGCCAGTTAAGTTTTTGAGGGCTGATTTCTTGTCCTGTGATAAAAAGCCTTCTGTTTCGAGTGCCAAACCTTTCAGGAGAGCATGTTCAAGCTTTTGGCCCCATTTTTGAGTAAATTGCCAAAAGTCAGATTTTTGCTGAAATTGTGACCCCGGGGCTTAGGGATTTTTTCAAAAAAATATTTTCTGCCGGTTAAGTTTTTGAGGGCTGATTTCTTGTCCTGTGATAAAAAGCTTTCTGTTTCGAGTGCCAAACCTTTCAGGAGAGCATTTTCAAGCTTTTGGCACCATTTTTGAGTGAATTGCCAAAAGTCAGATTTTTGCTGAAATTGTGACCCCGGGGCTTAGGGATTTTTTCAAAAAAATATTTTCTGCCGGTTAAGTTTTTGAGGGCTGATTTCTTGTCCTGTGATAAAAAGCCTTCTGTTTCGAGTGCCAAACCTTTCAGGAGAGCATTTTCAAGCTTTTGGCACCATTTTTGAGTGAATTGCCAAAAGTCAGATTTTTGCTGAAATTGTGACCCCGGGGCTTAGGGATTTTTTCAAAAAAATATTTTCTGCTGGTTAAGTTTTTGAGGGCTGATTTCTTGTCCTGTGATAAAAAGACTTCTGTTTCCATCGCCAAAGCTTTCAGGGGGGCATTTTCAAGCTTTTGGCACCATTTTTGAGTGAATTGGCAAAAGTCAGATTTTTGCTGAAATTGTGACCCCGGGGCTTAGGGATTTTTTCAAAAAAATATTTTCTGCCGGTTAAGTTTTTGAGGGCTGATTTCTTGTCCTGTGATAAAAAGACTTCTGTTTCCATCGCCAAAGCTTTCAGGGGGGCATTTTCAAGCTTTTGGCACCATTTTTGAGTGAATTGCCAAAAGTCAGATTTTTGCTGTAATTGTGACCCCGGGGCTTAGGGATTTTTTCAAAAAAATATTTTCTGCCGGTTAAGTTTTTGAGGACTGATTTCTTGTCCTGTGATAAAAAAGCCTTCTGTTTCGAGTGCCAAACCTTTCAGGAGAGCATTTTCAAGCTTTTGGCACCACTTTTGAGTGAATTGCCAAAAGTCAGATTTTTGCTGAAATTATGACCCCGGGGCTTAGGGATTTTTTCAAAAAAATATTTTCTGCCGGTTAAGTTTTTGAGGGCTGATTTCTTGTCCTGTGATAAAAAGCCTTCTGTTTCGAGTGCCAAACCTTTCAGGAGAGCATTTTCAGGCTTTTGGCACCATTTTTGAGTGAATTGCCAAAAGTCAGATTTTTGCTGAAATTGTTCAAAAAATATTTTCTGCCGTTTAAGTTTTTGAGGGCTGATTTCTTGTCCTGTGATAAAAAGACTTCTGTTTCGAGTGCCAAACCTTTCAGGAGAGCATTTTCAGGCTTTTGGCACCATTTTTGAGTGAATTGCCAAAAGTCAGATTTTTGCTGAAATTGTTCAAAAAAATATTTTCTGCCGGTTAACTTTTTGAGGGCTGATTTCTTGTCCTGTGATAAAAAGACTTCTGTTTCCATCGCCAAAGCTTTCAGGGGAGCATTTTCAAGCTTTTGGCACCATTTTTGAGTGAATTGCCAAAAGTCAGATTTTTGCTGAAATTGTGACCCCGGGGCTTAGGGATTTTTTTCAAAAAAATATTTTCTGCCGGTTAAGTTTTTGAGGGCTGATTTCTTGTCCTGTGATAAAAAGCCTTCTGTTTCGAGTGCCAAACCTTTCAGGAGAGCATGTTCAAGCTTTTGGCACCATTTTTGAGTAAATTGCCAAAAGTCAGATTTTTGCTGAAATTGTGACCCCGGGGCTTAGGGATTTTTTCAAAAAAATATTTTCTGCCGGTTAAGTTTTTGAGGGCTGATTTCTTGTCCTGTGATAAAAAGACTTCTGTTTCCATCGCCAAAGCTTTCAGGGGAGCATTTTCAAGCGTTTGGCACCATTTTTGAGTGAATTGCCAAAAGTCAGATTTTTGCTGAAATTGTGACCCCGGGGCTTAGGGATTTTTTCAAAAAAATATTTTCTGCCGGTTAAGTTTTTGAGGGCTGATTTCTTGTCCTGTGATAAAAAGCCTTCTGTTTCGAGTGCCAAACCTTTCAGGAGAGCATTTTCAGGCTTTTGGCACCATTTTTGAGTGAATTGCCAAAAGTCAGATTTTTGCTGAAATTGTTCAAAAAAATATTTTCTGCCGGTTAACTTTTTGAGGGCTGATTTCTTGTCCTGTGATAAAAAGACTTCTGTTTCCATCGCCAAAGCTTTCAGGGGAGCATTTTCAAGCTTTTGGCACCATTTTTGAGTGAATTGCCAAAAGTCAGATTTTTGCTGAAATTGTGACCCCGGGGCTTAGGGATTTTTTTCAAAAAAATATTTTCTGCCAGTTAAGTTTTTGACGGCTGATTTCTTGTCCTGTGATAAAAAGCCTTCTGTTTCGAGTGCCAAACCTTTCAGGAGAGCATGTTCAAGCTTTTGGCCCCATTTTTGAGTAAATTGCCAAAAGTCAGATTTTTGCTGAAATTGTGACCCCGGGGCTTAGGGATTTTTTCAAAAAAATATTTTCTGCCGGTTAAGTTTTTGAGGGCTGATTTCTTGTCCTGTGATAAAAAGCTTTCTGTTTCGAGTGCCAAACCTTTCAGGAGAGCATTTTCAAGCTTTTGGCACCATTTTTGAGTGAATTGCCAAAAGTCAGATTTTTGCTGAAATTGTGACCCCGGGGCTTAGGGATTTTTTCAAAAAAATATTTTCTGCCGGTTAAGTTTTTGAGGGCTGATTTCTTGTCCTGTGATAAAAAGCCTTCTGTTTCGAGTGCCAAACCTTTCAGGAGAGCATTTTCAAGCTTTTGGCACCATTTTTGAGTGAATTGCCAAAAGTCAGATTTTTGCTGAAATTGTGACCCCGGGGCTTAGGGATTTTTTCAAAAAAATATTTTCTGCCGGTTAAGTTTTTGAGGGCTGATTTCTTGTCCTGTGATAAAAAGACTTCTGTTTCCATCGCCAAAGCTTTCAGGGGGGCATTTTCAAGCTTTTGGCACCATTTTTGAGTGAATTGGCAAAAGTCAGATTTTTGCTGAAATTGTGACCCCGGGGCTTAGGGATTTTTTCAAAAAAATATTTTCTGCCGGTTAAGTTTTTGAGGGCTGATTTCTTGTCCTGTGATAAAAAGACTTCTGTTTCCATCGCCAAAGCTTTCAGGGGGGCATTTTCAAGCTTTTGGCACCATTTTTGAGTGAATTGCCAAAAGTCAGATTTTTGCTGTAATTGTGACCCCGGGGCTTAGGGATTTTTTCAAAAAAATATTTTCTGCCGGTTAAGTTTTTGAGGACTGATTTCTTGTCCTGTGATAAAAAAGCCTTCTGTTTCGAGTGCCAAACCTTTCAGGAGAGCATTTTCAAGCTTTTGGCACCACTTTTGAGTGAATTGCCAAAAGTCAGATTTTTGCTGAAATTGTGACCCCGGGGCTTAGGGATTTTTTCAAAAAAATATTTTCTGCCGGTTAAGTTTTTGAGGGCTGATTTCTTGTCCTGTGATAAAAAGCCTTCTGTTTCGAGTGCCAAACCTTTCAGGAGAGCATTTTCAGGCTTTTGGCACCATTTTTGAGTGAATTGCCAAAAGTCAGATTTTTGCTGAAATTGTTCAAAAAATATTTTCTGCCGGTTAAGTTTTTGAGGGCTGATTTCTTGTCCTGTGATAAAAAGACTTCTGTTTCCATCGCCAAAGCTTTCAGGGGAGCATTTTCAAGCGTTTGGCACCATTTTTGAGTGAATTGCCAAAAGTCAGATTTTTGCTGAAATTGTGACCTTAGGGTTTTTTCAAAAAAAATATTTTCAAAAAAATATTTTCTGCCGGTTAAGTTTTTGAGGGCTGATTTCTTGTCCTGTGATAAAAAGCCTTCTGTTTCGAGTGCCAAACCTTTCAGGAGAGCATGTTCAAGCTTTTGGCCCCATTTTTGAGTAAATTGCCAAAAGTCAGATTTTTGCTGAAATTGTGACCCCGGGGCTTAGGGATTTTTTCAAAAAAATATTTTCTGCCGGTTAAGTTTTTGAGGGCTGATTTCTTGTCCTGTGATAAAAAGCCTTCTGTTTCGAGTGCCAAACCTTTCAGGAGAGCATTTTCAGGCTTTTGGCACCATTTTTGAGTGAATTGCCAAAAGTCAGATTTTTGCTGAAATTGTTCAAAAAAATATTTTCTGCCGGTTAACTTTTTGAGGGCTGATTTCTTGTCCTGTGATAAAAAGACTTCTGTTTCCATCGCCAAAGCTTTCAGGGGAGCATTTTCAAGCTTTTGGCACCATTTTTGAGTGAATTGCCAAAAGTCAGATTTTTGCTGAAATTGTGACCCCGGGGCTTAGGGATTTTTTCAAAAAAATATTTTCTGCCGGTTAAGTTTTTGAGGGCTGATTTCTTGTCCTGTGATAAAAAGCCTTCTGTTTCGAGTGCCAAACCTTTGAGGAGAGCATTTTCAAGCTTTTGGCACCATTTTTGAGTGAATTGCCAAAAGTCAGATTTTTGCTGAAATTGTGACCCCGGGGCTTAGGGATTCTTTCAAAAAAATATTTTCTGCCGGTTAAGTTTTTGAGGGCTGATTTCTTGTCCTGTGATAAAAAGGCTTCTGTTTCGAGTGCCAAACCTTTCAGGAGAGCATTTTCAAGCTTTTGGCACCATTTTTGAGTGAATTGCCAAAAGTCAGATTTTTGCTGAAATTGTTCAAAAAAATATTTTCTGCCGGTTAAGTTTTTGAGGGCTGATTTCTTGTCCTGTGATAAAAAGACTTCTGTTTCCATCGCCAAAGCTTTCAGGAGAGCATTTTCAGGCTTTTGGCACCATTTTTGAGTGAATTGCCAAAAGTCAGATTTTTGCTGAAATTGTTCAAAAAAATATTTTCTGCCGGTTAAGTTTTTGAGGGCTGATTTCTTGTCCTGTGATAAAAAGCCTTCTGTTTCGAGTGCCAAACCTTTGAGGAGAGCATTTTCAGGCTTTTGGCACCATTTTTGAGTGAATTGCCAAAAGTCAGATTTTTGCTGAAATTGTGATCCCGGGGCTTAGGGATTTTTTCAAAAAAATATTTTCTGCCGGTTAAGTTTTTGAGGGCTGATTTCTTGTCCTGTGATAAAAAGCCTTCTGTTTCCAGTGCCAAACCTTTCAGGAGAGCATTTTCAGGCTTTTGGCACCATTTTTGAGTGAATTGCCAAAAGTCAGATTTTTGCTGAAATTGTTCAAAAAAATATTTTCTGCCGGTTAACTTTTTCAGGGCTGATTTCTTGTCCTGTGATAAAAAGACTTCTGTTTCCATCGCCAAAGCTTTCAGGGGAGCATTTTCAAGCTTTTGGCACCATTTTTGAGTGAATTGCCAAAAGTCAGATTTTTGCTGAAATTGTGACCCCGGGGCTTAGGGATTTTTTCAAAAAAATATTTTCTGCCGGTTAAGTTTGTGAGGGCTGATTTCTTGTCCTGTGATAAAAAGCCTTCTGTTTCGAGTGCCAAACCTTTGAGGAGAGCATTTTCAAGCTTTTGGCACCATTTTTGAGTGAATTGCCAAAAGTCAGATTTTTGCTGAAATAGTGACCCCGGGGCTTAGGGATTTTTTCAAAAAAATATTTTCTGCCGGTTAAGTTTTTGAGGGCTGATTTCTTGTCCTGTGATAAAAAGACTTCTGTTTCGAGTGCGAAACCTTTCAGGAGAGCATTTTCAGGCTTTTGGCACCATTTTTGAGTGAATTGCCAAAAGTCAGATTTTTGCTGAAATTGTTCAAAAAAATATTTTCTGCCGGTTAAGTTTTTGAGGGCTGATTTCTTGTCCTGTGATTAAAAGGCTTCTGTTTCGAGTGCCAAACCTTTCAGGAGAGCATTTTCAAGCTTTTGGCACCATTTTTGAGTGAATTGCCAAAAGTCAGATTTTTGCTGAAATTGTGACCCCGGGGCTTAGGGATTTTTTCAAAAAAATATTTTCTGCCGGTTAAGTTTTTGACGGCTGATTTCTTGTCCTGTGATAAAAAGGCTTCTGTTTCGAGTGCCAAACCTTTCAGGAGAGCATTTTCAAGCTTTTGGCACCATTTTTGAGTGAATTGCCAAAAATCAGATTTTTGCTGAAATTGTGACCCCGGGGCTTAGGGATTTTTTCAAAAAAAATATTTTCTGCCGGTTAAGTTTTTGAGGGCTGATTTCTTGTCCTGTGATAAAAAGCCTTCTGTTTCCATCGCCAAAGCTTTCAGGGGAGCATTTTCAAGCTGTTGGCACCCTTTTTGAGTGAATTGCCAAAAGTCAGATTTTTGCTGAAATTGTGACCCCGCGGCTTAGGGATTTTTTCAAAAAAATATTTTCTGCCGGTTAAGTTTTTGAGAGCTGATTTCTTGTCCTGTGATAAAAAGACTTCTGTTTCCATCGCCAAAGCTTTCAGGGGAGCATTTTCAAGCTTTTGGCACCATTTTTGAGTGAATTGCCAAAAGTCAGATTTTTGCTGAAATTGTGACCCCGGGGCTTAGGGATTCTTTCAAAAAAATATTTTCTGCCGGTTAAGTTTTTGAGGGCTGATTTCTTGTCCTGTGATAAAAAGGCTTCTGTTTCGAGTGCCAAACCTTTCAGGAGAGCATTTTCAAGCTTTTGGCACCATTTTTGAGTGAATTGCCAAAAGTCAGATTTTTGCTGAAATTGTTCAAAAAAATATTTTCTGCCGGTTAAGTTTTTGAGGGCTGATTTCTTGTCCTGTGATAAAAAGACTTCTGTTTCCATCGCCAAAGCTTTCAGGAGAGCATTTTCAGGCTTTTGGCACCATTTTTGAGTGAATTGCCAAAAGTCAGATTTTTGCTGAAATTGTTCAAAAAAATATTTTCTGCCGGTTAACTTTTTGAGGGCTGATTTCTTGTCCTGTGATAAAAAGACTTCTGTTTCCATCGCCAAAGCTTTCAGGGGAGCATTTTCAAGCTTTTGGCACCATTTTTGAGTGAATTGCCAAAAGTCAGATTTTTGCTGAAATTGTGACCCCGGGGCTTAGGGATTTTTTCAAAAAAATATTTTCTGCCGGTTAAGTTTTTGAGGGCTGATTTCTTGTCCTGTGATAAAAAGACTTCTGTTTCCATCGCCAAAGCTTTCAGGGGAGCATTTTCAAGCTTTTGGCACCATTTTTGAGTGAATTGCCAAAAGTCAGATTTTTGCTGAAATTGTGACCCCGGGGCTTAGGGATTTTTTCAAAAAAATATTTTCTGCCGGTTAAGTTTTTGAGGGCTGATTTCTTGTCCTGTGATAAAAAGCCTTCTGTTTCGAGTGCCAAACCTTTCAGGAGAGCATTTTCAGGCTTTTGGCACCATTTTTGAGTGAATTGCCAAAAGTCAGATTTTTGCTGAAATTGTTCAAAAAAATATTTTCTGCCGGTTAACTTTTTGAGGGCTGATTTCTTGTCCTGTGATAAAAAGACTTCTGTTTCCATCGCCAAAGCTTTCAGGGGAGCATTTTCAAGCTTTTGGCACCATTTTTGAGTGAATTGCCAAAAGTCAGATTTTTGCTGAAATTGTGACCCCGGGGCTTAGGGATTTTTTCAAAAAAATATTTTCTGCCGGTTAAGTTTTTGAGGGCTGATTTCTTGTCCTGTGATAAAAAGCCTTCTGTTTCGAGTGCCAAACCTTTGAGGAGAGCATTTTCAAGCTTTTGGCACCATTTTTGAGTGAATTGCCAAAAGTCAGATTTTTGCTGAAATAGTGACCTCGGGGCTTAGGGATTTTTTCAAAAAAATATTTTCTGCCGGTTAAGTTTTTGAGGGCTGATTTCTTGTCCTGTGATAAAAAGACTTCTGTTTCCATCGCCAAACCTTTGAGGAGAGCATTTTCAAGCTTTTGGCACCATTTTTGAGTGAATTGCCAAAAGTCAGATTTTTGCTGAAATTGTGACCCCGGGGCTTAGGGATTTTTTCAAAAAAATATTTTCTGCCAGTTAAGTTTTTAAGGGCTGATTTCTTGTCCTGTGATAAAAAGCCTTCTGTTTCGAGTGCCAAACATTTCAGGAGAGCATTTTCAGGCTTTTGGCACCATTTTTGAGTGAATTGCCAAAAGTCAGATTTTTGCTGAAATTGTGACCCCGGGGCTTAGGGATTTTTTCAAAAAAATATTTTCTGCCGGTTAAGTTTTTGAGGGCTGATTTCTTCTCCTGTGATAAAAAGCCTTCTGTTTCGAGTGCCAAACCTTTCAGGAGAGCATTTTCAAGCTTTTGGCACCACTTTTGAGTGAATTGCCAAAAGTCAGATTTTTGCTGAAATTGTGACCCCAGGGCTTAGGGATTTTTTCAAAAAAATATTTTCTGCCGGTTAAGTTTTTGAGGGCTGATTTCTTGTCCTGTGATAAAAAGCCTTCTGTTTCGAGTGCCAAACCTTTCAGGAGAGCATTTTCAGGCTTTTGGCACCATTTTTGAGTGAATTGCCAAAAGTCAGATTTTTGCTGAAATTGTTCAAAAAAATATTTTCTGCCGGTTAACTTTTTGAGGGCTGATTTCTTGTCCTGTGATAAAAAGACTTCTGTTTCCATCGCCAAAGCTTTCAGGGGAGCATTTTCAAGCTTTTGGCACCATTTTTGAGTGAATTGCCAAAAGTCAGATTTTTGCTGAAATTGTGACCCCGGGGCTTAGGGATTTTTTCAAAAAAATATTTTCTGCCGGTTAAGTTTTTGAGGACTGATTTCTTGTCCTGTGATAAAAAGCCTTCTGTTTCGAGTGCCAAACCTTTGAGGAGAGCATTTTCAGGCTTTTGGCACCATTTTTGAGTGAATTGCCAAAAGTCAGATTTTTGCTGAAATTGTTCAAAAAAATATTTTCTGCCGGTTAAGTTTTTGAGGGCTGATTTCTTGTCCTGTGATAAAAAGACTTCTGTTTCCATCGCCAAAGCTTTCAGGGGAGCATTTTCAAGCTTTTGGCACCATTTTTGAGTGAATTGCCAAAAGTCAGATTTTTGCTGAAATTGTGACCCCGGGGCTTAGGGATTTTTTCAAAAAAATATTTTCTGCCGGTTAAGTTTTTGAGGGCTGATTTCTTGTCCTGTGATAAAAAGACTTCTGTTTCGAGTTCCAAACCTTTGAGGAGAGCATTTTCAGGCTTTTGGCACCATTTTTGAGTGAATTGCCAAAAGTCAGATTTTTGCTGAAATTGTGACCCCGGGGCTTAGGGATTTTTTCAAAAAAATATTTTCTGCCGGTTAAGTTTTTGAGGGCTGATTTCTTGTCCTGTGATAAAAAGCCTTCTGTTTCGAGTGCCAAACCTTTCAGGAGAGCATTTTCAGGCTTTTGGCACCATTTTTGAGTGAATTGCCAAAAGTCAGATTTTTGCTGAAATTGTTCAAAAAAATATTTTCTGCCGGTTAACTTTTTGAGGGCTGATTTCTTGTCCTGTGATAAAAAGACTTCTGTTTCCATCGCCAAAGCTTTCAGGGGAGCATTTTCAAGCTTTTGGCACCATTTTTGAGTGAATTGCCAAAAGTCAGATTTTTGCTGAAATTGTGACCCCGGGGCTTAGGGATTTTTTCAAAAAAATATTTTCTGCCGGTTAAGTTTTTGAGGGCTGATTTCTTGTCCTGTGATAAAAAGCCTTCTGTTTCGAGTGCCAAACCTTTCAGGAGAGCATTTTCAAGCTTTTGGCACCACTTTTGAGTGAATTGCCAAAAGTCAGATTTTTGCTGAAATTGTGACCCCAGGGCTTAGGGATTTTTTCAAAAAAATATTTTCTGCCGGTTAAGTTTTTGAGGGCTGATTTCTTGTCCTGTGATAAAAAGCCTTCTGTTTCGAGTGCCAAACCTTTCAGGAGAGCATTTTCAGGCTTTTGGCACCATTTTTGAGTGAATTGCCAAAAGTCAGATTTTTGCTGAAATTGTTCAAAAAAATATTTTCTGCCGGTTAACTTTTTGAGGGCTGATTTCTTGTCCTGTGATAAAAAGACTTCTGTTTCCATCGCCAAAGCTTTCAGGGGAGCATTTTCAAGCTTTTGGCACCATTTTTGAGTGAATTGCCAAAAGTCAGATTTTTGCTGAAATTGTGACCCCGGGGCTTAGGGATTTTTTCAAAAAAATATTTTCTGCCGGTTAAGTTTTTGAGGACTGATTTCTTGTCCTGTGATAAAAAGCCTTCTGTTTCGAGTGCCAAACCTTTGAGGAGAGCATTTTCAGGCTTTTGGCACCATTTTTGAGTGAATTGCCAAAAGTCAGATTTTTGCTGAAATTGTTCAAAAAAATATTTTCTGCCGGTTAAGTTTTTGAGGGCTGATTTCTTGTCCTGTGATAAAAAGACTTCTGTTTCCATCGCCAAAGCTTTCAGGGGAGCATTTTCAAGCTTTTGGCACCATTTTTGAGTGAATTGCCAAAAGTCAGATTTTTGCTGAAATTGTGACCCCGGGGCTTAGGGATTTTTTCAAAAAAATATTTTCTGCCGGTTAAGTTTTTGAGGGCTGATTTCTTGTCCTGTGATAAAAAGACTTCTGTTTCGAGTTCCAAACCTTTGAGGAGAGCATTTTCAGGCTTTTGGCACCATTTTTGAGTGAATTGCCAAAAGTCAGATTTTTGCTGAAATTGTGACCCCGGGGCTTAGGGATTTTTTCAAAAAAATATTTTCTGCCGGTTAAGTTTTTGAGGGCTGATTTCTTGTCCTGTGATAAAAAGCCTTCTGTTTCGAGTGCCAAACCTTTCAGGAGAGCATTTTCAGGCTTTTGGCACCATTTTTGAGTGAATTGCCAAAAGTCAGATTTTTGCTGAAATTGTTCAAAAAAATATTTTCTGCCGGTTAACTTTTTGAGGGCTGATTTCTTGTCCTGTGATAAAAAGACTTCTGTTTCCATCGCCAAAGCTTTCAGGGGAGCATTTTCAAGCTTTTGGCACCATTTTTGAGTGAATTGCCAAAAGTCAGATTTTTGCTGAAATTGTGACCCCGGGGCTTAGGGATTTTTTCAAAAAAATATTTTCTGCCGGTTAAGTTTTTGAGGGCTGATTTCTTGTCCTGTGATAAAAAGCCTTCTGTTTCGAGTGCCAAACCTTTCAGGAGAGCATTTTCAAGCTTTTGGCACCACTTTTGAGTGAATTGCCAAAAGTCAGATTATTGCTGAAATTGTGACCCCGGGGCTTAGGGATTTTTTCAAAAAAATATTTTCTGCCGGTTAAGTTTTTGAGGGCTGATTTCTTGTCCTGTGATAAAAAGCCTTCTGTTTCCATCGCCAAAGCTTTCAGGGGAGCATTTTCAAGCTTTTGGCACCATTTTTGAGTGAATTGCCAAAAGTCAGATTTTTGCTGAAATTGTGACCCCGGGGCTTAGGGATTTTTTCAAAAAAATATTTTCTGCCGGTTAAGTTTTTGAGGGCTGATTTCTTGTCCTGTGATAAAAAGACTTCTGTTTCCATCGCCAAAGCTTTCAGGGGAGCATTTTCAAGCTTTTGGCACCATTTTTGAGTGAATTGCCAAAAGTCAGATTTTTGCTGAAATTGTGACCCCGGGGCTTAGGGATTTTTTCAAAAAAATATTTTCTGCCGGTTAAGTTTTTGAGGGCTGATTTCTTGTCCTGTGATAAAAAGCCTTCTGTTTCGAGTGCCAAACCTTTCAGGAGAGCATTTTCAAGCTTTTGGCACCACTTTTGAGTGAATTGCCAAAAGTCAGATTATTGCTGAAATTGTGACCCCGGGGCTTAGGGATTTTCTCAAAAAAATATTTTCTGCCGGTTAAGTTTTTGAGGGCTGATTTCTTGTCCTGTGATAAAAAGCCTTCTGTTTCGAGTGCCAAACCTTTCAGGAGAGCATTTTCAGGCTTTTGGCACCATTTTTGAGTGAATTGCCAAAAGTCAGATTTTTGCTGAAATTGTTCAAAAAATATTTTCTGCCGTTTAAGTTTTTGAGGGCTGATTTCTTGTCCTGTGATAAAAAGACTTCTGTTTCGAGTGCCAAACCTTTCAGGAGAGCATTTTCAGGCTTTTGGCACCATTTTTGAGTGAATTGCCAAAAGTCAGATTTTTGCTGAAATTGTTCAAAAAAATATTTTCTGCCGGTTAACTTTTTGAGGGCTGATTTCTTGTCCTGTGATAAAAAGACTTCTGTTTCCATCGCCAAAGCTTTCAGGGGAGCATTTTCAAGCTTTTGGCACCATTTTTGAGTGAATTGCCAAAAGTCAGATTTTTGCTGAAATTGTGACCCCGGGGCTTAGGGATTTTTTTCAAAAAAATATTTTCTGCCGGTTAAGTTTTTGAGGGCTGATTTCTTGTCCTGTGATAAAAAGCCTTCTGTTTCGAGTGCCAAACCTTTCAGGAGAGCATGTTCAAGCTTTTGGCCCCATTTTTGAGTAAATTGCCAAAAGTCAGATTTTTGCTGAAATTGTGACCCCGGGGCTTAGGGATTTTTTCAAAAAAATATTTTCTGCCGGTTAAGTTTTTGAGGGCTGATTTCTTGTCCTGTGATAAAAAGACTTCTGTTTCCATCGCCAAAGCTTTCAGGGGAGCATTTTCAAGCTTTTGGCACCATTTTTGAGTGAATTGCCAAAAGTCAGATTTTTGCTGAAATTGTGACCCCGGGGCTTAGGGATTTTTTCAAAAAAATATTTTCTGCCGGTTAAGTTTTTGAGGGCTGATTTCTTGTCCTGTGATAAAAAGCCTTCTGTTTCGAGTGCCAAACCTTTCAGGAGAGCATTTTCAAGCTTTTGGCACCACTTTTGAGTGAATTGCCAAAAGTCAGATTATTGCTGAAATTGTGACCCCGGGGCTTAGGGATTTTCTCAAAAAAATATTTTCTGCCGGTTAAGTTTTTGAGGGCTGATTTCTTGTCCTGTGATAAAAAGCCTTCTGTTTCGAGTGCCAAACCTTTCAGGAGAGCATTTTCAGGCTTTTGGCACCATTTTTGAGTGAATTGCCAAAAGTCAGATTTTTGCTGAAATTGTTCAAAAAATATTTTCTGCCGTTTAAGTTTTTGAGGGCTGATTTCTTGTCCTGTGATAAAAAGACTTCTGTTTCGAGTGCCAAACCTTTCAGGAGAGCATTTTCAGGCTTTTGGCACCATTTTTGAGTGAATTGCCAAAAGTCAGATTTTTGCTGAAATTGTTCAAAAAAATATTTTCTGCCGGTTAACTTTTTGAGGGCTGATTTCTTGTCCTGTGATAAAAAGACTTCTGTTTCCATCGCCAAAGCTTTCAGGGGAGCATTTTCAAGCTTTTGGCACCATTTTTGAGTGAATTGCCAAAAGTCAGATTTTTGCTGAAATTGTGACCCCGGGGCTTAGGGATTTTTTTCAAAAAAATATTTTCTGCCGGTTAAGTTTTTGAGGGCTGATTTCTTGTCCTGTGATAAAAAGCCTTCTGTTTCGAGTGCCAAACCTTTCAGGAGAGCATGTTCAAGCTTTTGGCCCCATTTTTGAGTAAATTGCCAAAAGTCAGATTTTTGCTGAAATTGTGACCCCGGGGCTTAGGGATTTTTTCAAAAAAATATTTTCTGCCGGTTAAGTTTTTGAGGGCTGATTTCTTGTCCTGTGATAAAAAGACTTCTGTTTCCATCGCCAAAGCTTTCAGGGGAGCATTTTCAAGCGTTTGGCACCATTTTTGAGTGAATTGCCAAAAGTCAGATTTTTGCTGAAATTGTGACCCCGGGGCTTAGGGATTTTTTCAAAAAAATATTTTCTGCCGGTTAAGTTTTTGAGGGCTGATTTCTTGTCCTGTGATAAAAAGACTTCTGTTTCCATCGCCAAAGCTTTCAGGAGAGCATTTTCAGGTTTTTGGCACCATTTTTGAGTGAATTGCCAAAAGTCAGATTTTTGCTGAAATTGTGACCCCGGGGCTTAGGGATTTTTTCAAAAAAATATTTTCTGCCGGTTAAGTTTTTGAGGGCTGATTTCTTGTCCTGTGATAAAAAGCCTTCTGTTTCGAGTGCCAAACCTTTCAGGAGAGCATTTTCAGGCTTTTGGCACCATTTTTGAGTGAATTGCCAAAAGTCAGATTTTTGCTGAAATTGTTCAAAAAAATATTTTCTGCCGGTTAACTTTTTGAGGGCTGATTTCTTGTCCTGTGATAAAAAGACTTCTGTTTCCATCGCCAAAGCTTTCAGGGGAGCATTTTCAAGCTTTTGGCACCATTTTTGAGTGAATTGCCAAAAGTCAGATTTTTGCTGAAATTGTGACCCCGGGGCTTAGGGATTTTTTTCAAAAAAATATTTTCTGCCAGTTAAGTTTTTGAGGGCTGATTTCTTGTCCTGTGATAAAAAGCCTTCTGTTTCGAGTGCCAAACCTTTCAGGAGAGCATGTTCAAGCTTTTGGCCCCATTTTTGAGTAAATTGCCAAAAGTCAGATTTTTGCTGAAATTGTGACCCCGGGGCTTAGGGATTTTTTCAAAAAAATATTTTCTGCCGGTTAAGTTTTTGAGGGCTGATTTCTTGTCCTGTGATAAAAAGCCTTCTGTTTCGAGTGCCAAACCTTTCAGGAGAGCATTTTCAAGCTTTTGGCACCATTTTTGAGTGAATTGCCATAAGTCAGATTTTTGCTGAAATTGTGACCCCGGGGCTTAGGGATTTTTTCAAAAAAATATTTTCTGCTGGTTAAGTTTTTGAGGGCTGATTTCTTGTCCTGTGATAAAAAGCCTTCTGTTTCGAGTGCCAAACCTTTCAGGGGGGCATTTTCAAGCTTTTGGCACCATTTTTGATTGAATTGGCAAAAGTCAGATTTTTGCTGAAATTGTGACCCCGGGGCTTAGGGATTTTTTCAAAAAAATATTTTCTGCCGGTTAAGTTTTTGAGGGCTGATTTCTTGTCCTGTGATAAAAAGACTTCTGTTTCCATCGCCAAAGCTTTCAGGGGGGCATTTTCAAGCTTTTGGCACCATTTTTGAGTGAATTGCCAAAAGTCAGATTTTTGCTGAAATTGTTCAAAAAATATTTTCTGCCGTTTAAGTTTTTGAGGGCTGATTTCTTGTCCTGTGATAAAAAGACTTCTGTTTCGAGTGCCAAACCTTTCAGGAGAGCATTTTCAGGCTTTTGGCACCATTTTTGAGTGAATTGCCAAAAGTCAGATTTTTGCTGAAATTGTTCAAAAAAATATTTTCTGCCGGTTAACTTTTTGAGGGCTGATTTCTTGTCCTGTGATAAAAAGACTTCTGTTTCCATCGCCAAAGCTTTCAGGGGAGCATTTTCAAGCTTTTGGCACCATTTTTGAGTGAATTGCCAAAAGTCAGATTTTTGCTGAAATTGTGACCCCGGGGCTTAGGGATTTTTTTCAAAAAAATATTTTCTGCCGGTTAAGTTTTTGAGGGCTGATTTCTTGTCCTGTGATAAAAAGCCTTGTGTTTCAAGTGCCAAACCTTTCAGGAGAGCATGTTCAAGCTTTTGGCCCCATTTTTGAGTAAATTGCCAAAAGTCAGATTTTTGCTGAAATTGTGACCCCGGGGCTTAGGGATTTTTTCAAAAAAATATTTTCTGCCGGTTAAGTTTTTGAGGGCTGATTTCTTGTCCTGTGATAAAAAGACTTCTGTTTCCATCGCCAAAGCTTTCAGGGGAGCATTTTCAAGCGTTTGGAACCATTTTTGAGTGAATTGCCAAAAGTCAGATTTTTGCTGAAATTGTGACCCCGGGGCTTAGGGATTTTTTCAAAAAAATATTTTCTGCCGGTTAAGTTTTTGAGGGCTGATTTCTTGTCCTGTGATAAAAAGACTTCTGTTTCCATCGCCAAAGCTTTCAGGAGAGCATTTTCAGGTTTTTGGCACCATTTTTGAGTGAATTGCCAAAAGTCAGATTTTTGCTGAAATTGTGACCCCGGGGCTTAGGGATTTTTTCAAAAAAATATTTTCTGCCGGTTAAGTTTTTGAGGGCTGATTTCTTGTCCTGTGATAAAAAGCCTTCTGTTTCGAGTGCCAAACCTTTCAGGAGAGCATTTTCAGGCTTTTGGCACCATTTTTGAGTGAATTGCCAAAAGTCAGATTTTTGCTGAAATTGTTCAAAAAAATATTTTCTGCCGGTTAACTTTTTGAGGGCTGATTTCTTGTCCTGTGATAAAAAGACTTCTGTTTCCATCGCCAAAGCTTTCAGGGGAGCATTTTCAAGCTTTTGGCACCATTTTTGAGTGAATTGCCAAAAGTCAGATTTTTGCTGAAATTGTGACCCCGGGGCTTAGGGATTTTTTTCAAAAAAATATTTTCTGCCGGTTAAGTTTTTGAGGGCTGATTTCTTGTCCTGTGATAAAAAGCCTTCTGTTTCGAGTGCCAAACCTTTCAGGAGAGCATGTTCAAGCTTTTGGCCCCATTTTTGAGTAAATTGCCAAAAGTCAGATTTTTGCTGAAATTGTGACCCCGGGGCTTAGGGATTTTTTCAAAAAAATATTTTCTGCCGGTTAAGTTTTTGAGGGCTGATTTCTTGTCCTGTGATAAAAAGCTTTCTGTTTCGAGTGCCAAACCTTTCAGGAGAGCATTTTCAAGCTTTTGGCACCATTTTTGAGTGAATTGCCAAAAGTCAGATTTTTGCTGAAATTGTGACCCCGGGGCTTAGGGATTTTTTCAAAAAAATATTTTCTGCCGGTTAAGTTTTTGAGGGCTGATTTCTTGTCCTGTGATAAAAAGCCTTCTGTTTCGAGTGCCAAACCTTTCAGGAGAGCATTTTCAAGCTTTTGGCACCATTTTTGAGTGAATTGCCAAAAGTCAGATTTTTGCTGAAATTGTGACCCCGGGGCTTAGGGATTTTTTCAAAAAAATATTTTCTGCTGGTTAAGTTTTTGAGGGCTGATTTCTTGTCCTGTGATAAAAAGACTTCTGTTTCCATCGCCAAAGCTTTCAGGGGGGCATTTTCAAGCTTTTGGCACCATTTTTGAGTGAATTGGCAAAAGTCAGATTTTTGCTGAAATTGTGACCCCGGGGCTTAGGGATTTTTTCAAAAAAATATTTTCTGCCGGTTAAGTTTTTGAGGGCTGATTTCTTGTCCTGTGATAAAAAGACTTCTGTTTCCATCGCCAAAGCTTTCAGGGGGGCATTTTCAAGCTTTTGGCACCATTTTTGAGTGAATTGCCAAAAGTCAGATTTTTGCTGTAATTGTGACCCCGGGGCTTAGGGATTTTTTCAAAAAAATATTTTCTGCCGGTTAAGTTTTTGAGGGCTGATTTCTTGTCCTGTGATAAAAAGCCTTCTCTTTTGAGTGCCAAACCTTTCAGGAGAGCATTTTCAGGCTTTTCGCACCATTTTTGAGTGAATTGCCAAAAGTGATATTTTTGCTGAAATTGTTCAAAAAAATATTTTCTGCCGGTTAAGTTTTTGAGGGCTGATTTCTTGTCCTGTGATAAAAAGACTTCTGTTTCCATCGCCAAAGCTTTCAGGGGAGCATTTTCAAGCTTTTGGCACCATTTTTGAGTGAATTGCCAAAAGTCAGATTTTTGCTGAAATTGTGACCCCGGGGCTTAGGGATTTTTTCAAAAAAATATTTTCTGCCGGTTAAGTTTTTGAGGGCTGATTTCTTGTGCTGTGATAAAAAGACTTCTGTTTCCATCGCCAAAGCTTTCAGGGGAGCATTTTCAAGCTTTTGGCACCATTTTTGAGTGAATTGCCAAAAGTCAGATTTTTGCTGAAATTGTGACCCCGGGGCTTAGGGATTTTTTCAAAAATATATTTTCTACCGGTTAAGTTTTTGAGGGCTGATTTCTTGTCCTGTGATAAAAAGCCTTCTGTTTCGAGTGCCAAACCTTTCAGGAGAGCATTTTCAGGCTTTTGGCACCATTTTTGAGTGAATTGCCAAAAGTCAGATTTTTGCTGAAATTGTGACCCCGGGGCTTAGGGATTTTTTCAAAAAAATATTTTCTGCCGATTAGGTTTTTGAGGGCTGATTTCTTGTGCTGTGATAAAAAGACTTCTGTTTCCATCGCCAAAGCTTTCAGGGGAGCATTTTCAAGCTTTTCGCACCATTTTTGAGTGAATTGCCAAAAGTCAGATTTTTGCTGAAATTGTGACCCCGGGGCTTAGGGATTTTTTCAAAAAAATATTTTCTGCCGGTTAGGTTTTTGAGGGCTGATTTCTTGTCCTGTGATAAAAAGCCTTCTGTTTCGAGTGCCAAACCTTTCAGGAGAGCATTTTCAGGCTTTTGGCACCATTTTTGAGTGAATTGCCAAAAGTAAGATTTTTGCTGAAATTGTGACCCCGGGGCTTAGGGATTTTTTCAAAAAAATATTTTCTGCCGCTTAGGTTTTTGAGGGCTGATTTCTTGTCCTGTGATAAAAAGCCTTCTGTTTCGAGTGCCAAACCTTTCAGGAGAGCATTTTCAGGCTTTTGGCACCATTTTTGAGTGAATTGCCAAAAGTCAGATTTTTGCTGAAATTGTGACCCCGGGGCTTAGGGATTTTTTCAAAAAAATATTTTCTGCCGGTTAAGTTTTTGAGGGCTGATTTATTTTCCTTTGATAAAAAGACTTCTGTTTCCATCGCCAAAGCTTTCAGGGGAGCATTTTCAAGCTTTTGGCACCACTTTTGAGTGAATAGCCAAAAGTCAGATTTTTGCTGAAATTGTGACCCCGGGGCTTAGGGATTTTTTCAAAAAAATATTTTCTGCCGGTTAAGTTTTTGAGGGCTGATTTCTTGTGCTGTGATAAAAAGACTTCTGTTTCCATCGCCAAAGCTTTCAGGGGAGCATTTTCAAGCTTTTGGCACCATTTTTGAGTGAATTGCCAAAAGTCAGATTTTTGCTGAAATTGTGACCCCGGGGCTTAGGGATTTTTTCAAAAATATATTTTCTACCGGTTAAGTTTTTGAGGGCTGATTTCTTGTCCTGTGATAAAAACCTTCTGTTTCAAGTGCCAAACCTTTCAGAAGAGCATTTTCAAGCTTTTGGCACCATTTTTGAGTGAATTGCGAAAAGTCAGATTTTTGCTGAAATTGTGACCCCGGGGCTTAGGGATTTTTTCAAAAAAATATTTTCTGCCGGTTAAGTTTTTGAGGGCTGATTTCTTGTCCTGTGATAAAAAGACTTCTGTTTCCATCGCCAAAGCTTTCAGGGGAGCATTTTCAAGCTTTTGGCACCACTTTTGAGTGAATAGCCAAAAGTCAGATTTTTGCTGAAATTGTGACCCCGGGGCTTAGGGATTTTTTCAAAAAAATATTTTCTGCCGGTTAAGTTTTTGAGGGCTGATTTCTTGTCCTGTGATAAAAAGACTTCTGTTTCCATCGCCAAAGCTTTCAGGGGAGCATTTTCAAGCTTTTGGCACCACTTTTGAGTGAATTGCCAAAAGTCAGATTTTTGCTGAAATTGTTCAAAAAAATATTTTCTGCCGGTTAAGTTTTTGAGGGCTGATTTCTTGTCCTGTGATAAAAAGACTTCTGTTTCCATCGCCAAAGCTTTCAGGGGAGCATTTTCAAGCTTTTGGCACCACTTTTGAGTGAATAGCCAAAAGTCAGATTTTTGCTGAAATTGTGACCCCGGGGCTTAGGGATTTTTTCAAAAAAATATTTTCTGCCGGTTAAGTTTTTGAGGGCTGATTTCTTGTCCTGTGATAAAAAGACTTCTGTTTCCATCGCCAAAGCTTTCAGGGGAGCATTTTCAAGCTTTTGGCACCATTTTTGAGTGAATTGCCAAAAGTCAGATTTTTGCTGAAATTGTGACCCCGGGGCTTAGGGATTTTTTCAAAAAAATATTTTCTGCCGGTTAAGTTTTTGAGGGCTGATTTATTTTCCTTTGATAAAAAGACTTCTGTTTCCATCGCCAAAGCTTTCAGGGGAGCATTTTCAAGCTTTTGGCACCACTTTTGAGTGAATAGCCAAAAGTCAGATTTTTGCTGAAATTGTGACCCCGGGGCTTAGGGATTTTTTCAAAAATATATTTTCTGCCGGTTAAGTTTTTGAGGGCTGATTTCTTGTCCTGTGATAAAAAGACTTCTGTTTCCATCGCCAAAGCTTTCAGGGGAGCATTTTCAAGCTTTTGGCACCATTTTTGAGTGAATTGCCAAAAGTCAGATTTTTGCTGAAATTGTGACCACGGGGCTTAGGGATTTTTTCAAAAAAATATTTTCTGCCGGTTAAGTTTTTGAGGTCTGATTTCTTGTGCTGTGATAAAAAGCCTTCTGTTTCGAGTGCCAAACCTTTCAGGAGAGCATTTTCAGGCTTTTGGCACCGTTTTTGAGTGAATTGCCAAAAGTCAGATTTTTGCTGAAATTGTGACCCCGGGGCTTAGGGATTTTTTCAAAAAAATATTTTCTGCCGCTTAGGTTTTTGAGGGCTGATTTATTTTCCTTTGATAAAAAGACTTCTGTTTCCATCGCCAAAGCTTTCAGGGGAGCATTTTCAAGCTTTTGGCACCACTTTTGAGTGAATTGCCAAAAGTCAGATTTTTGCTGAAATTGTGACCCCGGGGCTTAGGGATTTTTTCAAAAAAATATTTTCTGCCGGTTAAGTTTTTGAGGGCTGATTTCTTGTCCTGTGATAAAAAGCGTTCTCTTTTGAGTGCCAAACCTTTCAGGAGAGCATTTTCAGGCTTTTGGCACCATTTTTGAGTGAATTGCCAAAAGTCAGATTTTTGCTGAAATTGTTCAAAAAAATATTTTCTGCCGGTTAAGTTTTTGAGGGCTGATTTCTTGTCCTGTGATAAAAAGACTTCTGTTTCCATCGCCAAAGCTTTCAGGGGAGCATTTTCAAGCTTTTGGCACCATTTTTGAGTGAATTGCCAAAAGTCAGATTTTTGCTGAAATTGTGACCCCGGGGCTTAGGGATTTTTTCAAAAAAATATTTTCTGCCGGTTAAGTTTTTGAGGGCTGATTTCTTGTGCTGTGATAAAAAGACTTCTGTTTCCATCGCCAAAGCTTTCAGGGGAGCATTTTCAAGCTTTTGGCACCATTTTTGAGTGAATTGCCAAAAGTCAGATTTTTGCTGAAATTGTGACCCCGGGGCTTAGGGATTTTTTCAAAAATATATTTTCTACCGGTTAAGTTTTTGAGGGCTGATTTCTTGTCCTGTGATAAAAAGCCTTCTGTTTCGAGTGCCAAACCTTTCAGGAGAGCATTTTCAGGCTTTTGGCACCATTTTTGAGTGAATTGCCAAAAGTCAGATTTTTGCTGAAATTGTGACCCCGGGGCTTAGGGATTTTTTCAAAAAAATATTTTCTGCCGGTTAGGTTTTTGAGGGCTGATTTCTTGTGCTGTGATAAAAAGACTTCTGTTTCCATCGCCAAAGCTTTCAGGGGAGCATTTTCAAGCTTTTCGCACCATTTTTGAGTGAATTGCCAAAAGTCAGATTTTTGCTGAAATTGTGACCCCGGGGCTTAGGGATTTTTTCAAAAAAATATTTTCTGCCGGTTAGGTTTTTGAGGGCTGATTTCTTGTCCTGTGATAAAAAGCCTTCTGTTTCGAGTGCCAAACCTTTCAGGAGAGCATTTTCAGGCTTTTGGCACCATTTTTGAGTGAATTGCCAAAAGTCAGATTTTTGCTGAAATTGTGACCCCGGGGCTTAGGGATTTTTTCAAAAAAATATTTTCTGCCGCTTAGGTTTTTGAGGGCTGATTTCTTGTCCTGTGATAAAAAGCCTTCTGTTTCGAGTGCCAAACCTTTCAGGAGAGCATTTTCAGGCTTTTGGCACCACTTTTGAGTGAATAGCCAAAAGTCAGATTTTTGCTGAAATTGTGACCCCGGGGCTTAGGGATTTTTTCAAAAAAATATTTTCTGCCGGTTAAGTTTTTGAGGTCTGATTTATTTTCCTTTGATAAAAAGACTTCTGTTTCCATCGCCAAAGCTTTCAGGAGAGCATTTTCAAGCTTTTGGCACCATTTTTGAGTGAATTGCCAAAAGTCAGATTTTTGCTGAAATTGTTCAAAAAAATATTTTCTGCCGGTTAAGTTTTTGAGGGCTGATTTCTTGTCCTGTGATAAAAAGACTTCTGTTTCCATCGCCAAAGCTTTCAGGGGAGCATTTTCAAGCTTTTGGCACCACTTTTGAGTGAATAGCCAAAAGTCAGATTTTTGCTGAAATTGTGACCCCGGGGCTTAGGGATTTTTTCAAAAAAATATTTTCTGCCGGTTAAGTTTTTGAGGGCTGATTTCTTGTGCTGTGATAAAAAGACTTCTGTTTCCATCGCCAAAGCTTTCAGGGGAGCATTTTCAAGCTTTTGGCACCATTTTTGAGTGAATTGCCAAAAGTCAGATTTTTGCTGAAATTGTGACCCCTGGGCTTAGGGATTTTTTCAAAAATATATTTTCTACCGGTTAAGTTTTTGAGGGCTGATTTCTTGTCCTGTGATAAAAACCTTCTGTTTCAAGTGCCAAACCTTTCAGAAGAGCATTTTCAAGCTTTTGGCACCATTTTTGAGTGAATTGCGAAAAGTCAGATTTTTGCTGAAATTGTGACCCCGGGGCTTAGGGATTTTTTCAAAAAAATATTTTCTGCCGGTTAAGTTTTTGAGGGCTGATTTCTTGTGCTGTGATAAAAAGACTTCTGTTTCCATCGCCAAAGCTTTCAGGGGAGCATTTTCAAGCTTTTGGCACCATTTTTGAGTGAATTGCCAAAAGTCAGATTTTTGCTGAAATTGTGACCCCGGGGCTTAGGGATTTTTTCAAAAAAATATTTTCTGCCGGTTAAGTTTTTGAGGGCTGATTTCTTGTCCTGTGATAAAAAGACTTCTGTTTCAAGTGCCAAACCTTTCAGAAGAGCATTTTCAAGCTTTTGGCACCATTTTTGAGTGAATTGCGAAAAGTCAGATTTTTGCTGAAATTGTGACCCCGGGGCTTAGGGATTTTTTCAAAAAAATATTTTCTGCCGGTTAAGTTTTTGAGGGCTGATTTCTTGTGCTGTGATAAAAAGACTTCTGTTTCCATCGCCAAAGCTTTCAGGGGAGCATTTTCAAGCTTTTGGCACCATTTTTGAGTGAATTGCCAAAAGTCAGATTTTTGCTGAAATTGTGACCCCGGGGCTTAGGGATTTTTTCAAAAAAATATTTTCTGCCGGTTAAGTTTTTGAGGGCTGATTTCTTGTCCTGTGATAAAAAGACTTCTGTTTCCATCGCCAAAGCTTTCAGGGGAGCATTTTCAAGCTTTTGGCACCACTTTTGAGTGAATAGCCAAAAGTCAGATTTTTGCTGAAATTGTGACCCCGGGGCTTAGGGATTTTTTCAAAAAAATATTTTCTGCCGGTTAAGTTTTTGAGGGCTGATTTCTTGTCCTGTGATAAAAAGACTTCTGTTTCCATCGCCAAAGCTTTCAGGGGAGCATTTTCAAGCTTTTGGCACCACTTTTGAGTGAATTGCCAAAAGTCAGATTTTTGCTGAAATTGTTCAAAAAAATATTTTCTGCCGGTTAAGTTTTTGAGGGCTGATTTCTTGTGCTGTGATAAAAAGACTTCTGTTTCCATCGCCAAAGCTTTCAGGGGAGCATTTTCAAGCTTTTGGCACCACTTTTGAGTGAATAGCCAAAAGTCAGATTTTTGCTGAAATTGTAACCCCGGGGCTTAGGGATTTTTTCAAAAAAATATTTTCTGCCGGTTAAGTTTTTGAGGGCTGATTTCTTGTCCTGTGATAAAAAGACTTCTGTTTCCATCGCCAAAGCTTTCAGGGGAGCATTTTCAAGCTTTTGGCACCATTTTTGAGTGAATTGCCAAAAGTCAGATTTTTGCTGAAATTGTGACCCCGGGGCTTAGGGATTTTTTCAAAAAAATATTTTCTGCCGGTTAAGTTTTTGAGGGCTGATTTATTTTCCTTTGATAAAAAGACTTCTGTTTCCATCGCCAAAGCTTTCAGGGGAGCATTTTCAAGCTTTTGGCACCACTTTTGAGTGAATAGCCAAAAGTCAGATTTTTGCTGAAATTGTGACCCCGGGGCTTAGGGATTTTTTCAAAAATATATTTTCTGCCGGTTAAGTTTTTGAGGGCTGATTTCTTGTCCTGTGATAAAAAGACTTCTGTTTCCATCGCCAAAGCTTTCAGGGGAGCATTTTCAAGCTTTTGGCACCACTTTTGAGTGAATAGCCAAAAGTCAGATTTTTGCTGAAATTGTGACCCCGGGGCTTAGGGATTTTTTCAAAAATATATTTTCTGCCGGTTAAGTTTTTGAGGGCTGATTTCTTGTCCTGTGATAAAAAGACTTCTGTTTCCATCGCCAAAGCTTTCAGGGGAGCATTTTCAAGCTTTTGGCACCATTTTTGAGTGAATTGCCAAAAGTCAGATTTTTGCTGAAATTGTGACCCCGGGGCTTAGGGAATTTTTCAAAAAAATATTTTCTGCCGGTTAAGTTTTTGAGGGCTGATTTCTTGTCCTGTGATAAAAAGCCTTCTGTTTCCATCGCCAAAGCTTTCAGGGGAGCATTTTCAAGCTTTTGGCACCACTTTTGAGTGAATAGCCAAAAGTCAGATTTTTGCTGAAATTGTGACCCCGGGGCTTAGGGATTTTTTCAAAAAAATATTTTCTGCCGGTTAGGTTTTTGAGGGCTGATTTCTTGTCCTGTGATAAAAAGCCTTCTGTTTCGAGTGCCAAACCTTTCAGGAGAGCATTTTCAGGCTTTTGGCACCATTTTTGAGTGAATTGCCAAAAGTCAGATTTTTGCTGAAATTGTGACCCCGGGGCTTAGGGATTTTTTCAAAAAAATATTTTCTGCCGGTTAGGTTTTTGAGGGCTGATTTCTTGTCCTTTGATAAAAAGACTTCTGTTTCCATCGCCAAAGCTTTCAGGGGAGCATTTTCAAGCTTTTGGCACCATTTTTGAGTGAATTGCCAAAAGTCAGATTTTTGCTGAAATTGTGACCCCGGGGCTTAGGGATTTTTTCAAAAAAATATTTTCTGCCGGTTAAGTTTTTGAGGGCTGATTTCTTGTCCTGTGATAAAAAGCCTTCTGTTTCGAGTGCCAAACCTTTCAGGAGAGCATTTTCAGGCTTTTGGCACCATTTTTGAGTGAATTGCCAAAAGTCAGATTTTTGCTGAAATTGTTCAAAAAAATATTTTCTGCCGGTTAAGTTTTTGAGGGCTGATTTCTTGTCCTGTGATAAAAAGACTTCTGTTTCCATCGCCAAAGCTTTCAGGGGAGCATTTTCAAGCTTTTGGCACCACTTTTGAGTGAATTGCCAAAAGTCAGATTTTTGCTGAAATTGTGACCCCGGGGCTTAGGGATTTTTTCAAAAAAATATTTTCTGCCGGTTAAGTTTTTGAGGGCTGATTTCTTGTCCTGTGATAAAAAGCCTTCTGTTTCGAGTGCCAAACCTTTCAGGAGAGCATTTTCAGGCTTTTGGCACCATTTTTGAGTGAATTGCCAAAAGTCAGATTTTTGCTAAAATTGTGACCCCGGGGCTTAGGGATTTTTTCAAAAAAATATTTTCTGCCGCTTAGGTTTTTGAGGGCTGATTTATTTTCCTTTGATAAAAAGACTTCTGTTTCCATCACCAAAGCTTTCAGGGGAGCATTTTCAAGCTTTTGGCACCACTTTTGAGTGAATAGCCAAAAGTCAGATTTTTGCTGAAATTGTGACCCCGGGGCTTAGGGATTTTTTCAAAAAAATATTTTCTGCCGGTTAAGTTTTTGAGGGCTAATTTCTTGTCCTGTGATAAAAAGCCTTCTGTTTCGAGTGCCAAACCTTTCAGGAGAGCATTTTCAGGCTTTTGGCACCATTTTTGAATGAATTGCCAAAAGTCAGATTTTTGCTGAAATTGTTCAAAAAAATATTTTCTGCCGGTTAAGTTTTTGAGGGCTGATTTCTTGTCCTGTGATAAAAAGACTTCTGTTTCCATCGCCAAAGCTTTCAGGGGAGCATTTTCAAGCTTTTGGCACCATTTTTGAGTGAATTGCCAAAAGTCAGATTTTTGCTGAAATTGTGACCCCGGGGCTTAGGGATTTTTTGAAAAATATATTTTCTGCCGGTTAAGTTTTTGAGGGCTGATTTCTTGTCCTGTGATAAAAAGACTTCTGTTTCCATCGCCAAAGCCTTCAGGGGAGCATTTTCAAGCTTTTGGCACCATTTTTGAGTGAATTGCCAAAAGTCAGATTTTTGCTGAAATTGTGACCCTGGGGCTTAGGGATTTTTTCAAAAAAATATTTTCTGCCGGTTAGGTTTTTGAGGGCTGATTTCTTGTCCTGTGATAAAAAGCCTTCTGTTTCGAGTGCCAAACCTTTCAGGAGAGCATTTTCAGGCTTTTGGCACCATTTTTGAGTGAATTGCCAAAAGTCAGATTTTTGCTGAAATTGTGACCCCAGGGCTTAGGGATTTTTTCAAAAAAATATTTTCTGCCGCTTAGGTTTTTGAGGGCTGATTTATTTTCCTTTGATAAAAAGACTTCTGTTTCCATCGCCAAAGCTTTCAGGGGAGCATTTTCAAGCTTTTGGCACCACTTTTGAGTGAATAGCCAAAAGTCAGATTTTTGCTGAAATTGTGACCCCGGGGCTTAGGGATTTTTTCAAAAAAAATATTTTCTGCCGGTTAAGTTTTTGAGGGCTGATTTCTTGTCCTGTGATAAAAAGCCTTCTGTTTCGAGTGCCAAACCTTTCAGGAGAGCATTTTCAGGCTTTTGGCACCATTTTTGAGTGAATTGCCAAAAGTCAGATTTTTCCTGAAATTGTTCAAAAAAATATTTTCTGCCGGTTAAGTTTTTGAGGGCTGATTTCTTGTCCTGTGATAAAAAGACTTCTGTTTCCATCGCCAAAGCTTTCAGGGGAGCATTTTCAAGCTTTTGGCACCATTTTTGAGTGAATTGCCAAAAGTCAGATTTTTGCTGAAACTGTGACCCCGGGGCTTAGGGATTTTTTCAAAAAAATATTTTCTGCCGGTTAAGTTTTTGAGGGCTGATTTCTTGTCCTGTGATAAAAAGCCTTCTGTTTCGAGTGCCAAACCTTTCAGGAGAGCATTTTCAGGCTTTTGGCACCGTTTTTGAGTGAATTGCCAAAAGTCAGATTTTTGCTGAAATTGTGACCCCGGGGCTTAGGGATTTTTTCAAAAAAATATTTTCTGCCGGTTAAGTTTTTGAGGGCTGATTTCTTGTCCTGTGATAAAAAGACTTCTGTTTCCATCGCCAAAGCTTTCAGGGGAGCATTTTCAAGCTTTTGGCACCACTTTTGAGTGAATAGCCAAAAGTCAGATTTTTGCTGAAATTGTGACCCCGGGGCTTAGGGATTTTTTCAAAAAAATATTTTCTGCCGATTAGGTTTTTGAGGGCTGATTTCTTGTCCTGTGATAAAAAGCCTTCTGTTTCGAGTGCCAAAGCTTTCAGGAGAGCATTTTCAGGCTTTTGGCACCATTTTTGAGTGAATTGCCAAAAGTCAGATTTTTGCTGAAATTGTGACCCCGGGGCTTAGGGATTTTTTCAAAAAAATATTTTCTGCCGGTTAGGTTTTTGAGGGCTGATTTCTTGTCCTTTGATAAAAAGACTTCTGTTTCCATCGCCAAAGCTTTCAGGGGAGCATTTTCAGGCTTTTGGCACCATTTTTGAGTGAATTGCCAAAAGTCAGATTTTTGCTGAAATTGTGACCCCGGGGCTTAGGGATTTTTTCAAAAAAATATTTTCTGCCGGTTAAGTTTTTGAGGGCTGATTTCTTGTCCTGTGATAAAAAGCCTTCTGTTTCGAGTGCCAAACCTTTCAGGAGAGCATTTTCAGGCTTTTGGCACCATTTTTGAGTGAATTGCCAAAAGTCAGATTTTTCCTGAAATTGTTCAAAAAAATATTTTCTGCCGGTTAAGTTTTTGAGGGCTGATTTCTTGTCCTGTGATAAAAAGACTTCTGTTTCCATCGCCAAAGCTTTCAGGGGAGCATTTTCAAGCTTTTGGCACCATTTTTGAGTGAATTGCCAAAAGTCAGATTTTTGCTGAAATTGTGACCCCGGGGCTTAGGGATTTTTTCAAAAAAATATTTTCTGCCGGTTAAGTTTTTGAGGGCTGATTTCTTGTCCTGTGATAAAAGCCTTCTGTTTCAAGTGCCAAACCTTTCAGGAGAGCATTTTCAAGCTTTTGGCACCATTTTTGAGTGAATTGCCAAAAGTCAGATTTTTGCTGAAATTGTGACCCCGGGGCTTAGGGATTTTGTCAAAAAAATATTTTCTGCCGGTTAGGTTTTTGAGGGCTGATTTCTTGTCCTGTGATAAAAAGCCTTCTGTTTCGAGTGCCAAACCTTTCAGGAGAGCATTTTCAGGCTTTTGGCACCATTTTTGAGTGAATTGCCAAAAGTCAGATTTTTGCTGAAATTGTTCAAAAAAATATTTTCTGCCGGTTAAGTTTTTGAGGGCTGATTTCTTGTCCTGTGATAAAAAGACTTCTGTTTCCATCGCCAAAGCTTTCAGGGGAGCATTTTCAAGCTTTTGGCACCACTTTTGAGTGAATAGCCAAAAGTCAGATTTTTGCTGAAATTGTGACCCCGGGGCTTAGGGATTTTTTCAAAAAAATATTTTCTGCCAGTTAAGTTTTTGAGGGCTGATTTCTTGTGCTGTGATAAAGAGACATCTGTTTCCATCGCCAAAGCTTTCAGGGGAGCATTTTCAAGCTTTTGGCACCATTTTTGAGTGAATTGCCAAAAGTCAGATCTTTGCTGAAATTGTGACCCCGGGGCTTAGGGATTTTTTCAAAAAAATATTTTTTGCCGGTTAAGTTTTTGAGGGCTGATTTCTTGTCCTGTGATAAAAAGACATCTGTTTCCATCGCCAAAGCTTTCAGGGGAGCATTTTCAAGCTTTTGGCACCATTTTTGAGTGAATTGCCAAAAGTCAGATTTTTGCTGAAATTGTGACCCCGGGGCTTAGGGATTTTTTCAAAAAAAAAATTTCTGCCGGTTAAGTTTTTGAGGTCTGATTTCTTGTCCTGTGATAAAAAGCCTTCTGTTTCGAGTGCCAAACCTTTCAGGAGAGCATTTTCAGGCTTTTGGCACCATTTTTGAGTGAATTGCCAAAAGTCAGATTTTTGCTGAAATTGTTCAAAAAAATATTTTCTGCCGGTTAAGTTTTTGAGGGCTGATTTCTTGTCCTGTGGTAAAAAGACTTCTGTTTCCATCGCCAAAGCTTTCAGGGGAGCATTTTCAAGCTTTTGGCACCATTTTTGAGTGAATAGCCAAAAGTCAGGTTTTTGCTGAAATTGTGACCCCGGGGCTTAGGGATTTTTTCAAAAAAATATTTTCTGCCGGTTAAGTTTTTGAGGGCTGATTTCTTGTCCTGTGATAAAAGCCTTCTGTTTCAAGTGCCAAACCTTTCAGGAGAGCATTTTCAAGCTTTTGGCACCATTTTTGAGTGAATTGCCAAAAGTCAGATTTTTGCTGAAATTGTGACCCCGGGGCTTAGGGATTTTTTCAAAAAAATATTTTCTGCCGGTTAGGTTTTTGAGGGCTGATTTCTTGTCCTGTGATAAAAAGCCTTCTGTTTCGAGTGCCAAACCTTTCAGGAGAGCATTTTCAGGCTTTTGGCACCATTTTTGAGTGAATTGCCAAAAGTCAGATTTTTGCTGAAATTGTGACCCCGGGGCTTAGGGATTTTTTCAAAAAAATATTTTCTGCCGCTTAGGTTTTTGAGGGCTGATTTATTTTCCTTTGATAAAAAGACTTCTGTTTCCATCGCCAAAGCTTTCAGGGGAGCATTTTCAAGCTTTTGGCACCACTTTTGAGTGAATAGCCAAAAGTCAGATTTTTGCTGAAATTGTGACCCCGGGGCTTAGGGATTTTTTCAAAAAAATATTTTCTGCCGGTTAAGTTTTTGAGGGCTGATTTCTTGTGCTGTGATAAAAAGCCTTCTGTTTCGAATGCCAAACCTTTCAGGAGAGCATTTTCAGGCTTTTGGCACCATTTTTGAATGAATTGCCAAAAGTCAGATTTTTGCTGAAATTGTTCAAAAAAATATTTTCTGCCGGTTAAGTTTTTGAGGGCTGATTTCTTGTCCTGTGATAAAAAGACTTCTGTTTCCATCGCCAAAGCTTTCAGGGGAGCATTTTCAAGCTTTTGGCACCATTTTTGAGTGAATTGCCAAAAGTCAGATTTTTGCTGAAATTGTGACCCCGGGGCTTAGGGATTTTTCCAAAAAAATATTTTCTGCCGGTTAGGTTTTTGAGGGCTGATTTCTTGTCCTGTGATAAAAAGCCTTCTGTTTCGAGTGCCAAACCTTTCAGGAGAGCATTTTCAGGCCTTTGGCACCATTTTTGAGTGAATTGCCAAAAGTCAGATTTTTGCTGAAATTGTGACCCCGGTGCTTAGGGATTTTTTCAAAAAAATATTTTCTGCCGCTTAGGTTTTTGAGGGCTGATTTATTTTCCTTTGATAAAAAAACTTCTGTTTCCATCACCAAAGCTTTCAGGGGAGCATTTTCAAGCTTTTGGCACCACTTTTGAGTGAATAGCCAAAAGTCAGATTTTTGCTGAAATTGTGACCCCGGGGCTTAGGGATTTTTTCAAAAAAATATTTTCTGCCGGTTAAGTTTTTGAGGGCTGATTTCTTGTCCTGTGATAAAAAGACTTCTGTTTCCATCGCCAAAGCTTTCAGGGGAGCATTTTCAAGCTTTTGGCACCATTTTTGAGTGAATTGCCAAAAGTCAGATTTTTGCTGAAATTGTGACCCCGGGGCTTAGGGATTTTTCCAAAAAAATATTTTCTGCCGGTTAAGTTTTTGAGGGCTGATTTCTTGTCCTGTGATAAAAAGCCTTCTGTTTCGAGTGCCAAACCTTTCAGGAGAGCATTTTCAGGCTTTTGGCACCATTTTTGAGTGAATTGCCAAAAGTCAGATTTTTGCTGAAATTGTGACCCCGGGGCTTAGGGATTTTTTCAAAAAAATATTTTCTGCCGCTTAGGTTTTTGAGGGCTGATTTATTTTCCTTTGATAAAAAGACTTCTGTTTCCATCGCCAAAGCTTTCAGGGGAGCATTTTCAAGCTTTTGGCACCACTTTTGAGTGAATAGCCAAAAGTCAGATTTTTGCTGAAATTGTGACCCCGGGGCTTAGGGATTTTTTCAAAAAAATATTTTCTGCCGGTTAAGTTTTTGAGGGCTGATTTCTTGTCCTGTGATAAAAAGCCTTCTGTTTCGAGTGCCAAACCTTTCAGGAGAGCATTTTCAGGCTTTTGGCACCATTTTTGAGTGAATTGCCAAAAGTCAGATTTTTGCTGAAATTGTTCAAAAAAATATTTTCTGCCGGTTAAGTTTTTGAGGGCTGATTTCTTGTCCTGTGATAAAAAGACTTCTGTTTCCATCGCCAAAGCTTTCAGGGGAGCATTTTCAAGCTTTTGGCACCATTTTTGAGTGAATTGCCAAAAGTCAGATTTTTGCTGAAATTGTGACCCCGGGGCTTAGGGATTTTTTCAAAAAAATATTTTCTGCCGGTTAAGTTTTTGAGGGCTGATTTCTTGTCCTGTGATAAAAGCCTTCTGTTTCAAGTGCCAAACCTTTCAGGAGAGCATTTTCAAGCTTTTGGCACCATTTTTGAGTGAATTGCCAAAAGTCAGATTTTTGCTGAAATTGTGACCCCGGGGCTTAGGGATTTTTTCAAAAAAATATTTTCTGCCGGTTAGGTTTTTGAGGGCTGATTTCTTGTCCTGTGATAAAAAGCCTTCTGTTTCGAGTGCCAAACCTTTCAGGAGAGCATTTTCAGGCTTTTGGCACCATTTTTGAGTGAATTGCCAAAAGTCAGATTTTTGCTGAAATTGTGACCCCGGGGCTTAGGGATTTTTTCAAAAAAATATTTTCTGCCGCTTAGGTTTTTGAGGGCTGATTTATTTTCCTTTGATAAAAAAACTTCTGTTTCCATCGCCAAAGCTTTCAGGGGAGCATTTTCAAGCTTTTGGCACCACTTTTGAGTGAATAGCCAAAAGTCAGATTTTTGCTGAAATTGTGACCCCGGGGCTTAGGGATTTTTTCAAAAAAATATTTTCTGCCGGTTAAGTTTTTGAGGGCTGATTTCTTGTCCTGTGATAAAAAGACTTCTGTTTCCATCGCCAAAGCTTTCAGGGGAGCATTTTCAAGCTTTTGGCACCATTTTTGAGTGAATTGCCAAAAGTCAGATTTTTGCTGAAATTGTGACCCCGGGGCTTAGGGATTTTTCCAAAAAAATATTTTCTGCCGGTTAAGTTTTTGAGGGCTGATTTCTTGTCCTGTGATAAAAAGCCTTCTGTTTCGAGTGCCAAACCTTTCAGGAGAGCATTTTCAGGCTTTTGGCACCATTTTTGAGTGAATTGCCAAAAGTCAGATTTTTGCTGAAATTGTGACCCCGGGGCTTAGGGATTTTTTCAAAAAAATATTTTCTGCCGCTTAGGTTTTTGAGGGCTGATTTATTTTCCTTTGATAAAAAGACTTCTGTTTCCATCGCCAAAGCTTTCAGGGGAGCATTTTCAAGCTTTTGGCACCACTTTTGAGTGAATAGCCAAAAGTCAGATTTTTGCTGAAATTGTGACCCCGGGGCTTAGGGATTTTTTCAAAAAAATATTTTCTGCCGGTTAAGTTTTTGAGGGCTGATTTCTTGTCCTGTGATAAAAAGCCTTCTGTTTCGAGTGCCAAACCTTTCAGGAGAGCATTTTCAGGCTTTTGGCACCATTTTTGAGTGAATTGCCAAAAGTCAGATTTTTGCTGAAATTGTTCAAAAAAATATTTTCTGCCGGTTAAGTTTTTGAGGGCTGATTTCTTGTCCTGTGATAAAAAGACTTCTGTTTCCATCGCCAAAGCTTTCAGGGGAGCATTTTCAAGCTTTTGGCACCATTTTTGAGTGAATTGCCAAAAGTCAGATTTTTGCTGAAATTGTGACCCCGGGGCTTAGGGATTTTTTCAAAAAAATATTTTCTGCCGGTTAAGTTTTTGAGGGCTGATTTCTTGTCCTGTGATAAAAGCCTTCTGTTTCAAGTGCCAAACCTTTCAGGAGAGCATTTTCAAGCTTTTGGCACCATTTTTGAGTGAATTGCCAAAAGTCAGATTTTTGCTGAAATTGTGACCCCGGGGCTTAGGGATTTTTTCAAAAAAATATTTTCTGCCGGTTAGGTTTTTGAGGGCTGATTTCTTGTCCTGTGATAAAAAGCCTTCTGTTTCGAGTGCCAAACCTTTCAGGAGAGCATTTTCAGGCTTTTGGCACCATTTTTGAGTGAATTGCCAAAAGTCAGATTTTTGCTGAAATTGTGACCCCGGGGCTTAGGGATTTTTTCAAAAAAATATTTTCTGCCGCTTAGGTTTTTGAGGGCTGATTTATTTTCCTTTGATAAAAAGACTTCTGTTTCCATCGCCAAAGCTTTCAGGGGAGCATTTTCAAGCTTTTGGCACCACTTTTGAGTGAATAGCCAAAAGTCAGATTTTTGCTGAAATTGTGACCCTGGGGCTTAGGGATTTTTTCAAAAAAATATTTTCTGCCGGTTAAGTTTTTGAGGGCTGATTTCTTGTGCTGTGATAAAAAGACTTCTGTTTCCATCGCCAAAGCTTTCAGGGGAGCATTTTCAAGCTTTTGGCACCATTTTTGAGTGAATTGACAAAAGTCAGATTTTTGCTGAAATTGTGACCCCGGGGCTTAGGGATTTTTTCAAAAAAATATTTTCTGCCGGTTAAGTTTTTGAGGGCTGATTTCTTGTCCTGTGATAAAAAGACTTCTGTTTCCATCGCCAAAGCTTTCAGGGGAGCATTTTCAAGCTTTTGGCACCATTTTTGAGTGAATTGCCAAAAGTCAGATTTTTGCTGAAATTGTGACCCCGGGGCTTAGGGATTTTTTCAAAAAAATATTTTCTGCCGGTTAGGTGTTTGAGGGCTGATTTCTTGTCCTGTGATAAAAAGCCTTCTGTTTCGAGTGCCAAACCTTTCAGGAGAGCATTTTCAGGCTTTTGGCACCATTTTTGAGTGAATTGCCAAAAGTCAGATTTTTGCTGAAATTGTGACCCCGGTGCTTAGGGATTTTTTCAAAAAAATATTTTCTGCCGCTTAGGTTTTTGAGGGCTGATTTATTTTCCTTTGATAAAAAAACTTCTGTTTCCATCACCAAAGCTTTCAGGGGAGCATTTTCAAGCTTATGGCACCACTTTTGAGTGAATAGCCAAAAGTCAGATTTTTGCTGAAATTGTGACCCCGGGGCTTAGGGATTTTTTCAAAAAAATATTTTCTGCCGGTTAAGTTTTTGAGGGCTGATTTCTTGTCCTGTGATAAAAAGCCTTCTGTTTCGAGTGCCAAACCTTTCAGGAGAGCATTTTCAGGCTTTTGGCACCATTTTTGAGTGAATTGCCAAAAGTCAGATTTTTGCTGAAATTGTTCAAAAAAATATTTTCTGCCGGTTAAGTTTTTGAGGGCTGATTTCTTGTCCTGTGATAAAAAGACTTCTGTTTCCATCGCCAAAGCTTTCAGGGGAGCATTTTCAAGCTTTTGGCACCATTTTTGAGTGAATTGCCAAAAGTCAGATTTTTGCTGAAATTGTGACCCCGGGGCTTAGGGATTTTTTCAAAAATATATTTTCTGCCGGTTAAGTTTTTGAGGGCTGATTTCTTGTCCTGTGATAAAAAGACTTCTGTTTCCATCGCCAAAGCTTTCAGGGGAGCATTTTCAAGCTTTTGGCACCATTTTTGAGTGAATTGCCAAAAGTCAGATTTTTGCTGAAATTGTGACCCCTGGGCTTAGGGATTTTTTCAAAAAAATATTTTCTGCCGGTTAAGTTTTTGAGGGCTGATTTCTTGTCCTGTGATAAAAAGCCTTCTGTTTCGAGTGCCAAACCTTTCAGGAGAGCATTTTCAGGCTTTTGGCACCATTTTTGAGTGAATTGCCAAAAGTCAGATTTTTGCTGAAATTGTGACCCCGGGGCTTAGGGATTTTTTCAAAAAAATATTTTCTGCCGCTTAGGTTTTTGAGGGCTGATTTATTTTCCTTTGATAAAAAGACTTCTGTTTCCATCGCCAAAGCTTTCAGGGGAGCATTTTCAAGCTTTTGGCACCACTTTTGAGTGAATAGCCAAAAGTCAGATTTTTGCTGAAATTGTGACCCCGGGGCTTAGGGATTTTTTCAAAAAAATATTTTCTGCCGGTTAAGTTTTTGAGGGCTGATTTCTTGTCCTGTGATAAAAAGCCTTCTGTTTCGAGTGCCAAACCTTTCAGGAGAGCATTTTCAGGCTTTTGGCACCATTTTTGAGTGAATTGCCAAAAGTCAGATTTTTGCTGAAATTGTTCAAAAAAATATTTTCTGCCGGTTAAGTTTTTGAGGGCTGATTTCTTGTCCTGTGATAAAAAGACTTCTGTTTCCATCGCCAAAGCTTTCAGGGGAGCATTTTCAAGCTTTTGGCACCATTTTTGAGTGAATTGCCAAAAGTCAGATTTTTGCTGAAATTGTGACCCCGGGGCTTAGGGATTTTTTCAAAAAAATATTTTCTGCCGGTTAAGTTTTTGAGGGCCGATTTCTTGTCCTGTGATAAAAGCCTTCTGTTTCAAGTCCCAAACCTTTCAGGAGAGCATTTTCAAGCTTTTGGCACCATTTTTGAGTGAATTGCCAAAAGTCAGATTTTTGCTGAAATTGTGACCCCGGGGCTTAGGGATTTTTTCAAAAAAATATTTTCTGCCGGTTAGGTTTTTGAGGGCTGATTTCTTGTCCTGTGATAAAAAGCCTTCTGTTTCGAGTGCCAAACCTTTCAGGAGAGCATTTTCAGGCTTTTGGCACCATTTTTGAGTGAATTGCCAAAAGTCAGATTTTTGCTGAAATTGTCACCCCGGGGCTTAGGGATTTTTTCAAAAAAATATTTTCTGCCGCTTAGGTTTTTGAGGGCTTATTTATTTTCCTTTGATAAAAAGACTTCTGTTTCCATCGCCAAAGCTTTCAGGGGAGCATTTTCAAGCTTTTGGCACCATTTTTGAGTGAATTGCCAAAAGTCAGATTTTTGCTGAAATTGTGACCCCGGGGCTTAGGGATTTTTTCAAAAAAATATTTTCTGCCGGTTAAGTTTTTGAGGGCTGATTTCTTGTCCTGTGATAAAAAGACTTCTGTTTCCATCGCCAAAGCTTTCAGGGGAGCATTTTCAAGCTTTTGGCACCATTTTTGAGTGAATTGCCAAAAGTCAGATTTTTGCTGAAATTGTGACCCCGGGGCTTGGGGATTTTTTCAAAAAAATATTTTCTGCCGGTTAAGTTTTTGAGGGCTGATTTCTTGTCCTGTGATAAAAGCCTTCTGTTTCAAGTCCCAAACCTTTCAGGAGAGCATTTTCAAGCTTTTGGCACCATTTTTGAGTGAATTGCCAAAAGTCAGATTTTTGCTGAAATTGTGACCCCGGGGCTTAGGGATTTTTTCAAAAAAATATTTTCTGCCGGTTAGGTTTTTGAGGGCTGATTTCTTGTCCTGTGATAAAAAGCCTTCTGTTTCGAGTGCCAAACCTTTCAGGAGAGCATTTTCAGGCTTTTGGCACCATTTTTGAGTGAATTGCCAAAAGTCAGATTTTTGCTGAAATTGTGACCCCGGGGCTTAGGGATTTTTTCAAAAAAATATTTTCTGCCGGTTAAGTTTTTGAGGGCTGATTTCTTGTCCTGTGATAAAAAGCCTTCTGTTTCGAGTGCCAAACCTTTCAGGAGAGCATTTTCAGGCTTTTGGCACCATTTTTGAGTGAATTGCCAAAAGTCAGATTTTTGCTGAAATTGTTCAAAAAAATATTTTCTGCCGGTTAAGTTTTTGAGGGCTGATTTCTTGTCCTGTGATAAAAAGACTTCTGTTTCCATCGCCAAAGCTTTCAGGGGAGCATTTTCAAGCTTTTGGCACCATTTTTGAGTGAATTGCGAAAAGTCAGATTTTTGCTGAAATTGTGACCCCGGGGCTTAGGGATTTTTTCAAAAAAATATTTTCTGCCGGTTAAGTTTTTGAGGGCCGATTTCTTGTCCTGTGATAAAAGCCTTCTGTTTCAAGTCCCAAACCTTTCAGGAGAGCATTTTCAAGCTTTTGGCACCATTTTTGAGTGAATTGCCAAAAGTCAGATTTTTGCTGAAATTGTGACCCCGCGGCTTAAGGATTTTTTCAAAAAAATATTTTCTGCCGGTTAGGTTTTTGAGGGCTGATTTCTTGTCCTGTGATAAAAAGCCTTCTGTTTCGAGTGCCAAACCTTTCAGGAGAGCATTTTCAGGCTTTTGGCACCATTTTTGAGTGAATTGCCAAAAGTCAGATTTTTGCTGAAATTGTCACCCCGGGGCTTAGGGATTTTTTCAAAAAAATATTTTCTGCCGCTTAGGTTTTTGAGGGCTTATTTATTTTCCTTTGATAAAAAGACTTCTGTTTCCATCGCCAAAGCTTTCAGGGGAGCATTTTCAAGCTTTTGGCACCACTTTTGAGTGAATAGCCAAAAGTCAGATTTTTGCTGAAATTGTGACCCCGGGGCTTAGGGATTTTTTCAAAAAAATATTTTCTGCCGGTTAAGTTTTTGAGGGCTGATTTCTTGTGCTGTGATAAAAAGACTTCTGTTTCCATCGCCAAAGCTTTCAGGGGAGCATTTTCAAGCTTTTGGCACCATTTTTGAGTGAATTGCCAAAAGTCAGATTTTTGCTGAAATTGTGACCCCGGGGCTTAGGGATTTTTTCAAAAAAATATTTTCTGCCGGTTAAGTTTTTGAGGGCTGATTTCTTGTCCTGTGATAAAAAGACTTCTGTTTCCATTGCCAAAGCTTTCAGGGGAGCATTTTCAAGCTTTTGGCACCATTTTTGAGTGAATTGCCAAAAGTCAGATTTTTGCTGAAATTGTGACCCCGGGGCTTAGGGATTTTTTCAAAAAAATATTTTCTGCCGGTTAAGTTTTTGAGGGCTGATTTCTTGTCCTGTGATAAAAAGACTTCTGTTTCCATCGCCAAAGCTTTCAGGGGAGCATTTTCAAGCTTTTGGCACCATTTTTGAGTGAATTGCCAAAAGTCAGATTTTTGCTGAAATTGTGACCCCGGGGCTTAGGGATTTTTTCAAAAATATATTTTCTGCCGGTTAAGTTTTTGAGGGCTGATTTCTTGTGCTGTGATAAAAAGACTTCTGTTTCCATCGCCAAAGCTTTCAGGGGAGCATTTTCAAGCTTTTGGCACCATTTTTGAGTGAATTGCCAAAAGTCAGATTTTTGCTGAAATTGTGACCCCGGGGCTTAGGGATTTTTTCAAAAAAATATTTTCTGTCGGTTTTGTTTTTGAGGGCTGATTTCTTGTCCTGTGATAAAAAGCCTTCTGTTTCGAGTGCCAAACCTTTCAGGAGAGCATTTTCAAGCTTTTGGCACCATTTTTGAGTGAATTGCCAAAAGTCAGATTTTTGCTGAAATTGTGACCCCGGGGCTTAGGGATTTTTTCAAAAAAATATTTTCTGCCGGTTAAGTTTTTGAGGGCTGATTTCTTGTCCTGTGATAAAAAGCCTTCTGTTTTGAGTGCCAAACCTTTCAGGAGAGCATTTTCAAGCTTTTGGCACCATTTTTGAGTGAATTGCCAAAAGTCAGATTTTTGCTGAAATTGTGACCCCGGGGCTTAGCGATTTTTTCAAAAAAATATTTTCTGCCGGTTAAGTTTTTGAGGGCTGATTTCTTGTCCTGTGATAAAAAGCCTTCTGTTTCGAGTGCCAAACCTTTCAGGAGAGCATTTTCAAGCTTTTGGCACCATTTCTGAGTGAATTGCCAAAAGTCAGATTTTTGCTGAAATTGTGACCCCGGGGCTTAGGGATTTTTTCAAAAAAATATTTTCTGCCGGTTAAGTTTTTGAGGTCTGATTTCTTGTCCTGTGATAAAAAGCCTTCTGTTTCGAGTGCCAAACCTTTCAGGAGAGCATTTTCAGGCTTTTGGCACCATTTTTGAGTGAATTGCCAAAAGTCAGATTTTTGCTGAAATTGTGACCCCGGGGCTTAGGGATTTTTTCAAAAAAATATTTTCTGCCGCTTAGGTTTTTGAGGGCTGATTTATTTTCCTTTGATAAAAAGACTTCTGTTTCCATCGCCAAAGCTTTCAGGGGAGCATTTTCAAGCTTTTGGCACCACTTTTGAGTGAATAGCCAAAAGTCAGATTTTTGCTGAAATTGTGACCCCGGGGCTTAGGGATTTTTTCAAAAAAATATTTTCTGCCGGTTAAGTTTTTGAGGTCTGATTTCTTGTCCTGTGATAAAAAGCCTTCTGTTTCGAGTGCCAAACCTTTCAGGAGAGCATTTTCAGGCTTTTGGCACCATTTTTGAGTGAATTGCCAAAAGTCAGATTTTTGCTGAAATTGTGACCCCGGGGCTTAGGGATTTTTTCAAAAAAATATTTTCTGCCGCTTAGGTTTTTGAGGGCTGATTTATTTTCCTTTGATAAAAAGACTTCTGTTTCCATCGCCAAAGCTTTCAGGGGAGCATTTTCAAGCTTTTGGCACCACTTTTGAGTGAATTGCCAAAAGTCAGATTTTTGCTGAAATTGTGACCCCGGGGCTTAGGGATTTTTTCAAAAAAATATTTTCTGCCGGTTAAGTTTTTGAGGGCTGATTTCTTGTCCTGTGATAAAAAGCGTTCTGTTTTGAGTGCCAAACCTTTCAGGAGAGCATTTTCAGGCTTTTGGCACCATTTTTGAGTGAATTGCCAAAAGTGATATTTTTGCTGAAATTGTTCAAAAAAATATTTTCTGCCGGTTAAGTTTTTGAGGGCTGATTTCTTGTCCTGTGATAAAAAGACTTCTGTTTCCATCGCCAAAGCTTTCAGGGGAGCATTTTCAAGCTTTTGGCACCATTTTTGAGTGAATTGCCAAAAGTCAGATTTTTGCTGAAATTGT